>NC_137713.1:5547068-6155818 GCF_964034855.1 Anser brachyrhynchus | reverse complement strand
ACAAAAAAGGCACAAACTCACATTGAAAGAAACGACGAGATAATCTAACCCATTCTACGGAGTGTGTCGCCAAAGGAAAAAAAGAGCACGATGAACCGATCAGAACGTGGCGGGGAGGCCCAGCGGGGATGAACCCAGAGGGGTGCAGCGTGGGGGGTGGGGGTGGGTGATAGGGTCCTGTCCCCGAGCACCCAAACCACGCGGCGTGGATCGGGGAGCGGGTCAGGGCCCAACCAGCACCTTGGGACAGACAAAGAGGCCCCTGATAATAAATAGCAGGGTGTGGGGTTCATGCCAAAGCCAATGAAAGATACAACAACGGTAACGCTGCATGATCTTTGCTATGCTCACTAGCAGGAACCAAACATCGAGACTGGAAAGTCTTCATAGGGTTTGTCTATCCCGAGGCTGAGGGATGCTTTCACTTTGGGTTAAATTAGAAGGAAAGAAGGACAAGGAGGGCTGGGTGCGGGAGTATTCAGGATGGAGTTCCTGCATATTTTTTTTTTTTTTGCCAGTTTTTCCACTAATCAGGAAAGCTTTGTGTAAAAGCTCTTTCTCTGAAATCAGAGGATCAAAAAAGGATTGCATGGTGGAATGTTACAATCTGCTTCCACAGCGATTAGTGTCATCAGATAGAAAGCCTCTTGGGTAACACAAATTTAAAGAACAAGTGTGCTGTGTATTCTTAGGTTGTCCTCAAGTGTAAGAATCCCTCAACACGTAATCAACAAACATGAACAGAAGTCAGTGCATAAATTCTTAGTTAAAAATGCTTTAAACTGAAGGAACTATTAAGTGGGGCCTATACTCCTAGAATACTTCTTGAACAGCTATAGAAGATGCCATAAAACATCCTGGTCCCGAATATCCTTGCAGATTAAAATTTAGTATCTTCACCTATTTTACATTACATTTGTTTTACTTCTGTTTGGTGAGATTGCTAAAAATCCCTCATCCCTCCCCACCCCGCAAAACCGTCTGAGGTCACTGAGAAGAGCCTGCCAGAGTTACTGGTACAATTCAGAGCTTATTGCACTTAGACATGAGTAAGGCAAAATAACAAACTAAAAATAAAAGGGATAAACTGCCCCCTCCCCAGAAACCAAAAGCCATCCTCTCCCTCCAGAACACGTGTCGTCTCGTCTCACACTGAAAACAGTTCAGACCCCAGCACATACTTGTTTAGCACGGCACAGGGGCATTTCAGGATCTCCTCCTTGCAGGAATGTGAAGGGCTGAAGGAGTTGGATGTACTACAGAATGCCAAAAAGACTCCTCAAAAGCAGCAATACGCCCCGTCTGTGTTTGGCATTCAGTATTTCATGTTAGTGCCACCAAATACAGAAGTGGAAGATAAAGTGATTACTACCGGGAAAATAAATAAATAAAATCAAATATTGGGCCTTACACATAAGCAAAGAAATTCATGTTTTCTCATATGTATTTAATAAAGCAGCATTTCTTTGATTCTGTTCTGGTTATTTGATTGTCTAAAGCTGATATCAACATATGGATAGTTACAGTAAGTACTTGAGTTCATTGAATACTCAGAGCTCTTCGTAACTTTTAACGGTATCCTTTGCAATTTATAATAACCAACAGATAACCTAGAAAAAACACAGGTCTCTAATGAGTTGCTTTTCTACAGCATGAAGGGAGATATTTTAGTCTGTCTTGCAATGGGAAGAGTATTATTGCTGAGCAGAACCACCGACCCAGGCACCTGAATGTGATCAGATACCAAGACTTTACTTGTACACCAGCTTTTTGCTACATTCCAATTTGTCCAGGGAGAATGACATTATTATTAGTCAAAAGAATTTCAGTTTTGTAAGTTACAAGAAATCTTAGTAAATAAAAGAACCAGGAAGTTGCAACATATGTCAAGCAACTTTTCAGAATGATTTTGTAAGACTGACACACACAGCTGAAGGACAACATAGCTACATGGGCCAAAGAGACCATGTACCACTAAATTGAAATTCAACAGTTACGTGCTGAAGGCCCTAGCATGGGGATGCCGCGTGCAGCTTCTGATCAGTCTTTAATTCTTGTGTGCTAAGACAGAACAAAGTAATGCCGTGCAGAAGCCACGTATCACGATATATTCATCGCAGACCAAGAACTCTATCTGGCTACTCCTGATTATGTATTCAGATTACATGCCATTAAATTTGTTACCCTGGGAGCAAGGGTCAGAGCGTATAGTTTTATGGAACAGTTTTGCACTCTAAAATGCTGACAGTTTCCCTCTTCAAATAGACATTCAAAGAATGGTGAAGGGCTGAGCAGGAACAAAGGTGGCAGTTTATCCCAGTTGGAAAATAATAATAATAAAAAAAATAATCTAAGTCACCACATCACAAGACTATTTTAGCTAAAAATGTCACTTGGAAATCAAACAGGGCCACATGGAAATTGGTCTGAACACAATGAAAAAAAGGAGGGAGGAGTCGTAAATACAGCGATCTCTAAGTCACACGTCTCCAAGGAGCTACCTCCTTCATATACGTGCTAACATTGGAGTGCTTAGTACCAGACGGTCTATTTGCTCACAATATTAAAGGGCATCTAGAATTAGCTATGGGAGATTTAAAATCGCCTGCCGATTGGATATAGAAAGGCTTGATCCAGAGATGGTCCGTCAGTCAAGAGTGTGGATTCCCCAGGCCTTCCTGATGACTGTCTTGCAAACTGAAGTAAAGAGACAACAGGAAAACATTTTAGAACCACTATGGAAGTGAAGTGTCCCACAAGAAGCGTCAGACTGAACCTTCATAAAGCAAATGTGAGACACTGTCACCAGTTCAGACAATGGCAATAAACCACTGCATCATATTTCAGCACCAACTCAGAGTAGAATTTCCAGCGCAGCCTGAAACTGGAAAACATTTCAACTTGAGTAATCTAACAAGTCTAGAGGCTAAAGTACAGTTGAGTAGACCACCAAATCCCTTCTCTAAGAACTAGAATAAATGTGAAAGAGGAGGAAACAAAAAAAGGTTAAAGTTACACTAGAAGATTAAAACATACCTAGTGGATTTCAGACGGATGGCATACATACATCTCCTTGTGCTCCCCACTTACCACCAAACAACCAGCAGGTAACAGAGCACAAGCAGAGGCTAACAGTCCCACTCTGGTAAAGACTGTGGTTCTTCCCCACCCTGTTCTTTCCAAGGATAGCTAGGATGGCATTTTACTGTTCTAGAAATGTGGCCAGTAACTTAGTAACTTGGGCTTCTATTCTCTACATAAAAGGGCAATCCTTTCTTCCTCCTCACTTTCTTCCCTAATACTTCTGTTCCTCAACAGAATAAGATTCAACACTCTAAGCACTGCTTATGTGTTATCATCCACGATTAAATACTTGAAAAACAAGTCAAAAAATTAAAAATGGTCATTGCTTCTTCCCTTGCAACATGCAAGTGTTGCTCCAGGCCCTGGCCCATTAGTAAATACCGTTAGCAAACAATGCCAGAAATACATTCCAAATGTATTTGCAATTTCTGAACGTATTCCAAGTATTTGCAGGCCCAACTTATCCTTCCTGGATTGACAAAAGTTTCTCTGCAGGTCACGGAAAGTACGCATGCATCACAGAAAAAACAACATCAGTAAATCTACAAAATGTTGTAACACTTATTTCATATGCTCATCACTCAAATGTTGATTTAGAATAATTCTGAAACAAAAGAGTAAATTCACTTGTCAACCTGTCAAGGAAACAGGTTTATTATCAAAACAATCAATCTTACATATCTGACCGCCATAAGCTTTCTTACCCATTTTTTCCCTAAATAGAGCAATATAGAGTTTTGTAAAACTCTCTTGATACCTACAGTGCACAAGGAAGAAGTCATGTTAGTCATCTGCAGCTGACATTCCTTTCACTGGATCTTTTTCTCTCATCTGAAAGAGGAAACACTATTCAAATATTCATTCTCACATGATGTTATCTCAAAATTTACCAATGTGGAACATGTTAAGCTACCCTACTTTATGTAAGACTGTTTATATCCTAGCATCACAAAACAGTTTTTGTGAATATGCACATCTAGGCACTATTTTCTCTTAAGCTGAACATCTGCAAGGGATCTGGAATCACTATCCAAAGGGCAGAACGTACATGAAACTATAACGAAATACCTTGAGGCTTGAAAGAAGGGAAGGGGGCAGTGCAGGACACAAATCATGGAACATTGTACTCATTAAAGATTGTATCATTTGGGTCTAGGTAAAACCTAAAAGAAGGTATTAAAGTGATAAATGAATCACTGACACTCACACCCTCATTACCTGCGGGTCACTATGTTTACTGGCGCAATAACAAATACAAGAAAAAGTCCATAATGATTAGAAGGAGATGCCAGCACAATTGAGTCATAGCCAATCATTCAAAGCACAAGCAGCATGACCTAAATAGCAGGAGGACAATACACACTATGCTATGACAATGCAGCAGTCTTTTCCTCTCTGCTGTACTGGATAGAAAGAGTTTCTCACACAACCCACACCTGCCCTGCTTTTCCACTGACCTCATCCAGCTGTCTCTTCGTCTCGTCCTCCATCCTACGAATGTCCTCCATAGTCAGATCAACCCACTTATCAAGCCAGCAAAAGAGCTGCCGATGGAAGTTCGTAAAGAGACGCTTTTCTTGCTGCGAAAGGAGTAGGAATAAAACACACAAACAAGTTTATTCACAGCATAATTAATAAGTATCTAACCAAATCATAACAACTTTCAGAGATTTGTACACTGAAGAACCAGCTCCCTAACCTACCTTTCTATATAACCACCATAATTGGAGACTGGAGCTAGATCATTTTTATTCATTTTTTTATTTTAACAGAATACCTAGAGCCTTGAATCCTGAGAGAAACACTATTTTTCCAAGCCTCAGCAGCAGATGGAACAGTGCCTTGGAAGAATTAGCGAATGCTTTAGTCATTTCCTTTGATTTGAGGGTATTGTTCTGATTGAATAAAGCACTCTAGGTTTGGTTTACTTAGAAGATAGTTGGCCTGAAGGAGCACAAAAAAAGGAAAGAGAATAAAATATTTTTAAGTAATCCTTGACTTGCAAAAAAAATAGGATAGGATTGACGTGCACCCACTTTGCTTTTCCCTTTCACAGCGACCTAAGGAAAAATAAGCCAAAACTTGTTTTCCATAGCTGAAAATCTTTCAGCAGAGGTAAGTAATGTGCACAAGATCCTCCAAGTTAGGAGAAATTTATTCCCCTTTTATAGGAGATAAGCTAGACAAGGTCGTTATTAAACAGAAGTATATAATGGCTCTTGGAAAGTTCTCATTAGGGAAGGACATTTCAGTTTTACCAATTATGGTTTCACATCTGATAACTTGGTCTCATCAAAGACAGCTTAACTACTTTGAAGCCAATGTGCAGCTGAAGAGACACTCGTGAAGAGAAAAGGATTCAAGACACTGCTTTGTTCAGGGCTTTTGTTACAGATATTAGAAATCTTGCAGCAGCATGGTCATTCCCTCAGAGTTCTCTTTAGATTATATCACCAGTCCTGCTTTTGCAGAAGCAGTACTATAGTTTATCAATATTAACTGCTGAGGAATCGCTATGATCTGAAGTCATAGGCATTTTCTGAGCTTGACACTGGTTAGAAAACTGCACATTGTAACTCCCATGTCTAGCATTCTGGTGCAGTTTATGGGTTACAAACTCTGGCACAGAAAAAGTTCTTTTCAGGATACCAATTATTCATATTTTAAGTTTCCAACCATCTGCCTATTTTTTTTTTAAACACTGGTTCTTCAAGCAGCAGACTGAGAAAAGCAGAAGATGTCTAGAGCTCTAGGACTTGCCAGAAAAATCCTCAGCTGATTAAGATCAGATAACTGAAGCTGTAACTCTCCCCACAAAAACATCTGTCTTGCCACTGAGCAAAATATCCCTAGCATATATGCAACATTTCATCACTCACAAATTAACTACCAAACAACTTCAATTCTCAAGCTGACCTATTAACCACAGCAAAACTGAGATGTTTTACCTGCATACATTAGAGTAAAAACCTACAACAGCTGATTAACCAATTCACATAACCACCAACCAGTCCTACTCTTGGATTAGCAGCAAATTGAATCCAGCTTTAAGTGACTGCAGTATACTGGGCATAACCCTTGACAATATTGCCTGAGGTGACATGACTGGGTTTCAAATTAGTATCTCCGTGCAGGATACACTCTAAGAATGAGTTGAGGTGTAAAAGCAAAAAACACACCTCATTTCTACATCTTCCTCCAACAAACAGCTCACTTACCTTCTGTATAAAGTTCTCAACCTTATTTTGCAGACCCCACCACTTGAACTTGACTGTTACCAGTTTGTAAGCACACATGTATGGACATTCTGTCTGTTTCCCCAGCTCCTTCTGCAAAGATATAAAGATATTCACTCAGGTCAAATGTTCCCAGGAAGGCAGCTCCTTCAGTCAATCATCTTTCTACAATTCCTCACAATCATCTTACATCTTTACACCTTGACTATCTTTTATTAATAAGTTTTGTCACACCTTTGCTCACCTCTTTTCCAGGGCATCTAAGAGCATGATGAAAGTAAACCCTGGTTACCTCCACAGGTGGACCTCCCTCCATTTTGAGAGGGGACCACTACTTCCTTTCCTCTGATCACCATTTTTTCTCCATTAAATGCATGTCTTTCAGGATCTTCACCATTATGATGTAGCTACTCAGTTTCCTTTCAAGTCTTTTGATAATGTCCCTACCTAAAACCTTTTGGAAATCCACGTAGATTGTATCAGTTGGGTCATCCGTACAATCACTGAGCCTTTAAAAAACTCCACAAGGTTGGTAAAGCAGACTTTCCTACTTTTTGTTACAGAAGCCATATACACTCTTCCCAAGCAGAACATATATGCCTCAGCTACTACGATGTTTGCCCACTAGAGATGAGACTTGCACACTTACAGCTTCCCAGATCCCATCCAAAGTCCCTCTTAAAGACTGGTATCATATTTGCCCATCTAGAGTTTTCAGATTCCAAGGATTTAAGTGAAAGGTTAAACACTGCTGCTCATAACTCACGTTTTTCATCCTTGAATTCTCTTGGGTGAGCTCTTGGACTGAACACCAGACAGCTCTGGCAATTTCTTAGAACTCATTCTATCTCTTTGTACCAAACTTTTTCATTTCCTCTAACTTCAGAACAGATCATCAGCTGCGTTCTGCATTTCTACATACAAGTCAATCTAGATGTGTTACAAACAGATCTGTGGCCCCAAGCCACATCTATACTTCAGTATCTATACTTCAGTCACACAAACTGATATGGATCCTGAAGTCAAAACATACCTTCCAGTTGGGACCCAGAGGTCCACGTCCAGTCTTGACAGATTTAAATTTTGCTGGATCTTCTTCTGCCTTGTAATCCTATTGGATAGGCACACAAGATTAAATACATATTATCCTACTCTTATGCAGCTGCTCACTGTCACACAAGATGTATTTTTCTGGTGGGCAAAGACTAACCTCTAACTGCTTTCTCAAGAGCTACTGTTTTCAAACTTCAACATTAGGTCAGGCACTCTTCAAGGAAACGTATTTCTCCCCCCTGTGCTGTGTCCTAGACCTATGTGAAGAAGTTGTAACAAACCAATATGACCTTTGTAAGGACTCCTTTGGGGTAACACTATCAGAAGACTGGTAAACTCTCCTTATAGGTTTCCTGTGACCACTTGTTCTTTGACAGCTGCTGCAGAAAATAGCTATGCTCTCTGGAGCTGTGGTATCTAGTATTTTTCACAGCACCATATAAGAATGATGCTCATATATAGCACACTAGATGACAAGCACAATCAAACTCACAACTATCACCAAAAAGAAGGAGGCATTAGTTATGCCTCCTATCACATAGCAAACAATTTGCAGCATCCCCTTCATCTACACTGGATTAAGACCAGGGGCTGTACTCTACTTCTACCCCCATTTCAATTAAAATGGGAACAAACTCAGATCATCAGTTCAATGCCAGAAGTGATAAACCAGTAGAATCTTCTTTGGAAGACTTCTGCTCCAGGTGGATTCTGCTTGCTCTCTGACAGCACTTAATTCAGAGCAATTTCTATTTGCAGGTATACCTTAGCACCTGCCTAATCTATTAGAAATCAGATGCCACTCATGTCCTACCAATTCATCTTTATTGGAAAGAAAAGCTAAAATAAAGACTAGATCTGTCTTAATGCCCAAGGTCAAGTTTGTGAAGAGGTAAGTTAGCCGTAGTCAAACTTGATCAGAAATACAAAGTAGGGAAACTCAAACAACATTCCATTTTTATATAGCTTTTTTTTTTTTTTTAGTAGAGTACAGAAACATCCCTTAGCTTCTTATTGTAACTGTAGTCTTTCTTAGAACAAAGTATTAGCTACATGATTTCAAAAGACAACAGCTTGAAGCCATGGGTCAGTTTCAAAAAAGAGGCAATTTAAACAAGATGCAGCATGGGAAAGGCAGTGTCATTTCTTGTTATTCAAGCACTATAATCAGCCACAGTGCTGTAAAGCTACGCATAGTACACTGTTACATGTACTGTAAGGCTAAGCAACACACTTTACAGAATCTTGACAACACTTTCAAAAGTGCTCTTCCTCTAGCTTGCTTAAACACTTAAGGAATGCCTTTCCTCCTCTTTCCTTCCTCTTACTTGTCCTGTTACCTGCGACCGTCTCTGTGAACAAAGTTCGTACATCATTCCTCTCTTAGCACAAGGCCTCCCAAACTAGGGAGCTCTTACCCACCTACCCTACCTTGGGAAGTACTTGAGTCCGGTCAGCAATGTCTATATAAATAGCTTCTACGTTCTTCCATACATCTGGCTCCAGTTTATGAACCTGCAGTGAAAGTACAAGCCCAAAGTAATTGATTCAAATAGAGATCACTCCCATTCTAAGACAGTAAAAAACAGACGGAGATACATGGACCCACTGCTCGCACACAGAGAACACACCATAGTGTAAACACAATATAAGATCTTTTAAAGAAGCAAAGGTGTTCACACAGAACAAGTGACTGGGGACAATTTTATTCAGCATATAAGAGAAGCCAATGGGAAGGAGTCCCTGCCTTGCTAGTACAAGAAGCACTTCAAATCCAGGAACACTGCAAACAGACAGTTCTGCACAGCAACTCTCTAAGCTAGCAAGGAAAGCAGCATTGTGACATTAAAGAGATGAATAAAAAACATGACACAAGTACTTACATTTTCTTGTGTTCCAAGATCTGATTTATGCCAGGTTTCGATTTTGATCAGGAAGTCATCCTTCATATATTCGTTCTGTCATAAAAATAAAGCTTCTTGTTATTCTTTGGATATTTAACTTGTCTGATTATTACCTAGATAAGCAGTGGGAAAGACAACTCAGTGTTAAAACTTGACTGGGGTTTGACTTAGGGAATGCCATATTTAGCTATAAACACATCTTGTTTTTAGAAAAGTTTTTTGATCAACAAATACATAAGATCAAATAAATCACAAGCTGTTTGGTGAAAACCACTTAAGTTCCATTGCTTTAGTGAAACATTTGGAGTTTTCCCCCTATATATTTGTAGCTTTTTCTTTAAAGGAGAATGTCTGCCACTCTAAATAGCTTAGAAGGGGTAACATGTTAACTAGGCAGAAATTGCCTTTTCAAAGAGAATATTGTTCTAGCACTGAGTACTCTTCAAACGAACAACAATATTAAACTGATGTGTTGAGAGCTTTTTGACACTGGGAAGGGAAGGGACAAGAAGCACAGTTCTGCCAAGCAAGCAAAAAACTTTCCATTTCTCATAATTACTGTGAGTAGAAAAAAGACTTCCAAAAGTAACCCTATCCTCCCTCAAGGGAGCAGAAACAAAAATACAGGCCAGTGAAACACTCAGCATGTAAAAAAGGAAATATCAAATTCAGAAGACACATTACTCAGAGGGACGTAATGTTACGAGCTAGCTTTCTTTCAATCAGTTTATTTGGGCAATGGGACATTCCCATGTGTAAAGCTGAGCATTACTGCAGTAAAGAAAGATCCCTGTCCACAGTTATAAATAAAGTGTTTGTGGATATGCCACAGATGTTAAGGGGGTTTTATCTACATGATCTTACCACAACAAAAGATAAAGTGCCCTTAGCTCAAGCTAAAGAGCTTCTTGTACCCAGAATGCTTCATCTCAGACATTACACATGCTTCCATGGATCGTCAGTAAAAAAATAATACTTACTGTAATAACTGGTCCAAGAAATCAATACATGAAAAGAAAGAGATACAATACTTTAGTGAAAAAAATGTACAGCATCCATCACCCCCCTCCCACTATCAGCAAAACAGGGAAAGCTTCAGCTTCCCAGGGAGCTGCTGATACTACTGAAGAAAAAACAAAACCAGAAGTCCATAAAAATTAGCTAACTTTGCCCCCTTCTCCTCTGGAAATTCTCAGACTTGGAGAAACCCAGAGGAGCAGCAATTAATTACGTACTGCCACTTCTGCTCTCTGGACTCCAGCCAGCTGGATGAGAAGATGGAATAAGTTTATTCAGCTGACAGCATTTTACCAATCCTTTCTCAGCTTGCAGATAAGAAACGTCTCCACAGTTCTGAGGCGAACGCATGCTGGATTTCAGGCCAGTGCAGACCTCATCACTCCTGCATGCAGTAACCAGACCCTCCGCATCTCTACTGCTCATGGTAACTGAACTCCCTGGATAGTAAGGCTCAATTATTCAACACAGAAAAGAAATTGAAGATCCTTTAACAGTCAGCATCTGTTCTACCCAAGCCATCTGAGTACATTAGCAATGCTACTCTAAGAATAATGATGTCTGGAAGCTAGAGTTGAACTTTGCTGGTGTGTTCTGAAGTCTAACATGAGGTCTTCACTAAGAAGTAATTTTGTTTTAAAGATACCATTACAACTTGTGATTTTCCAACCCAACATCCTGCAGACAGTACCGTCCATTATCACTTATCATACACATCCAACTCTCTTAATTGCCTATGGCTGGGCCTTGGGCTGCTCTAAAACCCTAGCACTCTGAAAACTGCATTTTACAGAAGGCTAATTATTTAGATTGACGTATTGGGGCAGGGGGAGAGAATAAGCAAGCAGAGCTGAGGCTAATTTTTAAAAGGCTGAATTTCATCTCAAAGAACGCTTCATTCTTTCCTGCAAGAAAGAGTTTCGTTCCTGCTAGTCCACATAAATACTGAATAAAGCAGCAGTAATTATAAGCCAGAGCCTTCCCACCTTCCCGTGACAAGCTGCTTTTCCATGACTATGCACCATAATTAGCAGCTGCTTTAGAACAGGTCCATTCACCTTCCTAGTTTCTCATCTATAGGGAAGATTTCTCATTTGTAGAGTGAACAAACTAATCTCTTTAGAGGTGTCCATTAAAACTTAGATGCTCAGCTTGCTACAAATTAGGGCCTGAACTTGAGGTGCCATAGCAGCAACTCCTACGCATTTCAGCTGCAGTAATAACTTTTCAATTTCTTGACATTTGGCCACAGGCACCTCATGCTGACACCCAGAAGAGTGGAACACATACCAAATTGCTTTTCTGAAAAGCATTTAAGTGACATTAATATCTAAGATGGACTGCAGGAAAGAACCACGAAGACTGTTCTCCTTGGCACCATCCCACGGTTATAACTATCAGGCAATCCTCACTTCATTTTTACTGTAGAAGTTATAAATGTCTACAACAATCTCATTTTACAGTTCACACTCACAAAGGAGCAAAGCAAGGCTTCCATATAAAATACATAAAAACTACTCACTACAGCACAAACAGTGTGCAGAATTGCAGGAAGTTATAAGACAGGCATTTAAGCTCCCTCAATCTACAGCACTGGTTTGATAACATTATATAATATGCATAGTAAAGTAATAATTGCGCTTTTCAGAGGCCATATAGCAAAACGTGAGGATGACCATCTTGTATATTAAAAAATAAATACTATAATGCACAATCAATGGAAAGTACAGTTTTATTAAAACTCAAAAGGCTCTACGTAATGACTGACATGCAAGCAAGCAGTGCTCCAGAGAGCAGCACACTAATAATACTACCTCGGTACAGGAGGGTACAGGCAGAAGTACCACTAATTCCTACACAGCCAAACCAGGTTTAGCTCTTAATGCATCCCCGTCTCTTAAGTTTCAAACTCTAGTGAGCAGACTAAAAACCATGCCAACTGCTGTAAGGCAGCATGGCATTTTGTGTTGCGCAAAGATTCACACAAGGCCATCCAAGACTACGACCTAAACACCTGAACAGATCTCAAAGTAAAATGATAATGCCAAAGGCAGCCTACAGCACACACACGGGTTCTTCCCTCCTGCCCAGTACTAGCAAGTGAAGGTTTCGGCAACATTTCTGAGCCCTTCTTGATTCATGTCAGGCTGGCAGATTCTCTAAACAGATTTTTCAGCCTCCGCATAAAAACTGCCTTCTGCTGCAACCCCCACAACAATGCACTTTCTATCTCCTATTACATTGGTGTTTATTATAGTTAAACATTTATTTATTTATTTATTCATTTGTTATGCCATCATTTCTAGCATACCAAAACCTGAAGTTTTTGTCAACTGGGCTGGGAAGTCTTGCATTTCATTTTGGTATCATGTTTTTTCCACTTAAGAAGAATTTTAGCAGCATATAATTGAAGAATAAGCAGCTAAGAGTGAGAAAACACACTAACTCCCTATCTTTGTTTCAGAAATTGGAGGAGATGAAAAGAAGGATATAGGCAGGTGTTATGTCTAACAGAATCTACTGGAGCCAACTTAGATCTGTTTCCACAATTTAAAGAATTAATAAAAGACCTGTCTGAGCTTAAACCAGTTCAGTGTACTTAGCATGGAAATAAATTAGACATTTACTAGCTAAGTTCAGTAATATGCAGTAAGAAAACTGCATAAAAGTGAGACAGCTGGGTTGTAAATAACTTTGCTTCAACATATGGAATTACGTGACACATTAAAAACTTACTCTGCAGTTGATGGCAGTAACTGAACTTCGTATTTGCAACATCCATTCCACTACATTGCTGTAGGTAATTTCACATACTGAAGTAATGTTATCCTCCCCCACTGCAAAGCTTTTTCTTTCTTTTAAAACACTTCATTTAAAATTCTCCTATGTGGCTGAAAAATACATCTTTCTATACTGAGTTTCAAGAACAGTTGGAATTTTTAAGTTTACAGTTCCCATAGCAATTGTACCTCTGCCAAATAGCAGAAAATGTGTCCTTCAAAGATACAAACAAAAAAGACAGATAAAAATATGACACAAGTGTGGAGGCAAAATCAAAGTTGCAGGGCCTACAGCAACACAGACCCGAAAAACAGTAGTGGTGAAAGATTGTGGCTGATAGCTTCAGTGAGTAAAGAAAACATTAAACACTGCAGTAGAAAATGGGTTTGACGCTATTTCACCACTTTGCACAGCTTCCAGGGCCTCCCCAGTTTACAAATGGATTCACTTCACACTTGTTGGATGATATTTGGATGTCTGTGTCAAGCCTCCATCCCAAAAGCAACTGTAGCATTGCCATTTCAACCTTCACTAACCTTACATCCCACAACGGAACAAGTATCAACCACTTAACACTTGCTCACGTCAAACTGCGCTACAAAAAGAGACAACCAAGGTCTCCCCTCTTCCCCCTTTGCATCTTCCATTTTTATTCCACCAGGCTATGCTGCACTGGAGTACATAAAAAAGCGTTCCTCATCCATCCATTTCACTAGTGTTGCAGTTGTTCCTTTAGAACTGACATCCCTTTCTTGGTTTGTTCTGTTCCAATACTGAACCAACAGTACACACACTGCCATTCATTAGCAGCACATCAGGAAAGGATATTTCTTTCAACTCCGCAGCCCTATATTTTGCTTTTCCTGACCACAGAAAGGGCTTAGAGAATAGAAAACTAAAAGCTGAAACAGTTTCTCTACTGCTTGCCTCTTTCCTTCGCCCATCCAACCCACCAAACCACAAAGAGAGACCAAAAAGCCAGCAGTCCACAGCCCTTCCCCACACGCTCACCAGTTCTGCAGTAGGGATAAGCGTTCCATGCTTTCTCATGTATATTCAGAGCTCCTTCAGGGGCCAGCATCCTCACAAACGTTGGCACTTTGCTGCAGAATTTGGAAATAAGAAGAAAAGTACTGATGAGAATTGCACATAAGAAGAGGTCTGGCCCAGACTCTGAGACAGACAGAAAATCACCTGAAACACAGACCCTAGGGACCTGCACATTGGTGGAACTGGTGGGGTTCTCCTCCCCACACTACTATGGACTTCCAGAGACTGATGAATTGATCAGTCTAATCTAAACCTTCTTTACATAACAAAAGAGAGGTGGAAAAAAAGAAAAAAATACAGAGGCTGAACACAGGTTGAAACGTAGGAAGCCTTTTGATCTTCAGTCAAATTCAAGTATCAAAATACCAGGTAACGGAATTATATTTGCTTTGAAAAACACAGAGCCAGATTTTCTTGGGACAAGAGCCACACCTACGGGAACAGATGGGTGTTCAGCGATGCTCACTTCCAGCTGTGCCGTGTGCCTGCTGCCCTTATGCTCCATCTTACCTCCATGTCCTTCAGCCCTTACATAACCTGTGATTTACACAGTAGCGGCAATCCCATTCCATCTTCCTCCAGTTCCTCTTGCCTTTTAACCCTGCCTGCCTCTGGGAATAAGATGTTTCACATACCTCTGTAAGTGGTAGATCTTGTGTGTGTACTGCCCACGCTCTCCATCTCTTTCGTAGGGTTCATTCACCAGGACCTCCACACCTTCACCTCCACCAGTTTCATTTTTACTGGCTTCTGCCACAGAGTACAGCTGTCCCACTTGATACTAAAGAAGTTAAAGACACATTATTGTGATAGCTGTAATTTAGCAGAATTTATAATAATCAGAAGAAGCCGTCAGGGAAAAGGACATCCACTTGTGTGTCCAGATAAGTAGCTCATTTAATTTCGTTTTGGTATAAAAAGCTAGAGTGGTAGTTAGGAGAAAAGCACTGCCAATAAGACAGTTACCTTTACCCCTTAAATCTCAAGCTCAAAACCACTGCAAATTCAAGAGAAAGTAAAATGGATGAAAGGAGAGCCAGGAAGGAAAACATTTAAAGAAAATCCAGGAGCCCTCAGGCATACAGTAGTAAAATCCATTCTTTGTTTCCACTCTTGGCACACAGGTGTACCGATTGTTTACGTCAAATGGAGGGTAACACGCTGCCAGTCCTGAATTAATAAACATGTTAATTTATCCAGAAGATTCCCAAAGAATTCCACTTCTTTTTTCCAAGTCTTTTGACAAAATGGACTGTACAAGGGAAGGTAGGGAAGAACTGAAGAAGAGAGACCGAAGATAAAGGGCACTTGTACCACCTAATTTAACTGCTCTAAAATATATCTGTTAGATGTGCACAGCTTAGAAGCCCAGTAGAGCTGAGCATCCCCCAAGTGCAATTCAAAACAACTAAGTTAGGAAGCTTCAAGTGAAGAAGTTATTTGCACCAGCAGGCTTTCCAATGAAATGCTGCTAACTCTAAAGCTGAATGTAGAGAAATTACTTTTTCTTGGCCTTTATGACATATACTATCACCCTTAAACCTCTTGCCAGAGTTGACATTATAATCTCATCAAGTCATTTCTCTTCGCTGAACATCCATTTCCCTTCTGAACCTAGTTCAAAGTCTGTTCTGTGAGGGCGTCCACAATCGTGCCTTATCTCCCTTCTCAACAGTCTTTATTCCAACCCCAAACGATGTTTTACTTCATATAACCGAACCCATTCTGAAAACTTTATCTAATGAAATAACTGAATCAACTAGTGTCATAGATAACCACCTGGTCCTTGCTGCCACTGCACCCCCTATTATTTTTCCTACTATCTTTAAGTTTTGTTTGTTTTGTTTGGGGTTGTTTTTTTCTGTCACACTTCCTGTTAGCCATAAGCATTACACCACTAACAGGGAGCGCACAGGATTTCAACATTGTCAAATTCTTACCTTTAAGATCATTTTTAAGTCTCTTACAGACACTCTCTTGGCAGTATTAATTCTCAGGAATCACTCAAACTACTTCATGCTAGACAATCTTTTTCAGAAGAAGCATCCCAATGTTTCACAGGAAAAAGAAGGGGAAAATCAAGAACGTGTACAAGAGAGAACATTCTCTCATCTGCAGAAGATGCAAAGACCAATACACTCATGCTTCTAGCTAAAGAAGAGGATGCAGAGCTCAAAAGAAACACGATAACATGAAAAAAAATCATGCAGACCTCTGAAAAAAAGTTAGGTGTGCAGACAAGGTTTGAGAATGAAGCTAAAGCAAAAGGTCAAAAGGAAGCGTTTAAAAAATAACTGATACAACTGTTTCCAGAAATGAAATTGACCAAAACAACTGATGCCAAAGGCACTACAGAGAGGCTGTCTGAAAGGGTAATCCAAAAAGAGTTAGACATCAGAAGTACAGTGACTAAAACACCAAACCAAACCTGAGAACATAAGTACAAAGGAATGGAACGCTGCTTAGGCCCTCCTCCGGCTCTCCAGCACAGGGCTGCACACCAGAATCAGGAATAGCTCTTAACGCTCCTTACATGGAAACCCAAGCTGGAAAAGTGCTGAGAGCTGGAAAACTGCTCAGAGCTGACAACCCAGAAATATTTCACTAGGCTGGCACGTCTTTGGCATTGAAGGAAGACTTCTACAGCGGTTGTATTTTGTTGTCAGAGCATCCAAAACAAAAACAGAACCCAAGTTTTGCAGTGCTGCGCACCATCCGAAGGTAACACAGACTGCATTTCTAACATTGAATAGAGTAGATGATATGCCAAAGGTGAAAGGCCAGCTGTCCTGGCCTCAGTTAATCTGGGGCAGGGTAAAAAGCACACCACAGGGACTGAACCAAGTGCTCTGTACAGCCTCAAGTTCACCACAGAGGCATAGCAAGTCTAGCAGGTAGTCAGCTGGGAGGGAGGGAGGCCACTCATCCATCTAATAAAAGCTATCTATAGAAAAAGCAATCCACAGAGCACCTCCTCCTAGCTAAGAGCAAAGCTCAGCTGGATGCGTCCAGAAGGTCCTGGCCCAGGTGAAAGAAGCGCCCCTCGCTTGGCTGGACGGTTCCTGCGCTGTCACCAGCAGATTGGGTTTCAGTCTGGATTTTGGACTGCGGTGCAACTCTCTGCCTTCTGACATTTCAAACGCCACATTGCTTTCCTTATGACTCCCCACAGATGACCCAAACAAAACAGAACACTCGCCTTCCGCCAGAAGAGCAAAACATGAGAGTTGTGAAACCTTAGAAGCAAGTTGATTTAGTAGAGTGAAAGCCCCACGTACACTCGTACAGAACAGAACATAAGTAAGAGTTTGGCAACGACAGCACTAGAGGGGCAGGCTGGCCTTGACTGCTTTGCAGCAGGTCTCAGGACAGGTCTCCAGGGGTACAAACTAATTCCTCTTACTAACAGTCTCTCATTCATTCCTTCTCCCTTTTAAACACGTGGGTCAAAGTTCAGACACTAAGAGGATAAACCCTTTGGTTTGGCATCTTCAACATTTAATCTTTGCTGTTATTTCTGATCCGTTAATCACATTGATAAAAGAGGAAAGGGCCCAGACGAAACTGTCCCAATGAACAAATCCCATAACATCTGCCTGTGAAAATTAACAGGGAAATGGATTCTGGCTCCATGAAGTCCAGAGCATCAGACAGGCCTATCCTTGCAGCTGTAAGAGCTCCCGAAAACCTTATCTCCTGGGGGAGTCACCCCTTTATACAGCAGGACAGCATACCTTCATTACACCAAATTTCATTCAGAAGGCCTGATCCAACGTAGCCACCTTCAAGAACAGTTACTTTCCTGAAAGCTGCTTTGAACGCAATTAATAAATAAGAGCCTTTTGTGTTTGGCAAGCTCCTTCCCATGTGAGAGGAACAAAGAGGCAGCACAGAATGTGTACACACAGCTCTAATCCATACCAGCATTTCAAAGTGGCAGCTGGCGAGACACCCACACAGCAGCTCAAGACCACGCTCTCAAAGTTGGCACTGTGCAACGTGATGTTGGTCAGAGAGCACAGGAGTAAAGTTTAGACCTAAGAGACAACAAGGTATTTAACTTTTTTGCTCCCTGTAATGTAAGATTGTATAGAACAACACAGGAGTGCAGCTCGCAGCCTGCACTTAAGCAGGACCAGATTTTGGCAGAGTTTCCTAGCAGAAGACAGTTTGCTGTGGTCTACCTCCTACATCCCAGCCTTCAAGTTTTAGTCATCACCAGGGCCTTTCCTTCACTGTTTGTTCCCATCTTAGCAGTAACTTGGCTAACTGTTTGGTGTTGAGCTCCAAATTTACTAAGTAACGTCTTCCCACTATCTTCCTGATCACTGGTTTTCTCTTGAATTCCTTACTCTTTGTTAAGCTGCACTTGTCAGAGGTGAGGGGACTCAGCAGAGGACCCCTGGCACATCACAGGACAACATAGGAGACTGCCTCAGCCCTCTTACAATGCCTCAGAGACACAACTGTTTTCACTCTCTCTTATGCACTGGCACCATACTTTCAGAAACAATTTGCATGCTGAAGGAGTGAACTTTTCAGTCTTTCAAGCAAAAATTCCTAAGATATTACAGTGAAACCAGAAGTCCTCTTCCTAGTCAGAGACGCTCAATGAGCAGCTACACAGTGAAGAGCTACGTCAAGTCTCCAGAGCCCTGTTTAGAGTTTCGTGAGCAAGGAAATCCTTGAAAGCAATGAAGTTGTAGCAGCTGTATTGTAGAGACAACAGTGCAGTGACCAAGTGATGCACAGATGCATCAGCATCTCTCTGCAGAGGCAGGAAGATAAAGCAATACACAAACCCAGAGCAGTAGTCATCCTTCCACTCAACAGGAAAATAACCTTTCTTCTTAAGCATGCCTTTAAAACTACCATAGCACGTAAATGTTTAAGCAAAGACAAGTGGATATAAGAACTCTTTCTGCTTAGGGAACTGTTTCCTGAAACCTAGCCTACAAGTCACATAAGAACATCCTGTCCTAGAAAAGGTGCCTCATGCAGGGAACACGGTAACAAATATACAAGTCTGGGGAGAAATCGGGTTTGGTCAAGTCGGCGGTCCTTCCACATCCAAGCACGTTAAGGTGCTCTCTCTAGCATTTTCATTCCTTCTCTTCTAATGGTGTTTATTTGCACTTCACTTTACAGTCTTCTCACTAGGTTACTCAACCCTCCGGAACTCCGTGGATCCAGAGGAAAGAAAGGAATACATTGTCTTAAACAGATGACCCCAGGGCATCCTCAAACGAGGAGGTTGCTAGAGATGGACAGGTTTATGTACTGCCTGAAACCTCAACTTTCCACCCGGGCAGCCTACACACAAGGCTGAAAACACACCTGGCACTGAACAGCCAGTCAGGGAGGGAAAAGAGCATAGCAAAGGACTCGCTTTAACTGGATGAAGTTTAATCCTAGTATCACGGAACTCGGAAAAATCCTGTGCTGGGTTCCATCCAATCTAACCCCCTCAAAGAAACAATCTGTAGACTGATGCGTTGACTTTCTATTTACACAGCTCAATACTTAGAGGCATACCCCTGTGAGCTAGGGCTGCTGCTGTTTAGGCTAAAGTCTTCCATTTCTTGAGCTCTGGATCAGCTTACCATTTGCCTGCTGCTTTATCAAACACTTCCTCTGTCATTTGCAAGTTTGCATCCCTTGCTTACATGCTACAGTTTATCGTGTTAGTCCCTTCTTTGTCAAGAACTTCCTCACGCAAGTAGCATTCAGGCATCATAAAAGACCCAAATACACCTACTCGTAACACTGTAGTCGAACTTCTGCTAAAATTGCTTGAAACAGATTAATGCAGAAAGTACATAAGCTACAGGTAAGGAGTAAGGAACAGACATCAGGTATTACCAGACTCATTCCTGCACCAAGACAGCACAGAGACATAAAACTACTCTTTGGTGAGAAGATTAGGTTGCCATCAGTGTGCGATGCCTGTCACAGCAGACTGGTCCACAGGAACAAGGAACTCAGCTTTGACTTTGTTTTCCTTTTTACTAGCCAGCCTCCTGGCTGCAGAAATACACTACACCAAGTTCCAAAGTGTGCTCTCTGAAAAGAGTACGGCGTTACCAAAGGAATATGCTTAAAAGAGCACCGATCCATCTTACCACTCTCTGTGCCACAGTAGATGCTATAATCAGGGGAAACAAAACTGAGTTCTGTTATTGCACCTCTTCCTAAGAGTTAGGACAAGCTCTTTATCAGAGCTCAAACCAAAGGCTTACAGCCAAGGATCGTAACCAAAAAAAGTACACACAGCAGGACTCTACTATAGAAGCGCTATAGACTCTTACCATTTCAATTTCTCATCTACATTGCTAGTATGAAAATTCAAAAAAAGAAAAACATTTTCATAGGCAGATACTCTACAGGAGTGGTGCTCAGTGCACAAGGGGAAGCAGTGACAAAAAAGGGAGGAAGGAAAGGTAAGCTGCAACTCCCAGAGAAAAGAACAGGAATCAGCTCAGACTGCACAGCTGCTCTGTGGCCAGTTTGGTGACACAAATCACCACCTCCTTTATAAACTACATTTCTCCTTTCTCCTTTTAGAGCTTTACCTACAGAACAAGAAAGCTTTCTTTCTGCGAGATCTAGATAAGATAGTCTTAAAAACTGCTAAGTAGTAGATATACGATCTTTCTTTTGCTATACCACCCTCACAAAACAGAAAAAATTGCTTTACACTTGTAGACAAAGAGCGTAAAAAAAGAGTTCTAGGAAAACACAGGGCGATTTAAATTTGTATTAAGATTTCCTCTTTGTGTTAAAAAAAGAAAAAAAAAGAACAATGGTATTAATCAAAAGGAAACTACACTTTGGAACAGTCTGACAAGTCAACACTTGTTATCAACACATCTGAAAGTACTTTATAGGAGAGAGTATCAGTACCCGCAGGCTTAAAGAAATGAAATTGTTTGGCCAAAGCGACCGTGAAAGAGTAAGAACACACACAGGTCCTGGAGACAGCTATACCTGTCTCTTGCATTTTCCAGTTTTTGTTCAAATTGCTTTGATCACAAGTTTATTTACAGTCCTAAAGAAAGGAAGCAACAAGAAAAGGACTTACCTCCTCCACAGACACAGGCAGGATAACGCGGCTGAAAGAGAACACAGAAATGGAAAGTTAACAAACGCAGCTGCAGCACTGAGATGGCACACTCCTCCCAGCGATGACTGCTCAGCTCTCCTCTCCCCCATTTCTCCAGCATCCACCTAGCCCTAGCTTTCCTAGCACTTACTCTTTACTTCCAAGACTACTTATGTAATAGCCTCAAGGAGAATCTATACATGATATAGCGTAATTGCAATCCTATACCAAAACTAGTGGAAATATCTTGCCACCCTACAAACCCACACAGAATCAAAATAGTTGCATGTTCCTTCTCACTACATCCTTTCAATAGTCACATCTTATTTCCCGTCAAGTTGGTACAGAGCGTTGCTATGTGCTTCAACAACTTGGTGCCGATTTGTCATAGTTACAAGTCACTGCAAGACTTGTTTATACATCCCATCCCATAGGAAGCAGCACTAAATAGAGAAGTATATGGAAGGCTTTCTCAGAGCTGACTGCAAAAGAAGGTGTTGCCATTTCCATATATGAGTCACTTGTGGTTTCCTGAATGCCTCGTCGAACCAACTGACTGTGACTTTGGCAGTTTTTGCTCTCTAGACCAGAGATTTTTTGAAAAGACAAGAATGAACTTGAATTTAAAGCTGAAAATGATGCATGCATGTTAAGGCACTTCAAAATATTACGTGTTTCCCCAAAACTAGATTTGTGTTCAACTTCTGCTTTCAGTAAGGATAATGTTGAAACAGGAAACCAGAGCAATACACAGATATGAAATGGATAGGGTTGCTGTGGGTAGAAGAAATCCCATTTCTTTCAGAACTAGTCTCAAAGAAATGTGGATATAATGGGATAAGAAGAAAGTCCTTATTATGACTAAACTGATTTTCAGAAAAGCACTACTGGTGAAAACTGAAGCTTTCTCCTACACTAGAGGAATGTTACCAGCAAGATACCACAAGAACAAACTGTAAGAGAGACAAAAGTTTACAGATTATGCAATATTATTTATGACAGCAATGCTTTATGCTGGCTGCAAAGAACTGCAGAAAAAGCTACTGAGAACTGCAGATGAAGTTCAGCATCAACAGAAACTGAATAACGCATTATAAGCGCTCATTTTCTCCAAACACACAGGGTAACAAGCCCCAAACTAGCTATCACCAACATAAACCTTGGTGCTGTTACAGAAAAACATCTGAAAACATCAGTTCAGTGCCAGTTCAAAAATAAATAAAACAGCAAAAATTGGAGCACAATATTTACACAAAAAAATAAGTGACGGCTACACCACCGCAATCTCTCGTGCATCGGCACCTTGAATACTGCACACAAATAGTTCCAGTCGCCTCACCTCAAAGAGGACACTGAACAAAAGGAGGGCAAAAAAGATTACCTGAGATGTAGTTAACTGGGTTTTTTGTGGTGGAAGAAAGGACAACGGAAGGGGGAAGGTATGGTAGAGTGTTATAGAGTATGAATGGTGCTGAAGAGTGAATGGAGAAGGAACAATGACAGCATCTTACAACAGAACAACCCAGGACGCAATAACAATCATTAGGTAGCAGATTTTTAAACCAATCAAGGGTACTTGGTTACATCATGCGTATTTAAGTTACGGGATTCCTTGCCAAACACGAGAAGCAATTTTAAAATGGGTTTTGATCAATTCATGGAAGTTCACATGCTGCTTACTGGAAGGATACACTGAAGAACAATCATTCTACTCCCTATTTATATATTGTTTCCTAAAAATATCTGCTAGAAAGCAAGATGGAAGAGGACCTTTAGTCCAATTCAGTACGATATTCTGTACATAAGGAAGGAAAGAAAAATGGAGAATGGTTCTCCACAGGTAGACCACCTCACCAAACACAATATTAGCTTAGCTAACTGGATAAAACTACAGTTGAACAAAAAGAGGGACAGGATGATAAATAAGCAAAGATGAAAAACCAAGTAACAGGGAAGAAACATTGGCTTTGGAATGGAGTGCAAAAATTGTCTTTTAGAAAACCTGGCATAAAAACATTAATATAAGCTATTGAAATTCTATTTAAGAAACTGGAAGACACTAGATCTGAATATTACCTTACAGCTTGATGTTCACGAACAGAGAAACAAACACAAAAGTTAAATAGTTTACAGTTTGTTTAGCCTAGCAAACAAAGAACGCGGGGGATGACTAACATTTATAGGCCATCAAGCAATAAAGGAGGAGGAGGGAAAACTACTCAAGAGCATCCAGAGGAAAAGCTTCCCAGGAGCAGCAATAGGAACAAAGACACCTAAATTTGGGACAGAACTTGACCAAACGATGAGAAATTATATGATGTGGTTGCCTGCCACATCAAAGGCCTGAAAATGATAAAGAACGTTTAAGATTCCTCCTAGATTAAAATATGCCTCGAATGACAGCAAAGGGAAGTACAGCTGCAGAGAAGGTCAGTGTCATTATCGTCACTTCACAGGAAAGGGAAGCGACTCTCTATACTCAGATTCTCCTCAAGGTCTTCCGACGCAGTTTAAATCAAAATAGGGAGAGCGTGCAAGCATGCAAGATCTTAACCAGCACTTACAAACTTTGCAACTGAAACCAACCAAAGAGACAAAGAAAACCAAAACCAAAACGCAACAACCCTCTCACCCACGCACAAAACCGAACCATGCAGCTTATCCAGACTACGGATAGGTAGAAATGAAAGATAAGTCTGAAAGATTGATAGGACACCAAAGGTACACTTTAAAGCTATCACTGCATAACCACCAGTGAAAGAAGCTGCACAGAAAAGACAGATGATGCAGATTGTCTGAGAATAAAAGGTGTGATACAGGCTTTTTGTTATATTGTTCTATATCTGTAATATCTCCTAAAATACCTACGGAGCACATAATAATACCCATTTGATTTAGTAGGGAGGATGTGACGAGGGGTCACAGCAGTGGAAGAACAATCTGCTCAGAGGGCACACAGCTACAACTCGCTTGTATTTCTGCCACCTACAGCGGCGGGCAGGCAGCAAGGTACCTGACTGCAGTGCTGGGGCAACCAGAACTAAACACAGGCAACAGAATGACTTTGACTATCCAGGTCACGCCAAAAAAAGTTGTTCCCATACGCCTTAAATAACTGCTTCCTAGAACACAAGAGTTCCCCAACAGCGTGCAAGATGGGTGACTTTTACATACAACGTCAAGGATGATTAATACCAAAACCAACAGTGACAACTCAGAATGCGCAACTGTTGGAACCAGTTGGGAATCCCAAGAAGTCCAAAGTCAATGCACAAGTTTTTAATGGACAGTGGCAACCTTGACTGTCCTTAGAGCCACATGAGGACATCTTAACAGAGACGGAGAGAAAAGGAACAGGACAATATAGCTAACAAGACTCAAAGGGTTTGGTGACCCTTCTGAAAAAAGAAATGGAAGCCTGTAAAAAGAAAAAAATTCAGTAATTCTGCTTTTTTAACCTTTGTCTTAATATCTACTCCGCATTTTCTTTCAGGAATAAGCAGCATATAAGACCAGTAGGTATACTGATTTGGTGAGGTAAACGATAATAGCAAGCAAAACGACTTTTTGGAAGTGATCCTTCTCAAAATTGACTTTAAACGCAGAAGTCTGACAATTTAAAGTACCGATGTTCCCATCTTTACGTGATGCTCTGTAGGTAGCATAGCTCACTGGCAAGTGGGCTTTACTGCAGTACAGGGCAACAAACTGGAAAGGAAAACCAGGAAACACACATGAATTTGAATAGAAATAAACCAGACAGGTGCTGTAAGAAGCAAAGTACATTAACCAACTAAATTAATAGGGAAATCTCAATGAAATAGATGTTATAGAAGAACAAATTAATTAGCTTTTCATGCATCTGAAACTAAGTGCTCAGCCAATGCTTCTGTTTGCTATCCAGTTTAGCACTACAGAAGGTAACAGTGCCTCTGTGTTACAGTGACCAGCTCTTAAATTCTACACCCCTACTGTTGGATAAAAATGGCACGGGTTTAAAGATTGGGGGGGGGAAGTTATTCAAGCTTAAAGACAACTACAAGGATCAGCACAACCTTCCTCAGAGTTTTAATACTTAGATCCAAAGCACATCCATGATCTGACAAAGCAATTGCTACAAGGAGGACACTATCATGTAGGTAAATGTGTCTGAGAGAAGACCTGAAAACCCACTTTGTCGTTGGGATCAGCGCATAAGAAAAGAAGAGGGGGAAAAAAAAAAAAGTGTTTTCTATCAGTCAGAAGAAGTTTAAAAGGACAGGATGCAGGTAGGAAAACCAAATGTATACTGAACATCCGAGCCTTGAGAGCTGACGGAAGAGCCGTGCAGCGGTGCGCCCAGCTCCAAGCCACCTAACCAAAGTGCACCGGTCCAAAAGAGCACACCACGTTAGCAGGCAGAAAGGCGCCGAACAAAAGACTTGGGCACAGCGGTGTGACTAATAGTTACACACAGCTGGGACGGATCCGCCAGCCTGCCCGCAGCCTGCCTTCCAGCCCGTCCCTGTCGGGCAGAACAACCCCGCAGCAACGGCGACCAACTCCAAGGTGAGGGCTGCGCACCGAGACATATTTCGGAGCTCTCCGGCACACTGAAGTCCTCGCTGAGTTCCTAGCTAGAAATCACACCGCTAAAGGAAAGGACAAGGGCGATAAAACACCGAGCTTGTCATTTAGATGGGGGCAGGATCCCTGCCACCGCTGCGTCCCTGTGAGGAAAACCCCAACCCCCTGCCCTGGCAGCCCCTCTCCCGGTCCAGGCGGGCTCCCCCGGGTGGGGGACACCCGTACCCCGGTGCACAGCCGGTGCTGAAGGGCCGGGAAGGCCAAAAAGGGGGGGGGGGGGGGGGGCACCGAGCCCCAAATCGCCCCCCCCTCCCCGTGAGGCTCCGCAGGCCGCCGGGCCCGGGGGAGCAGCACCGGGAGGCCGGTCCCCGCTTGTGGCCTCCGGTTCCCGGGGAGGGGGGGGCTCCTTCACCTCACGGCCGCCTCCGCGACCTTCACACAGCGCCCCCCGTGCCCGTCCTTCCCTCCCACACCGGCACCGGGGCCCGGCCGGGCCTTTCTCACCCCCCACCACCCCCCCCCAAGCTCCGCCGCTCCTCAGAGGCACCGCTGGGTGACCGGAGGCCACAACGGAGGAAGGGAAGACGGGGAGAAGGAGCTGCCCGCACTCACTATTCCTTGATGAGCACCATGGCGGCGCCTCCCGCTCACGGCACCGGGCGCCTCCCGGCCGCTCCGCGCCGCACCGGGACGGGGAGGGGAGGGGAGGGGAAAGGGGGGGGGGGGGGAACCGGGAGGGGAGGGGGGAGCGGGGCGGCGGGAGCAGGGGGCGGGGCGTTGCCGCGGCAACCGCTGCGTCACGGCGGCGCGCAGGCGTCGCGCGCGCACGCCTCGCGGGAGGCCATTGCGGGGGGGGGGGGGAGGTTTTCCCGCCTCAGTGCTTCCCGCCTCGGTCCCCTCAGCGCTGAACCGCCCCCCCCCCCCCCTTTTACTGGGGTTCAGCCTCTAAAAACTGCTCTTTTTGTGTAATAAGGGGCTGGCAAATGACGTGGTGCTAATGTAGAGATCTAGGGGATGATGCCAAGGAGTGTTTTTTTCAGGGAATGGGGCTCCGCGGGGCCGGCGGGGCAAGGTTTATGGCGAGTCCTCGGTGATGTGAGGTGCACTTGGCATTAACGATGACGTGAAATATCTAAAGATATCTTAAAATAATAATAAAAAATGGAAGTGTAGGTCTCTGTGTGCGTGACCTCTGTTTAAGGCAGGAAAATAGCTAAAGAGCACCAGCTGTACTACTTCATCACTGCAATCACACAGAGCAAGGATCACCTTTATTTGACTGGAAAATCGAGCACTATATGTTCAGCATCACCAAGCTCAAGCGTGGATAACTGAAACGTGCGGCTTTTCCACTCGCACCCAGCACCTCTGCTGTAACGCTCCCACCTAAGGCTACACACATTTATCTGTCACTACTGGATACCAGGTCATCCTGTTTGGTAAAGCCTGATCTCTTTCTCAACCTGCTATCTAAATTAAAAATAATAATAAATACTAATGCATTGAGATTTTTTCCTCAGATGAAGATTAATTGAAATCTGGCTGTGAGCTCCTACCTAGAGAAGAAAAGGACAAGGAAGCATTCGAAGTGCAGCCAAGCAATTTGGCAGACAGCACTGCATAAAGCGCTCAGGCTTACATAGTCTTGTTAGGAAGCAAGCAATACTTGTATTATGTTCAGCCTGAAAAGGAAAACTAATGATTAACTTAATACCACATTTATTTTTAGATAGCACTGCAAGAATGCACATCACCTTACAGACACAAAAGATGACGCTGGCCTGCCACAGGGCGCTTACATTTTAGCTTTGACAAACACGCCACAAAACAAAAATCTCGGGGACAGGAAGAAGTGGAGGCTGTCAGGTTGTAAAGGGGGGACATCTAAAAAAAAGGAGGGGAGGGGATTATTCCAGGAACAAAAAGCAAGTTGATGAGGGTCAGGTGCTAGGAAGAGGACAACAGCATGGAGCACAGCACACCTGATAAAAACAGATTGCGCAGAGACAGGCAGAACCGCACAGGTAGAAAAACAAGCTGTAGGGTTTATAATTAATATGTCGGAATGCATCTACATAATACATCATTGTTTCAGCTATTTCCAGAGATTATAATGGTGACATGTCATCAGGAGCGTCTATTTTTTTTTTAATTGTCAGTGTTGGGTTTGTTTTTTTTTCAGGCCCTTCCCATCAGTAACCTTAGTGTAATATCATTTTCTATTATGAATAAGTTTGCACTTCTAAACTGGGAAGTGGGGAAATAGAAAAAGCTCTGCAGATGCAGGAAAAAAAAATGCTCAAAGCAGAAATTTAACAAAACTTGAAGTTTTTCTTTTTCCCTTGCAGTATCTGCTTTATATTTTGTGGCATATTTCCCAAATCCATCAACCTGTCACGAGGGAAATTTCTTACTTTAAAACATTTTAGTGATTTACTGTCTTAGTTAAAAATCTCGTTATCCTACAATTTTCCTTTGTAGAGAACATGAAGAGCTCAGGCTTTGTTGTGGAAGTTAAACATTTCACTTGTAGCTGTGTTGCAGTTAAGTTGGACTCCCAGCAAGATTTGTTCTTTTCTTATTTTTGTACACGTGTCCAGTTACATCTTAAGGATCCAGATACTCTGTCAGTAACTGAATACAGTTACCAGTCCTGATTAGAAAAACCACCACAGATATTCTCTGCTACTCTTAATGGCAACATGCACTGCTTGTTGATGTACTTTGTAGATTGTTGATGGGACTTAGGTATTGCCAAATTAGTGAAAGGAAAAAGCAATCACCCTTCCTTCCCCATTCAGTTTTTTTTTGTTTTTGTTTTTTAAAAAAAGATGCATATTAAATGCATGAGGGTTTGTAGAGACCAGGAGCGGCATTTCCAAAAGGTACAGTCACCTTTGCACGGCAACACCCCTGACAGAAGGCTCCTACAAATGGCAGGCACCCACAGCTTAGGTTTCTGCTTCATTACATTCAGGTGGGGATGCTTGTACTGAGGGGATGAGGCTTTTTCCATGACCACCTCCTCACCCGCTCCTTACCCTTCTAATATGAGTGATAGGGAAACACATTGACCTATATTTGAGTTATAAAGGTAAATTCATTATTGATCTAATTTATGTGGCTCTCTAGTATTTGGTAGCCCACTTATTTTTTCCACAGGATGGCTCATGCACACAGAAGAGTGCACTGGGAATTTTCTCAGTCCTGCATCACTTGGCTAGAAAGCAGCAATGCTATTTTCCATTCCAAATGTATGTAATTATTACATTTCCATAAGCATCAACAAAAAAGGCCAACTGCCCCTGAACAATCATGCTTAACAGGACCATCTCAACAGTTTGTTTCTGCAGCATCCAAGGCAACATTTAGAAAAGGCTGAAGCCAGAATACTCTGTTTATCTTCTTAGAGCCGACCCCTGCAGAAGGTGCAGCATTTAAGCAGTTATGCCACAATTAGTAGAGGATGTGCACATCTAGCATGCAGATACAGTTTTGTAGATAAGTTTGAGACTGCTTTTAAAATTAATTTAGTTCACAACTGTCAGAGTAAATTACACCCCATGAGATCAGATCAGCATTCCACCTAGCCCAGCATGTATTTTCTCAATCTTTGACCAACAGCATATTCTTGAAGAGACAGTGTGCAGGAAAGTAATCTTTCCTTGGCATAACTTTCTTATTTACAGCAACTTAAAATCTCCCTGAGTTATTGGATGCATCAGACCACTGTTTAACCAGCCCCTTGTTTTAAAAAAATAAAAATAATAAATGCTTTTGTTCCCTACCACATTCTACAGCAATACATTTCACGGTTTGACTTTGGGCTGCATGGGAAAGTATTCCCATTTGTCCCTTTAACCCTAAACAACTAAAACATCATTGTGTACCCACCAGTCCTCGTAACTGCAAGCCAAAGGCACACTTTACTCTCAGTCTAAGAACAGAGCCTGGAACTGTGACTCAAAGGCATGAGCCCTATTCCTCACAGCCGACCGGCAGCTTCTATACATCATGGCACATCGGCCACAGAGATAACAATTACATATACCCAATATTTTATCAAATGAAACTGGATTAGAGGACACCCCTAAAAAGGGCAGGAACTGAGAACTGCAGTAGGGAGGTAGGTGGCAGGAATAAAAGGGTGCTCTCTGTTTAATTTAGCTGCATACACTTCAAAGGCAGCAGCATCCCCACTGTTTCTTCATGAAAATACGCCACTTGTATTCCACCATTTTGTAGAGACATTTATATCAGGAATTCAAATGACAGAAGAGTGGAAGATATCATGTTCAATATTTTGAAACTGAAGTGGTAGTGATGCTGAGTTAGCACACTCACGTCCTCCAAGAGATGTCTATTTTAAGATATTGCAAGGCTAAGGACTGGGGCTCAGACACTCACCTGTCTGAGATCTTATTTAAAAAAATAAAAAGATGCATACTCCGTCATTGTTATGTGACAAGTATCTTGGAGCAGGAGTAGGAATCGTCTCAAAATATTTAGAAGGAGCAAGTATAATAATGTGGAATGCGGAAACCTGCAAAAAGCCCTCTGGAAATCTAGGAAAGCTGTACTACTGCTGGCAGGTCTCTGGGCATGTATTTGAGACAGTTCCAGGTGAACAGGAAATCAAATCAAAACGCTGCTTCCTTAATTACCACTCATCACAAAAGGTAAAAAGCTGGGAAGGTCAGTAAATCATCACCAAAGCTGGAGGCCAACAAAAAAAAATGCAAAGTTTTAGAACAGCATAGTGTTGACAGCAGGCAATATGGCTGTCTTGGAACAAAACACATTTAATAAAGGCAACAGATTAAAAAAAAATAATCCACAAACGTGTAAAATACTCAAGTGGCAAGTCATTTTAAAACAAGTGACTGAAGACTAAAAGGTACCATGGAGTGGAGCAGCAACCGAGCTGCCCGCAGGGCGGCTGAGGGCAGCGACTCAAGATGGCGCTGCTGCCTCACAGCTGCCTCGTCATCCTGCGCTGCCAAGGGCACCGCCGGGGCTCCCAGCCGTCCTCCGAAGCTCTGTAAATCGCCAAGCTTGAAATTTATGAAGGTGAAGACCAGGCTGGGCTGAGCATCTGCATGCTTTAAACCACCAGTAACTGAGTTAACACCCAGTTCCCAGGTAATTTCTCACAGGGCGGTCCAAGCGCACCGATGCTTCTAATCCCCGGCTTAGAGGTAACAAACAGAGCAGGGATTGAGCCTTGTCCTTCTCCAACCAGACATAAAGGAGTTGAATGACTTACCCTCTGCCAGGCTTTGCAGTAATGCAAGAGTTGGCAGTTCAGAAGACACCACCACTACATCTTCATAATTGTTTTATTTCTCCCTGCCAACCTCCCTGCAGCCGCTAGCTCAGCCCAGCGCACGCACTGCTGCGCACCCCATGGTGATGCTCATTCTCAATGCCACACAGCCCTGCTCCAAGCAGGTCTACACGGTGTGGTGGCTAATGCTAGTTGCAGAGGCTGAGCTACTGACATCAACGAGGTTAAGGGGAGAAAAGTCTAATTTAGGCAAGAACTAGGAAATCCACTATAAAAATAAGCAGGTTAAGAATTCCCTTTGTATTCCCTCCATGGCAAACAGGCCCTGGGGCACCTTTACCCACATGTATTGCTCTATAAGTCAGCTTCACCATACAATCAATCACCACATACTCTGTCCAGACAGAGCATTGACATTGTAGAAGGCTCTTTATACAGCCAAACCAGCAGCTTTTTGGTCAGTCAGAGTAACTTGGTGTTCAGCAGCTTGGGGGCTATTATCATAACAATGTAGATAAGCTATGGCTAGAGGAAGAATTACTTTGCCACATCACCCTGCCATACATCCACAGGATCCAGTTACCAGACACAAGGAGTGTTCTGTACTCTTGACTCTTTTCAACAAGAAGTCAGATCATGACATGTGAACACCAAGGTATTTGGAGCCCCAGAACCCAGCTTCAAGACGTTTTTCCACTTTAGTAAATACACGCTGCTGCTCCCCTCCTGGGGTCACACTGGAGGGAGGAAGAGGCAAAAGGCAACAAGTCTCAAAGCACTTCATCGGTAAACAAGATCCAATTCCTATCTCAACAGTTCCAGGACTGCAGGCAGTTTACAACACATACAGGTGGCTTTCAGGCTGGGAAGAGGAGGAATTCCAGGCCTTCGAAGACTTGGTGTAGGACCAAGCAGTCCAGTAGGGTCTCCATTTCAGTGTGGAAGGCAGATCCATTGCTCACAGTCTGTTCCATTGCAGTAATAAAAGGTTTGGGAGCTGTCAGTGCTAGCAGCCAACATTTAGCAAAACACTGAAGCTGTGCTCATACACATAGGTATAATTTCCCTTCCCTGCCTCAAAAACAGTCTGGGATATGTCTGGATAGGCAGTAAAACCATTGGGTCCAGCTACGTATCAAGCAGAAAGACCATTATGAAACCTCAGGAAGGGAGGAGAGTGCAGCTTGCATCTGAGACAGTCAGACAAGGTTGAGGGAAGAGGGGGGGAAAACAGACTTCAGTGTGTTATGTTTACAAATTCAAATTAAGGTCTTTCTTCCCTCTTCCCCCATCCCTCTTCCTTCTCTCCCCAGTTTCCTATGACGAGCCTCGGAAGCTGGAGAGTGTGATCAGGGGATAACTTAAGACACAATATCTGCGTGGCCTTTATAAAAAGGAAAAAAGTGTCTTGTGTTCTGGAGTAAGGAGTGGGAAGTCTCCCTCTGCCATTTATCTGAGGAAAGCTCAGTCATGATGTCTGGCTCTCACTCCAGTGATGAGCAAAGACTGGCAGAGCCAGGAGAGAAAAAGCCTGGCTTACACCACAGGTATAACCCACGGATGTGGTAGGAACCTGTACAGGGGAGGTTGAATTTGAAGCACCAGTTTAAACGAAGGCTTCCTCATTGGGAGTGCCGTTGATTTTGAGGAAGAGTTTGGCATCGTCATTCTTCTGTTTCTTTTCTCTCTCTAGCCTGCGTTTGTAGCAGACCAGGTAGATCGGAAGGCAGAAACCCAGTAAGCTCAGACCGAGCAAGCCAACATTCACCTGCAGGAAGACAGACAAAACAGAATTAGGCAGGCTAGGACGACAACAACGACCAAGCCACACATGTCCACGTGTCAGAACCCAGCCCACGTCACTCAGCTACAGGCAAACCAGGAAACGCCCTGCTCGGTGTATTGGCAACAACCTCCTTTGTATTTTTATTTATAAAATACCCAGAGCACCGTGTGTATAAATTAAATGCTGTAAGAGTCTGTTGCTCTAGATCATGGCTGCAGAAGTCTCTTTTTTCAACAGAAGAGGTGCGGCTGTTTAAGGTGGGGTTCTTTTACACCAACATCACTGACTTAAGGGCCCTGGGGTGCTGGAGTGCAGATATATGCACATGCAGCCGAGAGACCAACATTCTCCAGGACCACCCACGTTATAGATTCAATGAGCTGTGCAAATACTCTCAGCAAAACACCACACATTAGCCCTACCCACAATAGCCACTTGGCTTTCCTGGCATTAGCATCAACAGACCAAAATTTACTGAACTTCAGATCTTATAGGTCTCAAGAGCACAGAGAATTTCTTTTACATTTGAGGGCCTGACAGATTCACTCACTTTTACCTTACAAATTTCGGCTCCCCATGCAAACTGCTCACAAGAAGCACCCCAGCAGCCTTCTCCCTTCCTCCCAGGAAGGGGAACCTCCTAACGGTTAATGACGTTCCCTCCCAGGGCCTCATTACTTACACGCAAAAGGGTCTCCTGGATGGCACCAAGGTAACAGCAGACTAAGAGACATGCAAAATTCCTGCTGTTTATAGCCTCGGTCCATGCACAGGAGTGCTTTTATTTTCAAAGAAATGAGCCCAAACCATCTTCGCCACCGAGCCTGCATATTAAATTTGAGAAGAACTTGCCCAGAGAGGGTCTCCTTCCAAAGGTCCTGTCAATGCCATAAACAGAGGCTGCTGCAGAAGGGCGAAAAGGGCACTGATCAACGACTGCAACCCTGTCAAGCTGCCAAACTGAGTAGAGGGGTATCTGTCAACAGAAAAAGCAACAGCATTATTATACGTCACCTTGACTGTTCACATCACCCCGATCAGGTTACATTCCCAGTAGACTAACACAACAGAGCACAGTCCCAAGAGAGGCATAATAAGAAGAACAACTCTCTCCTGGACTTATGTACAACTCTCTCTTATTCTAGAGTTTTTAGTTACACTTGGTGGTAAGCACAGTGATCTGTAGTCCAGAATCCATCTGGTGACAGGGCCAAAGGCTTCCTCTCCAGACTCTTCTCACCCTGAATTCTCAAATTTAAGAAATACCAGATCCAGCACTTATTTTGTTTTGCAGTTGTACCGTAAGACAGACGGAAGTGCTTATACAGCTACTACTCCTGTTGCAAAGGGAGAAGAGTGTTGACATTTACTAGTTAAAAGCATGGCCTCTTTATCCAGATGACAGCATTTGCAGCTATGCAATCATTTTCATCTGGCCATAACAATTTGCTCCCTTTAGAAGTGAGTGAAACCTGCACAACAGGTTAGCGTGTGTTTTCCTTTTTAGAGGACAAGTCTGATCCCATGTCAAATTAAACAATACTGTTGACTGGAAAGTGCTGAATATCAGATACTACTAATGGAAAAATAAATCTCAGGAACAGTCTAACATCTGTCTCTTTTCACAACTGAGCAGGGTTTAAAAAAGGTCAGGTTAAACTAAGCTTAGAAAGAAAAATGGATCAAAACCTTCCAACACTCAAAGAAGTCACGTTCAAAGCAAAAATACCTCGCTCCAAGAAGTTGGAGAGAGTTGCAATGGTCAAACAGGGTTAGTTTATGTACAAGCTGATATGTACACCAACAGACATTTACCTTGCCCAGGACAAATATCTTTTGCTTCTAGCTGCCATGGAACCGAAAATTTATGTGTTTTTGAAGCAGAGCCTCAGATGGGTTTCCTAATCTGGATTGCCCAGACACTGGGACCAAAACCTTTTCACAGATGGAGCCTGGGAAGCCCCCATATGTGGAGATATTCAAACCCCAAGTGGATGCAGTGCTAGACAACCTGCTCTAGCTGACCCTGCTTGAGCAGGAGGGCTGGACAAGATGGTCTCAAGAGGTCACTTCCCACCTCAACAATTCTGTGATTCTCCGAAAGAAAACAGCTTCTTTCTGTCCCTCTGTTCAGCCACTCAGGACAGAGGGGCAGATCTGTTTTCAAAACGAAAAACACTGCTTACTAAGGAAGAGAGCATTTAGATTCAGCTATCGATAACTTTGATAAGTTGGAAACAAGACGCATGATCCATCCTGGGAAAGGGAGTAGGCTTCACTAATGGCATCTTGAGCAATGCTTTACCCGTGTAATTTCAGAGCAGACCAGAAGCAATGTACTCAATTATGTTAATGTTTTACCTGGACCCATGCACATAGCTACTCATTATAAGACAAAAAAAGCCTTGAATTCTTACTATATAACCTCAGTGTCAATAGCCTAGTCTCACCCGCAGCCCATATACAGCTGTGCCTGTCTCCTCGCAGTAGCTATGCCAAAGGGGTTAGTTGTTTCCGAGCAGGGAAAGCATCAACTAGGACTTCAGTCCAGCTACTGTCATGCCCAGCGGTGACTGGGGAAACAAGTTGCATCATTATTCCCCTCTGACCGCAAAGACTTCACTTCCTGATCTCCCTCTCACCTGGGCAGCTTATCACCCCAAACCAGTTTATCTGGCCAGCCACATGCTATAGGTGAGCAGAGACTTACACAGCTGCGTAGAGGCCTCCCACCGCTGAGTGGATGAATCCTCTCACGATTGTGTGCAAAATGAAGGAAAGAATCTGGAAAGAGAAGCAGAAAACGTCAGGTGCTAGGTGCCAAGGTGTGCCAGACCCCAACACACAACCAATCCTAAAAAGTATTCTCCTTTCTAGTACAAAGGGGGGATCGAGCAGTGAAGAACCCAAACCTGAAGGTTGGCACAAGGAAAAAAATTGTAGATGGCACTGTTGCAAGGGCATGTCCCCAGCAAACTGTAGTCAGGGTCACGATACTCTTCTTTTTATTGAGTCCATTGCCAATTTAGTTAATTTTCCACAAGTTATTGCAGACAATATGCAAATATGAGCAAATGACGTCTGCTTGCCTACATCATCAAGGCATGTTTGAGTATGGCATAAAATCACTGAACTCCTCTGCCAAAAACAGGTGGTGCCACAAAATAAATATTTTAACAGGTTTATAATCCCACGGGTACCACTGGGCATAGCATCTGATGCAGAAATAACCTGCTGTATACATCGGCGTCATGCTTCTTACAGCAAATTTCCTGACAGTCAGCAGCTTAAATCAAGCCCAGGTTAAATGCACGGGCACTGCTAAGAGGATCTCAGTAGGAAAGTATTTGTGGTTACAGAGCTCAGCTGCACGAATTCCAAGTGTGTATAAACTGAAGGTCAACTGACGTTTTAACTATAATTGCTTCTTTAGGTTATGGTATTGTTTGTTTCAGCATTAAGGCTGGGGTTCCCAAAGCAGCACAGAGGTCTCCCAGCGGTGCCAGTAAGCCCTCCCGCCACCAGCTGGTTCTGGTGGTTTGCAGGACCTCCCAGCACCGTCCTGTCTATCGCTTTGCCAGCCCCTTCAGCACACCCATCCGTTTGACCTATTCACCTGCAATGGTAGATTAGGAATGAGACAGGTGACTCCGAATCCAACCAGCAGGACATTTGTGAATGCAAAGGCATTGGTGGCATTGGTGATTTTCTGGATCTGACGATCACGTTTTTTCTTTTTCTTGTCACCTCTGGAACAATAGCAAAACCTATGTTACAAAAAGCACTTTTAGCAGCTACTGAAACTCATAACAAGGTTCTCCATGTCTCACATCAACTCTAAACCATTTGGCTAGAGGTCTGGCTAGGGAGACGGTGGGATCTCCATCAGCAGAAACTGAGGAACATTTGGGCAATTAAGTGCTGTTGCTGTTACTTTAACTGTTACACTAGAAGTAAAGTCTGAGCCTCCTTGCTACAACTTAAATTTGCTCCTCTTGACTGATCTTAGGGGACATGGAAGATCCTTTCCTCTTTGCAATTATTAGGTTATCAAGTCTTCCTTCAGGCTCTTTTTTCTATACTGATGGACCGATATTCGTTTCGGTCTTCTATCACAAAACACAGGGGGCCTGCTACGTGGCTGCATGTCCCGAGTGGCACACACTACGCACTGCTCAGCGTTGCTCTCCTCGTTCTCTTCTGAGCCATCATCGCATTCTTTCAGCCGCCAGTCCATGATGTACCCGATCACGGGCGCCGTCAGCAAGCACAGCAGTTGCAGTACCCCAAAAATGGAAGTGTAGAGACTCACTGCAGGAAAAAAAAAAAAAGAAAAAAAAAAAGGTTTTTTGAAAAGTGTCAGTCCAAGTGGTACCGTAGCAGTAACAGGAGATGCCTTGGTCATCTCCTCTCCTGCCTTGCTGTGAGCTCCAGCTGTATCTTCTCCAGCTCAGAAGCTCCAGCAAGGACAAGCCAGGCTGGGAAGGTGAGTTCTAACCCATTTTGTGCAGAAAGGACAAGTTTGGAAACGTGTATGCGGAGGGAAATCTGCAGCAAGAAATACAGCACCTGAGAGCAATCATTAAAACTTCAACCTGATGAAAATTCCCCACGTGTTAAACATGGGAGAAGTGTCTACACGGCTCTCTAGGGGAAAGCTGATGCCAGCAGGCTTAGAAGAGACCCTCCCCTCCTGTTCTATATAGTTCCCCCACCCCACAATGCTTTTTCCACTTCCTCTCTGCAGCCCACGTGATGGATTTGAAGGCATCGCACAGAAGGGCCGGTGAGTCACGGCGTACCACAGCTCTGAAATAAGGATGTGATTCTGAAACTGCCCATCTCAGCAGAGAGTCCTCACAATTTACAGCACCGTAAGCAAAACACAGCCGAAACGAATTTGAGTTTTTCCCTCCCGACACATTTCAAGAGCTCTCCAAAGCAGTACAGCCATGACTTATACCAAAATCAAGGTGGTAATTGAGAGAAGTTCCCAACAAGCTTTTCTCTCATATACAGTTGTAGCAAACCTCATCAGGGCCGCCTCGTGGTGCCCAGGCATGGCACCAGCTTACCCCTTCCTGCCTCCAGCTGCTGGCCAGGTCCTTGCAAGAGGAACTTCCAGCTCCAACCTCTGAACTCACATTCCTGCCCCCGTTACCTCCAGACAAGCAGGCCCTTATGTGGCCTCACATCCCATCTCATGATAACAACTGCCAGAGCCAAAAGAGACAGGTGGCATCACCCTCTACAAACACTCCTGAAGCTGATTTGCTCTTGTCTGGTTATTTTTTAATAGAGGGTAAGAAGAGAGTCACGCTGTCAAGCTTTGTCTCTCCATGCTATTCTGAGCACTTAATCTTGGGCTCTAAACACCGACAGCAGAAGCCAAATTCAGGCGGGGAATGAAGTTTATGGGGACAGTGAGAGAAGAGAAAGAAGGACTGTGTTTGCTACAGGAACAGAGTTTTCTCAGTTTATCAATCATCTTAAAAACTGTTCTTTCCTCAGGATGAAAGAGAACAATTTCTAGCAAATACCAGCAGGTATGGCAGAAGTAAAGGAAACAGAAAGGGTTCACACGTGGGCACAACCCTTTACATCCACTGTCCCACAAGTCATCGCCTCAAACTATCCTGAGCAAGGACCTCATCACAACCGAGTCTTCCACCCGCCCTGGCTCTACCCAAGGTCTCCGAATATTACCAGGTTTGGAAGAAAGATGACAATTTTTGAAAGATGCAGTGAAATTTCAAGTCTCAAACACAACAGCTCTACTCTCCTGCCTTCCTACAACTAAATTAAACGGTCATTTAGAGGGATGCTGAAGGCCCTAGCTTCTCCCCTCCGTCTTTTTGGGGGCTGCAGAAGACAGGTAGCTGCAGGCTGACTGCTTTTTCCACCTCCAGGTTTCACAGCAGGTTGAAGTCACCATCCTAATACGCACGGGAAGCAGGACTTTCAAGGACACAGTGCCTCACTGCAGCTTCAAGACTTCGCACACTCACTAATTTCCCCCATCTCCTTCTCTCCCGTTCTGTTTCCAGGTATATTTAAGTTCTCTTTGACCACAACAACACTTGCAGGAGTGACTCAACCCTCTTCTTCCCTTGTTGAGTGCTCCAGAGAGCAGCTGCAGGTGGGGGGAGCTCTCTAAATAAATCACATGCAAGTAAACAACAGCGAGGAGAGCGAGAAATCGGAGGAAGAAGCATCCCATCCTCGCCTGATGCACGCAGATTACATTTCTAGGGATCTGCATGCGTCTTGGAACTGCTCTCGCAGCCTGACACTGCTGCAAGCAGACAATACCACTGTTTTGCTGATGCCATGGAAACACCAAGACAGCCGATTGCACTGCGAGCCCGGGCTGCATTCGGGGGGAGGAGGGGAAAAATGGGAAGAAATCTCAAAGGTGGCATAGAAAAACAAATCACCCAAGAGGCACAATCCCTTTTTTTTTTTTCCAAGTACAGAGCTTGATCTAAACAGAATTGGCAGCATAAATAGTTAATATTAATCCTAAAATACTGGGGCGGGGGGGGGGGGGGATAACTAGAGCAAGCAAGCCAGGGTAAAAAAAGGAAAAAAAAATCAGAGCAAAAGAGTTACAAGGTAAGCAGAAAAGTGAGCTGTGTTGGGAAAGGTAGGCAGCGTGAAGTTTGTCCTGTTTACTGTTTAATGTCTAAATTGGCTCTTGAGCCAGGAGATAAAGAGCTGAATGCTGCAGGCTGTCAAAGGCCCAAGAAACAAAGCAATTCAGGGAATGCCAGGGCACTTGGAGTTTCCTTCCCTCCCCCAGAGCTCACTCCTGTTTTCAGAGGAGTGCCTCTTGATTTATCAGCTTCATGCAATCCAGATTTAACAAGTTCAAACTGGATCTTACTACAGAGGACAGAAAAAAAAAAAAAAAGGCTAAGCCTTGTTTTGCAATCCCGGGTATTTTCAACAACAGTAAACTAATGTACTCTTTCCTGTTTGCTCCATGTACTGAATCAGAGCTATAAATACAGCCGAGTCCAGCGCAGCGAGCACCCCTGAGCCTCCCCAGCTCACAGCAAGCTACACAAAACAGCAGTGACTTCACTTCTCCCACCCCTGTTTGGGACGAGACACCTACTCCAACCATTAGTCATGAGAGTCAGCTGCTCTGCACTTTGTGCTTGCTTAGGATAAGCAAAGCAAATACCTGATGAAATAGGTTTCCCAGTGGAAAAAAAAAAAGTTATCACAGGCCATCCTGAGAGGCTACTTTCAACAAGTTATCTGGAGGAATAGCATGGACTAGTATTTAAAAGACACCGGGCTAAAATTAGCTTGACATTCAAGTGCCTGCCTCGCTGCCCCTCCGTCCTGGGCCAGGTCCAGCCCTCCACTAGACCCTACCAGCAGCTGCTGGCCGCACTCTGACACCAGTAAGTGCTGTACACGGTGTATTTGCTGAGTAATCAGGCACACTGGCCTCTTGCAAGGCCCGAGTCTGGGTCAGCTTCCCGTTCCAAGGAAGCAGATAAAAGCCTCTAGGTTACCTTACCTTGATCTTCATCTCCAGACAGAAACTCAAGGATGGTATTCATGGCCCCCATGTAGAAGATGAGCCGCAGCTGAGTGACACACATGGTGATGAGGCTGAGCAGCAAGATGGGACTGAAGACACTCTTCATGAAGGAGGGAGAAGCTGCAGAAGGAATAACAGAGTCTCTAAGGAAGGCAATATACCCTTCTAAATGGGCACGTCTTCAGAAGAGGCTGTGGTTAGCAGGTTTTCTAGCTAGTCATTTCAACACGGTGTGCCTGTGGCGGCTCCAAGAAGTTTACTGGTAGCAACTGTCTAGTGCTTTACAAACGTCCTTAATGAGTGGCAATAGCTGCTGGGAGTTTGGCTACCGCTAACTGGAGCGAGGAAGCCTCACCTAATTCTGTGGATTAGAGTGAAAAGGAAACTTCAAGCCATTTGCTTTTGCCATACCACTGGGTAAGGAAGGCTTGGTGATGGCAGCAGTCGGTCTAAGAGGTGGCAGTGACCAACTACACTGTCCTTCTGCAGCCATAGCCGTACCCCGTGGTGTTGTCCCCACCACTGGCAACGACATACCGTGTGTTTAGGCAGGCGTACACTAACAGGATTCCTTATATAACTAAACTTGTATTTAGATAACGGTGGCTGGCATGTGGCCCTGGCAGCATATGGATCACGTATCACACTATCTGATAAAAACAGGTCTGGAGCGAAGCAGAGAGGCCGCCGGCCTTCTGCCAGAGCAAGCATCCCCGGGGCACCCGGGGAACCACACCTGAGCTGTCGGGCTGGCACTTCACTTCCAGGTCCACCGTGGACAGACAGAGCTTGTTGTTCTCTTGCAAGGCTGTCAGCTCCTTGGGGCCCTTCATGGAGCTCCCCACACTGAGGCGGCGTCCCACGGTCGTGACTTGCTTGTAGAACTGCTTCCCGGTGATTTTGTGGTCAAATCCCAGCCAGCTGAACTTTATTTTCACCCTGTTGGGAAGTAAAGAGAATGAGAGCTGCAACACGGGGTAGGGAACCAGAGGCAGCAGAGTTGCAGAAATCAGCCTACGTGTGGATTCATGGCACTAGTTTTCATCTACAAACCCACAAATGGTCTGGATCCAGAGCACGCAGAGATATAGGCCCTGGGCCAGTTTGGTGTAGGTCAGCATAGAAACGCTTATTGCTACTGGCAGATTGTTTTCTTCATGACTCCTATGCTTTGGAAGGTTCAATTTCCACAGATATTCACCAGTAGAGATAAAAATCTAACGGCAGACATAAATCCTCAACCTCAGAAGAAATGGCAGCAATAAACAACATGCAAAGGAACTCCCTGCCCATTCCTCTGTATTAGCTGTGCCACCACTTTCTAGAGAAGAATGGGATTAGCCCCAGGGCTAATCTAAATGATGCTTACGTATAGTCCATATCTTCTGGTCCTGGGAAAGGCTCCAGTGGCCAGTTGAAGAAACAGTTGAGGAAAACCAGTCCTGCACAGCTTGCCCAGACAAGCAGAATGAGGATGAAGGAGACCCCAAAGTCATATATAACCTACAAAGCACAAGGAAATATGGTTTTGGCTGTAAGGCCAGAAAGATCTTCAATATTCTTAGAATACTGTCTGAAAGGATGTTGTGGAAAAGAACACGCTACATGTAACACAGCTTGGAGAGAGCTGTATATGCACATCTTTAACAACAACTACAGCGACAACAGGACCTCCAGCTGGAATAGCATGCAGCTGCATCACAAATGGCCGCCAAAGGTTTTCACCAAGGACCTTCTCCTTGGAAAGCCAACAGGAGCTTCCCTACACCCTTGGAAAGGGCCTTCTTTTACTGTGTCTCTCTTACTCTGGCTCTGCAGCAAGCCATCGCTGGTTCAGAACCGCTAGGGACCACCAAGGCAGCCCAAGTGACACTCTCTTCTCTTCCCTCAATGCAGTTTGCTAGCTCTGAAGTGCTCAAAGCCAACCACTGGCGACAATCAAACAGGTGAAGTACACACATGTATTAAAAATACACATAAATAATACCTGGAGTCTTTTTTTTTTTTTTAAATAAAACAGACTTTCATTAAAAAGTAATCATCTCTTCATTTTTCCTTACTGAACACCCTTAAAATCTTACGGTGTGTTAGCAAACAGACAATTCTCTCTACAGTATTCATTGAGTTCTTGAGACAGGCACTTGGGAAGTCTTTAAACACACACAGGAACCGAATCTTGTAAAAGCATCTCTAAAAAAGCGCTTTAACAGTTAGTCCCTCTTTCTTTCCACATTATTGCTAAATGGTGCAAAACCCCGGCACAACAGCACCAGGAATGAGTCACGGTCCCACAGCCTCACCTTGATTCCTGGAAAGGTCACAGCAGAGGAAGCATAGGAGCCAATCATCAGAGCAATGAACGTGGAACGAAGGTCACCAAACATGTTGGGCAGCTGGGGGGAGAAAAATCGGTTGAAACAGGTTGCTGTTGGGAAGGGAAGACGAGGCAAGAAGAGGGAAGGAGGCTCTCTCGAGAAGATACTGGCATTTAGGATCAGGACTTCTGGATACCAGAGCCTGAAGAAAACAGTTTTCTTCCAGAACGGCTCAGCTCTTCAGGACAGTACCCTGCAGGTTGCAGTGGTGTCTCCAGTGTCAGGGAATGTCCACAATCCAAGATTTATGCGCTTAATGATACTGCTTCCTTCCAGACTGACAGCATGCTTTGCATTGGTCACCTTTAGCACAGGATTGTTTGTTCCAGCCCTTGTGCTTTCTTTGAGTTCCTTTCCCCGAGGCTACAGCCACCACCTCTTTTCCTTTCCAAAAATATACGCTCGAGTTCTCTGCCAGTCACCCTCCTTTTAGGCAAGAGCTGCTAGACACGGGCTGCGATAGCTGAACGATCTCCAACACACCCCGCGACACCTCGAACTGCCAGGTTTGCTTACACACCTTGGGTCAGCACCCAAATCTTTGCGGTAGATCAGAAAGCTCCCGTTATATCAAGAAGGAACAGGGACAAAGACGAACTGCTTTGCTAGGTCCCCCTGTGCCGGCAGGCTCTCTGCAAGGGAGACCCGGCTCCTATCGGGTGCGACGTGCGACGGCATCACCGAGAGCAGACGGGGCTGGTTCTGCAAGGAGCTGTTGGGAAAGCAAAGCTCTCGGCGGGGCAGCGAGGAGCACCTCACGCAGCAGTTCAGCCAGCTCAGCAGCTCTCCCCAGACTGCCTCTCCAGCCCTTGTTTCCACTCGGGACCCGAAAGCAAAGCTGAGCAGGCAGAAAAAGCCCCGAGACCTTCCCGTTCACTGGAAAGGAGGAACTTCCCATTTTTCTACACCAGCCTGCTAGCTGAAAATCATGGGAGAGGTCCTGAAGTTGTAGGGTACAGAGAGCTGAGCTGAGACCTCCTGAAGCTGCTCAGAGGGCAGAGGTGCTGCTTCAGGCAGCCAGATTTCCCTCCCGCCTCCTTTTCAGGTCGACTCCCCAAATTCACTTGGGCATCACCACCACGTCAGCCTCGGGGGGCCTTTAAGCCAGGCACTGTGGGTGCCTTCTAGGACTGAAAGCCTAACCAGCGTTTTATCTGTTTTCAGACACAGCTGAACAAAATGATTCAGAGAATATTGGAGCCTGAGCAAGCAAATGCTCTCATCGCATTCCCGTTTCGCTGCTGGAAAACAAATCCATCTTTCCCAGGAGCAGCATATAAGGCAAGCGAATCTGGCTTGTGTCACGGTGGGACCAGCGTGTTTACAGCACAAGTATTCCTGCGCAGGAACACTCCAGGATCCATCTGGCTGTTTATCATCTCCCTGTCTCACTGCAGAGCTTTCTATGCAGCGCAGCCTCCAGGTCCTTGGATAACCCCAGCCCAGGAGCAGCAGCAGCGATGCGCTGAGCCCGATGCTGAGCCCCGAGCAGGCACGGAGGAGGCAGAAAACACCGTGCTCCTCTGCGGCGAGGATCCCCACACCCATCCCCAGATCCCCGCATCCGGGAGCGCTGCCAACAGGCTGCTTTCAGGAGCTGCAGACAGGAAACGGCAAAGGATCCAAAGGTCTGTTACCAGGCTCAAAAATCTCTCCCTGGGAGCGCTGGCCTAAAATACACACCCCAGAAAACTGCATCTGCAGAGCGAAATATCTGCAGGTTGCAGAGGCTGGTTGCCGTCAGCAGGCAGGGCATTTGTTTCATCTCGAATGCCCCAAACCTGAAACAATCCCCAGAAATTACAACAAACAGCTGCTGCTGCTGGGCAGCTCACAAACACAGCTGCTTCTTGGCTCGGGCTGATTTTCCCCGGAGCCCCAGAGATCACAAAAGGCCTTTTTCATAAGCAGACAAGCAGCTCCCAGGTGGATCCTCCTGCTCTGGGGGCTACTGGAGACCTAGAGCAAGCCCAAAAGCAAGCAGCCACATCTGGGAAACCCGAGTCTGCTTTGCCTCGATGGGGACACAAGTCCTAGAAAGGCTTGAGACTTCCTAAAATCCTATTTGGCACCAAGCAAGTGGCTGGCTTAAAGAAAATTGGATAGAGGAGATTCATTGGGTTGGATAAGATCTTATCAACTGCAACTGCTAACACTGAGCACTGGGGGGGAAAGGAAATCCGAGACTACCTGAGGGGAGGCAAAGAGAAAATAGCCCAGACCCAGACAAAAACCCTCAGACCGCCAGTGCCAGCACTGGCAATGCCTGTGCAGGTCTCCTCTGAAGACCAGCTACCAAAATAACATACGATATTTACTAAGCCATTTTTCCAGCTGTCTTTACAGCAGTGAGCACTGGAAAAATATGAACCCTAGGGACAAGAAAATAATAATTATAAAAATCAAAACACAAAACAAAACAAAACCACAGAGCAAGTAGGCTCTTTGCTTTCCTGCCACCAAAAAGCTCTGATCCTCAGTCTGACCTTACTCCTACAGGCCCGAGCAGACTCCTCCATTAATTTCTGCCTGTTCTGGTACGAGCGTCTCAATTCCGGAAGATCTACCATGAAGAAACTCTTATGTCTTCTGTTTAAAGGTCAATAATGCTCAATGTATAATTAACTTTATGCCCTGTCTGAAAGATACTAACTGAATTTTGCCATACCATAGCTATTTTTTCCTGGAGTCCTTTATTACAGGTTTGCAATCCTAAACTGATAAAATCACTTCCTCGTTTCCTCTTGCAGATGATTTTCTCCTCATCTACCCTATAGCGAGTTTAAAACCTTCAATTAGTTTTACAATTTTTCAGCTTTTCCCTGGAGACAGTCCCTATGCAAAAGATACCACAAAAACCACCACAGTGGCATTACCAAACCCAGTGTCCCTCCTTCTTGAAAGAACAGTGGAAAAAAGTCAAGGGACTGAGAACTGGAAAACATTGTTTTGCCTATCAGGAGGTATATTTGGAAATATTACAGACAACAAAAATCTGTTCTCCAGGAAAGCCTCAATCTGCCCGCTTTGTCCGAGGCATATGGAAATTCCTGTTCCTGTTCTCCAACAAAAGACCCCAGAGCCCTAAATACTGCTAATATTTCCGAGCAGAGAAGGTTCCCTATGCAGAGATCCCCCCCGCCCCGACCAAAGGGTGCTGTTTGCAGCAGAAAATAAGAGCAAAGCAGCTGTAATTCTTTGAAAGGAAAACAGGACAGAAAACAATCTATAAAAGGCTCTTTGTGGTAATTTATCACACATGTTTATTTCTTTGCATGAAATAGCTCTGGAGCAGAACCAGTGCCAGATTCCTGTGTTGCTGTCAGAGCCACCAATACGGATCTGTTTCCATTTCCAATCTCCCCTTATATTGGCTAAGACCGAGTCACGAGGCAGAAATCTCCCCTCTGCATTTTAACAGCAGGCACAGCCTGACCTTGTTCCCAGAAGCGGGAACACCGCCGCTCTCTTGCTTGCTCCCCCTCCTCCCCGAGCCGCAGCGCCCGGCGCAGGCAGCCTGGCCCTGCAGGGTGCCACGCGCTGCCGGCAAACCCCGGGGACTTGTTGCTGAAAAACCCTTCAAATCCAAGAGGCACGCTTCGTGGGGCACTGCCTGGGCTGCAGTCCCGTTTGTCCCCTTCCCTAAACCCTTGCAGAAGACCATCAGACCCCGCCGTGCCCACGCATGCGGGTGGCCCCATCACCCAAAAAAGTGCCCGACAGTGGCCACCCTGCCACCGAGCAGCCACCCTGGGGTGGCACGGGACCAGCTCATGCACCAGCGGGTTTGACCCATTTCCTAGGGCGTTCCAGGTCGCTGGCTGGACGAGGAAGTCACTTCGCTTCGACTCGTGCGCGATCAGCAGCCGGCGCCGGCGTCAGCCAGAACGAGCCCACTTGGCACCGGGTGCTGATTCCTGCTCGCTGCCTCCGTGCAATGACCTGCCGTCCCCACGTCCCTCCCTCACCATCCCCAGGGGCCATGGCTGGAAAGGACCCACAAGAGATCCTCGTGTCGCCAAGGAAGGTGACTCAAATCATGAACTGTGGCTCGCAAGCAGAGCCATGCAAGGACACGGCGGCGAGCTGCTGGCGAGCAAAACACACGCGCTTGTAAGTCATCGGCCGCAGCAACGCCGTGGTGCAGGAGACGTGCTTCCCTCACAGTTTGGACTGTTTTTAATCACTTTTACACGCCTCAGGTGCAGAAATGCCTCTGCGTGGAGGCACGTGCAGCTCTATCTGTGCCTGGATTTGGGGAGTCGGACCTGAGGCCATCCCAGCTCCCCGCAACGCACACCGCTGCCTGGAGGAGCCGGCTCTACCTGCGGTCTCCCTGTGTGAACTCACAGCTCTGCTGCTTGCTCCAGCCCTCCCCGAGGCTTGGATCACTTCTTGGAAGATTTGACCTTTTTCCTGCAGCTGTACTTCCTCTGTGCTGTGAAACCGGCTCGCTAACGAGGGCACTAATAAGTGGCTTTGCTTATTTCTTCTGCTGCTAAAAGCCACGGTACAGCACATCCAGTCTCAGCCCTACCCTTGCCCTTCCTCCTATCATCACCAGTGGCTCAAAAATAATCTGTGACCCCTTAATAACCACCCAGAGAGACAATAACCAAAGCTGGCAGCTGCAGGATGGGAATCCTCTCCTCTCCCCCCACGGTACCAATGTGCTCCTCTCTTCCTTGCTTGTTTTTGAAGCGTGGCAGGATGACATTTGCCCCACAGTTCTTTGGGAGCATGGCCAAGGCTTCCAGTGAAGAACATTACATACAGCCGCGAGACCGACATCTGCACACACTTTTGAAAGCTTTGAATACGAAAGCAACAGCAGCAACAACATCGCAGCGCACGCGGTGATCTCTAAACCTAGTCTCTGCCAAACGTAGGTCTCAGGAGCTCAGCCAGTGCCCAATCCACGTTAAATTAGAGGTAACCTTAACTACGAGTTTAACTTTTAACAGCGAGCCCAAGGTAATGCGGTCCAAATCAGAAAGTTTTCAATCAGTGCTTCCCAGGCTCTTTTCTAGGAGCTTTTCCACCCGGCCCTGGTTCAGCCACACTGACAAGGGTAATGAGGTGGAAAATCAAGCAGCTACTTGGAGAGTGATACCGCTTCTCTCTCCAGGCAACACGAACCCCAAAACGCAGGGACCCAGCTGACGGTTGTTGACCAGTGCTTGTAACACAACCCATGGACTGAACCGACCCACACAGCTGAGCAGACAGAGCCAGGGGCATTCAACAGCTCAGCTTTTCTAAGGAAACCTGGAAGGGACTCTCGCCCTTCCGAGAGCAAACACTTTTGTGCTGGAAAACAGTGGGGAAGAGATGCAAAAAGCGCTCGCAAGAAGCTGGTCCTATCCTGCTGCAGGGGTTCTGCACCCTCTTGATGCTTCCCTCAGTTTGTCGAAGCTAAACTGGGCACTGCATGTACAGGCACACGGCAATCTGAGCCCGAGCCAAAAAAAACTTCTTTTTTTCACCTCCACCTGAGATGCAAGAGGCAGGTAATAAAGGAATGGAGAAAAAAAGCCTTAGACTAACCAGCTAACACCCAGCCTTTCAGGTAAAAGTGTGACCGACCCTTTGTTCCAAACAAAGCCATGTGCTACTCGAGCTGCAGGCAAGAGATCCACTTTGTTCCTTCCTGCTAGCCCAGCTCACAGCCACAGTAAGGAATCAGAGGGATAAGAGTCAGATGGTAACTCTTTGCTTACCGTGAGCGATGTGAAGGTCATACACATCCCACCAAAGCCATTCAGAGCCAGCGCAATGAATATCAGCACAGACAGAGCTGCAACAGAATAAAAAAAAGCTCAAGAGCCTTTACTGGGGTGGGGAGGGAAAGGAGACCAACAGGCCATCAGGGTTTTGGTCCCAACATGCAAACCTCCGAGGACCAGCCTTGGGACGTGCCACATTCCTCCCAACCCAGCTCATCCCACCAGCACCCATCTCTCCAGCCACACAGCGAGCGAGGGGCTTTTCTCTAGGGAACAGGCTTGTTGATGTAGCTTGTCTGAACGGGTACCAGAAGGGAGATTTACTTGAAGGAATTGGTTCCAAAGTGTACTCGCACTATCTGGTCTTGAGGAGCACGCTCCAGCCATCCCCAGTGAGAAAGCAGATTACACATCATGTGCTATTACCTATTTCCCAACCCTGGAAAAGCCAGGAACTTGCTTGAAATTGCTCCTTACAGCACTTGGCCAAGTGCAAAGCTGGGGGAGACCTGGCTATCTCAGGCATTTGGCCCTTGCCATGCACTTATGGCTGTAAAACACCAGCCCTCCCCGAGCCACGGAGCCCCCCCAGGCCAGCAGACCCTTGGTTTGTGTCCCCAGCGAGACCCCGGGGCTGCACGTGGAGCACGCAGCTCCGTGCACGTTCATCTGCACCCCAAAAATAGGGCCACAGCCCCAAAGCCCTCCCAGCTCGGCACCAAATGCCTACTTACAGTCTGGGTTACTGGCACCATATGCGATCAGCACGCAGGACACAGCGAAGCAGGCGCTGAAAGGGAACCAAAACCATGAGTCCAGCCAGCCTTGCGTGCAATAAATTACACATCCCTCTCCCTCCTCAGCACCTCGTTAAGCCAGCGCTGTGTAATTTATGTAAGGGAGCTGGCGATTTGGAAACAAAAATCCAGGGAAATACCCGAAGATTACAGAGAAGCCTTGCACAAGGGCTGAAGCAGCAACATTCCCTCCCACTGCTCTGGCACAGCTCTTGCCGAACCCAGATGCCCCGCTGCTTTTCCAGCACGCAGCTTGGCCAGTCATCCCCTCGAGGTGACCAAGGACAGCAGCAGCCTTGTTTCTGTGACCCAGCTGCGGTCACAGCTCCTCTCAGGTAGGGTCTGAGTCAGCCTTGCCCTCTTTGTCCCACCCTGCCTACGGGCCAGTTTGGTTTTGGTACAGTTCGGTGCTATAAAACTCAGCGGCGCTGGGGCCCACTGTGCCCAGCAAGCCACATCCTCCCGTGCCACGGCAGAAGCTGCGAGTGACGTTGTTATCGGGGACAGAAAACGACACAGATACCACATGGCACAGAGGGGACCCAGAAAAGGCAGGCAGGACGGGTTTATCTCAGAGTTAACTCCCCAGCTTGCAAGCTCTGATGTAACATCTTGGTTTTGTGCCTCTCAGGACATAGCTGAAGGGAAAAAGCTAGCCGCTGTGACTCACAAGTGACTCTGCTCTTCCTCCAGGCTCCATCTGGCCGGGAAGCAGGGAGCAACACTGGAGAGCTGAAGCTTGGACACGGAGTCCCAAGCCCTTCCCTTGTGGAGCAACTCGCCGTGCAGCCCAGCGCCGGCCAAAACCATCCCAGAGCTGCTCTGGCACCCCATACACAGCCAGCAGCTCCCAGACCAATCCCCCATAAGGTTCCTGAGGTTTCAGGGACACACCAAAAGGCACAGCACCCATCGGCTTCTGATAAAGTGTGAATTTGCCCCTCAGCCCACCCTGGTGCCCAGGACACCGACCTGCCCAGCAGCCGCAGCTTGCGAGGGCCGTACTTGTCCATGACGATGCCCAGGGGCAGCGTGATGGCGCTGAGCAGGAAGGAGCCGATGGTGAAGGCCAGGTTCAGCATCTCGTCCTGGGCGTTGCACGTCGGCCACTTGTGCTCTGCCGCCGTGCTGTTCTCGTGCTCAGGGCTGCCCGTGGAGTTTCCTGCGTGGGACGACAGAGGAGCATCATTGCAGCGTGTTGGGACGGGGCTTGGAGCCAGGCAGGGAAGAGAGGAGCCTCCAAAATAATCTTGAGTATTTTGATTGTAATCAGTAAGAAATGGAGAAGAGAGAGAAAAAGAGCAGAAGGACAGGGGACAGCTGACGAGGTCAGCTCGGAGCAAAGGGTGCGCAGGCACCCGGGAACAAGTCTCCCGTGAAGAAGGAGCAGGAGGGCAACAACCTCAGGACAGAGCAGAGCAACCTGAGGACAGAGCCCCATTAATTTATAGAACTACCCTAGTTACAGGGCACTGCCCCAGCAGGACTGGAAGGGACCGAGATAAAAACTAAAGTACTCCTAATCCGGGACTGGCGTGTCATCAAGGATTTTTTCCGAACTAAACTGGAAGTGGTGACTACAGCCAAAGCGGCTATTTTGGGTCCAGATGCCGGGCTGACGAGGCCTGGCACGGAGCTCGGAGGACGAGCCTCCTGCCCTCGCCGCGCGAGGGATGGGGAGGCAGCGGCCACCGCGCTGCCCCAGCCTGGCTGCCCCGCTCCCAGGAGGGCAGGCAGCTCACCTGCCCTTGCCGGTTATTAACGGGTTGATGCATCTTTAGCTTCGACCCCGTAATTAGTTTGTTTTTTCTGTTTGTTTTTTTTTTTTTTTTTTTTTTCCAAGTGGGTTTAGGCCACACGGATCAGTTACACCTCTGACTTTCTGCTCTTGACTTGAGGAACTGCGCAGGCAGACTCCCACGCCGAACAGAGCTCGCGTTGTGTAACAGACACAGAAACAGGACGGGGGGGGGGGGAAAAGAAAGAAAGAAAAGGAAAAAGAAAGAAGTTCCTTTTCTTCTGCAGCAGCAATTTCACTGGCTCTTGCCACCTCCCCTCCTGTCACAAGCCCATCCCAAGAAGGTTTAAGTGTCCTGCAACAACGTGGGTGCCTTTAGACTTTCGTTAGCCCAGAGCGTTGGTGCGCTCCACCCCTCCTTTGCCCGGCGCTTATCTGACGTTTCGGTAACCTTTGCTGGTATGACAAAGCACTTGCCTTTCTTTTTTTTTTTAAACTGCTGCAGCGAGCCAGTGACATAAAGCACTCTTCTCCATATTTAATAATTGATCTGACAAAATTCAATATTAAAGGAAGATTAGAGAGAGGAGTCACCCATGTAACCATCTGTGTGAAGCGAGACCAGAGAAGCTCAGTGCTGGGGTTAATTAGCAGGAATCCCTAATATTCCTAATATTTGAGCAAGGACGCTTGCTGCTTGGTGTGGCTCGTGGTCAGGCTCCCCCCGGCTGCCCGTGCCACCCCGTGTCCCCGTCCCACGTCTCCTTCCCTTCCACCCCATTCCCCCCAAGCCCTGGCAGCGACTGGTTTCACCCTGCTTCTCCCAGCTGGCATTTTTCTCTCCTGCTTGCCAAAACAACCCTCCCGGCTCTGTGTCAATCGCAAACAAACCACGGGCCACCTTCCAGACCTTCCAGACGCCAGGTATTAGCAGGAATTCAGACGCTGATATCAGAGGCTTACGGGCTCCTGCAATCCTTCCTCTGCCCCCTCCCAGCCCTCTGGGGAGGATGCGAGGCGTTTCCATTCACACTGCCCCCAGAAACAGCTCTAAGATGGTCTCAAACAGCCTGTGGCAAGCAATGACTGTTTGCTCATTCCCTTTGCTATTTGCTCCTGGTGGATAATTAATCCATCCCTTCCCTTGCCCGGATAGCCAAAGTGACAGACATGTCCCCAAAAGGCCCCGTGCAGAAGCACTCCTTCTGCAGGGAGGATGATGCACTTGAGTCACGTCCTTAGAAATCAGTCCTGGACAGATCTGGGAGCCTCTGTGGCTTCACAACACCTCTAAATCTCTTCACCGATCTTTCCTTCACCATCTCCTCGTGCTGTGGCTCAGGACCCCAAACACCGACGTCCCACAGCATCTCCACGCGGCAGGCAGAGGCGCAGGGCTTCGCCCCCAGCACCAAGGCTTTGGGGCTCTCCGCCGAGATAAGCTCACAGGAAACAGATGTGGTGCGAGGCTGAAGTCGGAAAAACAAGAGGGGTGGTGCGCTGGGGGGGGGGAAAGAGTGACAAAACAGCAGTGATTTCCCTGTGTCAGCACTGTGCGGACACAGCTCAGCTGCGGCGTGGACGAAGGGACGCGGGCAGAGCAGTGACCTTACAGCCGCACACATCGCCAGCAAGAGGATCTCAAACCAGAAATATTCAGCACCGGGAGCTAGATCAGATTAATTGACATTAATATATGGATGTGTATGGTTACAGCGTGACCCCAAGGTGCTCCCGCTGACCACGGGCCCTCCAGCAGCACCAGGAGGACCAGCAAAGGGCGCTTGGCCACCTCTGCAGCCTTGCTGCAGCCAGGAGGGCTGGGACCAGGGCAGCGAATGCAGGCTGTGCCTGTACCAACCGCCTTGTTTACAGCTGCTCGCCGCCAGCTCCGAGGAGGGGCCAGGCAGCAGCGCTATGTGGAAATACAAATTGTTTGCGAAAATAGCAGCAGCCCCTGAGCAACAAGGGAAGATCCAGCGAGGCGTAATGGAAAGGATTCGAGCGGCCCTTGGCACCTCCTCGGCCGGGGAATCTCCGGGAGGTGCCGCAAATAGAAGATTTTGGAGGGGCTACAGGTGCCTGGCCGGGGAGCCGGCGGGTCACCTGCACGGGGAGCGAGTGGCAGCGCGTGACATGGACAGGAGGAGATTAATGGGCAGAGAACCTGCCTCGCTGCTCACCTACCCAACACGCCAGGCTACGGCAAACAGCCGTTTCCTTCAATCACGGCTCAGATCCTGTTCCAGATCAGTGCACGCCACAACGCCGGGGAAAAGCTCCTACGTGCCCGGCTCCGTCCACAGCAGCGCTTTGGGGAAAGGCTGTCCCTGTGCCGAGGGCTGTGCCCTCCCCAAATCCTCCTGCCAAGTCCACCTTGGACGTCGTGCACGAGTGCCACCGGAGCACACGAGCAGCCCAGGCTGGGTCCGTGCACGCTCCCCGCTGTCTCACCGACCAGCCAGAAGGAGCTGCGAGTCTTTACCAGCGATTACAAGAGCACACTGCTTGTTTTTACAGCGCTCCCCCCCGCCAGCAGCAGGATTTCTGCTGCCCAATTAGTAGTTTTGAGTTACTATTTAAAGAATGGCAGAGCTTAGGTGAGAGGAAGGCTGCCTCGGTAATCATTTATGTCAAGCTCATCGCTGGGATTTGTTCAGGCTGTTCCAGGAACGTTTAAAGCCATCCTTTCTCCCACACGAAGTGCTGTAGGTTTCAGGAGAGGGTCAATCATTAACTACTCTTTGCTGACCCCTCCGAATCCCAGGCGCACAGCGGGTCACCTGAGGAATGAGCCTGGCTTTTTCAGGAGCGGCTGCCATCTCGCACCGGCACAGGTTTCCTTTCATCTTGTTCCTTGGATCAGCCTGAGCTGAGCAGGAGAGACAGCCCCGGCAATAACTCTAGGACACAGCCTGAGTGGCTTCACCTACCTCTTATATTTTCTTTTATTTTCAAAAAAAGAAAAAAAAAAAAGGAAGAAAAAAAAAAAGCAGGGACAAAGTCTGGGAGCGCTGGCAAAAAAATGAAAACAAAATTAAGAAATCACAGCAAAATGCATGTGCAAACAACTGATCCGCAGCCTGCCCACATAAGAACATGTTTTCTCTTTTTAGGATGGTGTCATACTTCTGGGAACTGGGAGGAGATGTTCTTGCTTTACACTGCTGCGAACACAACGGGTTCGGGCTTCCCTCCGCTCGCACCTCCCTGACCTCGCTGAGCCCCGGAGAAGCCCCAGCCCCGCGTTATTTAAACCCCCAGTCGCACCCCAGCTGCGGTTTCGGTCCGCAGCGGTTCTCACCCCAGCCAGCGCCGCCAACAGCTGCACACCAGCGCAGCGAGCTTCCTGCCGAACTCGAGCTTTTACCACGCTCACGCTTTTTCCTGTTTACAGGGTCGCGTGCGCGGCCTCGCCACGAGCCCTCCTCACGTCTCGCCAGTCCCGAGGGGCCCTTCAGGCTCCGAGGCCCCACCACAGCCCCAGGGTTTAGCTCAAGTACCACAGGGCCGCGAGGCTGCGCCTTCCCTCGCCCCCGTCCAGGTGTGTTACGCTGAGCTGGGTGAATTAGCTTATCGCCTCCTCGGTTTTCCACAGCCCCGTCTTACAGGAAGGTCCCCTGTCCCTCTGGCTCCTTATCTTTGCTCTTTGTGAGCAGATTACCAAGTTCAGTACTCTTTTTTTTTTCCCCCCCTCTTTAAACGTGCTTCAGAAATGCCTAAGCCTTGAGCTTCCCAATCCAAGTATCATCGCAGCAGCACGAGGCCCTGACCAGATCAAGTTCCCCAGCAGCTGATAAGGCCCGAATCCTGATAAAGACCGCGGAATCAGCATTCGAGCCAAACGAAAGATGCTGCTTCAGTTGGTTAAAGGCCAAGTGGTAGTGTAGTAAAATTCAAATGGGAACAAAGTGCCACCACCAGATTCCTTGTCAGCAAATTTCAAGCATACCTCTCGCTGTGGTCAAGTCTGCCACCCGGAACAAGCATAGCCCTCCACTCAAACCCTCTTGCACAACTGCTTTAAAAATATTTGCCGCTTCGATGGGGATTTTTCCAGGTGTCCACCTCCGCTCTTGTGCAACCGAGAGGACCCTACGTGGTTGTAGGGCGGACGGGCGAAACCCAGCGCCAGAAGCCAGGGGCAGAAGGGGAAAAAAGTGGGGGGACTCGAGGAAGACCATGAGCCCGTCGTGAACAGCAGCCGCTTTCTGGGCAGCTGCTGCTACCTTCAGAGAAGAGCCTGCGGAAGGGACAAGGTCTAGTTTTCTCTTTTGTTGGAAGGCATCACAAAGTGCAGAGCTTTTGCTGACAAACAAAAAGCCCTGCCAAGAACCTTTGGCTCATTCGGAAAAGTCTTTTTTTTTTTTTTTTTGCAATACTTACATGCACACAGCGGCGTTAGGAACAACAAGTGCCCAAAGGCTACTAGTTACAATTTCTTTGTTTCCACCCATCTTCCAGCCAAGAGCTGCATGATTCGATGGGTTGTGCTGAGAAAGGCAACCGCTGGGCCACCCTAACCCCAGCAAGGGTCAAAGGCAGCTCGGTGCCAAGCCCTATGGGGTCGGTCAGGGCTCCTGCGGCAACAAGGGCATCTGCTGTCCCCAGGCCTGGAGCTATGGCTCTTCCCTACCTCGTCCCTGAGGTTATTACAGCAAGGACGACAACAGAGAAAGGAAAATGAGTAAGCAAGGATGGAAACTGGCAGAACTGCTCCTCAAGGCTCATGGCAAGCCATTTTTTGAGCCAGTATTTGAGGACAATGAGAACGTTTGACTCCTTAAGCCTCTTTTCAGGGTTTAAATCGCCCTGCCTGGGGGCACAGGCTGGGACAAAGGCATCGCCCCCGGGGCAGCGATTCCATCGCCTCCTCCCCGCGGTCTGCGGCTCCGGCACTCCCAGATGCAGCCAGACCACAGCACGGCAAACCAGGGTGAGAAGCCACCGCAAATCTCGCCGATTTGGGGCAAAGGCAGACGAATCGAATGCAATCAAAGCAAAAAGCAGGAGGATGGGCCTGAAGCGAAGTGCAGCTCCTGTCAGCAGGGCACAGCTCAGGGCACCGATAGCAAAGTGGCTGCTCTCAGCCGCAGTCAGCGTTTGCTTATCAGCTCTGGCGTGTTTGTGTTTTATCTCCGTGGCAGAAAGCTCCACCTGGGTTTAACGAGACCTCTCACACTGGCCTGAGGCAAAGTCGCCATGGCTTGGTGACAACACAACAGCCTCTTTAGGCCTGAAGTCTCCTAAACAGTGTCCGGCTGCCGGGGACGCTCCCTCGCGTCACCCGGAGGGCCGCTGGAGATGTAAGCAACGCGGACACGCTTGGAAGAACCGTGCTGTGAGCAGAGGGCAGGAAGGAGAAGAAGCAGCCACGCTACAGCTGACAAGAACCAAAACCTGCCAGGTGCAGCTACGAGACTGAGGCAGCCACCCACAGGCACACAAAGCGGGGCTGATGAAACAGAAGTACGACAAGCGAGGGGAAAACCAAAGTATCATCACAACTATTCACTGCTTGGAGGTCATTTGCCCACATCGCAGATTTCCCCCGCTATTCTCAGCCGTACTGAGGTATGGCTCTGGTGCATGGCCCTGGGTCCATGCACTTGTTTCCACCTCCTTCCCTTCACTGCTTCTTCCTCCATCCCACGCCCACCAGCCCTCGGTGCAACCCTCCCATCTCATCTATCTCACACCTCTGTCCAGAGCCCAGACACCCAGCTCCTGCCTCCCTTTGCTCTGCCGGTCCCCTCCTGGCCTCATCCCAGCCTTCCCACCCAGCAGCACGCACGAGCCCTCCCCACGAGCCATTCACCGTCCCCCAGCACCCACGGGGCCGCACCAGCCTTCCCTTGCAGCGCTCAGCCAGGCCTCCGAGCAGAGGCAGGACTCAAGGCCAAGAGGAAGAGGCTGTCCAGGAAAACTGGACCTGATCTTTGAGGCTCCTTTTCCGTTCACCCCGCAAAGCAGCAGCAACCACAGGCACATCGCACCATCACAAGGATGCCTTCATTTTAGGAAAGGGACGCACATCCCAGCCCTCTACCCCAGCCCACACCACCCCGAGGCAGGGAACCACGCCACCAAACCTCAGCAGCCACCTTTTCACCCATCTTGGGAGCCACCAGGTCCTCAGAGCATCCTTACCCGACTCTTGGCAGAGGTAGGAGTAAAACCCTTCTGCTTTCAGCATGATGAGCAGGGACCCCCAGCCCAGCAGGACGGCGGAGAAGAACAGGTTCTCGATGATGGCCGTGAACGCCATCCACCAGCGCCGGCGGTGGGCGGTGGCGAGCGTGGGTGCCATTGCTACGTGGGAAGGGTGCCCTCGTCCAGAGTCTCAGCCTGCAGGGATCTGAACAATGACAGGAGAGGTCACGGATGTGGCACAGGCTGCTCAAGGAGAGTGCAAAAAAAAAAAAAAAAGTTTAAAAAGAGGGCGTTTCGCAGGAAGGCAATAAGCCTGCCCGATGAATGAAAGGCACTCGGGTGTAAAGCTCATTTATGCAGGCAGCGGCTTGCCAGGTGCCCCGGAGGGAAGGGGGAGCACGGGTGCCCTTGGTGCAGCCCCTCCAGCGCCAGCACCGTGTGCCAGAGGAGCGCTCAAGGGCTCCGTTCCACCTCCCGAGCAACAGGTATGAAAACACAGCAAATATCCCCTGCCCAGAGCCTGCTCCCCCATCGCAGCCCGTTTGCAGGGAAGCACGTGCAGAGCCGGGAGCTGCCCCAGCACCCTGACCTCCTGCTGCTGGGGCAGAGGCTGGGAGCGGGGAGGCAGCCCTATAGGAGCTGTAGGGACCCACCAGCTCTGCTCTGCCCCACGGGAGGCACGGATCTGCCCTGGAAAGCGGCCGTGAGTGTTGCCCCTATACATGTTCATACCGCAGGCAGCTCACCAAGGAGCCCCTTTTTGCCAAACACCCGACCGGGAGCAAGGTGGGACGCATCCTGCCCCATGCTAGCCCTGCAGATGGCTGGCCGGGGACAGCCCATGCCGTGCACGTGCCGCCCCGCGGATGCTGCGGCTGGATTAACAGCTCCAGCTCCACCTGTCCCGGTCCCCGCGGCCAACGAGAGCGAGCGGCAGCAAATATAGGAGCAAACCTGGTTTGGCTGGGGGAGCCCCGAGGTGCGGGGACGCCCCTGGGTTCATACGGCAAGTGGCCATTTTAGACAAGCTGGGTTTTCCCACCCCAAACCATGCCATGATCAAGCACTATGGGGAAATAAGCGGGCTGCCCGAGACAGTCTTCGGGCTTTCCACGGGGCCAAGGTGCCACCACCCCCTTGCTTTCCAGCCCCCTACAAGGGTGCCAGGAGGACAGGGCCACCCTGCAGCCACCCAGGCTGCCGCAGAGAGAGAGCCCCCTGCCCCTGGAGCCAGCCTGCAGCCCCCCCACAGCCCCCCACCCACCCACCCAGGCAGCGCGCAGGCCCGCTGCCCCCAGCGCAGCCCGGACGTGCTTCCTCCACGCCTCCTCTTCCTCATCCCGTGCACCCGCGCGCCCACCGCCCCCAGCCCCGCTCCTCTCCGTGCCGCAGCCCCCCCTTGCCCAACGCCCCTGGGGAACCCCATTCTGCCCCCACCAAGCCCCCCGCTCACCCTGCTCAGCCCCTACAAAGCCCCCCCATGCACCCCACTCCCCCCAAAAAACCCCCTGTGCCCTGCTCACCCCGCTCCCTGCCCACGGATCGCTCCCACACCCCCTGGTCCCCCCCCAGCGAGGAGCCCCCTCTCCCTCCAGCACCCCTCCCAGCATAAATCCCCCCATACGCCCCTTTTCCCAACCTCCCCCAAAAAAACCCTTCTCACCCCGCTACCCCCAAACTGATGCTAACCCCACCCCGCTCTCCCCACACTCCCCCCCCCCCCCCCCGGCTGCACCTCTCTGTGCCCCCAGCACCACCCCGAGGGGGGCACCCCGTGCAAGCCAACACCCCCAGCGCAACCCCCCCCCCCCTTGGTACGCCCGCTGTCCCCAAAGCCCTTAACGCAACCCCATTCTGCATCCGGCCGAAAACGAAGAGGGAAAAAAAAAAAATGCAAAAATGCGAAAGCAGAAAAATGGGGAAACGGGGAAAAAGCAGAAAAATACGAAGGCGTAAAAATATGGAAAAATGAAAATGAAAATTAAAAAAATAAATAAAAATTAAAAAATTAAATATACAATTTAAAAAATAAAAATAAAAAATGAAATTTTAAAAATTAAAATCGCCCCCACCCCGAGCATCCCCTCCCCCCCCCTCGCCCGCCCCCGGCCCGCTGCCGCTCACCCCGGCCCCGCTCCGCCGCTCGGCGCCGCCGCGCTCCCCCCGGTGTTTTTATCCGCCCTCCGCAGCAAACAGCCGCCGCCGCCCATTGGCCGCCGCCACGACCAATGGCCGAGCCGCCGGGGCACGTGCCGGGCCCGGTGCCCCCCCCCCCCGGTGTCCCCGGTGCCCCCCCCCGGGGCCGGTCCCGGTGAACGCGGCGCGGGGAGCGCGATGCGCACGGAGCGCCCCGGGGTCATGCACGGGGGGGGGGGGGGGGGGGGGGGCAGAGCCGAGGCACCCGCGAAGCTTTCCGGGAAGGGGGAAAAATAAAATTAAATTAAAAAAAATAAAAATGAACAGTTTAAATTAAAAAATAATAATAAAATTAAAAATTAAAATGAAAATTTAAATGTTAAAAAATAAACAATAAAAGTTAAGCAATAAAATTAGTACATAACATTAAATTTAAAAAAATTAATGAATGAAATTACAACTAAAAATAAAATGAATAAATGAAATTGCAATTAAAAATTAAAATTAATAAATGAAATTGCAATTAAAAAATAAAATTAATAAATGAAATTGCAATTAAAAAATAAAATTAAAATAAGGTTAGAATTAAAAATTAGAGTAAGGTTAAAATTAAAACCTCAGGTTAAAAATTTAAAAAATAACGTTAAAATTAAAAAATTAATGTTAGAAGTTAAAAAATGACGCTAACATTAAAAATTTAAAGTTCTAATTATTATTAACCCTAAAATGGACGTTAGCGTGAAAATTAGCATTCAGATTAACATTAAAACCAACTTTAATATCGTAATATTAACATTAATATTAAACATTAAAAATTTAAAATCAATATTAACATTAATATCGCAATATTAACGTTAACATTACACATTAAAAACCCATCAAAGTCAATATTAACGTGAATATTAAAACTAAAGACCCGAGATGGGTGACAGGTGCAGGATGCGGCCCTGCCGCACGCTCCCCTCCCGCGCACCGGGGGGCTCGGGGCCCTGCAGCCCCCGGTGCCCACGGGGCCGTGGAGCCGGGTGCCGGTGACAGAAGCGGCGCGAGGATGAGGAGCACGGCGTCGAGCCCCGGTCGGGCCCGGCCCTGCCTCGCGCCCCGTTAGATGAATTTTCAGGGCCGTGCCGCGCCGGCTCCCAACGCCGAGCCATCGCCCGTCGGCTCGCTCCTGCACCGCGGCCACCCAGGGGTTTGGCCACCGTGGGGCCGTTTTGGTGGCCGAGCGAGCCCACGGCGGCGCTTGGGGCAGGGAAAGGGCTCTGGGGGACTCGTAGAGGCTGAGGGTCCCGACAGGTGGAGCCTGAGGGTGCAGACATGGAGGGTCCGGAGAGACGGACGCGCACCGCTGCGACGGGTGGGAGAGGAGAGCCTTCGGCCTCGGGTGGAACATCGCAGCGGCAGGGCAGGGCGTTCGGCCAAAGCAAACAGAGAGAAAAAATCCCGAGGAAAACAAAACAGCCGGGGCCGGTGCGGTGCCTGGTGGCCGTAAGGGAAGGCCGGGAGGGCACGAGGCCTGCGGAGACCTCGAGGGCCTAGGGGAAGCTGAGAGCGCCGCGGGGCTCTGTCTGCCTACGCTAGGAGGCAAAAAGAAGCTCTCAGGAGATCTGCTGCCCTCTGTAAAGACACCCGGGGAATGAGTAAACATCGTGGAGAGAAAAAAAATAAAAGCTAAAGGGACAGCGAAGCACAGCACTGGCACAGAGAGGCGTTTACACAAACCAGCCAAGGACAGGGGAGGCTGGAAGGGAGGCGACAGCTCCTGCCCGGCCTCACCGGGGGTCTGCGGTGGGCTCCGGCGGTGGTCCCCGGGGTCCCCATCTGGGGACAGGTTGGAAAAGCAGGACACAGCCCGGCGAGGTGTCTGCTCCTCCCTTGGCCACCAGGACGGACATGTTCGCCTTCCCCAACTTGTGGTGGTGCAGAGCAGAGACCCCGCAGCGGAGGAGGGCTGCAAGCTGGAAACCCCCGTGCATGATCGTGGGGAGCGGGTGGCTCCCCCTGGGGAGATGCTCCCGTGAAAAGGAAAAGGAGAAAAAGCAAAACGCCCCGAACCCAAAACGGGCAGTGCTAGAGCGGGGTCCGCATGCGGAAACTCAACCTGAGACGTGTGTGCGCCCAGCCCACCCCACACCCCCTCGGCCCTGCTCTCTCCATCACTTAGAAAATTAAGATATAAAACAAAAGCCTAAAGGTAGAGGCATTCCCCTACTTCAGAGAACATTTCTGGCCGTATCTTCAATCTGGAGAGCAGCTGGGCAACCACGTTTCTTTGGTAACATTTAATTTCCAGTCAGAGGCTTTCATGCCCCTCAAAAGAAGAGAAATACACACAGCAGTGCTACCACCTAGATGCATCTAAATCCAGCTCATGCTGCGAATCCTCCGGCTCCTCGAGCAGCCGTTGTGCCCACCGACAGACACAGGGCTCCCTCGGAAATGCCATTTTCCACCTGGTTTCTGTCCTTACTGGGGCCAGCGCAGCTACTGGTGCACAAGGCGATGCTCACGGCCCTGCTCTGCTCGTGGATGAGCGCAGCGTGGCGTCTTACGGTGCTTCAGGGCCGCGCACCGAGCCGGTGCCGTGCCCCATCCCGTTTCACGCGCCGTGCCTCTAACACAGAAACCCACGCGGCCAGAGCTGTGAAAGCCAGAGCTGCACAGATAACCCCCCCGCAGACCCAGACATCTTTCAAGATAAGCAGCTAAAATTAATTTTTGCAGAAGCCGCTCGCGGCAGCCCATCGTCTCGCCCAGCAGAGCTCCGTAAAATAATCCCCTCCAGTGAGAAGCACCTTTACAGCGAGAGACAGCGAGTGGCAGCACCTGAGGTCTCTGAAGGGAGAGCCAGAAGGTGCCACCGCTGCATCCCGCTCCCCCCAGCAACCACAAAACGGGGCCCGTGGGATGCAGGGGGCGGAAAACAGCCCCGAAGCACCGTGAGCCGCTGGGGCTGCGGCTCTCAGTATCACCCATCTCACAGTCGGGGTCCTGGGTGATGGAAAGGGAAGGGGGATAACGGGAAGGCTCCACGTGTCCAGCCCCCCACTCGGGGGGGACCTTGGCTCCCACAGGCTGGGACCGACCTAGCGGGGTCCCGCAGGTCCCCGCTGCCCCCAGCCACAGGGCGGGACGGAGCCGGGGGCTCAGGTGGCCGCAGGGGCGGCCGGCGCATCCTCGCTGCCGCTCACGGTCTCGTATTTGGGCTCTTCCTCGGGGGCAGCCTGGCCCTTCGTTTCCAGGCTCAGGGCCACCTCCAGGCTTTTGCCCCTCTCCATGGCGTCGCCAGCCCCATCCTGAGCCCCGGAGCCTTTCAGCGGGGCCGATGCCAGCGGGAAGGACCGTCTCTTCCCGGGGAGGTGCTGCTGTTTGCCGGGGCGCTGCTCACCTGCAGCCCCCGGGACGCTCTCCCTCTGCTTGCAGCCGTTCGCCGAGTCCCTGCGCTGCGCCAGGGCCCGGCGGGGTGGTTTTTGGATGGCCTCGACGCTCCTCCGCACCTTGGGATCCTCCTTGGCGGCCCACTTGCCTTTCGGCAGGCTCCCCAGCCGCTTCAGCACGGCCTGGACCGGTCCCTCGCCACCGCCCTCGGCTTTGGGGTCCTGCCCGGCCGTTCCCACCATCATATAGATGGTGGTGACGTTGGGCTCCTTCCCCTTCGCGTCCCAGCTGCCGCTTTTGGCGGCCGCTTCCAGGGCTTCCACCCTCTGGGCCACATGCCTGGTGCCGGAGACCACCCGCCGGCGGCCCCCCGGGGTGGCCCGGGGCGATGGCCGGTGGCTTTCTTCCCCCTTGGCGAGGGGATCGGGGCTCTCGTAGCCATCGCTGGCCGGCTGCTCAGCGGGGGGCTCGTCCCCTGTGTCCCCTGATGTGGGGGACAGCTTGGCCGCCCCCCACGGGGTCTTGGGCTTCCTCCCGGGGCTTGGGGTCTCCGCCGCACCGAATTTCGTCCCCTCGGCGAAGGAGACGGAAGGCCGCTTGGCCTTGGCGATGCTGGAGGTGCGGGGGATGGCGAAGGGCTGCGAGACGTCCTCGGAGCTGAAGGCAGCCGGGTCCGGGAGCGCCTCGCCGGGGGGGGAGGCCCCATCCTGCAGCTCGGTGCCCTCCAGCAGCGGGACACCTGCGGGAGAAGGGGGAGAGCTTCAGGGCTCGGGACGCTGCTGCAATAGGGGTGTGCCCACGTCGGGCACGTCCCAGCGCACGAGTCCAAGCACGGCCTCGGCTCGTCCTTGGGGAGAGGGAAGTGAGGGAATAAAAATAACGGCAGGCTGCGCCCAGCATCCTTGGGAAGCCCAAGGACTGTAAAAGGGTGGGATGGGGTCAGGGCAGTGCGGAAAGGCTGCGGGGAGAGGAGGCGCAGCTTCGTGGGTCACCTTCTCTGGGAGGGACGGAGTACTCGGGTCCCTCGTTGTCAGTGTCGAAGGAGGAGAAGGAGCTGTCCGAAACCCAGGCGGCCGAGGGCGACTCGATGAAACTGGGGTTGAAGGGGATTTCTGCGTCGTGGTGGGAAACTGGGGGCGAGATGACGACAGGCTGAGGTCTGGGGGCACAGAGCATCACCCGCCCCGTGGGATCCCCCCGCAAAAGGGCTGTCGGCAGCTCCGTTTTCCTCACCTGTGACTTTGGGAAGTTTGTAGCCGCCCAGGGAAAAGCAGGGCATCATAGCGCTGAGGTTCGCCAGCACCCCCTGCACGTGGTGCTTCATCCTGGCCACCACGTCGTCGTCCGGCACGGCCGCCCTGCACAGGGACAGGAGCATGAAGGCACAAAAGGGACGGGGTTTGGCAGCAAGGGGCCCCTGCACACCCACCTGTCTCTAGCGTCTGCGGGGCCGGCGCTGCAGCAGCAGCAGACGACGCAGAGCAGCAGCAGGAGGAGAGGGACGAGGATGGCAGCGGCCAGAGCCCCGCGGTCCAGACCTAAATGGGAAAAAAGGGATCGGGGTGTCCGTGGCTGCACCCCGACATCCCCATCCCTGGCGAGGATGCTGCGGACCCTCCTCGTTTGGATGGAGGAATAAACGTGAGGCTGCTCTTACTCAGCATGCAGTCGCCCCCCACGGGGTGGCAGGGCCCTCGGGAGCACTGGCACGGGGAGGAACAGTTCGCGCCAAAATACCCCTCCGGGCAGGTGTCGTTGCAGCTGAAAGAGAGAAGAAAGGAGGGGAAATGCCCCCGGGGACGGGGGGTCCCGGCCCTGCCCTGCTCCCCCCATTACCTGGGTCCCCAGTAGCCGGCCTGGCAGAGGCAGGCACCCGACACAGGGTCGCAGCTCCCCCAAACGCACTCGGGGCAGAGGAGCTGGCATCCGTCCCCGAAGGTGCCCGCGGGGCAGGAGCTGTTGCAGCTGCCGAGACAAAGCAAGGAGGCGTCAGGGTGCCGGGACCCCCGCCAGGACCCACGGCCGCATCCTGCACCCAGGGGGCAGCGGGGGGTACCTGGGTCCCATCCAGCCGGGCTCGCAGTGCAGGCACGATCCGGTCTCCGCATCGCAGGCGTCCCCGTGCCGGCAGCGGGGGCACGGCTGGAGGCAGCCCTCGCCGTGGAAGCCGGGGGCGCAGCGCTCCTTGCACAGGGTCCCGTTCCAGCCGGGCTGGCACGCCAGGCAGAAGCCGTCCACGGGCGAGCAGGGCTGGCTGCGCTTGCAGCTCCCGCAGCTGCACGGGCATAGGGGTGGCGAGGCCTCGGCATCCCCCCCCCAAAAAAACACGGGGTTTTGCCCCACGGCAGCATCGATTTGGGCCACAGGGAGATGCCGCAGGGCAGGAGCCGAGCAGGATAAATGCTGCCTTGGGGCACGGTACTGAGGATGGCCAGATTTAGGGATGACACCAGAGCTTTCCTCTACTTTTTTAGGGGCGACGCCAATGCTGCACCCAACCGGGGCTGCTCGAACCTCCCCCTCCCCAACATATCTCCCCATCCAGCCAAAGGGACGGACACACCCCCATCGATTTTCCCCCTGCTCACCTGTGCACACACTGAGACCCGTATTTCCCCGCCGGGCAGGGCTCCCGGCAGCTCCTTCCCTGGTACCCGGGGACGCAGCTGCAGTGCCCGGTGAGGGGGTTGCAGGAGCCGTGCAAGCAGTCGCAGCGCCGCTGGCACGCCGGCCCCCAAAACCCAGCCTTGCACTCGCACTTGCCCGTCTCCTGGGCGCAGGGCGAGAGGTTGCAGGAGCACTTGAAGCTGCACCTCCTGCCCCACCAGCCCGGCAGGCAGCGGCAGTGCCCGCTGAGGGGGTCGCAGTGCGAGCTGGCGGCGTTGCACTGGCACTGCTTCTTGCAGCTGGGGGACCACCAGCCCGGCTCGCAGCGGCAGGCACCGGTCAGGGGCTCGCAGCGGCCGTGGGGCCCGCACTGGCAGGGGAATTGGCACAGCTCGCCCCAGCGATCGGGGTCGCAGGTGCAGCGCCCGCTCGCCGCCTCGCACGTCCCGCCAGGGTGGCACGGGCACCGCTGTTTGCAGTCGGGGCCCCAGTACTGCGCGGGGCAGCCTGCGGGGGGAAGGAGACAGCAAAGCCAGGAGGAGGAAGGGGGGGATCACAGGGAAGCCCTCCCAGCATCCCGGGGAAGGCTGGAGGAGGCGGGGAGCACTCACGGGAGCTGCAGTCTGCGCCGAAGAAGCCGGGTTTGCAGCGGCAAAGCCCGGGTTTCACGCACACCTCGTCCGGCCCGCAGGTGTCCTCCCCTTCGCACAGCGCTGTCGGGGCACATCAGCGTGTGCCATCCCCACCGGGGTGCCACCACGCGTGGTCCCCACCACCTCCCGCACCCCCAGCCCACCCGCAGGGGGCTGGCATCCCCCTCCCCACCATCAGCACCCCGCTCCCCACGCTCGGTGGATGGCCGGGGGCTCCCCAAGGCGCCGCAGGGCCAATGGCATGGAGAAAACTTCCAGCCGAGCGTGGGACGAGGATTTTGGGTGTCATCCATCGATGGCTTACCAGCCGTGCACTCCCGCCCTTCCTGCTTCCAGCCGGGGCAGCACGCCAGGCCCGCGGGGGGGCTGTGGGACAGAGAGGGGACATCAGCTGGGGACTGGGGGGGGACCAAGGCCGGGTATGTCTGCGTTCAGCTTCAGGGCTTTGGCTAAGACGAAGCTAAAGCGGGGTGTTCCCCCCCCGGGGCTCGGCCTCGCACACGGGGAAGCCGCGAGGCCCCGGGGGCTTTGCTCCGGAAGGAAGCCGGGAAAATAGAAGGAAATTTAAGACGCTGCAGCCAGCGTGGGCCGCGGGGCTGGTGCTGGGACAGGCGCGCCCGGCGCTGCCGACACCATGGCTACGGAGCCCAACCAGGGCCCTGATGCTTTGGGAGAGGCTCAGAACTGTGCTGGTGACCCCAAAAAAAGGCACCAAGACATGGCGTTGATGGAGAGATCAACGGGAGGGGCAACGTAGCAGCAAAGGGGCAGGGATGTTGCCTCCAAACGCCATTTAGGATTTGCTCCCATGACATTTCTGGCCTGGTGAGCGTTAGAAGTGTTGCCAACGCTCCCAAAACCCCGCCGTTGCCCCCAGGCTCTCTTGGTACGTGAGAAATAACCCCACGGGGAAGGGATTTGGGGGCCTGGAGCCCCCCAGCACCGTCCTGCTCCCTGTGCCCACGCAGCACCAGGCTGCAGCTCTCCGTCCATGGAAGGCCGGACCGAGGATCCCACCCTGCCGCCACCCAAGGGTCCCGGGGACGCGGTGGCACCCACCTGTCCACCTTGCAGACGTTCCTGCCGTCGGGGTCGAGCTCCTGGGCAGAGCCCTGCACCCACAGCCACAGCTGCAGGCACAGCAGCGGCCGGGCGCTCGCCATCGTGCCGGGGCGCGAGCGCCGAGGCTGTGTCTGTCCTTCTGTCCGTCCGTCCGTCCCGTCCCTCTCCCGCGGCTCGGCCTCTTCCTCCCGCCAGCCTTGGGTTTCTTCCTGAGGAAACGCGGGAGGAGGCGCCCCGATCCCACGTCAGGGGTGCGCAGGGAAGGAAGGAGCCGGGAATGCCACCGGGCGGGCTATTTTTGGCCCTCGCTGCCAAAAAAACGGGCAGCCCGGGACTCAGCACCCCACGCGGGGCAGGGCGCCCACCCAGCATCTCCCCTTCACCTGCTCCACCGCCCCCCAAAGCTGCTTCGGCCGACGTCCCCAACCCCACCTGAGGCATCCGTCTGCCGCCTCTCCTCCTGCTGTCCCCCCGGGGTCCCCACGTCCCCCTGGGCACACGGCGGGCCCCAGGCTGCCCTTTGAACCAGCCGGGGGCCAGGGCCTGCGGCCACCACTGGCCACCGTCCCACCGCCCGCCTCCCCAGGAGCTTTGTGTCAGCAGATGCACAGGAAACACCTTTTTCCTACCCAAGCCTGGCCGGCCAGGGGGGTGGAATCCAGGCTGCAAGCGTGGTGCTCCCCCCAACACGCAGGATTTAACTCCTCCGCACCCGGCGCTGTGCCCGAGCAGCCCCAGTTGCCATCGCAGGTCACCCGCTGGCCATTTGGGGTGGCTGGAGCACAGCCCATTGCCACTGTCCCCAAGCCAGCCCCCCCGTAGGGGCTCTGGCACCGTGCAGCAGGCCGCAGCCCTTTGCACCAGCACACAAAAAGCCGCAGATTCGCTGGGGAACGGCTCCCAAAACCCTTCCCCAGGCTCCTTCCAAAGCAAAGACAGAGCAACGGTTGCAGCGGGTGCCTCGCCGGAGGGACGAGCGCCCCGTTTATTTCTGACTCCAGTTCTAGATTGAGGAATTACCCGGCCCACGGGAAGGCTGTGCCCCCACAAGCACAGGGATTGCCAAAGTTTTCCAGTTGCCAGCAGCAGGAACAACTCCCGGTACAAAAATGATTCACCCCGCGTCGGATACGTGCAGGAGGGGCACTCGCTGCGCCGCAGCCCCACGGCTCCTGAGCGCCAGAGCACCCGGACACCCAGCCCTCACCAGTGCAGCGTGCTCAGCCCGGCGCGGGCACCCGCAGGACAGTGCCCATCCAGCCCGGGCACTCTTCCTCCTTCTTCACATTGCAGGGATACGGGGAGGCACGGTCGGAAAGAGGGGAAGGAAAATACCCAAGGCAGGGCAGGATCCGGCAACGGGGCCCCTGGGCTGTGCCCACCATGGGGTGCTGCAGTGCAGTGGGGAGCGGGCACCCACCGAGCTACAAGCAGGGAGAAGCGCGGAGCAGCACCCATGGGTGCTGAGCTGCCCCGTGCTGGCTGAGCCCCCCCACTGCCCCGTGCCCACGCGGCTCCTGGCGGTGCCGGCTCCAGCGGGGTCAGAGGGGCGGCGACGCTCTGTGCGGGCCGGCCGCCCGCTCGCTCTCTCCCACCGTCTCCAGCTTCGTGTCGGACGAGTCGATGATTTCCCAGGCTCCGGAGCAGCTGGGCGCGGGGGGGTCTTTGCTGCTGCCCTGATACCACAGCCCGAAGCTGCAGAGAGAGCAGATAAGGGGTGTGAGGGAGGAGAGCTTCCCAGGGAAGCGGCCGGATCCCAGCCGCCCTTCTGCATGCCTGGCTGCGAGCCCCCCCGAATGCGTGGCAGCCCCGAGGAGGCAGCAGGGTCTCTGCCTGCCCAGGGAAAGATAAATCCCCCAGGAACCAAGCAGTCCTGCTCTGTGGCAGCACCCCAGGGCAGGCACCAAGCCCAGCCAGCGTTGGGTCCACGGCTGAGCCCAAAACCTGCTCCCTGCTGGCAGAGCCACCTGTCCCCGCCAGCGCCTGACATTGGAGTGAACTTACAAGCTCCTGATTTTGGATTCGGGAGGCTGACCATCCACACAGTCTGCGCTGCGAGCCGGGAGCCAGGAGCCCTCGTCTTCCTCGCTGCAGCACAAAGGAAGGGACAAAAACCCAGCTGAGCCACACATGGCGAGCACCAGAGCCCCCGAGGCACCCGCCATGCCCCAGCACCATACGTAACAGGCAGCCACCGCTTCCTCTGCCCTGGCTGTGCCACAGGAGCAGCTCAGGGAGAGCCCTCCTGGCATTTTCTGTCTTATTTTGGGTCTCCATCACTGCCTGGCGGGAAGGCACCCATCTTTTCCTCTTGCTCCCAGCCCGCTCCATCCCACGCTTGCTCTCCGAGCCCTTGGCACCCAGTCACAGCAACGCTCGCATCCCACAGCCAGCCACATTTCACGGCGAGCACAGCCCCAGCACCGTGACCTCAGCCCCCAAAGCTCTCGGATATCAGCTCCAAACACCCAGCGCTTGGTCAGCAGACGCTGGTCCGACATGGCCGCGGCAGCAGAGCTGCAGCCCACGCCGAAGTCCGTAGGCAGCTAAACCTGGCACGCCGCTCAAGGGACCTGTGGGCACTGCTGCTGCCTTGGCTGGGTGCCGGGGGGACGTCCCCAGCCCTGCGCAGCCCCCAGCCCACCCAGGGTCTGTGCCAGCTGAATGCGGTCTCAGGGGCGCCACCAGCTACAGCTCGGCGACGTGATGGGGACCAGCCAGGCCCCGCAGGACAGGGGGTGACCCCCAGGAGAGGACTGCAGGGCAGTGCATGGTGGCAGCTGTCCGGTGGCAGCGTGCGAGCAAAGCAGGCAGCTCCCCCGAGCACGCAAGCGAGCAGCATTTTTAGCAGGAGGAAAAACAAGCTGTGCGGAGCTGGGGGAACCCCCGTGCTCCTGAAAATCCCGTTCTGCCTCTCCAAGGGCACTGCAGGTTGCACAGAAAGGTTTCGGATAGGTGGGGAGGACCCATCCCTACCCTGACCGGCCTGGCCCGGCAGGTCCCAGCCAGGAGCACCGAGAGCATCCCTGCCCTTCCCAGCCCCCGGAGCTCCGAGCAGCACCAGCCACCTCCTCCTGCCTGAGCAGCAGAGCCAGGACTGATGAGGGCTGCCAGAGCTGGGAAGTGGCCATGCTGGGAGCCTCAGCTCCAGCCCCAGAGCACTCTCGGGCTGCTCCAGGTTGTACAACCCCCCCTGCCAGGAGCCCCCAGTGCAAGCAGCAGCAGCAGGTTTCAATGGCACAGAAGAGCTCAGCCCCCTTCAGACCTTTATTGAAGCCCCGAAAGCCAGTGAGATACGTCCCCATGCGTCCCCCCGATGCCACAGAGCAGCTTCAGCGCAGGCTTAGCCCCCTGCCTCGAGCAGGGCTGGTGCTCAGGAGGGTCCTTCCCCGTGGCGAGGAGTCTGCTGGAGCCAACACTGCCCACAAACGTCTGGCAGAGCCTCCAGGGAACACGTCTACCGTCACCTTCAAGGGCTCTCTGCTGGGTGGCCTCCAACCACACAGCGCAGGGACCAGCCCGGTGGTCCCAGCACCGCCACCATCCACGCAGGCACAAGAGGCACTCGGCCATGGAGCAGGCGTGTGACGGGTGACAGGGGCATGCGAGCGGCGGCAGAGAAGAGCCCAGCCCCTGCAGCACTCCCAGGGCTGAGCCAGAGCGAGACATCAAGCGCAGACAATAAACCTTTGATCTCTGGAAGCAGGCAGGGACGAAGCAGGGAGCCCCGGGGAGTTCCCTTGCAAGGTGTCACAGCGCAGGGAAGCACCAAGCCGGCCGGCATCCACCCCGCTCAGACCTCCCTGTCCTCGGACCAGCCGGACTCACCTGCTCGCCGACTCCTCTGCCGTCCCCAGCATTTTGGCTCGGATTTTTCTTTTCTGTCTTTTGATTGTCGACTTCATTGCATCCAGGAAGAAGCTGGGAACTCTGTCTTCATTCAGCAGCTCCCTGGCGAAGAGAAGGTGGTGGTTAACTGAGAGCCTCACGAAGAAATCCTGCCTGGATGGTGCCAGGAGCAGCCAAGGGATGCTACGGGGACAGGAGGCACCCGGCTCGATTCCCCGTGCCACCAGGCTCACCGCTGGTAATAGGCCAGCTCCTCCTGCACCAGGAACAGGTTGGTCTTGAGCTCGTTCCGCTCCTGCAGGATCTGCTGCAGCTCTTCCTTGGAGAAGCAGCAGTGAGCGGGGCTCCTGCCCGCGGCCCGGGGCTGGGGCTCCTCGTCAGGCAGCGGCTCTCCTTCCTGGGGGACGGAGAGGGTGAGCAGGGGGACGCAGACCCTAAAGCCCTGCTCTCACCTCCCACTGCCACACGTAACAACCCCTCCTCGGCCGCTCGGAGTCCCCCCCGTGGGCAGCAGCTCACCGGGCTGGGCTTTGGCTGCGGTGCCTCGGAGGCAGCCCTGCTCCTCCTGTTCATCTCCCTCTGGGTTTGCACCACGACGGCCTCCAGGTCCGACTTCTTCTCCAGCGCGCTCTTGAGCTGCGCCTGCACCACGGCCACCTTGTGACGCAGGTCCTCGTTCATGGACATGAAGCGGTGCAGTTGCTCCTGCAGCTGGAAAGCCCACGGCAGCCACAAAGTCAGGCACAACGGCTCCGCTCGGCCGCCACCCGGGCCACCAGCGCCTGCACGGCGTGGGAAAGGCATCTGCCCCAGCAGGCTCGTGCCACCGGCCCCGGGGAGGGGACATGGAAGCAGGTCCCCAGGCCCTTCACGCCCTCCAGCTCCCCCGCACTCACCGCCTCCGTGTCCCGGCTCTTGCAGACGATCTCGTGGGCTTGGGCACGAATCTCGTCCCGCTGCTTGTCCACCACCTCCTTCAGCCGCAGCATCACCTCTCGTTCCTTCCGCGCCATGCTGTCTGCGCCCAGGCGTGGGGGAACGGGCGTGAGCAGCTCCGGGGACCCAGGGACACCCTCGTGCTGCCACCCTGCGTCCGTCCCCACCACCCTCTGGCACCCCTTTGGATCCCAGAGCCTGCGGGCGCCTCCACCTCCCTGGCACGAGCTCCTCCCAGCCCACGCAAGGCATATTTTGTCCCAAACCCTTCACCCGTGCTTAAAATCAGGGGATTGAGGGGTCCTGTGGCTCACACAAGCCAGCACTGGTGCTCTCTGTTAGGGCAGGGGCAGCCGGTGGTGGCAGGGCACCCCGAGCCCGCCGGGACACCCACCTTCCTGGGACTGGCTCTCGGCAAGCTGCCCCAGGAGCTGCTGGTTCTGCTCCTCCAGGTGGGCCAGGCGGCCGCGCAGGGCCCGCTCCCGGCGCTCGGCCTCCCACAGCCTCTGCTCCAGGTCCTGGGGGACAGGGACAGCGGGGTCAGGGCCGCCCCCGGGGGCTGGGGACAGCTTGGTCTGAGCCACCCCAAGGGGCTGGGGGACAGGACACAGCCGGGCGTGAGCCAACCCCAAGGGGACAGCAGCATCCCCCAGGGGAATCCCGCAAGGACAAACGCCACCACGGAGGGGACCCATGAAGGAAGAAGGGCCAGGCCAGCCACCTGCCCTCGGGGACATAGCAGAGGGGTCAGCACCTCCCCAGAGGGCCAAAGGGCCCCTGGCCGGGCGCCACCAGGAAGGGGACCGGGGACAGGTCACCGCTTCCCCCCGGGGATCCCATCGGCACCCCGCTCACCTCCGCGTCCTGCTGCCCGGCCGGCGGCGCCTCACCCTCGGACCCCGCCGGTGTCACCGGTGCCACCGGGGCCACCAGCGCCTCCAGCAACTCCAGCAGCCGCACAACTGGCGGCACCAACCCGGCCACGGCGTCGGGCCCGAAGCGGCCCGAGAGGCGGCGCAGCTCGGCGCCCAACGCGCTCGCCATGCGGTAGACGTGCGGCGGGGCCAAGCGGCCCGGAGGCGTCTGCCACAGGGGCTCTGAGCCCCGCGGAGGCTCCGCCATCGGCCGCCACCGTCGCCGCCACCGGACGCGGGCCCCGCGCTCGCTCCGCCCCGTCCCGCCCCGTCCGGGGCCGCCCTAGCGAGGCGTTCACCTTGGTTAAAAAAAAAAAAAAGGATTTATTAAAGCCACTCTACAGACGGTACAACCACCGAGACATCGCGTGCGGGGTAGACGGGGGACGAGGGAGGTGTGAGCACGGGAAAAGCAGGGAGAGGCTGTTGAATATCAACAGTACTAAGAGTGCCGGGGGTAGCAGGGCTAGGCGTAGAGGTCCTCCCGGTCGGCGGAGTAAACCTCCCCCTCCTGCAGCAGGGCGAAGTTGAGGAAGTGAGAGGGGCGATGGACTTCGTGGTAAAACTCCTTGGGGTTGGCGAGCTGCAGCTCGTACTTCATGTTGGGGTCGTGGCGAACACCTGGAAGAGAGAGTCGCAGCTGAGCCAGCGCCTCCGCCTTCAGCTCCCACCCGTACCCCTCTGAAAGCCCTTCCTGCCTTCCCCCATCAATCAGGAGCTTAACGAAGCCCTCTGCCCTCCCAAGAGGATTCTTAAGCAGAGCATGCAAGAAGTTTTAAATCCACAAGTCTCCACACTGTGTGTTCCATGGCTCCCTCCCCCAGAGACTTAAAATGCCCCCCCAGCACTTTCCTGTAGAATAAGTCGAGCATGTTGTCTGCCAGTCTCCTCATTTCCTGACCCCTTCTGCAGCTATGGTTCCCCAAGCTCATGTCCTCCTACCAGGGCCCCCTGCTACCCCCCCCGCTGGGCACAGCTTCCCTCTCCCATCATCATCTCTTCTGCCTGACAGATATTAATTATTCAGTGGCAATACACCAGACACTACAGTCCAGAAACACAAAATGGTCTCACGTCTGATTTCTCCCCCGCATCAGAGTTTGCTCTCTTGCTGCCTCAAATCATTAAGAACTGACATCCCTGCACTGGTACCAAGGAAAGGTCAGACCACAAAGCTAGTATCCCTGCCAGCTGCTCAGAGGAAGGTCAAGCTTCACAACATGTGAGGAATGCTTCCCTGAAGGAGCCATTTCCTTCTCCTGCCCAAGCTGTTCACGTTGCCTCCCTTCCTGTCCCCTTCCCGGGGCTCACCCATGAAGTTGTAGTTCCAGGACCCTTGCGCTGGAACCATGAAGAAGCCGAGGAAGCGGTCTGAGAGCAGCATCTGCACCCTCTCGTAGTGGGATGGCAGGTAGCCCTTGGGGTTGTTCCCTTTGTCTGTGTTCTGCCTGCCCCACTCGTAGCCGCTCGGAGTCAGTTTGTAGGCTGTCAGGGTGCAGGAGCCTGGCGTGAAACTGAAAGGATAGCAGAGAGATGATGCAAGTCAGATTAATTTGGGACAGAGGGAAACGAAAAATGAGCAAATGCCCCCTTTCTGACGAATTTTTAGTTCGAGACTTCAGCACGTTCCCAAGAGCTGCGCCCACAGGCCCCCTCAGCAGCCTGGCTTCTCTCTGCCCTGGCAGAGGGGACACACAGAAGCCCCGCTGCCTCTCACCTGCAGGTGATGATGATGGTCTTCTCCCCGTCCCAGGAGGGGTTGTCAGCCATGACCTTGGCATGGGTGGTGACATCCTGTGGTGACAGCTGCGGGGACTCATTTGGCTGGGTGTGAATCCACCCGAGAGGTTCCATTTCCTGGTAAAAAGAAAGTGAAAATCAGTTACTTTACAAAAAGAAACCGAAAGCCAGGAGAGAAGCAAAAGCTGTTTAAAAATAAGACAGCTTCAAGCACGGTACAAGGTACACGGGGACTAAAGGCTTCTCCCTTCCACCTTATCCCAGATCAGGCGGACTTCAGGCTGAGCCACTGAAGCCCCACATCCACAACAGAGCAAGGGCACCCTGCAGAGGTAACTGAGGCAAGTGCATCAGAGCTGAGCGTGGCAGCAAGACTCTCCCATCGCCTTAGGTCTCTGTTACGGAGACTGTGGTCTTCCACCATCCCCAGGAGCAGCTCAGCTCACCTTGAGATACTCGTGCTGCGGCAGCTGCCCCGGGAGATGCACTGTCTGGTGTGTTCCCCACTGGGGCACCATCACGATGCACCGAATCTCCTTCACTTGGGGGTTGTCAGGAGGGCTCACTCCGTACAGGTAACCGGCAATCTAGGAACACAAAAACCCGCTTTATGAGCCCAGAAGAGACCTCCCTGTAACCATGTAAGAGTCAGTGGGCCTGTCCTTAGGTCCTGTGGCAGGTATCTCTTGTTCAGCAGGTCCTCACTAGAAGGGAAGAGCGTAGTTTTGTTCTGTGCTGAGTTTCTCCCCAAGTGTGGCCACAGGGAGCCTTCAGGACCTGGCTAGAACTTAAATGCGCTCAGCCAATATCACCGGTGTCTACCTTCAGCCTAGAGACAGCAACAGGCTCCCAAGCCCTTCACCCTTGGAGCTGACTGCCCAGGACCGGCGCGTGACCCAGCAGCATGAAGAACCACTACAACAGACTCCAGCACGCTCACCTGGGCCCGCAGATCTGAGATGCAGATGAATTTCTTCAACACGTTCTTGGGAAGAATGTACGTGTAGCCTGTTTCCTTTATATCGTCCGATGAAACGTAAATGTGGTTCGTTCTCAGGTGGAGATTGGCAGCTGAAATTGCTCTGTGAAGAGGAGACAATTATTACAGGGCGCACAGGTCCTTCCTGAGCACTCTGACCTTTTCCACTGCTGTCCGTCTTCCTACCTGACTCGCCACTCAGTCTTGGAGGAGAAAGTCTGGGTTTCGTAGTTGCTGGTTGTGGAGGTGATGATTTCATCCCCATGTTTGTTAACGGTCCGGGTCTGCGTGGCTGTCAGTTGCGACTGCTCCTTGGTTTGCTTCTCAATTTCTGCAATCTGTTGCCTCTGCTGAGAGGGGGCAGAGATCTCCATGCCCAGGATAATGTCTCGGATCTCCGATTGTGTCAGGGAAGCAACATTCACACTGGAAAATAAAATTCACTCAAGTCAGGCACCTCAAAATACATGCCGGACCCTTCTCACCAAGGCACAAGCTTGGAACACACAGTCAGGGCACTACAAAAAATGAAATCACAATGTTTTAGACAAGAGGAAGGACCAAATCACACGATGCACAGGTCAGAAATCACAGATCAAGTATTTTTATCTGCCTTTCCAGAAAGAGGCTAATATAACCAATTTCCCCACGAATCTGACAGTTCATTGCCAAAAGCCTTTCAAAGTCTTCTATCCGCACAAGGAGTGCTCAGGCCACACAGTATTTAGAGCAGGAAGGAAAGGCTGACAGGATTACTGCAGCAGGACAGTGGCTTACTTGTTCTTCTTGCCATAGTCAGCAAGGATCAGATCTTTCAGCTGCACCTCCACCTTGATCCATTCCTCGTCTGTCAGGGTTGGCCAGATGTGGTGAGGCTCTGTTATGGTTGTCTTGTCTGGTTTCAGAATCACTTTGGCTCGATCATTATTCACATGTAGTGCCCGGAGAATCAGAATCAGGCGGGAGAATGCCTTAGAGAAGAAAAAAGACGCAGCTAGTCAGAAAATGCACTGTTTTTTTTCCCTTTCACACCACTCCTCTGTTCGGGCACACCGACAATACATGAGAAGTGCCAGTGGAATCAATCTGAAGAAAAATCCACACAGATCAAGAGCAAGTGCTCTTGAGAAAAGTACAGGGAAGGACTTCTGAAACCTTGGCTTTCGGTTTGTGTAACAGTGGCAAAGCAAAGTACAGACTATGCATGTCCTCACCGTGTAGGAAGAGATGGTTTTCAGCCAGTCATCATAGAGATTGAAGAGAACCATCTGGGGTTCAGTAGCCTTCAGGATGAGATCACCAAACTTCTCCACTTTCAGACAGGCCTGGAAAGGCAGCTGCAACTCTGAGCCTTTGATCACAATATTGGGGAAATCCAGCAAGTGCACCTGGAGTTTATTGAGAAGAGGAATTAACTCACAGCCATTGGAGAACACTGGTCCAGATTAAGACTTTCACGGGAACACAGAACTGTACTGCAACCTCCCAAAGATTTTACAATGTCCCCAAACAACAGCGTGCTCCTTGTTACCTCAAGTGGGTCCAACATGCCCTTTCGAGTCACTATGATCTGTTTAGGCTGCTCCTCCACGGGAAGCGATCGAATCAAGGCAGCCACTTCTTCAGCAGTCTTCCACTTGGCCAGCTATAAAAAGACAGCAGGGTTAGAAGAATATCTCCCTGCTAACAGCAAAGTCTCCATACTTCTGAGAATGAGAGAGGCTCAAACCAAATCCTAAAAATACATCAGAAATGTATGGCTTGTTTCAGATCAGTGACAAGGCCGAGCATTTCCCTCTCACTGATCACAGAGGGCAGTTCCCATTCCTGAAGCTCAGTTACTCCTGACTGGCTGAGAAAAAACAGCTGATTACACCACCTCCCTGGCTTCACAACCTCAGTGTCTTTTCGCTGCACTGGATGTTCGTCCAAGAGCAATGGGATTTGCTGTAACAGTCAGCACAGCACTGTTTCTCAAGTCCTGCTGGTCGACATAGGCTCTTTACACCCCAGAGCCTCAAAAACCTTGCAACATCAACGCCTGCATTCTTACTTCTTTATCCCAAGCAAACGCTTGCCAGAGCACAGGTTACACACTGGCAATTGGAGCTCCAAATCTGTTGAGTGGCAGGAAGCTAAACACCCTCATGATGCTTTCTACTCAACTGTATATTCCAAGAAACCAGAGCCCAGCCGTGCCTCACTGCACAACGCACAAAAAGCAGACAGGCCCCACCTGTCCGAGACGTTTCTGTCCTGCCCACACAGATGTATGGATGATCTTCAGGAAGAGCTGTCCGGTCCTGGGATTGAAGATGAAAATGGCTCCATTGATGGGTTTTGTGGTCAAATTCCCTTCAAAAGTCTGAGGAAGCAAGTGAAAGTAGAGTGAGATGAATACAGCCTACACACACACTTACACAACAACTGACTCGCCACATGCTTTGAGCAAGAACTGTACTGGAAACTCAAGAGCTGCTCTGTGCATGCTGCAAAAAAAAAGGGTCCATGCTGATTCCTAGTTTTCCATCATGCATGCCTCCACGATCATCCCCAGCAAAGGACATTTACGGTCCTCGTTCCTTCCCCCTGAAGGTGCACCCCTGGCCTCACCTTGTGAATGGTCACTCTGTACACGTTGGTGTCGTCCACAAACCAGATGATCTGGTTGGAGAAGAGCTCTCCATAGTTCTGAGAGGAAAGGTATGGTTCTGTGGGCTCAGATGAGTACAGCTGCAACCCCTTGCGGATTCGCTCTCTCAACACATACAGCGCAGGATTTGCCTTCATAATTTTGGCCATAGCCTGCTGGATCAGAGGTTTGCTCCCAGGGAACCAGTTCCCGTAAGCACTGAAGAGGAAAACAGACAAACAGTTGTTGCCGCCAGCTCTAAGGTGAAGCAACAACAGCTATGCACGAGTCTTGCCGTGCAGCAACCAGGCACCTTTCTGCAGGCTGATTACTAACTTCTCTTGTGATGTCCTTGGAGCTGTTCACCTATAGCTTTTCCCTACACTTCCTCTCAGCGGGAAGCCAGAGCACGCACAAGTTGCAGTCCCAGAAAAGCTGCATCTTCTCTAATTGGCCCACTGGAGAAGTCTGCTTTAGGTGACATACAGCCCTAGTTCCCCCCCAGGGAAGAACAGTTGCCCACTTTAGCAGACAGCTTTTAAACAAGGCCTGTCCCTGAACTCCAGCAGGAGTCTGGCAGAGATCCCCTAAGAAAACAACCCATTAGTGAACTGGGAGGACTGAACCATTGTTACAGCAGACATCAGGCAACCTGACGGAGCTGCCTAGGTGCCTCATCCCATTCAGTGCGTACCTCCAGCTTCTGCCTCCTTCCCTCACACTCTTGCCTGGACTGCAGCCCAGTTCAGAGTCGCGCTAAGACCCATCCAGGAACTACCAATTACAGTTAAAATGCAGACGGTGCAGATCTTACCTGTGCAAGTTATAGGCCAGATCGATGGCAATGAGCACACCTGTGGGAGATGGATAGATACTCATGTTGTCTGTAGTGTAGTCCAGGAACTTGGCTCTTGCGTAGCGCTCAATATCATGGGAATCGTAATCTCCCCAGCGCAGCTGGATATCAATCCAGTACTTCTGAGTGGTGGTGCTGTCCATCACATCTCTAAGGAAAAAGCAAGCCAGAATAATTTATCTGGCACAAAACTCTCAGGCAGTTGCTGCGTATCTCTTTGGCAGAGAGTAACTGCTACCAAATCTGATCACTGAAGCCAGCTGCTATCTGCATACGTTCCTGAAAACAAGGTTTCCACTGCTCTCTTCACACAGCTTCTGAATGCAGAAGCTGTTAATAATGCTACACGGCTACTCATCTACTGCACAACGAGCATCATCTATCCCAGGGAACGTCTGCTGAGGATTCAATTAAGTGAACACAGCACAGATGCAGATAAGTGTCATTTTACTCCACACTGTGGTCCCAGGATGGCACTGTTCCCCGGAGTTTCCTGAAGAACTATTCAGAGCTCCTGAGCTTGGGCTCATGGTAAAGGGCACACGGAAGAGGGAAGAGCAGCAGAGATGCTCTTCATGTTTTCCAGAAGGCGGTGCTAGAGGTGCACCAACCATCCACACAAACTAGCCCTGCACTTTGCCAGGTGTGACTGTGTCCTTCTGGGTCCCCAAAGAAAACCAAAGGTGCCCAAGAGAGAGGGCCTTTAGCTCAGGACGACAGCCTCAGCAGCTCTTCTCTGCAGCTAGATCGAGGTCGAGATAAAGGGAAGCACTTACTTGGAATCCGCAAGCAATGACGGACGTGACACATTCCACTTATAGGAAGCAAAGAGAAGGATATCTGCACATGAGGAATTCATCTTGTACGACTTCCTGGGATGGATTGTCTCTTTCTGCACTGTCTCAATCTCCAGAGCATCCAGCTCTTGATCAAACACCTGTGGAAAAGTCAGTCAAAGGTGAGTTGTGTCCAAGCAGTCTAGCTAAAAGAGTCTATCCTCAGCATGGACCTAGGCAGATGCCCAGGAAAATCTAGGTTTCCTCCACTTCTCTATCGAATTGCAGGAGGAGTAGCCTTCCTACTGTTGTGAGCAGGAGGCTGTTGGTACACAAGGAGCATGTCTGCACCACACAGAAACAAACCAAGTTAACATTCTGCTCACCTGACACAAATCCATTACAATGCTCTCATGGATCTTTTGCCACAAGTGAGCTCGGAAAATCTGAATGAGAGAAATCTTCAGCGTGGGGATCTTGCCATGCATAAAGATACCTGTCAAATCCAGCTGCACCTGAAACCCAACATACACCTGCAAAGGAAAAACAGCTGTGAGAACAGGCAACGGCACAACTGGTCAAGTTTAGAAAACAGAATTGCTCCTGTTGAGGAGGCTTACATCTACAGTTCATCTGCAAGAGGAGTTCTGAAGGATTAGTTGACTGCTCTCAACTCAGCAGAAGTTTCTACAGGCAAGCTCCAGATACTTACATTGGCTCTGTTAATGGTAGGAGACCACCACAGAGTGAATCTTCTGTTTGGAATTTGATTCAAACCAGATCTCTGGGCATTTGTCAGCTTCTTCCACTTCATGGACTCCTCAAAGCCACTGGCCTTCTCCCTAGAAATGACAATCAGTCGCGTCATCACAGCTGACTGCCATGCACCATATATAATAGAGGCAAGGAACAAGCACACCAGGAGTGAGAAAGACTGCTCCAGGGAAATAAATTTCCGTGGATTCACATGTGAAAATTCAGTTACAGCACAATTCCGGGTACCCTCACAACTGAGCTATACAATGCACTTCTGGAAAACAGAACATGCTCGCAGCAGAATCAGTACAGCTTGAGCCAAGAACTCCTCCTGGTGCACCACTAAGCTCCAGTTTGCTCGACAAGGCCAGATCAAGGTTTCCCTTACCAGAACAGACCCTCCCACGTGGGGAAGTAAGTGCCCTTGAAGAGAGTGTGCTCCAGGATGCCCTCCACTCCACCAAGTGCCTGGATCATATCCGTGCGGTAGTTGTTCAGGTTCCAGAGCTTCCCGTCGTGGCGCTGATGGGTCCACCAGAACGGGTTCTGTTTCAGGACCTGCGAACAGCCCGCAAGTGAGCAGCTTTGTACTGAGATCACTTAACTGTGCCATGTTAATTCTAGGAACCAAGATGATGATGCCAGCTAACAAGTAAAAAACCTTATATACTCTGTCCTGGAAGACACAGCTCATTTACAAGATGAGTTTAGTCAGTACTAGTGGGCAATGCAGACTGGGCAGAATCTAAGATGAAGTCTGAATGTCACAGTCAGCCAGGGAAATTTCCCTGTCAATACCTGATACTGTTTGAAGTCAGTCCTGACCCTCCATCCTTTATCGTACGCTAGGGTGTGCCGGTCCTTCTGGAAAAGCGTGTTTATACGAGGAATCCCCCTGTCCCATGAGTCCTCCAGATCCTCCAGCGTCAGACGCCTGAAGAAAAAAAAGCCCCCACGCTTTGTTACCTCTCCCTTTTATGACAACGCATTAATGAATATTTCAGTTGATGAGATCACAGAAATGATACAGACCTCAGGGCTCTGGCAGGAGGTTCTAAAATGCCAAGCACTCAGAGGCTCAAAGCGTCCACAGCTTTCACTATGAACAGGCCGATGTCAAACAGCCGAAAGGAAAAGCTTGCCCTTGTAAGTGAGCAGAACTAGCTGTGCAAATGGGTCTGATGTCAGCTTTTCCTGGCACCATCTGGCGTATCATTTATCTTAAACTGTGCCATGGGTGTACTATCTGTTTGCAGAGCCCATGCCTCCTCCAGAGGTAAGACTGCAGCTCTGCAGGCAGCCTGTAACATATATCACAGACACAGCAAGGTCTGCAGAACCCTGAGACAGTACCAGACCTCACACCGCTGCCTGCTCCTGCCCAGCTGAGACGTGATTGCACACGGAAACGTACCTGTTCTGGGCTATAGCCTCTTGTCGCTTGAGGGCATATTCTGCCCATACTCTCTGAGAGTCGATGAATTCACTCTCCCATGGCTGGATGTAACGGTACAAATTTGGGATGAGCTGGTCCTCCTCATGACTCATTCCTGAGCGGAAGTGAGTAATGCCGACGTCTGTCTGCTTGGACCACCTGGAGCAGAGAGGCAGAAGAGTGAGGGGGGAGCAATGGGACATCGCAAGTCACGTTGCCATGACCTACTGTAAAGGCAACCTCTCTCTTTAACAAGTCACACTTTAGCATTCTCAGATATTTTTATGGCAAAGAATTATTCAACAGAACACGCAAACCATGTGGGTGTTTAGGACAGGGCAGCACAACTCACCTCAGGTCAGACTGTGGGATGAGAACGTGGCCCATGGAGAGCATGCCCAGCCCTCCCAGCTCTTTAGGGGTGTAAAACACCACCGGTGGAAAACGGCTAGGCATCTTGGAATTCAGCCCAATTTTGATTCGAGTCTGGATTTTGTTCTCACACTTCACCAGCAAATCAAGCAGCTCCTGAGTATTTACAACAGCTTCCCGGAAATACGTCATCAGGCCAATCAGAGCCGTGTTCCACTTGTTGACAATCTAGGAAGGAAAACAAGGGATCGGTTCTCAGCCTGCTCCCCAAGCATCTGCAGAAAGCTCTCTTACACATCTTTCTCCCACCTTACCTTAGTGAAGGTTGTAGAGCCAGAGGCCATGAGGATCTGCCTCACTCTGTTGTGAAACCTCTGCATGGACTCATCGTCCACACGCAGGAAGCACTGGGCTGTGCGCTCCTTGGTGACCTGCAAGAGCACAGGGCTGTCAGTTCCTTCCCGGGAGCCCTCCGTCCAGTACAGACAAGGTAAGCAGAAAGGTCAGTTTTTGCCATCAGGGGTTTATGGAACATGGAAGGCAACACGCTGAATAGAACCTCTACAGTTTTGGATCCCCCCTCATCCCCGACCAAGAATTCCCCATCCCTCACTGCGTTCATTTTAGCTCTACCTGCCAACGGTCCCAGGAACACAGCTGGCAAATGCATGCTGCCAGGCATCCCCCCCCAGCAAGTGTAAGCACTGCTCTGATGCCAGGGGTCCCAGCAGGGCCTCCTCTCCCAGCCTAACTCTCACTCTACCTCGTTCTGCAGGTTCCAGACACCGTCCTTGTGGGTGAACTCCTCGTAGCTGGTGCGACATTTGGGCAAAATACGGCACTCAAAACCACACATGTTAAACAACAAATTGGGGTTATCCTTGCTGTAAACGGAGACGAAGCTGTTCTCCCATTGTACTGTGGTGACTGATCGAGGCAGGCGGTTCTTGATATCCCAGAACACAGCACGACCCCTGAAAAACAAGGCACGCACAGTGAGGCCAGGCTGTCTGTTACCACGGTGAAATACAAACTGCGCAAGTTTTCAGGGCTTTCTTAGCACCACAGTCTCTCACATCCATCATCCGCTGTCAGAATTATGGCACAAACCTCCTCATTTCATCTTACTTTCTTTTTCCCGAGCACCTGCCTGCTGGGCTTCAACACTTATTTATCACAACTAATTTCCCCACCACCCCGCTCCTTGTTTTTTTCCAGGTTGCAGCACTTACAGGTTGACGTCATGTTTCATGAGGCGCATCCGAGCATCCCGGGGCCAGCACTTCTTGTTGTTGTAGCCTACGATGTTCTCGTTGTTGGGATCTGGATGCTCTGTCAGGTAGCGCTGAATCAAGTCTCTTGCCTCATCTGCTGTAAACCTGGAAACGCACAGAAGGGGAACTGGAGTTATACGACCATCATGTCACACCACCAGTCTGCCCACAAAGATAAGGACCTGCTTATGGACAAGCTGATTGCTGTAGCATGTCTGAAGCTAACTATCAAATTCCTGCATCTTCCCACCGAAAGGGACTTCAGTTTCGTTAGCACAGACCAACCCTTGACTGGGTTATCTTTCCATGAACAGACATAAAACGTTACATCCACTTGCTAGGAAGCCCCAAGAGGCTTATTTAGCAATGGAAAATGAATTTGACTTTTGATGCTGCTTTTCTGCTGGTTCAGTGAAGCTGTGGAAAAGCTCTCCTCTTAATATGGTGAACTGGGAAACCAAGAGGAGGCATTTGGACACCCAGTTTTTCTAGAAAATCTGTTAATTCAAGTATTCCCAATATTTCTTAGCAGAGGGGAAAAAAAGCCTGGAGTAGAAGCATACTAATTCCTGCTTTCACAACATCCGCTGCAAGACGCCTGAGCAAAAGTTAAGCAGAGGAAGGCAGGGCCCCAGCGAGCTCTCACCTGAAGAAGATGTGAATGCGGTCGATGTATCTGCAGAAAAGGCGGATGGGATGGGCCACCTCGGTTGCAATGTCTTGGAAGCTGAGGAAGTCATTTGGCATCTGGGGAGGCCCAGCCATTTCGCTGGCACGGTGCAGACCCAGCACCAGCAGGTCCATCACAAGCCCGTAATACTGGACAATGAAGGAAGCAAACTGCAGCCCACGAATAATCCCATAGGAGTTGGTGTGATTCATGTCCTGAGTAAAAGAAGGAAAAGTGTGAGAACCTGACTGGCACAATACACCAAAAACCTTCACGTGAGCAGCTGCTTTTCAGCAGGACCCAGTAGGGTTTCCTTACTCCCTCATCACTTCCTTCTCTGCCAAACCTTGTGCCCCCGCTCCTACCCATGGGTCTCAAACCTCTGAATTTTACAGTCCACACCCCCATTTTCTGACAGTAATCATCACCTTGTAGTTGATCACCACGTTGTTTTTGGCTGTCATGTAGTCAGCGATGTTGTGATCAACAATGAGACGCAACAGCCTGTTGAGCAACGTCAGGTCAATCTTTTCATACATCTTCTCAAATCGAGATTCCAGCATGACATTGCATTCACCTTCACTTGTTTCCCAAACATCCTGCAGGTTATTAATGCCTGAAGAGACAAACAAGCATGTCACGTTAGCTGACAAGGCAGTTCTTGGAGTGCAGAAGCACCATTCTGGGCATGAAAGTCAGCATGTTTCCTGTAACACCTGATTTGCAGCCTCTGTTCCCTGCAGTCTATCCAGAAATTGAAACAGAAATACACAATCAACCACAAATGCTATGGTTAACCTACAAAATACAGCTTTTGAGCGTAATAACTAACTGTACTATTGTCTAAAAGTTGCAAATATGAAAACTTAGCAAGGGCATTCTTAAGCAGCAAGCTCACATTAACAAAACTCATTTTATCCTGGAATACAAGCCCTCACTAACCTTGGCACCACTTGTACACTAACAGGGGAGGAGGTTCGGTGTCAGCAGGTTTGATCCAAGGAGGGAAGAGTCTTCGCTTATCAGCCTCGTACCACAAGTACTGATCCAGATAAGCATCTGTGATTTTCTCCAAGGGCTCAACGTCATAAACAGGAACCAAGTGGCTGTAGAGATCCATGAACTCAATACCCACCTAAGAAAGAGAAGGCAAAGCTGAAGCCTGTATTTACAAAGAACACCTGTGAAGTCTCTAGATGGTCTTGGTAGCACACAGCGTAAGTTTTTAGTATTCTCTGGCTTTGACCAGGACGCTCACCTCCTTGAAGGCTCTCTGAGTTAAAAGGTGTCGTTTGATTCTGGACAGAGCTTCATGAGGATTATCATACGCCTGTTCAATCAAGCCCAACTCCTCCCTCTGCGACTGATTCAGGCGAGATTTCACACTGAAAGTGAGAAAGGACAGCTCACACACCCAAGCGTGAACAAACTAACGGCTACAGCATTAAATCAATGAAAGACAGTATCAACCAAGTTGGTTATGACAAGATCTTTAATTCTTCACAATCCACATTCCCCAGCTGCCCAACAGCCCCCAGAAACATGGAATTGTTTTTCCCCAAGTGGCAGAGTCATGAAGAACCCCCAGGCAGCCTTGGCAGTACCACAACCTCCAGCCTTTACCTGTCCATCAGGGTAAGTTTTACAGTGTACTCAACTCCAGGAATAATGGACAACAAAATACTTTCAGAAGCCCTTCCCAGTGCAGATGTCTGACCCTTGGCAGAAGGTAATCACTTCCCGACGCTTACCTGTAAGCTTCCTTCAGCCTCTCCAGAGCTAATATGAGCAACTTGGTGTCATGCTTGTAGGACAGAGGTGGGAATGGAATGGGTGAGAACCTCCTGCTTTCCAGCCAGTGCACTGTGGTTGTGTACACAGCAACAGCCTCTTCTGCTGTGATGTAAGGCCCATCCTGCACAACCACAACAACATTAGTCAGTGAAAGCCTGCCTATGGAAACAGCACAAATTTAAGCAACCTCAGGCAGGACAAAAAGTACCTTCAAGTAATTATGCTGTCGTTCCTGCTCAGCTTTCAAGTACAGTCTGGTCAGCCGGCCCAGATTCTTCTTACAGACAGTCTTGTCCACAGTGGCTCCCCGACGGATACGCTCTCTATTGTAGTGAGCTGTATTTGTCCACCAGTCAGCTTTTGCCTTCACGTACCTCAGGATCATGTTCTCAATAGGAGTGGGCAGCCCAGGAACCTGGGGAGGGACAGTAACATGAGGGAAGCAGGAGTGGGAACCTTCATAAGAGCAGTTCACCCTAAGAGGTGTTATAATTGAGCTGAAAAGAAAGGCCAAGCGAGGGACTTACCTTCCAGGGGATATTGGCCTTCCAGCACCGCCAAGCCTCGCTCAGATGCTGCAGGATGGTTCTGGCTTTGTTCTGTTTGATCCCTTCTGGCATCATGTCCAGAATGTCATGCATAACGGCTGCCCTCAGCTCCAGGTCAAAGTGAGACTCCACGCGCTGCTTTGTGACCGTCTTTGCTACACCCTTTGAGTGACGGCCTGCAAAAAGCAAAGTACCTCAGCAGTTCAGACATTAGAAGAGGGCAGTGCCCCTCTTCTTTGTATTAAAGGAGTGTCCTGCAGAGAGGTGCAGGGTATCTGAAGAAGTTTAACTGCCACAACGTTACTGATGAGTTTGGAATAATTGATCAGGGGCTACCGATCCCAGAGTGCTATGGATCAGAGAATTCCACTTCCATTTAGAATCTACTGTGGGGGCACTAGTCTTGTAAGAGCTCTAAGCAGGACAATAGCTGTTGGGACTGACACAGAACATGGACACAGATCACGACTTGAAACAGAAACCTTGAGTTTAAGCTAGCAAGTAAACAGTATTAATCTTTAGCAGACAATCCTCCCACGTCCGAGATTTACAGGGTGTGCTGACCTTCAAACTGCCTGGCTAGCAGATTCCCCAGCCAGCGTTCCAGCAGTGGCGTGATGCCCCTCATGAAGAACAGCCACACTCTCCAGCCCGGAGCCCAGAAGCCACAGCCAGGACCTTTGCCCACAGGCCCCTGGAAGAAGAGAGGCACGGTAACAGCAGGTCATTTACGGACACTCCAGAATCCATCCCCTCTTGGTCAGTTTACTTGGGGTCACCACCTCGTTGGAAAAGTGGAACTTACTGTGTTAAACCTGTAGTAGATGAGATGTTTCAGGTCCTTGCACATGCGAATCTGCCTCATCAGTTTGTACTTGTATCTGTACATTCCTGTCAGCTGACCCACATGGGCAAAGATGTACTGCAAGCCGTCTGCCAACTGAAACACAAGGAGCACAGTCAGAGATAACAATCAACGCTACACACATTGCCTCAAGAAGCCAGGCTTATTTCCCAGCTATGAGTAGAGTGTATCAGGCTGTGCAAAGCTCCTACCAGTCACTCATGGAATCATCAACTCTTATAAACTAGGCTAACAGCAGAATTCCGCACAATACCACATGCTTTCATTGCTCCCCTCTACTTCCTAACACTGCAACGGTCATTTTGTGCATCCTATATAAGCACATTCAGATTTTCCGTTCCTTCTCTCAACTTCCTCTCACCACCTTTAAAAGGAAAGAAGGAAAAGAAAGAATCAAGCCTACCTGAAACGCATCCACATTTCCCAGTCTGTATTGGACGTGGCTGTCCACCACCAGTTTAGTCAGCCGCAGAACCTCTCGGCACAGATGGAAAGCGTTACCGAAACGGGATTTCTTCCTTTCCTGGAAGAGAAAAGACAAAGATACAGGACTTCATAGAATCAAAGAACCTTAGAATATCCCGAGTTGGAAGAGACCTACAAGGATCACTGAATCCAGCTCCCGGCTCCACACATGACCACCCAAAAAATCAGACTATGTCTGAGAACATTGTCCAAGTGCTTCTTGAACTCCAGCTAAGAGTCAAACAGCTCCAATTTGGTCAGTCCGTACAGCAACTGAACAACTGAGTCACTATGTTCACTATTACCACACCAGCTACTTAAAAATCTTCAGGAATACTTTACTCTTGAGTAGAATAGGACACAGGCTGATACCTTGGTGGTGAGGGTCTTCACTGGCTTCAGGTTGAAGTTGTAATCTAAGTGAAGGTAGTTCAGGTTCTTTCTGTGGATCAGCAGGTTCAGCATGTTGTAGCCCTGGCGACACACCTGCAGGCCTACTTCCACCCAGTCCAGCTTCGTTGACTGGAAGAACTTTGTAGCCTTGAAGGAGCGGAACAGGTACCTGGAGAGAGAAAGGACTATCATCAGCTGCGTCCCCTACAGCGGCTCCTCCTGAACAGGCCCTCGCTTACCTCTTCTTCTGGGCCTTGGGGGGCCTGTGCTTGAGCGCATTCAGAACATAGTACTTCAGTAGCTTCTGGTAGGAGACTCGCACTTTCACGGGCTGGCCTGCTGGGCAATGCTCACGATACCTAGGGATAAAACATATTTCAAATTTTCAGGTAACTCACATTCCTTGTAAAATGGTAAGTCTTCTGAAAGTCTCCTGAAATCTCCAGAAGCCAGCCACTCACCCACCACAGGATCTCTTTGTTTTATTTGAATTGTAACGTAATAACGTCACAAACATTAGGACACCCCTTCCCCCTGGGGAAAACTCACCAGTTTTTGACCAGTGGGATGTCAAGAGCTCTCCGAGTCCTCCCAGACCTCAAGTTGAAGGGCCGTGGGGCCCACAGCAGGGCAATGCCGTTGGCTGTGTTGTCTGTATAGAGTGGAGTGTCCTTCAGGAAAGGTTCCACAAACTCTGGTAACTCAAACTCTTCGTCATCATCAGGCAATGGTTCCTGACTCTGAAATGCAGAGAACACACAACACACGTTTCCTAGTTGCTTCAGTTCATTTTTCCAAGTTTTCCAAGTAAAAAACACTTTTGTTATCACAGAAGGCATGTGACAATGCTGAGTAACAGAGAAGCAAAAAACACTCTACAAGGTTCCAACGGGGCTGGGAACGAAGTCATAGAATCACAGAATCACAGAATGGGTTGGAAGGGACCTTAGAGATTGAGTTCCAACCCCCTGCCATGGGCAGGGACGCCACCCACTAGATCAGGTTGCTCAGGGCCTCATCTAACCTGGTCTTGAACACCTCCAGGGACGGGGCACCCACAGCCTCTCTGGGCAACCTGTTCCAGTGCCTCACCGCCCTCCGATTGAAGAATTTCTTCCTAACTTCGAATCTAAATCTCCCCTCTTTTAGTTTGAAACCATCCCCCCTTGGCCTGTCAGTATCTGATTGAGTAGGAAGTTGCTCTCCATCTTTTTTTAAGCCCCCTTTAAGTACTGAAAAGCCGCAATGAGGTCACCCCGGAGCCTTCTCTTCTGTAGGCTGAACAGCCCCAGCTCCCTCAGCCTTCCTTCACAGGAGAGGCGCTCCAGCCCCCTGATCATCTTCGTGGCCCTGAAGTCTGGCTACTGGACCCTGAGCTAGGTGTTACAGGGGTAAATTGAGGGAGATGTCAGCTCCATGAATGGAGCAACCGAAAAGATAAATAGCCTATCAGACAATACTAAAACAACACTGTTATTTAGGCGTTGAGCTTTGTCCTAGAGACCAAAGAAAACATCTTTGTGCAACTACAAAGAAGACAAACAGTAACTACATTTTTCTTTTTGGGAATGAAAGGCTTGTGTTTTCTCCTGAAATACGTACGTATCTGTGCCATTATCAGAAACAAGGTTATAAAAAGATGCTATAGCCCAAACACCTCCACACACACAGTTTATCAGAGGCTCTCCTGGACAGCGACTCACCTTTACAGAATGTCTGTGTGAAATGGGGTTGATCAGGGGATCGAAGTAAAAAGCTGGGAGATCGGGATCTTCGGTTTTAATGAAAACAACGTTTGGAGTATGATACCTGCAACACACAACAAATTATCAGAGCGTCCCGATGGCTTCCTTCTCCTCTCCCCACTCTAGAGACTGCTGCACTTACCAGGTCAGGTGGACGTGGTGGGGCAGGTTATTGTACAGATAAGGGAAAGCAATTTTATACTCCGTCCTGATGGGCTGCCTGATGATAATTTTGTTGATGTCATTAAATTCATTCCAGTCTTCATCCCTCAAATGAGAGGAAAAGAAATTGTCATACCGGCATTCAAGAAGACAGAAACACAAACATTTCTGACCGAAGACGCAGTATCTGCGCCTTTCCTTTAGCCTTCTCTTCATGCTACCAACCATTCAGTGTCTAAAGCAATAAGCACATCACAGGCAATGATAAACTGAGCAAACGCCCAGAATTAGCTCACCCAAGGCAAGGCATGTGGTAACAGATTAGCCCTCGTGACCCTTTCCCAGATAACGACTTATCTTTCCTCCAAAATCGAACACTTACTGCAGATTGATATCTCTGACGAGAGGCTCGAACTTGGGACCTCCAGGAATAGCCATGTTCAGTGCCTTGGAGGTGAAGAAGGCTTTCAGGTCAAACAAATAGAAGTAGTTGTCATCCACCAGGTCGGTGAGCAGCTGATTGGCCAGCCGGTACAGCGTGGACATCATGGGCAGAGTGAACTGCCACCGCTGGTACGTGGAGCCATTGACATACCTGCAGAGGAACAGAACGGGACGCTCACTGTACAGCCAGAAGACAACTGGTCCCTTACCAAAGGACCAGAAATAACCTAACACCTTTCCCTGACTGCCATTTGCAGAAATCATTTAGGACAGCCAACTCCTGCCTCCTCCTAGACAGAAAGAGATGCCGCAGGATTGCTGAGGACCTTTACGGATTACAACTGTCCAGTTCCTCGCCTCAAACTGAAGCACCAACAACTGAAGTCATATTCAGGAGCCTCTCGTGAGTGCGCTCTTAGTAAACACCAACTAAAATCCCCCCTAGACAATCCAGGTTTCCATCTCAGGCACAGTGAGACACATCAGAGCTTTAGCAATTACCCGCGCAGCAACCCGCCTGGACAGAGAGGCTCTGTTTGCCCTCCCTGGAAGCTGAAGACCAAAGAATGGCTTTACAGTGGTCAGATTCCCCCTCCTATCCTTGAAGAAAGGCATTCTCTCCATGCCAACATCACACAGAGCCCAGTGTTGCACAAGCAAAGGTTATATACCAATAAATACAGGTAATTTATGTAGTGCATAATGTTTGTATCCCACTCCCAACCCCTCACTGGGTTGTGCTACGTACTTCCTGTTGTCTTTCAGTGGCTGGTGGTCGTAGAACCAGTCTAGCACAGGGGCATCTTCCTCTGGATCCAGCTCAAGCTGAATTGCTTCCAGGGGCTCCACATCCAGGATGTTATCGGCATAATCCAGAGGTGGCTCCTCGTCATCGAACGGGGGGAACCTCATCCTCTTGAAGTGACGCCTATCCCTCTTCTCTCGCCTCATCATAATCCACATCGACCTGGCAGAAACCAGAGGCCGTTAGGCACTGCCTTTATTGGGGTTATCAGCGTGGGACTTTGCTCACAAGATCCCACCAGGGTTAAGGAAGAAAGCACTTACCCCCACTGGGCGATGTACACCGGCTCTATGACCCAGGGAATCTCATTCACAAAAGAGATGGCTCCTGTGATATGGTACAAGACTGGAACGTCTCTGATTTGCTCCCACGGCATGGGCATGTTCTCCAAGAGCTTCAGAACAGCATGAGGCATGTACTTCAAAGCACTGCAATCAGAAATCAAGGAAAATCATGGTTGGAAGAGATCTCAGGAAAAACACCCATTTGTCTGCTGGAAGCCCCATTACTTGTACATTTACCAGTCCTGAAAACTACTCAGCTAACCTGCTCATAAAGGCCTCCAGTAAAATTACCGCAAACTTCCCTTTCTATTTTTGCACTTCATTGATCACATCACCAGGAAGTTTTCTACTGGTTGCTTTCACAGAGATCGTTATATGCTAAAAACATCCTATCAAAAATATTTTTCACAGGAGTTTTTATGGGTAACCCTAAGCGCAACAGCTCGCAATCTGCACGAGATGGTCCTCTGAACCCAAACGGAGAAGCACTCATGGTGTGTGCTAACCATCCAAAACCGAGCTGACTACTTCACGCTCCCCCCCCCAAGCCCCTTTTAGGATTCAGCACGGTATTTTTTCTCAAAAAAACAAAGCAACAACTTCCTTTGCTGATCCTCTTCCACGTTGCCATCCTAGTGCAACTGCCTGGCCTGTCTTCCTCATGCTGCCACGCTGCTTTCTGTGCACAGCCGACACTGAGAGAAGGAGGGGGGCTCTCCCTTCAGCAACCAGTGGGCACCCTTAGCACGGCAGCAGCTCCCGGTGCATCACTCGGGAGCGGGGCTGTCCCGTACCCCAGGTAGACGCGCTTGTCGTGGCGGAACTTCCTGTTGGTCATGTCGCCGTGGTCACGGATGATCTTGCGGACGTGCTCGGGGGGCATGTCCTCCTTCTGCGCGTCCACGAAGCCGAATTTCCTCTTCTCGGCGTAGCGCTTGGCCTGCAGCTGCTGCCACTTGCGGGCTGCGGGGACGGAGAAACCCAGCACGGCGTCAGGCCGGGCCGGGCCCGCTCGGCAGGCCGCGGCCGGCCGTACCCACCTTTCTCCTGCAGCTTCTCCTCAGACATGTAGTCGGGCAGCGGCGCCAGCGGGCTGGGCACCGGGGCGCAGGCCCCACGGTACGGGAAGACGGCGGCCATGGCGACGGACCTGCGGGGGGACGCACCACAGGCTCACGGCGGGGTCCCGGCCCCCTCACGGGCCCTCTCCGGGCCCTCTCCGGGCCCTCACGGGCCCTCTCCGGCCCCTCACGGCCCCCCCCGGTCCCCGGTCCCCCCTCACCGCTGCCCCGCGCTCCCCCCCCCGCAATGGCGGCGCTGCCCCACCGCCGCCGCGCCTCCGAGTCCCGGATGTGGGCGGGGCGCGCGGCCCGGAGGTCTGTCCAATCGGCGCTGGCAAAGCCTGACGGACAGCGGCCGTAGCCCGTCAGAGTGCGGGAAACGGTGGGAAGGCGGGGCCAAGCGCGGGAAAGGAAAAGGAACGGTGCTGGGGGCACGCTTCCGGTGGGGTGGAGGGTCCCGCCCTCTGCTGGTTTTGATTGGTGGAGAGGGAGAGCGGTGACAGCCGGGAGCGGGCTCTGATTGGGCAATCACGGGCGCGATGCGGCCTGCAGCCCCTGCTCCTGGGCTTGGGGCCTCTCCCCGTGTCCCCTCAGGGGGGGCTGCCTGGTCCCGACCCCGCTGTCTTACCTCACGACAGCCCCGCACCCGGTGCCCGCGCACCCACATGAGCTGCAAAGCCACCGCTGTGAGACGCCCCCAAAGCAGGGGGTGCGTGGCGGCAGGAACGGTGCCAACACAGGCATAAAATCCTAAAACCATTCGGGTTGGAGAAGCCCTCCAGGGTCATCTGGTCCAACCACCCCCCTACCACCAATGTCACCGCTGAACTGTGTCCCCAAGCACCACGTCCAACCTTCCCTTAACCACCCCCAGGGATAAACCACGTCCCTAAGCACCGCACCCACCCATTCCTTGAACACCCCCAGGGCGGTGACTCCACCACCTCCCTGGGCAACCCGTCCCAATGCCTGACTGCCCTCTCTGAGAAGAAATGACTCCTCATTTCCAACCTGAACCTCCCCTGGCGCGACTTTGGGCCATTCCCTCTGGTCCTAGCACCAGTCACCTGTGAGAAGAGGCTGACCCCCAGCTCCCCACACCTTCCTTTCAGGGAGTTGTAGAGAGCAATAAGGTCTGCCCTGAGCCTCCTCTTCTCCAGACTAAACAACCCCGGTTTCCTCAGCCGCTCCTCACAGGACTTGTGCTCCAGGCCCTTCACCAGCTTTGTAGCCCTGCTCTGGACATGGGGCCCCAGTGTGGGTAAAACCAAAGGGAAGGCGCTGGCGGGCAGCTCTGAGAGGTGTGCGGCCATGTAACCACCACCCACAGTGACACGCCGCCGGGTAGGTTCTTGCAGCACCTGCAAGCGCCACTAATAGCATAAACAGCTTTGGCCACGCATTGTTCTCTGGCCTCCCCCTACCCACATGCATTGTTCATCTGTGTGTGTCTGTGCCCGTATTTCCCTCCTCAAATCAAATGCTGCCTGCTCCTAGCAGTGTGTGGCCCTTTGTTTCAGCCCGTCCCTCAAACCAGATTTACAATACCTTCTACCTCAAGATTTTGAGGTAAAAGGTTATTTGCCACGCATACAGCACAACAGATCCAGTGCATTTCTAAAAACAAATACACATAACCCTGACTGGGGTAATCCTGCTCTTCTATGTGGTGCTGGGCTGTTGGGAAGAGTTCAGTGTGTGGGAATAAGTGGGAGAAAAGGAAAAGTGTGAGAGAGAGTGTGTGTTAAAACTTCTAATTCCTTGTTCCAGGAAAGCTTGAGGTACATGCACAGCAAATTGCAAGGCTCCTTCTTGCTTTGCCGCAACCAGCATCAGGAACGAGAGCAGCAAAGCCATGAGATCCATACCCTGCGTGCAAGGGCCCCACAGCCTGCCCTGTTTCACAGCAGGCACTTTCCTCACCCCGCGGGTTGCAAATGCCTGCAACCCTTCCCAGGTGCCAGCCTGCAGAAAGTGCACCCTTCCCTCGCCTCCGGGAGCTTTTGCAGGAACAGGAGAAACCTTAATTTTCCTCCATAGAAAGGAGAGGGAGCAAAAATCCCTGGAGAGGTAGTCTGGGCCAGTGTACAGTATATATTTTTACTCTGGAGCAAGGAGATACAGGATAGAAAGCCAGTGCTGAGCAGTGACACCCCTGGAGCAGGCTGGAATGCAGAGTCCCTTTTTCCCTGCTAAGCCTCTTCCCCTTAAGCTGTTTCATTTGCAGCCATTTATTAAAAACTTGTGTTAATAAGAGCTCGTGCTGCTGGGTAAAGACCATTACACTGCGCTCTGCAGCAGGACTTTTCATTCCTAATAGATGCCAAATCTGGCCCATCTGAAAAAGCCTCATTATGTGGGAAGTGACCGTCACATAGCATCCTGGCACACAGCTCGTGCTCTCCCACACACATTTATGGGGAATTAAAAAGGTCTGGGAACAAAACAACACTGGAAAAGTTCCAGTTGTCAGGAGAAGTCAGCAGCCGGTCCCCGAGCACAGTTCTGCTGCTCCACTGCTCCCATCCCAGAACCTGCAGCAGGCAGCATCTGACACACACAGCCTAAGCCTCTCCCTCCATTACCCACCTGGGACAATCTCCTTGGGGAGGACTCATGAGTGCAGGATTTGGCTTTTACTGGTCCTGGCCTCGAGGGTGAAGCCTTGGGGCCTCTCTTGCCTGGTGCTCCCATGGGAAGTGCCAGAGACAGCACAGGGCTGAGCACAGTGTCCCTGGGGCGTTGGGATGCTGCAGGGTGCAGCTCCAAAAGGGTTATAAACACGTGGTGGTGTTTGGATGTCCAGAAGAGCAGCGGGGAAATGATGCTCCCTGCTCCCTTCTCATCTCAGCAGTGCTTTGAGGAGCTGTGAGAGCCCTTGGGGCTTCTCTGAGCAGCTCCGGGTCATCCGACCACGTCATCCGAAGTGCCCCAGTGCCTGGTCCGTGAGCACCTTCTCTGCCCAGGATCCGCAGCCACAAGCCCAGAAGCTCTGTCAGTGCAGCCCCTCCAAGCGAGACACTGAAATAGCCGTGCTCACTCTCCACAGCTCTCTGCTGTCCTCGTCCACGGGCTCATGGCTGCTCATCCCCCAGGGCCTGCGGGGAAGGGGGCTATTTCTCCTTTTCCCGCTGCACGTCCCGGCTGGACTTGAAGAAGTCACTACGCAGCAGGCGGTAGAAGAGGATGATGTTCATGGGCATCATGATTGCCATGCCCACTATGCCCACAGTGTACGTTGCCAGGGGCACGTGCTGCCGGTTGAGGAGCAGCCAGCGCGTCATCCAGGCCAGCGTGGTGATGCGAAACACCACGTAGGTGCCCAGGTTGACGATGCTGTTGAGGCGGTAGCAGGTGGTGTGTACCAGGTCGGCCATGAGCAGGATCTGCCGCAGGTGGAGGAAGATGGAGTTGATCTCCACCAGTAAGGCCACGAAGGCAAAGCCCATGTATTGATGGAGCAGCACCGCGATACCAAAGCAGACAATCACCTGGGAGGAGAAAGAAGAGAGGCTGAGCCCGGGTGCTGGTTGCTCTCAGTTGCTGCAAGCCAGAGCCCTTCATGTTTGGGCACAGCATGAAGCAGAGCTGGAAACAGTTGTCACGCCAGAGCCAAACCACTGGTCATCACTCCACTCATCTCTGCAGCGTTGCAGCCTCAGGCACGAGATAAGGTCTCTTCATCACTGCATGAAACCTGAGTGTGTGTCGTTTGTTTTTTTCCCCAGAAAAAAAGAAGAAGGAAACAATTCTGTAAACCCCAGGACGAAAGAGGAAACTGAACGGGCAGACCTAACCCTGCTTTTGTGGGCTGGGGAGCGCAGCTGGTGGTGGCATAGCAGGTCGTTCTGCACACAGCCAACAACACTGGCAGGGAGGGAGATGCCTAGCCCAGGGCTACGGCTGCTGCTGGCTCAGGGATTCTCCCCAGGACAGGCACACTGCAAGAATTAAGTGGCTTTGGTACATGAGAGCCCCGTGGCCACCTCTCAGGGAGCTCTGGGATGCCCCAGAGGGGCTGTGGGGGCTGAGTGGGTACAATCCTGCCCTACACCCTCCCTGCCATGACAGGCTCTGCCTGTCCGTGCCCTACCGTGCTCAGACCTTTCTGCAGTTTATACCCTTAATGCTGTTATTTGTATTGGCTCTCTAATAAGATTATCTGCTTGCTAAATCACTGTCTTGGCCTGAATTAGCTCTATTGTGCAGATGACCTTTTGACTCGTGAACAGTAGCCAGCAGAGCTGCAGGGCTGAAAATCGCTTTCTCCAGCACGGTCCCACTGCCACCCCTCCTGTCCCCCATGCCCTGCAGAGCCCCGTGCCTCCCCTGCAGCCTGCTGGAAAATAGGCTCAGCTGCTCAGCTTCACGGTGCCATCCCCCATGTCCTGCAGCGTGTGCAGTGCTTGGGCACCCAGACAGCAGAGGCAAGTGAGGAGAAATCCACACTGGGTGTGGAGAGGAGCAGAGGGAGGCAGAGAGCACTGATGTGAGGCTCCTGCGTCACGGCTGCCCGCAGCCACCCCAGCCCCATGGCCAGAGCTTTGACCCGAATGAGAGCACCCCGGGGAGGACCCAGGAGCAGGAGGTGGAAGGAGGAGATGTTTGGGGTGTGCGGCCCTTCCTGTGGCTGTTCAGGTGGCCGAGAGCCGACAGGAGCTGAGATGCTCGCTGGTGCCAACGGGGACACCTGGGTCATGCCCGTCTGTGCCAGGGGTATGGATCAGCCCCCGCCCCGAACATTAAAGGTGAGGCTGTGGCTCGGACCGCTCGGGTCCCACAAGCACCAGGATCTGTCCCCACCTCGCCACCTCCCTCGTGATGAGCGGGGCGCTCCTCAGACCCGCTGCCACCCAGCGCTGCGCCCCGGGGAGCAGCCGGCGGACTCACCACGGAGTGATGGAAGAGCAGCTCCCAGGACTGGTGAAGTTTCTGATTGCACAGCATGTCCACGAAGTCTTCCAGGAAATACCCTGGGGACAGAGAGGCTGTAAGCAAGGAAGCGGTGGGGGCAATATGTGGGGGCCCCCCAGCGGGCTCAGTACCTGACTGGCCACGAGGGCAGCACTCGGCGCCTTACCCATTTCCACCCCAGGATCGGATCCCACCCCACATCCTTGCAGCCCTTCACAGCTACAGGATTTGCTGCCACCAAAGCAACCCCGCGTTGGTGTTTTAGGTAGTTAAATCTCCTCGCTGAGCTGCGGCAATGCCGGGAAGCCTGTGAGCACTGACCACACAGCTAGTGACAGGTCAACAAAGTGACAAGGAGGGGGACAGGCTACACACAGCCACAGGACTCAAAACTTCTGGCCTCTGTGCTAGCGAGTTCAGCATAAGGCTTTAGGGGGATCTGCGCTGACCACATAGTTGGGCACTTTTAGGATGCTCCAAGCCCTGGCTGTCCAACGAGGATGGTGGCGGGCAGCCTGGTGCCCAGTACCTCCAGGCTGCGGGTGCCGTGGGACAGAAAGGAGCCACTGTCTTTGCCAAGAATAAGACGATTGTCTGGGGTGCCTGAGACGTCGCTGCCCAGGACGTGGCACCGTCAGGCACCGACGGGCCCCTGGGGACCCCCGGGGACAAAGCAGGGGGCAGCCCACTCCCCCCGGCCTCACCTACAGACACGGCCACCAGGCTGTGCGCCCCGGGCGGGTGCGTGCCCACCAGGTCCTCGTGCAGCCCGGGGTAGAGGTAGAACCTGCGGGGAGAGGGGCTGCGAGTGCTGGGCAGTGCTTCTGTCCCCCTCGTTCCCTTCCAGCGTCCTCGGTGCCCACCTGGTGCTGCTCACCCCCCCGGCACCCTCCTGTTCCCCTTCTCCCCCCCGTAGCCACGCTGTCCTCCCCCCCCTCCCCAGAGCCTCCCTGTCCCCCGCTACCCCAACATCCCCTTGTACCCCCTCACTCCCTCCGTCCCTCAGCACCCCACATGCTCCACTCCCCCAAGCCCCCCCCCAGCATCCCATCCGCCCCCTCCCCAAGCCCCCCAGCATCCCCTAACACCCCAATCCCCCCTTCCACATACCCAAACCCCCTCGGCGCATCCCTCCCTGCACTTCAGCCCCAAGTTCCCATCGGGGTCCCTGGACAGCCCAGTTGTCCCGATTCCCCCCCCAAACCCCTGGGTGCCCCCCCCCCCCCCATCCCCCTGGGTACCCCAGTGCCGCTCACCCCAGCAGCGCCCCGCCGCCGCTGAGCACGCTGTGTGCCAACGATGTCCAGATGTTTCGCCACTTCCAGCGGTTGCGCCGAGCCGAAGGAGGCGGCGGCACCAAGCGCTCCAAGCCCCGGTTCAACAAGCGGAAAGCGGCGAAGGAACCGGCCACCAGCAGCAACCCCGCACCGACAGCCATGGGCAACCCTCAGCTCCCCATGGGGCACCCAAGGGAGCTCCACGACCGCTCCGCCTCGCCCCAACCAGCACCGCCCCGGGCACCGGCACCGCCCCGGCAGCACCGGGCACCGCCTCGCCCCGTGGCCCCGTTGTCTTGGGGCCAGCCCTGGGCATCGCCATTGCTCGGTTGGGAAAGGCAGAAGGGGGGGGGGGGGGGGGATGCAGCCAGCAGCGGTCCCGAGGGTGCTGCGGGAGCCCCCCTCCCGTGCTGCTGTGGGTTTCCACTTCCACGGACGTGCAGGGGCTGTCCTTCCTCGCAGTGCATGACTCAGGAAGAGGGAGGAATGAGAAAGGAGGCCCCTGGGGTGTGTGTCAGCTGCCCGTGGCATCCGTTCGTCGGAAACGGCTGCAGGCATTGCAGTGAAAGAGCGGGGCAGGGGTGTCCTGACACCGTGGGGACACCTTCCTTGCCCCCCCCCCCCCCCCCCGAGGGCTCTTCTCCAGCTCAGTGGCACTGGGTGGCTGAACACCCCTCCTCTGTGGTATTGCGGTTGGGGTGTTTTGCCCCAAAACATCCCCATCGCGTGCTGCTGGTGAGGCTCTTGCCCCACTGGGATGTGCCGGGGACACAGCCCTCACCCTGGGTACAGATCCACAGGATCCCTGCAAGCACACACCAACAATTCTGGCTGCAGGTTAAAGGAACAACAAGGTCCAAAACCATGCTGTGCCCACCATGCTCTTGTCCTCCACCCCCCCTGTCCCGTGTCTGCTCCTGAGAGCAGCTCCCCAGGGTCTGGACACCCCAGCTCTGTGGGTCTGGGGGAACTCAGGGTCGTGTCCCCCCGATTTCTTCAGTTCCATCCTACCGCGGCGCTGCTTTTCCTGCTTGCCCGTCACTTGATCGCTCCCGTGTTGCTCTTTGATGTCTCCATCAGAAGCGCGGATGCTGCCCAGACCTCGCGTCGCTCCTGCAGACGGGATGAGTCACCGCGTACACACCGATTAATGTCAGAGGCTGCCTCCTCTTGGAGGCATTAATTTGGGATGAAATCTCCTTCTTTCTCTTCGCTTGAACAGGAACATGCGGAGCCTGAGCTCTCAGTCACTGCCCTCTCCGGGGTAATGCACGCTGAAACAGCAACAAGCGATACGCTGATGGGAGAGACGTTGCAGAGGGGAGAGATTAAATCAGAGCCAAAAGAGAGGGGTGAGATAGGCCCCGCTGATAGCAAAGCAGCTGCTCATGCTGCAGAAATTTGCCTAAAAGCCAGGAAAAGCAATGTAATTTCATAGCCGTTAAGTGCTGGGGAGACGTCGCCTGAAGTAATCCACAGCCCTGACTGCTGGGGGGATTATAAATAACCCCGTGTATTAGGACTGGAGGGATCACACGGGCTAATCAGCTACCGAGAGGGCCAAACGGAGACGATCCTGCTTGGCGTAAGAGATGCAGAGGGACGGGTGCACAGCCTGTGCCCAGCCGGAGCCGGAGCCGTGCCGGGCTGCCCAGGGCAGCGGGCAGGAAAATCGTTTGGTGCCTAATGGCGCTATAAAATGGCAGAGAGACGATTCCCGATGAAAGTCATCCGCGGTGTCTTAGCCGCAGAAATCTTGACTGTCCCTTTCCGTGGCGACAGGAATACTTAAAATGCTTCTGGGCACTGGAGAGCTTTTACCAGCCACTTGCACAGGGGAGGAATTTAAGCCGTGATTAATTGAGCCTCTGGTTCGGCGGCTTAGATCCCGCTGCTGGAGCACCACCAGCAGCTGCACACTTTCTGTCTTTCGGTTACTTTTGACCCAGATTTTACGCAACTGTTCCAGGACTTGCCATCGGGCATGCTCTCCTAGAATCCCTCTTTTGGGCTTTTTCCCCTTTCCTTCCACCCCGTGCAGCGACGGCGCTAAGCAGGGGATGGATTTAGGGATGGAGGGACGGTTTTAGGGGTGGAGGGGTGACAAACAGGTCCCCTGACAGCAGCCCCAGCCCCAAATCCCCCCCGTGCCCAGGCTGCGGGGCCAGGCTCGTCCCGGGGCAGGAGGGGAGCGCTCCGGCACCGCTGCCACAAGAGGTCCCCGCACGCTCGCTGAAGAGCCGGGCAGGGCGACCCGCTCGGAAAGGGCCTCTGCAGCCGCACCTTATTTGGAGATATTGCCTTTTTCACCCCATTTTCGAGAAGTTTTCCAGCGGCTCCCAAAAGGCGGCGTTGGGTGCAGGGATGCAGCCCGCTGGCTGCTCCCAGCCGGGCAGGGGCTCCCTCCGGGTGTCAGCAAGGATGTGCCCGGCCCGTAACTCCATCATCCCATAACGGGCCATCCCATAACGCTGTGGGGACGCAGCTCGTCCCCTAGCAGGGACTCCACAACAGCCGAAGCGTAAAGCAAGGGTGCAGCACTGTTTTTAATAGCCCGAATAACTTTTTCCTCTCTCTCACAATTCAGCGTTTCCCTGCAGCACATCTGGGACAGATAAAAACCATTTTCCCCAAAACAGCCCCGGCAGTTTGCTGACAATGGCCAACATGAACTCTGCCAGACGAACTGTGTCCTCTCCCAGATGCCGTTCCTGGATGGGGGTGCAGGTGCTTGCAGGTCACCCCACAAGGAGCTGTGCTTTGGCAGCTCCACCACCCCTTACCCAGCACCGTTCTGCTCCCAGACACCGCCCGGGGCTCGCTGCAGCCAGCAGATGTGGGAGCTTCCGACACGCAAAGTCCTTCTGGCTCAAGTCCTGCTCCTGCTTTTGGGAAGCCTCGCTCCCTTCACCCACCTCTCTCCAGCCAGGGAGGCGGAAAGCCCATCTGCTCATCTAACGCCAGACCTGGCTCACACATCACATAGTCTGAGATCTCAAAGCCAATCAAGCAGCTTGACTTCCAAATTTTAATCAGTTGTCTTCTTCATCCCTCTCTAAAGCGCATCACGGCTCTGCTAGGCCGTAGGAAGTCAGACGATACAGAGAAGCTCTGCTCTATATATCCGGGTTTTTATTCAGAAAGTCTGTGAACTCCGTGCTTATGAAAGGACCTACTGTGAGAAACATGCCGCACGTGGCAAAGCACGCCCAAGAGCTGCAGAGGTAGTTGTGGAGAGTGCTGAAATCAATGCAAACTCCAGCATCTGCCCCTTCCAGCTAGGAACACCTTCCTGGTTAACCACCGATCCCAGGACTTGGTCTTGGACGGCAAGGAGCTCGTCTGGCTTTGCACCACAACCCATCTACGCTCACCCTGCTGGAGCCCGAGGGGGGAAAACTCTCCCTGCCCTCCCCAGGCTCTGAGCAGCCCTGAGTGCATCCTGCTGTCACCGATCCTTTTTGAGACCATCCCTTGAACAACGCAGAATCTCCTGGAAGCTCAGCTTCCTTCTTTCCTGATGGTGAACGGTGAGACGCAGGTGTCTGCTGCCCAGCCTATATCCCATTCCTCGCCACGGCCAGACATGAACGCTCAGGAAGAATACATGAAACAGCACATATATACTCTATAAACAGCATACATATACTCTATAAGCAAATTAATTCCCTCTAAATATTTCCTTTTCCATGTCTCCTTCCCCTGTGGGATAAACATGTTTTTTCTATCTGGTTTACCGTGCCCAAGCTTAAGTCATTTCTGACAGATATTGATGTGCTTGCTGGCTACGTTATGAGGTATTTATGACCCCGTGCTTTCTGCAATTCAGACAGGTTCAGAATGAGCCTTGAAAGGTGGAAGTACATCTCAGAGCCCTACACCCCTCTGTGCAGCATTGCTTGTTGCTGAGCCCACATGATTGCTCCTGCATTACGAACAGAAGTACTGGAGCTTCACAGCTCCTGCTGCTGCTGGCTCCGCAGCTGGGCACGGGGTAGGTTCCCTCCTGAATTCTCTCATTATTAATATCACAAACCAAGCTGTTCTGAGAGCGGTGTCCCATTAATCATTTTAGCTCTGCTGCTTTCTTCACTTCGCTTCCTCTTCCTGCGCCTGAGCATTCTTCAGCGACGCTGGGCTCTGTGCAATGCACTGCTAAAATCTACAGCTCTGCTAAGGCAGGGAGGGAACAACCTGAGCAAGCTGGGGGCAAGGACACATCTGCCCAGCCACAGCTGCAGAAGGACAGAACATGCTGCACTGGCTGAGGGTGGTAGGGGCTTGAAAGCAGAGCCCCCCCCATTACATTTTCACCTGGGCTTGAATATTCCAGAGTGCTGGCAACACTGGATAGACATAATAAAAGTGAGGATATCTAATAAAAAGTGAAGACAGCTTGCCAGGATTGTCCTAGGACTGCTGATGACCACTTGAGTTCTGCTCATGTTTCAGGGCACTGCATCATTTCTCTCTCTCCCTTTATTTCTACCTCCGATCCTGCTGCATTTTACAAGCAAAGGTCTTCACCATGCTGAGCATCCGGCTCTGCATTACTTAGCAAAGGACCAAAAGATGCTTACAGAGCACCTTATTGAAAACCTGCCCCTGCTAGCATCCCATTCCCTGAATCCCTCGAGGGCCTATTGCATGTTCCTAGGTGTGAGCTGTCAGAGCGGCATGCAGCATCCTGCAGCAAAACCAAACCTCCCCCTTACACTCAATGCCCTTCCTAACTTTCAGAACAGGGTGGGATCTCTTTGCCATCACCTTTGCCCTTATCAGAAGTGGGGATTTTGTTTTGCAGAAGTCCTTCCTGGATCGCTGGGCTGCATCCAACAACTGGATGGGACGCTCAGCCCTGCAGTGCCAAAGCCACCCAAAGCACAGCAGTGGTTCCCGCCTGGCTCCCTCCGAAGCCTCACACCACTGCTTGCCTTCGTACCTTCCACTTTGCTGGTGCACTGCAGCTTTCATCCCCGAGCAAACGCTTTCCAGCAATTTCTGCTGAGTCAGAGAATGCCTCCACGAGGGCTGCTGCTTCTCCACGTGGGAATGCGCTCCTAGGGAATAATTACAGAGAGTTTAAACAGGGACGTGCAGTAGCCAAATTGCTTCACACTCAGGCGCCTGGCCAGCAAGGCAAAACCCAAAGCTGCTTGTTAGCACTGTAAGAAAATACTCTGCACCTGCGCCCACTGTGGGCGTACACCACCCGTGGGCTAAGAGCACTGCTGGCATCGCAGCGTCCCAGGGCTGAAACGAGTGCTTACAGCTCACTTAGAGCTCCATGGGTCCGACAAAGTGAGCCACTCTGCAGGCAGCGAGCCTACGCTGACCGAGCATCCATGTCCATGTCCTCTTCTTGCAGCCATGCCCATGACAGGGTTTGGGAAAGTTTTCATTCCCCTCTGATGCTGGATTTCAGAGCACGCTGCACGGCAGAAAGCTGCTTCCCAACGCTCCGCTTCTGCAAGAGGAATGATGGCAACATGCTGCTAGGGACTTGTCCCCCCTCTAAATTTCGAGACGTATTTAAAGGTTTTGAAACATCTTGACTGTGAAATAGAGATAAGAACTGGAGTAGACACAAACAGTGTAGGCGTCACTCCCATTTTTTGCAACTCCCACCCTCCTGCAAAAATAGCACAGTCAGCAGCATGCCACCCTGTGCAATCCACACGGACACGGCAGTGGTGGGACTGGGTGCCTGGACGTCCGCAGACCGAAATGTACTCATGCAGGAGCAGAGCAGGAACACGGGGCATTTGCAGGGATGCTGAACACTTCGCGCTCCCTTAAAATCAATGGGAGATAGAGAGGATCTGCCTTAAAACAAACACAGATTAATTAATTTTAAAAGTTGTAGAAATGTATAAGCAGTAGTATCCAAAGTGCGGCAAAAATACCATGCACTGAGCTAGAGCACTTCCCATCAAGAAAGAGCAGAGGTATTTCTGCATTGACTCAGTTTCTCTTTCTGAACTGCATCTCACATGACGCACCTCGCCTCCAAACCACACCTACCCTATAATTCATAAGTGCCCTTAATTCTTTGGCAAGCTGCTTCTATATCTGAGTTAAAAAAAAATAAATAAATAAAAAGAAAACAAACAACGTTAATGAAGCACGGAGCGATTGCAGAAATCAGATAAACTGTGTCCCTGCTGCCACCTGCCAACTGGGAATGTTGTGCAAGGCTGGGAGAGCATCGCCCAGCGTGGGCAGGGGGGAGCTGGGTTTGGGGAGAGTCTTACAGACGGGGAAGGGACTCACAGACGGTGGTGGCAGCTTTCGACAGGGGCAAACGCTGAGTCCCTGCAGCAGCACCCTGTGAGTATCCGCTGAAGCCTTTCCTTGGGGTCGGGGCGGTAATGCGTGAATTTCCCAATGTCTTGGTGTCGGCGGTGAAATTGCTGCCATATATTGCGCACCTGCTATTCAAAATGTGCCCCACATTTCCCCTCCGTCTCCATTTTTTTCCTTTTTTTTCCCCTCCAAAATGGAGAGGAAAATCTCTAAACACGCCGCAGACTTTCTTCTAAGCTAAAGCAGGGGCAGGCTTCTTGATTACTAAAGCAGGGGCAGCGCTAAGAACCAAGTTTTTCAGCTCCTTTTTAGCCTGGGAAACGCTCTGGACAGGGATTGTTGCCTTTTTTCTTTTTTTTTAATTTCTTCTCCAGTTAGCGCAAATACTATCTGAGCGCCAGCACTGAAGAGGTTTCAGAGGTACTGAGGCAATTCTGCAGACCCCAGGCCAGAGCATCTGCAGGCTGCATCAGCAGTGTCTTGCCCTGACTCAACTACCGTAAATGATTTTAAATAATTTTATTTGTTTATGACACAACTATTGTGAATCATGCTTGCTAGCTTGCTTGCCCTGTGCTTGAGCTCAGTTTAATGGGATGCAGGGATGTCACCTGAAAATGAGAATTGGGTTAAGTCAGTGAAAAAAATGTCAAAGGAATGGGCTTTGGGTTTGGAGACGAAATAAAAAATGGGGAAAAACGTGTGTTTTCTGCCAGTCACTGCTCTTTTTTTTTTTTTTTTTTTTTCCTGCTGCACCATGAGCGTGGGACCCCCGAAGTAGCGGTGGCCCTACTTTTTGTTGTGGGATTTTGCTGTGATGGCACAAATGTGCCTCGATGCTGTTGCCTTCAGGGGAGACAGCAAGGACAGACGCCAACCCCTTCTGCCACTCACCCATGGCCACCAGCATGGATGGCGATGACACCGTCACCGCTGAGGTCTGCAATGAAGCTGACATCGGCGATGGAGAGTGAGTACCCTGGGGGGAGGCCGAGGCCCAGCCTGCCGCCATGAGCCACGCAGGCCGCAGGGCTGACATTGCCACCACAATGGCTGCCAAGCTGGAGGCAGCCATGTTGGTGGCCGCCATGTTAGCGGTTGAGGGAGCGCCACGATGGCCATGAGGGTCTGAGCCCTGGCTCCCCGCCATAGCACCCACCTTTCTGCCTCTCCTGCAGGCTCTGTGAGGTGATGGTGGCCGGCCACCCGGTGCTGCTGGTGAGGAACAAGAAGGAGTTCAGCGCCCTGGGCAGTAGGTGCCCACACTATGGTGCTCCACTCAGCAAAGGTAACGTTTGTGCTGGGTGGTGGGGAGAAGCCCTGCTGGGGAGGCTGGCTGTCACCAGACAGTTTTGGGGGCTTTTCTGTTGCAGGGGTCTTGAGGGGGCATAGGCTGCGCTGCCCCTGGCATGGAGCCTGCTTTAACATCAAAACAGGAGATATTGAGGAATACCCTTCTCTGGACTGTCTTCCCTGCTTTAAGGTGACGTGTCGTCCTCCCAGCTTGGCCTATGTCCTCTGTGCCACCCACAAGTTCCTGACACTGACCATGGCTCCATGGTCCCTATCACACAAAGACACACATAGGATGATTTCCTGGGATCATGTAACTCACTCTCCTAAAGCTCCTTTCAATCAAAGGTGATGCCATACATTCACAGCCAGCACAGCTCTTTTTTTGGAAAGGAAAAAAGGGATTTACACCTCTTCCTGAGTGCCCCTGGGAGGAAGAGAAAAACTTGTGAGCTCCTGCAGCATCAATGGGTGCTCACTTGACATTCAAGATCCCGATGGGTCACTCTTGGTGTGTCAGAGATGGTTGTCCTCCAACATTCAGCTCAACGGAGTAGGTCCGTGAACTCCTGTGGATACTGATCCTCCTCCTTAGAGCTGGACTCTATTATCCAGATTTGTCCTACAGGTCCCCAGCTTTGCATCCTAGACCCTTTCTCATCCAGGCCCCAGGCTGCAGGACAGCCCATTGTTAGCAGGATCCCCATTAACAGCAGCCCTAGGACCTGCCCAAGCTCTTAAGCCCTGCCCAAGCTCTTAAGTCACCATTGGGCCAGAAAGCATGGCGCAGCAAAGCCCACTCGATTAGAACCTCACAGGAAAGATCCTATCACCACCCCATGAGTGCAGTGCTTAAATACTCTTCTTTCACCCCTTCAGGTAACAGTGGAAGATGGAAAGGTGTTTGTTACAGCAAAAAAGAAGGTACTGACCTTACCTGCTGCCACTAAGCACAATCAGCACCTTGAGCTAGGTACAGTTTCATTATCTCTCACTTTATTCTAGGATCTTGAAAGCGGCGTGAGGGTGAAGGACACAAGCAAACGGTGTCTCCTCAACCGGACCACAGCGCTGCTCCTTGGGGGAGGTAAGTGAAGTGGTCTGTACCATGCCCTCCCCACATATACTGTGAGCTGCCAGTCTTGTCTCTGGGGAGGAGCTGCCTCCTCCCTCTTGCTCCATAGTGATGTGTAATAGGGCTGAGATGAGCATCTCTTGTAGGTGTGGCTGCCCTGGTCTGTGCAGAGACACTTCGCCAAGAGGGCTTTACTGGCAGGATCATCATGGCCACCAAAGAGAAACATGCTCCATATGACAAGTCCAGACTGATCAAGGTTTGTCTGCAAGAAGAGCAGGACCATGCCCGGGTACTATATGTGAATTAAGGGCATGGCCCACACTCATCACTGGACTGAGCAATCAAATGATCCATTCTGGCAGGGCAGCAGGACTGCTGTGAGGCAAGGAAAAGGGCTATAATTTCCATCTAACGTTTCACTTTTTCCTCCCAGAAAGTCTTTGATCAGAGCCTACCACAGGCTAGTGGTTTTATCCCCTTTGGCTGAGTTCTTCCCACCAGAGGTCGAGTGGATATTTTTTGAGGGAGTACAGGAAAATGACGGGGATGGGGCAATACTAGCAGCTGTGATTTACTAGTTCAGAATTTGCATCTTATGCAAACTTGGTTCCTAGTAAACACTGCAAGAGTGCTGCTGGCTGTAAGAAGTGCTTTGTGTCATATTTCTGCTTTGTTTCCAGGAAACGACCATGAAAGCTGAGGACCTCTACCTAAGGAAACCTGAATTCCTCAGTGCTCGTGACATAGAGCTCTGGACAGAGAAAGAGGTGCAAGAGCAGCTGAGATCAGTCCTCAGTGGGTGGCTCTGTTCCTGCCACGGGGAGGGGAAGCCCACACTTCCAGGCATAGTGCTACACTTCCAGAATGTGGGGCTCTGCTTAGGTACACGTTATCTTCTGGGACGGTGCTCCAAGGCCAGTGCTAGGGACTGCGTGCATGCTGGAATGCTGTCACAGAGATAAGGGGCTCCTAAAGCCTAATACCTGTGGGAACTGAAAAACTTCTATGACTCCCCAGCATTCCTCATTACCTGGGTGTCTAGAAATAGGACAGGCAGTCAGAAGGGACCAATGTGGCAGGACACCAGAGGGGCAGAGGTGCCTCCCTGATCTTTGCATGCTTTTGTCTGCAGGCAGTGTCGGTGGATTTCCAGAAGCAGAAGGTCCACTTCAAGGATGGATCCTCTCAGAAGTACAATCAGCTGCTCATTGCAACAGGCAGCCAGTGAGTATATAAAGCATTTGCCGCATGCACAATTTTTGCCAGAAGATGGGTCAACTCTGGGAGCTTGGAGCTCTTCTAGAGACGTGGAAGGGAGTGGTTATGAGATGACATAGGACAAGGTGGGATCGGATGGCCAAGAGACTGCATGAGTTTGTGTGCTCCCTCCTTAGCCTTCCAGCTTCATTTATGATCATGAGACATACCTGGATTTTCTCTCTCTCAGCTCCAGCTTCCTCAAAGTCCCAGGTGCAGACCTGCAGAACATATGTCATCTCCAAACCCCAGAAGACTCTAGCAAGATCTTAGAGCTGGCAGCTGGCAGGAATGTGGTGGTCGTAGGAGCTTCATTCATAGGTAAAAGGCTGGAGTGACAATCAGGTCATGGAAGATTGGGCCTTGAAACCCACTGCTGCTGCGTGTGCAGATTGCCTAGGGCCCTCAGGGAAGGGAGAACCTTTCACTGCCTGCCTTGTCACCAGAGTCCTACAGCCGGGAGTGAGTGAGTTACACAACACCTCTTTCCTCTGATAGCCAGAAACTTTGAGCTATCCAGGTCCAGGAAATGTATACAGAGGGAGATGTGCCCTGTGAAAAGGTCACTGTCCTTCCGAGGAGCAGGACTTCCCCAGAGCATTGGGAAAGTGAGGGGGTAAGGCACAGAAAATGAGCTATTTGGTAAAGAACCAGGAGCTGTTCTTTGTATTTCCTAATATCTGGGTCCATAGTGCAAGAGAACAAAGAATATGGGAGGTGGGGAGGGTGGGGTGTTACATACATCAGCCCAGAAATGCAGAGAAGAGCAGTTAAACATTGGCAATACATCAGATTTGTTCTCTTCATCTGGAAGAGGAAAAGATTTCCAAGGAGGAGAGTGCAGGTTCCTGCTTGCAGCAGACTTACCTTGGACATGCCCTTCACTTGCAGGAATGGAGGCAGCTGCCTTCCTCTCAGACAAGGCTGCTGCTGTCTCAGTGGTGGAAAAAGACGAGTTCCCTTTCCAGAAAACGCTGGGTCCTCAGGTCGGAGGCGTTTGCATGAAGGTTAGGAAAACGTGGTGCTGATTTCTAGGATGGAGAACATGTGCTATCTAAATAGCCTCGTTATCCACGACAGGCTGGGAAATCCAGCCATTGCTCTGAGTCACAGCCCTGCGTGCCTAGCCGCCCTCCTGACAGCTCACTGAGGGAGCTGTGCGCACACGGCTGGCCCCAGCCTCTCACACACACCTCGCATTTCCCAGCTCGACTCCATCCCCAAGCCCCATCTCACGCCAGGCCTACCTCACGCACTGGTCCTGACTGGGAACGCAGAGCAAAGCCAGGCTTCCAGCACGCCTTGTGCCAGCTGGGGAAGCAAATGAAACCTCTCTGCTGCCTGGAGCAGCAGCTAAGCTGCTTGCCTGCCTGGGTTTTGGCTGGATGCTGCTGCTTTTACCAGCCTGGAATTTCCTAGTGAATACTCAAACTACCTTCCTTTTTCTTTTCAGATGCTGCAGAATAAAGGGGTGAAGTTTTACACGAAAACAGAACTCTGTGAGCTGAAAGGGAAGGATGGAAAGGTCAGCCATGCTGCTGTGATCCCTGAACTGCTAATTTTAGCCTCCCCCCCTCAACAGAGGTGTATCCCAGTGCCTATGTCTGGGCTTTCTCATCCCATGTCTAGACCCTCGTGTTTCTTTTCATTAAGCACAAGCCTAGGCTCAAAGGGTACCAGTATGCCATCAGGGGCAACAACTTGATTTTCTGTTACATTCCTGGCAACACACATTAGCTGGACAAGGTGATCTGAACCTGTGAATGAAGAAAGACAGCACAGAATGAGGCAGCAGGGAGGCTGTGGGAATTAGGACAGTTTTTTAACACTTTGTTAACGATTTTTGCTTCTCTCCTAGGTCACAGAGGCCATTATTGCCAGCGGAGAAAAACTACCTGCAGACGTGGTGGTGCTGGGAATAGGTGAGCGACCCCAGCTGGGAGAGGGAGGCAGGTTTGGAAACGGGGAGAACAGCCAGCAAATCCCACTTTAACCCTTCCCAGGATACCATTCCCTGCAGTCTTTTTCCCACTCTGCCATCATCCAATCCTTCCTTTTGGCCCCATACCACCTGAAGAAAGTCAGCAGCCCATGAGTAATCACTCGGCAGGAGTAAAGGAGCTACTTGTGGTCTCGGTGTGACTTTGGCACGCTTGTTGAGCTCTGTAGGTCACTGCTGTGTTATCGGAGCGTGCTTTGTTCTGGGGCCTGGTTTTATTGTTGCTGGGTTAGGTCAGCACCAGCCCAACCGCTGGTCACCGCCGTGAGCGGCTCTGGTCTGTGCAGGCTGAACAGGCACCAAAGGCGCGTGCTCGCTGTAGGGCCATGGCCAACTTTCCTCCCTGCTTTTGCAGACTTTTGCTGCATTTGTCCTTGCTCCTTTCCCTGCAGGGGCGTTTCCCAGCTCTGCGTTTCTGAAGGGCACCTCCATCGCCAGAGACAGCAGCGGTGCCATCCTGGTGGATCTGGTAAGCGCCAGCTGAGTATCTGTGGTCTGTGCCGAATCCCTTCTCTCTCATCGTTGCACTAATCGTTTTTTGTCCCATTAGCACATGCGGACCAACATCCCCAACGTCTTTGCTGCGGGGGACGTGGTCTCCTTTCCTGTAGCGCTGCTCAACGGGGAGCGTTCCAGCATCCATCACCAACAGGTGGCCGAGGCCCATGGTGAGACAGTGCGGCACCTTGCTTTCCAGCTCCCCTCACAAATGGGTACCGAGGAAATAGAATCAGAAACATTAAGGTTGGAAAAGATCTTCAAGATCATCTGGTCCAACCATTACCCTACACCAATGTCACCACCAAACCATGTCCCCAAGCACCACGTCCAACCTTTCCTTGAACACCCCCAGGGACGGTGACTCCACCACCTCCCTGGGCAACCCCTCTCAATGCCTGACCGCTCTTTCTGAGAAGAAATGAGGCAGAAGGGACAGCAAGATAACAAGATGTAAGGGGCACTGCCTGCCAGCTACCCAGGCTCAACCTGGGCAGGAAGGGTTTGTGGCCCAGACAGAAGCCCAACTTAGCTAGGCAGCACTGCAGGTACACTAATCTGAGAGCAGGAGCCTGGCTTTTCAGAAACAGCTTACACAAAGACAGTCCTGGGGTGAAAGAGGAGAGAAATACCCCTTCAGGCACTTTCTGGCCCACTCTTCGGTGAGTCCAGACACAGGCACGGTGCAGCTGCACATCAGCTCTTAGCAGGAATGATTGGAGGCCCCAAGAAGCCAGAGCAGAACATGGTGTTGAGATGAGCAGGCTTAAGATTCAGCAACTTCTCAAAGCACCAACAAAAACGTTTACTCTGCTGGTCCATCACAGGTTCCATTGCTGCCTTTAACATGCTGAAGAAACTGAAGGAGTTGCACACTGTCCCCTTCTTCTGGACCACAATGCTTGGGAAAAGCATCCACTACGCAGGTAGGACGGGGCAGAGACGCAAAGAGCTGAACCGCTTCCCAGCGGAGCTGCTCATCCACCAGCTGGGCCCAGGGCTTGTAAACACGCAGCCCTTATCCAGGCTGTGGGAAAGGGGCAGTTGTGGAGTTTACCTGAAACAGCTCAGGCTTTGGAGTAGTGGGGTTAGGAATCCTGTCTGAGCTCTGTGCCAGCGGGATACTCAGAGCTCTTGGGTTTTGCTGGTCTCCGGTGGCTTGGAGGTCACGGAGGAGGAAGATTTTCCCTGTCCAAGTCAAGCAGGGTCTTGGGGTCATGACTCTGGGTCAGTTCTGCCTGACCAGAGCCTCCACGGCTGCTCCTGTGCTCCTGCCTGCACTGGTGGTGGCACCGCGGTGGGGTGGGCGGCAGCTGCTAAGCCAGGGCTCCCTGACCAGCTGCAGCCATCTCCTGCAGGCTGCGGGAAGGGATTCACAGACACCGTTGTGAAGGGCAGCTTGGAGCAGCAGAAGTTCCTGGTTTTTTACATCAGGTGAGTGAATCCACAGCCAGTCTGTGCCCCGACACGGCAGCGCTCTGGAAACAGGGCACGGTCCTCTCCCTCACAGCCCGCAGAGCCTCCTGCAGCGGGGACATGGCTGCACGTCACCCTCCCGTGGCTGCGCACCGCAGGCAGCTGCCAGCCTGCGAACCAGCAGGGAGACGATTTCAGAGCAAAACAAGCAGGGCAGGCACGGAGAAGAGGCTGAGCTTCCAGCACCTTCCACGGGAGATCTGACACAAGCCACGCTGCCCCATAACTGAAATGGGAAAAGCCAGCACTGGGATGGAGACACCATCCAGGCTGGGAGCCTGGGGCACGTCCCCTCTCCATCTGCCCCCAGACTCGGTGCCCAGCCCCAGCAGCACCCAGGAGATCTGCCACAAGTCCTCGGGCACCCTGTGGCACCGGCCGCCCTTCCCTGAAACACATCTGGCCTCAGGGTGGCAGGGGGATGCTGCCCCGCTGAGTTCTTTGCGCTGAGATCCACGTCCTTCTGCTTTCTCTTTCAGGGATGGTTTCGTGACTGCAGCTGCCAGCCTGAACTGTGACCCCATGGTGTCTCTGATTGCAGAAGTTTTATACTTGGGGAAACGAATCTCTAAAGAAGAAGCAGAGTAAGTGGCACCCCCGAGCAGCCCGGCTCTGCGCTGCCTTCCCCGTGCCAGCGGAGAGCCCCTCGAGACACAAAGCTGAGGGGAGTTACTGCCCTTCCCAAACACCCCTCTCATTTGCAGGGCCTGTGATATCAACCAAATACCCCTGCTGACAGAAACCTGAGCTTCGTACGTGCACTGCCACAAGGGGCACGGCATCAACCAAGGGTTACGGCTCAACCTTCTCCCATCCTAGGGCAAGAGAAATAAAGTAAAATGGATCTGGTGCCTGCATTTTGCGTTTGCAGACAGCCCTTGGCTGCTCTTTGCATGCTGGGGCAAAACGGAGCCGCGCTTTCCCCTCTCTTCTAGCTGGGGATCTGCTGGGCTGGCCGAGAGGAGGCCGCCCACGTCCTGGGATCTGAGCAAGCAGAGACCCCACGTTCACAGATCCACCAGCAGCCCCTCCTGCTCCTCCGGCTCGCTGCTGGCAGGGAGCTTTCACTGAGCACACCGGTCATGCTGACCTTCTGCTTTGCAAAAGCACATTTTCCCAGCGAGGGGAGCTCTGACTGAGGCAAGCTGCTCCCACAGCTGGGAAGCAGAGAGTCAGCGCGCAGGAGCTCACGCCAAATACCTTACCCCTAAGGACAGAGGGCTGCGAGCCGACCTTTGAGTGAGCAGCACCTGCTGGCATTGCTACAGAGGGCTTGAATATTGCATTAGCTGCCGCAACGAGCGCTTCCCACCCCCTTGCAGCAGCCAGCCCCTGGCAGAGAAACCCCAGCCCCGCGTGGCATCCCCACGCCCGCCGTGTCCGCGAGCGCTGGAGGAGGTGGGCAGATGCTGCAGGAAACACACGGCCTCGGTGCCGGAGGAAAGAGTTGGTAGATTTTGCAAGGCACCAGCGAGCAAGCCTGTGCTTTCTACAGGAAGCACTGCACTTACTCACCGGTCACATGGCGCCTCGCAGGAGGAAGGGTAAGCCCTGAGAATCTAGCAAGTTCCCGCAGGGACACTTTGTCAGCCTGCAATCCCTCTGCTTTTACATTAAATGCGGGCTAACCGTAGCAGGGCCCAGCCCGTTTGCTCAGCAGGTGAGATGCCGTAACGCCATTTTTGTGTTAAATTGTGTTAAACACACAAACCTGCATGCCGGCACCTCCTGACATAGAAAGCTGACCCGAAATACGGCGGTTTTACGTTCCTGACCTCAGGGGGGCTTGGTGCTGCTGCTCAGGGCAATTCTCTACCCTGAAACAGCCACAACTTCCCAGGGAAAGAGCCGGATTTCGGTAGAGCACATCAGTCCTTCATGATGACAGGAGGAAGCAGCAAGGCCAAGCGCTCACCGTGCGCTGAGACACCCTGCTGCAACGCATGGGAGGGGGGCACAGCCCAGGAGCTTCTCCTCCTTGCCCTCGGGCTGCCCTGAATACTCACACCACTCATTTTACCACCCTTGGTGTACTGCAGGGCTTGCTGAGCAGGTGCCAGCTCTTTCAGATGAGCTTTAAGCAGCTGGGGTGGAAGAGCCCGGCTCATCTCAAGCCAGAGGTGTGCTTCCATCCCCACCCAAGGGTGCTCAGCCACCCTGTTCTCTCCCGGTGACAGTGACCCCAAAGAAACCTGGCTTCTTGTAGCCACCACCAAGCGCACACCGAGCACAGCAGCTTTTAATCAGAATGAAGGACGCTGTGACAACAGATTTTTTTCCGCTTAGGTGCCAAAATTCGGTAGCGGCCCTGCTGTGGGCACCCAGCCTGTTGAAACCGTGCAGCCTTATTTCAGCACAAGGCCATTTCCCCTCGGCACAGGTGCCCAGCACCCTGCTCCGCCCCAGCAGCCCCGCACCCTGCGGGAGAGGCCACCTCCAGCAGCGCGGAGGCTCCCAGGAGTCCCCGCTGGGCTCACCCACGGACATTTCACCCAGCACCGAGGCACGGGGCGAGATGCACTGGGGAAAGGGTGACTGGGGAGCTGTGTAAGGCCAAAGGAGTCTCCATCGCCACAGAGCAGCTTCCAGGTACCCTTCAGGGGTTCTTCTCCACCTCCTGCCCAACAGAGAAGCAGAGCCTGGACCACTGATGAACCAAAAAGGTTTCATCCAGACCCCTCCCGGGCTTCCACCCCGACTCCGCACGCAGCTCAGGCAGGGAGGGCACAGCACAGCAGTGCCCAGCCCGCACCCCAAATACCTGAGGCCCCGGTGCTGCCCCGGGGGCTGGCAGCAGGCGGGCACCCAGCGCGGGGTGGCCGTTCCCGAGCAGCCATCTGGGGCCGTGCGTGACTCGGCCCTGAGTCAGCCGCTGCGTGCAGCCCGGCCCCCGGCACACCCAGCCACGAAAGGGCAGCGCGAGCCAGCCCCAGCCCGCTGCCGGGCTTCTTGCGAGGGTAATCTTGCTGCCGTGCCACTCCTACGGCACGACTCCGCAGGTCAGCCCCGCGTGGCATCAGCCAGGGACAGCTCCGATGCCACCACCCCTCCCTGCCACCCCCCCGGGGACAGCTCGCGGTCTGCAGCCGCCACCAGGCAGGTCCCGAGCCCGGGCATCCCGCAGGTAACAAACTCCCTACCAACGAGCTGTTGAGGAAAACAGAAAGTTTAATGTCTCTTTCAAAGCCTTCTCCAGCCGTCCCAGTTAAACGCCACCCCGCCGGCAGGCGGGGACCCCGCTCCCCGTTGTACAGCCCCGTTACAGCTCCCCGTTTCACAGCCCCGCAGCTCCTCCAGCCGCGGCTCTGCCTGGATGCTGCAGGGCGCGCTCTTCATCCCCGCCCTCCTCAGCCTCAGCTCTCAGAGGGGGTCAATCCTCAGGACGCTGCTGATTTACTCATCCCGGTCCCTCGGGGCACAGGTGCAGCTGATGTGCGGCGCCTCGGTGACGAGAAGAGAGGGGCTACATTCAACAGTTCTTCAACTGGCAGCTTTAGCTACTAGAAGAGGACATAAAGCTTGCCACTGAAGAACTGGTGCTGGGTAGCCAGGAGCAGGGCAGCGGGGCGGCAGCTGGGGGAGGAAGAAAGGCATCAGAAACGGGACCAACACCGCAGGGACGCCGCCCAGCCCAGCCCCTCCTCTCACTCATCCCAAGACCCCGATCCCCCTCATGTCACCTTCACTCAGGGAGGGGACATCCCAGGGCCTCCCCAAGCCCCAGGGGACGCAGAGGCAGCTCCGAGCTCCCCCAGTCCCTCCTCTCCCCCACCCCAGAGCCCTGATCTGCCACCTTCACTCAGGGAGGGGACATCCCAGGGTCTCCCCCAGCCCCAGGGGACACAGAGACAGCTCCGAGCTCCCCCCATCCCTCCCCTCTCCGGAGACGGGAGCTGCAGCAGCTCCGGCACCCGCAGCCAGCCCCCCACACCACGCGGGGACCCAAGGCCATTCCCCGCCGGGAACCGAGCGATAAGGGAAACCCCGCTCCCGCCGCACCCGCAACGGGCGGCGAGGACGGAGCCGCCGCAGGGGCTCGGCCGCCACCGCGGGGCCGGGGACGACGGGGCCCGGTGGCAGCAGGTACAGGTTACGGCATTCCCCGGCCGCTCACCTCAGGCATCCGGGCGCTGGCAGGGTCCCACCTGGCCGGGGGCCAGCCGCCGCCGCCTGCCAAGGAAGACACTTCGTCAGCCCGCCGCCGCCGCCGCCGAGCGCGCCCGGGGAATTCGGGGAGCGCAGGAGCCCTTCGGCGGCCCTCCCTGGGAGCCCCGGCCGCCCCCCCCCCGTTCTCTCTTCCTCCCCTCCCCTTTATATTGGGGGAAAAAAAAAAAATAAAATCCCTTTTTTCTGCTGCCCCCGGAGCCTGTCAGCGCCTCCCCGGCTGCGGGGCCGGTTTTTGGGACTCTCCCAAGCGCTCGCGGACCTCCCAAGCAGGCGGCCCAGATTTGGGGGGGGGGGGAAAACAGCGTGAATTTGGGGTCGGGACCACCCGGGGAACGCACCCCGCTCCCCCTTAAGCATCCTCCCGCCGCCTCCCACATTTGACACCCCCCCCCCAAAAAAAAACCACCATTTTGGGGCTCCCGGCTGAGCCCCACGGGTGCGGGAGCCCCACGGGTGGGGGTCTTGGGGGGCGCTCACCGGGTTGGGGGGGGGGAGGCGGCGGGGCCGGGGGGCGGCGGGGCCCGGCGGGGATGCCGCACATTCCTGGCGTGCCGGGTACATCTGGTCCGGATTCCAGCGCCGGTCCCGGCCCTGCTCCACCCCCGCCGGGGCCGTGAATCAGCACCGGGAAGGGGAAAACGGGGCGGGGGGGGTAAGAAAAGGAGGGGGAGGCCGGTACCGGCGTTACCGGGGAAGGGGCACGGGGGTCGTGCCGTTCCCCCATCCCCCCCCCCCCAAGACCGACAGAGACTCCCGGCGCCGTGAGGGCCCCCAGGGGAGCTCGGCTGGGCCCCCCCCGGTACTAAACCCCGCTGTGCCCCCCGTGGAGCCCCCCGCCCGGTTGTACCGGGCCGCCCCCCCCCTCCCCAGCGCCCCCCCCCCTTACCGGTACCGGCACCCCAACGGGTTTTCCCCCCTCCCCCCCCCAGCCCCACGGTAAAGCCGGTGCCTCCCCCCCCCCAGCATCCCGACGACCCCCCCCCCCGCCTTCTCCTCCTCCTCCTCCGTTCCCCGGGATGCTCCGCTCCGTGCCCGCCGCCACCACCGGCCCCCGGGGCAAAGTCTGCCCCGCCCGGCCCCGGACTGAAGGTCACCCCCGGGGCCGGCCACAGCCCGGTACGGACCGGCCCCGCCCGCTGCCCCTCCCGCCCCACCGGGACCCCCAGTACTGGGCACGGCGCCCCGGTACCGGCACCGACACCCCCACCCCCCGTAACCCCCCTTCCGTTAAACCCCACCGGGGGGTAACGAGGCGGCCCCCGCGGAGCCCGGTGCGGGACGGGACGGGACGGAGCGGAGCCCTCCCGCCTCCCCCCCCCCCCGGGAGAAGGTCACCTTCCCGGTACGGCACCGGGGGGCACCGGGCGGGCACCGGGGGCTCCCTAAAAACCCAGCCCCGGCGCGGACCCACCTGCGTGGCGCGGAGAGACCCGGTCCCGGTGCCCCCGGCCCGGCCCAGTCCGGCCCCGCCGCCTCCCCCCCCCCCTCGCCCCGGCTCCGCCGCCGCCGCCGCCGCCTCGGCCGGGCCCGGCCCGCGGAGCCATGACGCAGCCACCCACCGGCCCCGCCCCCGCCCCATCACCGCCCGGCCCCGCCCCTCTCCCGCCGCCCCCGCCCCCCAGCCAATAGGAGGCCGGCTCTGCCCGCCGCTCGGCCAATCGGCACGGAGAGCCGGCTCTCCGCCCCGCCCGCCCGGCTCGCGGTCGGTGCCGGCCGGCCCGGCGGTTGCCTAGGAAACGGGCGGGTCCGCCCGCCCGCCGCGGGGCACGCTGGGAGTTGTAGTGCGGCGCGGCGCTCCCGGCATGCCCCGCGTGCTGTGAGTTGGCATTTTCCAGAGGGCGAAGAGTCGGCGGGGGAGGGGAGAGGGGAGGGGGCTTAAAGGGCCCGGCGCTGCTCGGCCCCCGCGGGGCGCGGCGCTGGCCTGCCCCGGCCGCCCCCTCCCTCCGTGCCGGGGCGGCGCCTTTAAGGGCTGGCGCCGGCCGATTCCCAGAAGTTGCCCCAAGTCGGCAGCCAATCACAAGTGAGCGCCGGGGGCCGCCAGCCAATGGGAGCGCGGCGGGGGCGGGGCGGCGCGAACCCGCCTGACCCCGCGGCTTGGCAGCGCGGCGCGATGACTGGACAAGTTCTTTAAAGGGGCCGCGCCCCCCCCGCGGGGCGACCCGAGGAAGGCCGGGATCTGGCGCCTGCCGCGACCCCGCGGGAGGCCCCGGAGCCCTCCCCCATTTCTAGTCCCGGCCGCCGCCAGGCGCCGAGCCGGGTCCGGGCAGTGCGGGCAGAGCGGCACGGCCCCTTTAAGGCCGTCCCCTGCCCTTCGCCCCAGTAACAGCTGATTGCAGCGCGCGGGGGGGCGGCGGGCCAATGGGCTGCCTGCACGTCCCGCCCACGTGACTCCCACGCGCTGCACGCGGCGCTGCCCGGCGGGAGCCTCCCGCCGCCTTAAAGGGGCCGCGCGGGGCGGAGGGGAGAGGGGAGCCGGGACCGGCTGCGGGGCTGCTCCCGGTACCCGGGACGGCCTCCACGGGGCGGGAGGGGGCTGCGGGGCCCTGCGCGGCTCGGGGGGCGCCGGAACCAGGCAGCGCCCGGCTGCTCCGCTCGGGGCTGCTCCGCCCCTCGCCTCACAGCGTTCCCCTGCACCCAGCGCACGGGGCTACCGAAGGGGACCGGGCCCTGACCCGCTGAACGCCTGCGGGGAGCCCAGGGGCGGCCTCGCCCCGAGTCGCCCCCCCTTCACTCACCTCCCGCCGGTGGGGTCCACACGGGGCCTCCCCCTGAGCGCGGGGCCCCCTTTAAGGCCGGCTGCCTCGGCGGCGCGGCCGGCTCCAGCTGACAGCCCGGGGGCGCCGGTGACGTCACGGTGACCTCAGCCAACCGCGTCACGCCGGCCGCCTGCCCTTATATGGACGGGCTCTTGCGCAACACCCCCCCCTTACCCCCTCCAACCCCCTCCCCCGCCCCCCCCGTTCCTCCCCCCCCTCCCGCCCCCCCCCCCCCCCGGTGGCGGCCGCTGGGGGGAGCCCGGCCCCGGCCCGAGCCTGCGGGGGGGGGGGGGGGGGGGCGCGGGGCCTTCCTCCTCCCCCCCCCCTCCTCTTCCTCCTCCTGCTCTCAGCAGCAGCAGCACCGGGGGAGCCCCGTTGTGTGCTGTCCCGTCCCCCCCCACCCCCCCCCCCGGTGCGGCGGCCGCATGTGACCGCCGTCACCTGACCAACATGGCCGGGGCCGCCCGCCGCCGCCGCTGAGCCCGCTGCCGCCGCCAGGTAACGCCGGGACCGGCGGCAGCGGGGCCCCCCCGGTCCCCGTACCCCCCCCCCATCCCCGTACCCCCCACACCGGGTCCGTGGCCCCGGTCCCCCTGCGGTCTCCCCACCCCCCCCCGGTCCCCCCGTGCCCCCCCCCCGGATGGTGGAGGGCCCCCCCCAGGGTTTGGGGGTTCTTTGGGGTTCGGGGTTTGAGCTCCCCCCCCCCCCGGGGCTCGCTGTGCCGCCTCTCCCCGCTCGGCCCCATCCCAAAGGGCCCGGGGAGTGCTCGGTGCTGCGGGCAGGCTGCTGTGGGCCTCCCCCCCCCGTGCCCCCTGCCACCGGCACTGCGGCTGACGAGGTCCCATTGTACCCCCCTGAGCCCCCCTCTGTCCCCTCTCAGTCCCCTCCACCCCTTCTTGGTCCCCTTCTGTCCTCTCTCGGTCCCTCGCATCCCCTCTTGGCCCCCATCCACCCCCCCCTCCAGTCCCCTTCCATCCCTTCTTGGTCCCCCTCCATCCTCCCTGCATCCCCTCTCAGTCCCCTCAATCCCCCCCCCAGTCCCCTTCCATCCCCTCTCAGTCCCTTCCATCCCCTCTTGGTTCCCCTCCATCCCTTCACAGCTCCCTCCATCCCCTCTCGGTCCCTTCCATCTGGTCCCCTTCCATCCCCTGTGTCCCCTCCATCCCCTCCCGGTCCCCTCCATCCCTCCTCAGCCCCTCCAGATGTGCTCTTAGTCCAAATCCCTCCAAGCAGCTGGGGGACAAGAGGGAACCAAGGGGCGCTGGGGGCTCACGGGGGGGATTTTGGGCTCCGTGGGGACGGTGCCACGCTCACCCCCCGCTCACCCCCAGCCTTCCCGGGCTGCTTTCCCTCTCCCAGCAGGAGCCGATAATGGAGGGCTTCCTCCGGAGCGTGGAGAAGGACCTGAACATCGACCGCCGGCAGCTGGCGGCCGCCGCCGAGGGGACGCACGTCACGGCGCTGGTCCCGCAGAAATGGCTGGGCAGCCTGAAGGAGCGCCGCGTGCTGCCCGGCCTGTGCCCGCGGCCCGAGGGGCTGAGCGAGGTGGAGGTGAGGACCTTCCTGCAGCGCTCCGTGCAGAAGCTGCCGGCGGGCTGGACGCGGGTGGAGATCCACGGGCTGAGGAAGGAGCGTCTGGCGCAGCCCCTGCGCGTCCCACCCGCCGCCGCCGTTGAGGCCCGAAACGGCAGCCCCGAGACGCTGCACGGCTTCATGCACCGCGTCGCCTCGCAGAACTACCGCAACCTGTGGTGCCGGGCTCACGGCCGCTACGTGCGGCCGTACCGGCACGCTCACGCGCCGCCCGCCGTGCTGGCCCTCGACGCCCTCCGGGCTGCCCTGCAGAAGGCGTACGGCTGCCCCGTCCTCCCGGTGGGCAAGAACGTGCCCGGTGCTTCCCCCGCCAAGGAGAGCGCTGCGAGGGGGAGCCCCTCCTGCCCCAACGTGCTGCAGGCCGAGGCTCTGCTGGAGTCGGCCGAGATGCTGTATGTCATCTACCCGTACGTGCAGTACTGCCTGCACGACATCGTGACTTTCAGCCCGGCGAAGCTCACCAACAGCCACGCCAAGATCCTCTTCCTCCTCTTCCACGTGCTGCAGGCCATGAGGGCCTGTCACCAAGCGGGGCTGGCTTGCGGCGCCTTCTCCCTGCACGACGTGGCCGTGGATGAGAAGCTCTGCAGCCGGCTCCGGGTGAACTTCAGAGAGTACGAGGGACCCAGGAAGGAAGAAGGGAACGCGGAGGCCGGGCTGGAACGACTGAGCGAGCAAAGCGGCGCTGGGGCACGAGAGGAGGCGGCGAGGTGCTCCACCTGCCAGAAGGACCTCCGGGACCTGGTGTTGCAGTGGGTACACGGGCGGGTTAGCAACTTCGACTACCTAATGCGTTTAAACAGTTTGGCTGGGAGGAGAATGGGAGACCCCAACTACCACCCGGTTCTTCCCTGGGTGGTGGACTTCACTACCAAAAACGGCAAGTTCAGGGACCTGAGGAAATCCAAATTCCGCCTCAACAAGGGAGACAAGCAGCTGGACTTCACCTACGAGATGACCAAGCAGGCGTTCGTTGCTGGCGGGTCAAGCGGGGAGCAGCTCCACGTCCCCCATCACATCTCCGACGTCCTCTCAGATATCACCTACTACGTGTACACGGCTCGGAGGACGCCCAAGTCAGTGCTGTGCTGCCACGTGAGGTCCCAGTGGGAGCCCAACGAGTACCCGGCCAGCATGGAGCGCATGCAGAGCTGGACCCCGGACGAGTGCATCCCGGAGTTTTATACCGACCCCTCCATCTTCCGATCCATCCACCCGGACATGCCCGACCTGGACGTGCCGTCGTGGTGCAGCTCCTACGAGGAGTTCATCGAAGTCCACCGCATGCTGCTGGAGAGTCGGGAGGTCTCTCAGGACCTCCACCACTGGATCGATCTCACTTTCGGGTACAAGCTGCTGGGGAAGGACGCTGTCAAGGAGAAGAACGTCTGCCTCCACCTGGTAGACAACCACACGCACCTGACCACCTACGGGGTGGTGCAGCTCTTCGACCAGCCCCACCCCAGGCGCATGGTGGGACCTGCCTACACGCCCGCTGAAGCTCCGGCCATCGCTCGGCCCCTGCTCCAGAACATCAGGGAGGCCGTGGTTTTGGAGGACATCCAGGGCCCGGTGACGGATGCAGTTAACGGGCTGGTCCTGGAGGCTACTCCCAGCGAAACCACCTGGGCCGGCGAGAAATCCGCCGCTGGTGAGGATGATTTAGAGCAAGGCACGGAGGCCCTGGATTCGATTTCCGCGCCTAGCAGAGCTCCCGATCAGCCCTGCCCCGCCGTGCCTCCAGCACAGCCCGCCGCCCTCCCTGCTTATTCTTCTGAAGGCAAGGCCTCGGGGGTCCGACCCCTCCGCCGGAGCAAGGCGGGCGCTGTGGACCAGGCCGACAGGGATGACATGAAGATCTCCCTTCCCGAAGGCTTCAATCCGCTCCAGGCCTTGGAAGAACTGGAGAAGCTGGACAATTTCTTGGTGAAAGGCTTGAGCAGTGAGATGCAGCTGATGGAGCAGCCCTGGGAGGAGCCGCTGCTGGGTCTCTCGGACCTCTTCCAGAGGGACATGCAGGCGTTGGGCATTCTGGTGGCTGAGATAATATTTGCGCCGAGGATTCGCCCTTCGAAGCCTGATGCGTCCCTCTTGGAGCGGTTCCTGATGGTGCGCAACCTGTGCCGCTACCATCCCAAGGAGATCCCGGCCCCGCTCCAGCACGTGCTGCACGTCCTGCTGCAGCTGAGCGTGCCCGTGGAGAAGCTGCTGAAGACCAGGCTGGGCAAGGGCACGGTGCAGCTCTTTGAGTACAAACCCATCTCCCAGGGCCTGCCCCCGCCGTGTCCCACGCAGCTCCTCAGTCCCTTCAGCTCGATCGTCCCCTTCCCCACCTACTTCCCAGCTCTGCACAAATTCATCTTCACCTACCAGGCGAAGAAGGTGGAGGATGAAGGTGAGGGCCGGGAGCTCGTTTTCCAGCTGTGGCAGCAGCTGGAGGGGATCCTTTCCGAAATCACTCCTGAAGGCCTGGAGATTCTCCTGCCCTTCATATTATCCCTGATGTCCGAGGAGAACACTGCTGTCTACGCAGCATGGTATCTCTTTGAGCCTATAGCTAAATCCCTCGGCCCGAAAAATGCCAATAAATACCTGCTCAAGCCATTGATCGGAGCGTACGAGACCCCCTGCTACCGCCACGGCAGGTTCTACCTGTACACGGACTGCTTCGTGGCCCAGCTGATCGTGCGCCTGGGCTTGCAGTCCTTCCTCCTCAACCTGCTGCCGCACATCCTGCAGATCCTCGTCGGCATCGAGAGCTCGCGGGAGGAGAGCAAATCCCTCCTCGGCGCGGCTGAAGACGACGAGAGCGGAGCGGGCAGCCCGGTGTCGTGCGTGTTCGGGGAGGAGATCAAAATGGACGTGGAGCACGGCTCTGCCGCCCTCGACCTCCTCGACTACACCTCCGGCGTCAGCTTCCACGACCAGGCCTACCTGCCCGAGGGCGAGGACTTCCAGAGCGGCCTCTACGTCGGGGAGTCCCTGCAGCCGCAGGAGCAGGAGCTGCTCAGCCTGGGGCGGCTGAGCGACAAGAGCAGCGCCAGCGAGGTGTCGCTGGGAGAGGACAGACCCGCCGACGGGGACTCGCAGAAGGACAAGAGCAGCCTGAAGTCCGTGGACAGCAGCCAGGACCTGAAGCAGAGCGAGGAGTCGGAGGAGGAGGAAGAGGAGCACGAGGACGAGGAGCACGAGGACGCTGCGGTCGACGCGGAGCTGGCGGTGGCCGTGGATGCTGGCGCCGCTGTGGACGCTGGCACCTCCGTGGATGTCACCCTGGCTGATGACAGCAGCGAGCCAGAGGACGGAGAGGGAGAGGAGCTGCCGGACCACTCGGATGACAAAGAGCAGACGATACTCCTGGGTAAGGCCCTGCTAGGGTTTGGCCTTTCTGCTGGGTGTGGCAAATACCCAGAAAAGCAGCGAGTGGGAGAAGGGGGGAGCCAGACCTGCCGCGGAGAAGTGGATCCAGATTTGGGGGTGTCTCTTGTCCTTTCTCAGGGACGGTGATGAAACCATCCTAAAAGGTCCGATCCCACTGAAGTGTGTGGACCTGGCACGGCTGCGGGGAGGAGGTTTGGGGTGAAAGCACGGCTTTCCGCAGTTTGCCAACAAACCAGAGACCCGTGGCTGCCTGCGGGGAGGGCAGGGTCTGGGAAGCGGCGGGCGATAGCTAATCTGCGCCGCGCCAGGCTCTGTCCTTGCGACTGTTTGTTGTTTTGCAGACACAGCCTGTAAGATGGTGAGGTGGCTCTCGGCCAAGCTGGGCCCCACCGTCACGTCCCGCTTCATCGCCAGGAACCTGCTCCGTCTGCTCACCTCCTGCTACGTCGGTAAGGTCTGCTCCTCACACCCCGGGGTCCCGGGGTGGGCTCTGCCCCAGAGCTGGGCGCCTCGTGGCTTGGGCATAGCCTGCTGCTTCAGCCCGTGGTGTTGTCTCCGGGCAGGCCCCACCAGGCAGCAGTTTGTACCGAGCAGTGATGAGAACGGTCCCCTGAGTACGGGAAATATCTACCAGAAGCGGCCGGTCCTGGGAGATCAGGTGTCCAAGCCGGTGCTGGCCTGTCTTGTGCACGTGGCGTACCTGTACGGAGAGCCTGTCCTCACCTACCAGTACCTGCCCTACATCAGCTACCTGGTTAGTACTGACTTCTCCTCCTCTTCTCGTCTGGGTCAGGGTGGGAGCTCTGTCCAGGCATCCGAGGAGGGGAGAGGATGCACAGAAAATGTGCTCCAGCCTCCTTCGTGAGAGTTGTGCTCAGCTGAACTCCCCCTGGGGCAGCGTGGGCTGAGCAGCTCTCGCTGTGTCGGAGCGTGCGGGAGCCTTGGCTGGGAAAGGGCTGCGCTGGTGCAGCCAGGAGCGATGCTTTGACCCCCCGCCACGAGCTCCAGACCGCTTCCAGCCGAGGACACGGCTGTGCACGTGGGCTTTGCTGTTCAGCAAGCCCAGGCCACCACGGATCTGCACCGAATTGCAGGCTGCTGCAGCCCTTCCTTCCCCATTTCAGCGGTGGGCTTTCCCCGCCAGACCTTTTGCTGGCACCCAGAGAAAAGTATTCTCTTCTGCTTTGCAGGGCGAGCAGGCTGAGACGGAGCTGGCGTGGGGTGGGACTGTGATAATGGGCAGACGGACTGCAGCGGGATTGTTGGGGCGAGTGGTTTTACAGGGGGATAGGCAGGGGAGATGTCAAAGGAGTTTTTTTCAACCGTATAAAAAAGCACTGGCAAGACTTAGAAACTTTTCGTTTTGAAATTCTTAGCTGAGTAGCAAGAAGAAAGTGTGTGTGTAATGCAGCTGGTTGGAAAAACAAACCATTTTTCATCTTTTTTTTGAATGGTTTAAACAGGCTTATTTTTCATATTGCTCCTTTTTAGCAGTTATAAACACTTGGGTTACTGATTGTTGTTCAAATGGAAAACTTCAATGGCTTTCTGATCATTTAAACGTAGAGGGAAGGAGGCCACAGCTGCTCATTTAAAGAAAACAAAAAAAAGCGCTGTCAGTTTTTCCAGCGTGGAAGGGGAGATTTTTGATGGGGGGGGGAAAGAAAAAAAAAAATCCTGTTTTTCAGCAAAATCGCTCTCCACCCAACTGCGATCGTGGCTCCAGCTGTTCTGCTTTGCTGTGCTCAAGTTGTTGCTTGGGGGTGATGGGGAGATGAATGCTCCTGTGAATAGCATTTGGCAACCTGATATAAAAGTGCTGAAAGCGGAGGGTCACAAATAGGGTAAAGTGAGTCCTTCCCGGAGGATTTGGCAGAGCAGCTATTTTGCGAGGGGAAGAGCCTCTGTGATGAGCTGGAAGATGGCAGGTGTACAAGAAATATAGTGGAAACCGGGACTTGTTTGTGGGTTTTGTTATTGACTCTCTTTTCTTGGGTGTTTGGTTTGTCTAGGAGTTAGGAAAGAGAATCTAGACGAACCTTTCAGTCTTGCTGCTGGCACTGTGAACTATTTGGCGGTGCTGTAACCGTCATGGGTACGTTCTCAGCAAAAAAGGATGCGCTCCTCTGCCTCGAGAAGTTGTTAGCAGCTGGATTTCTCGAAGTTGGCAGGTTTGCCCAGGCTTTGTGCCTTGGATATTTCATGCAAGGACAGTTCCTCAGCAGTCTGCGCATCCAGGCATAACGTGGCATAAGATGAAGGCACTGATTCTTGCTGCAAGATGCTTGTCCTAAGTTTTCCCTCCTCCTGTGCTGCTGAAGGATGTGGTGCCCGGGCTGGTGATGCTCTGGGCCAGTTCATGATTGTCTGTCTCCCCTCTTGAGTTTCTCAGCTGCCAGGAGCATTCTGCAGGGATACGTGCTCCATAAGACGTGCACAATTTGGGGCTGTCCACTTCTCTCCAGGCTCCTATTTGTCCTTGCATCTGTCCTTTGGTTCAGGCACATCCCTCGAGCGCCAGACTTGTGTCGCTGCTCAGGTTCCTCTCCCGCAGGCTGTGGCTGGTGCTGGGTTTTGAGGCTGAGCTCAGGCGATCCTGGGATCACCCTCGATGTGTCCTGCTGGGGACGCAGTGGCCCGGGCACGTAAAGGGCCCCGGCACTGGAGGACTCCTTTTGCAGGTCGCACCCGGCGGTGGGTCCGGCGGCGGGCGGCTGAACAGCCGGAAGGAAGCAGGGCTGCTGGCCGCGGTGACGCTGACGCAGAAGATCGTGGTGTGTCTGTCGGACACCACACTCATGGACATCCTCCCCAAAATCAGCCAGGAGGTGCTGCTGCCGGTGCTGGGCTTCCTCACTTCACTGGCCGTCGGGTAAGCGCTGCAGCCCGCGGTGTCTTCAGCCACAGCTTGCACAATGCAAAATCTGGGGTGTTCTGTGAGGGTCTGATGATTTTTGGGATTGTGGGGCCGTTCCTATCCAGATGTGCACATCCTTGTACTGGTCTGCAGTGTGTGTGTAGAGCTTGTGCTGCTCGAGACCTTCTGATAATGCCTGAAAACACGAGACAAGGCAGGAGGCGGGAAGCAGAGGAGGGGAAAAGGGATATGTGTAGGACAAGCTGGTAATGGATGCCCTCTTCAGTTTCCCCAGTGGTGCCCAGGCCCGTATCGTCCTGTGCGTTAAGACAATCAGCCTCATTGCCTTGATCTGCCTGCGGATCGGGCAGGAGATGGTGCAGCAGCATCTGAGCGACACGGTGAGGAACTTCTTTGGGGCGTTCTCGCTGCTGCAGGAGCTGCAGGACCAGGTCAGTGATGTGCGAGAGGTGCTCCTGCCTTCGGCCCCGTGCGCAGCCGCAGGAGTGTGGTGGGCACACCTGCATACACCAGCACCGGTGTCAGCAGCGCCCAGCCCAGGCTGTGTGTGTGTAATTACGTGGTGAGAGCGTCTGATCTCGGGAATCTTGCTGTTTTCTCCTGTCCAGGGATTGACGGCGGAGTCGCTGAGCAGCTGCGAGGTGCCAGTGATGGAGGTGCCCCTCTCGGACGGGAAGCTGCTGGCCCTGGATCCGGCAGTGCTGATGGAGTTACAGAAGGTGTTTAACCCTGAGATGGCCTACATCACCTACATCCCCTTCTCTTGCTTGCTAGGTACGGCTTGGCTCCCTTCTCCTGGGCTTTGCGAGAGCTCCTCGCTCTGTGCATGCGTGTGTGACCTCAATTCAAGAGAAATCAGAGGGCATAGACCTGTCGGGGGAAACTCAGCTTCTGCGTGGTGGCTTGGTCTGCTTGTGGTGTCGGGAGCCCACCAGGACTTCAGGCTGCTTTGGCTGGGAACGGCATGTGGCTGCCTTGGGGGGTGTTGTGTTCACAGCCCGGAGCTGCCCCCCGTTCTGTCGCTGATGGTAGGGGATGAAGGCGAGGAAATCCCTTCCCTGGGAGCCGTGCTGTCTCTTTTCAGGCGATGTCATCCGGACGGTTGTGCCCAACTACTTGCTGGTTGAGAAGCTGGCCAGCCTCTACCTGGAAAACGTGAACCCAAAGAGCCTGCAGGCGGTTAGCCTCGAGCAAGCACCGAGCGCGGCGGGCTCAGACCAGGACACGCGAGGGTCCGAGCTGCTCCCTAGCCACCACGAGGACAGCCACTCCGGCACTTTTGGCAGCGTGCTGGTGGGGAACCGCATCCAGGTTCCTGTGGACACGCAGCGGGAAGGCCTGGGCTTACTTCGCCTCGGTGCCGGCACCGATGGCTTTATTCCGAGCTCGTCCAGCGAGGAAAACGCTCTGAAGCACGACCTGCCTCGCAGCACCCACATGCTGTGCGGGAACTGGCTGGCCTACTGGCAGTACGAGATCGGGGTGAACCAACACGACCCCCGCTTCCACTTCCACCAGATCAAGCTGCAGAGTTTCTCAGGGCATTCGGGGGCCATCAAGTGCGTGGCGCCGCTTGGCAGCGAGGACTTCTTCCTCAGCGGCAGCAAGGACAAAACCGTCCGCCTCTGGCCCTTGTACAACTACGGGGATGGCACCAGCGAGGTGCCGCCGCGGTTCACCTACTCGGAGCACAAGAAGTCTGTTTTCTACGTGAGCCAGCTGGAGGCATCGCAGCACGTGGTGAGCTGCGACGGCACCGTGCACATCTGGGACCAGTTCACAGGTAAGAAGGGAAAGGGTAAGGGCTGGGGTGAACTGGTCCAGTCCTTAAAGACAGGACTATTGATTATTGAATGTTATATACTGAATATTATATACAAATTGTGATGGCTTTTGCTAAAAACTAGCACAGAGACTGGATATCTGCCGTGTAGCTTCTCCGTATGTTTACTGCTGTAACTTATCTGTCACGTTTTCACAGGCAAACTTCTCCGGACTTTCGACGAGTTAGACAACAAGGTCCCCATCACAGCTGTGACCACCATGCCACCTCCCTATCACAGCATCTCCGTGGCCAGCGCAGACTCCGTGCTGCGTTTCATTGACCACAGGAAGCCAGGACTGCAGGTAGGGAGCCTGTTGCTTTGCAAGCCAGCCTCCTTCAGGCTTGCCCATGGCCTCCATGTGCTTAGTAAAGCAATCCTGGCTGGTCCAAAGCCAGCTGTGATGACTCCACGGAAGCCAGCTGTGCCCCAAGGTCTCTTGTCCCCTAAATTCTGGATCCCCTAGACCTTTCGCCCCTTGGTAACTGGACTCTCTCTTGCAGCACGAGTTTCGCCTGGCCAGCGGGGTGAGCGCCGGGCTCATCCGCTGCTTGGCTGTCAGCCCTAGCGGGCGCAGCGTCATGGCTGGCTTCTCCTCTGGTTTCATTGTGCTGCTGGACACCAGGACCGGACTCATCATGCGGGGGTGGCCTGCCCACGAGGGAGACATCCTGCAGATCAAGGTGAGAGGTTCAGCTGGGGGCAGCGGGGGGCTGCTTCATGGGCCTTGCTGGTCCTTGGAGGTTGTGTAGAGCATCCTGACGTGCTGCTTGGCAAAGCTCACCTGCTCCATCCTTGGGGCTTTCCTCCAGCCCTTGCTGTGCCCTTAAGTGGCTGCTCAGGCTCTTCTGCCCTGTGGTTTGTGCTGCAGGCAGGTGCTCTCACTCCAGCCTGTGCCGAACGGAGATCTCAGCCCTCCCAAGTGTCAGGCCTGCCAAGCAGATCTGTGTCAGGGCAGGGAGTAGCCACATGTCCTGTGAAGAGGCGAATATTTTGCTTCTCCTCAGCGCTTTCAGCCCCTCTTGGAGAGTGTCGCTCTAATGAGTAACTCTTGTCCATATTTACCCATCCCCAGGGAGCAGCAATGGGGCTCCAGTGTCCTCGACCCAAACGCAGGTTAAGCAAAGTTCACTAGGGTGGGTTGTTTACCCTCTCACTAGCACTGCTAATAAGCTCTCCGGGCTTCTATCCTCAGCAGTGTTTTCTACTGAGAACTCCCCATTTCCTTGTCCCTGAGAAGGAAAATAACTTGGCAGGTGGTTTAACAGAGAGGGGAGACCACGTGGTAACCTCTCTACTCACTGCAGTAGTAGCAATGAATGATAGATAATGAATGAGTTGAGTATCAGCAGCTTGTTAAGAAGAGATGCAACCCATCTCTTGGACACTTTGCAGAGTGCTGGAGGAGGCCACCAGCTACCTGAGAGTCCTGTAGCTTGCGGTGTCCACCTTGGACGCCTTGTTAATGCTGTTCAGTACTGGCTGCTGCTTGGAAATGGCTGGGGCTGTCCTAGAGGATTGCACCGAGACCGTTGGACTATTGGCAGCTACCTGCTAGTCTCATTTCCAGGATGGGTTTGGGAATCTTTACTGCAACAGCGTTGGTTCACTGGCACTTCATCTCCAACAGGCTGCAGAGGGCAATGTGCTAATCAGCTCCTCTTCGGATCATTCCCTGACCGTCTGGAAGGAACTGGAGCAGAAACCTCTGCACCACTACAAATCTGCATCTGAACCCATCCACGCATTTGACCTCTACGGCAATGAGGTGGTCACGGGCACCGTGGCCAACAAGATCGGTGTCTACTCCATGCTGGAGTCCTCAGCTCTGCCCATCAGCACGACCAAGCTGAGCTCGGAGAATTTCCGGGGTACTCTGACCAGCCTGGCGGTGCTGCCCACAAAATGCCATCTCCTGCTAGGCTCGGACAACGGCGTGATACGCCTCCTGGCGTAGCAGCCCCAGCCCAGGAGCTTGTGGCCGTCCCACAGCTCTGGTTGTAGAGCTGAAAGCCGGCAGCGCCGCTCGCAGAAGAGGCAGAGTTAGGTGTTTCTGAACGGACGATGCAGGGGGGAGGTGTACTCGTCGTTAAGCACTTGGTAAAGCATCTCTAACCTCTATCTCTAAAAAAAAAAAAAGAAAAAAAAAAGAAAAGCCATAACTGAGAAACCTCCACTGCTGCTGGGAGAAATATTGGGTGTTGTAGGTCACTGTCACCCCTGCAGAGAGGCCTGGAGCTTTTTCTGTACCACGTGTGCCTGATCCCCAGGGGACTGTGAGCTGCCCTCCAGGGAAATGTGGACCATGGGTGTCCTCCCTCCTTCCATTACGGGGTAAGAGGTAGCCCTTGACACGAGTACAACAGTTTAGCTGACACGAATACAACAGTTTAGCTACTGCCATCTGCACTTACCCTTTGCACTCCGCTCCTGACCAACTGAACAGTCTTACTGGGATAGGGTAAGTGGGCACTGCTGCGTGGTGCCAGGCTTATCCTCCTCCTCTGGTCTGTGGGTTCGAGGCCCAGAGGATGCACTCTATTACCTTGAGGTTCTGCTGCCCACGTGCGAGCCTGTATGGGAGGAGGAGAGGTTAACTAGAGCACTCCTGTTGCCTTACTGGTTCCAGCGCAGAGTAGGAAGGCAGGTCAGCCAAGGCAGGAGCCCTGTATCTGCTGCACGGGTTCGTTTGGGAATGAGCTGCTGCAGAGGGATTGTTTGGGATGTGACCCTCTGGAGAGGCCAGAACTAGGTGCTTGCGTCAGGGTTTTTGCTTCTGGAGCAGAAAGGTGGGGATGGATTGTTGCTGGTTCCTGCCCCGGCAGCACTGCATCCCGTAATTATCAGCGGGGTGAGGAATGCTGCGTGCTGTGCGTTGGCAGAGTTTCTCAAGCAATTCCCTTTCTCATCCTCTCTCCCCTCCTTTGTGCCGATCAGACTCCTGGGGAAGACAGAGCAGCAGGAAGGTGCTCAGTTCTGCCCCTTCTCACCGTAGGGTCAGAACGTGGGGGCACAATCCAGCACACTCCCCTTCTGGCCTTCCCTTTGGGGCAGCACTGTTTGCTCCCACTCCTCTGTAACCCAAAGGTGAGGAGAATGCTCTTTGACCTGGCAGCAGGAGCAGTTGCCTCACTTCTCTTACAGCGCTTTTCCAATCCATCCTTCAGCCTAAGTCAGAGCCAGTACTGGGGGAGCGGGAAGCTTTCCTCTTGGGCAGAGGAGGAGCCTGCTGTGAGTTGTCCTGGAAGGGGAAAGGGCTTCCCCCAGCTGCCAGTCCGAGCCAGGGAGCTGGGCAGGCTGCCCAAGGCTTCCAGGAGGGTGGGGAGGTGAGCGCTTGGCCCTGGCTATCCTTCTGACCCAAGGGGAGCTCTCAGTCCCGCGTTGCCTATTAACCATTTGCAATAGATGTAAATATTTACTTCTAATAAACTCTTTGAAAGAGATGTGCAGAAGTGTGTGGAGGAGCGCTCGGTGCCGGGCTGGGTGCACTGAAGGGGCCCAGGTGCGGCGCGGCTCGGTGCGTTGGCTGCAGCTCTGCATTCAGGCACCACTCGTGGTCCTGGAAGAGGGATGCTGCGAAGATGCCCCGGCTGTAAGGTAGGACTGCTGCACAGGGCTTGGATCCGCTTTCCAAGGGGAAGAAGCTCCCTGTGTTGCAGTGCTATGTCCCGAGGGAGTTTCGGGTTGCAGAGCACAGCTCCAGCTCCGTTCGTTCCCACCGCCTGGGGTGAGTTTGGAAACCGTGAGCTGTCACAAGGGAAGGATGGCTGCAACTGCTGCAGTCCTTAGGAACTCCTGTCACGCTGAGGACGTGGCCGGAGCCGTATCCCGTGCTGGGAAGGGTCACTTGTTTCTGCATGCGGCACGAAACTGGACAACGCTGCTGGAGTTCTGCCTGTCCCCAGGACCTTTCCTCCGTACCCGAGCAGTGCATGCGCTGCAGGGCCAACTGCTGACAGGGCTCCGGCTCCTGCTGTGCCCCGGAGAGGCAGCAGCTGCTCTCAGATGCCCAGCCCGCACGCCGCCTGGGTCCATGGCCACGGGGCCCCGGGCACCTGCTCGCTGTTAAAAACCGTGCCTCGTGCTCGCTGCAGCACAAGCAGCCGGGCTGCGGGGAGGAAATAGCTGAGGCTTCCTGCAAAGAAAATTCCCAAACCAGAGAGAGCCCTGTGGCAGTAAATACCGAGCCCTACATTTTCACTGGAGTTATGAATAAAAGGGAGCATTCCCAGCACAGGGGGTGCATGGAAAGCAGAGCCACTGCTAGGGCAGCTGACTTCTCCCATCAGCAGAAATAACGTTTCAGAGCTGGTAAACTCAAGGTTAATACTGTTTTGAGGGTGCAGCAGCATAAATTGTCTCCCCATCTCCAGATACACCACAAACTCACTCTTATGCCCCAAACAAATGTTTAACCGGATGCTGTAAGTCAATATTTGCTTGCCAAATTCTCAAACAGGGGGTGGTGCTGAAGGTCGCTCTCGGTGGGTCGGAGGGCTGGGCAAGAGGCTGTGCCCCATGCAGAGCCATCGGCCGGGCCAAAGCAGGTGCCAGCTCCAACGTGGACACCAACAACAGGTAAGGGGCACGCAAAGGAGGATTTGTTGAGAAATGGGGGCATTTCCAAGGAGCAATAGTGCTTTCCCGGGGAGGGTGTAGGACTGGCAGAGTTAAAGGATGGGCACCACAAAGTACGGGGCGTTTGGGGTCATATGTGGCTGCAGGATTTGGGGTGAGGGGGCATGACGCGGTCTCAAGTTTTGCCTCTGCTGCTTGGCAGCTGGGGTTGCAGCCCAGCAGTTTCAGGTCAAAGCTGGGACTGCTTGGAGAGTGGAAAGCAGCCCCAGGAATTAAGCATACAGCTACCACGGCAATGCCTGGGTTCTGGATGGAGGGTCCATGTTAAAGAAAAGAGGGGTTATTTCTGTTCGAGCAGGAAAAGTAGCTGGTTGAAGCAGTGGCCAGGGGGAGGGTGGGGTTTCATCCACGGCCCTGGAAGCTCCCCCTGTCCTGTACTGGAACTGAAGCACAGGGGTGGGAGAGGCCGGGTTTGCCGGCAAAGGGGGAAGGCAAGTGCTGGGAAGGGGAGGACTCTCTATTCCAGGACTAAGTGCTGATAAATTGCGCTGGTGTCGTGCTTCCTACCTGCAAATTCCCTCCCAGGCAGCACTTGCTGAGTGCCTGTGGCCCCGCAGAAACAGGTTAGTATCCCTTCTCAAAAGAGCTGGGGCACAGCCGAGAAAGGACGCCGTGCCCGCACCTCGGTGCTTTGCACGCGGAAGGAGCAGAGGCTCTCGTCTTCTTCCAGAGGCACAATGTGTGTAGGGCTGATTAGGGAAATACCATTTGCAATCCAAATGAATGAGGGTGTTGGGGTCAGAAATGCAGTTTCCTAGCAAGAAAGTGTCGTGCGAGAGCCTAGCTGTGGTTACAGCTCTGATCCGGCACCGGTCCCCCGTTCCTCTCTGATTTCTCTGCCTTGGCGTTGGACCCAGGAGTCCTGTGTTGTTTCTTTGCAGCATTGTTCATCTCCCTACTGCCTTCTGCAAGCTCCTGCGCCAACCTGTTTGGCCAGGTTGATAATTTTCTCCCTGTAGACCTGAATAAGCTCAGCTTGCTGCTGCCAGGCAGCTGGAAATAACTCCTCTCTCAGCTGGTCCTTCTGTTCCAGAAATATGGTGTTGCTCTGGGGGCTGTTGCTGCTCTGCCTATCTGCTCTGCACACTCAGCTACGGGTAAGTCGCTTCCCTCCCGTGGTTTTGGGGCCTCTCCTGGCCAGCAAAAAGGGCAAAGGCAGCGAGGTTGTTCTCCAGCCTCTGGGGCAAATACTGCCTGACGTTTCTGCGTGAGCTGTGGAGGACATTGCTACCCCGCTACGGCGTTAGCTTGTGCCCCAGTGCAGGAAGGTTTCTAATCTGCCTTTCCCTATCTAAAATGTTGGTGGATGTTCCCATTACTCAAGGGGATTTCTGTAGAAAATCTTTAGAAACTTGGCTTCAATTGTATTTAGTGACCGTGACATTCAGGGGTTAATAGGACATTGTTTTAATAACAGCTTTTTTTTTTCCCCTCTGTTTTAAATCTGGATCCCTTTCAGATCTGAGATTGCAAAACTGCCTGAAGAATACATTATTTCATACCCTTCTTACCCAGTCCCTTTCCAAACAAATCCAGCAGCATTTGCAGCCTCTCCCAGCTCCTGCTCATTTCCACGTCCCCTCAGCGGACCCCACTGTCCCTGTTTCTGCATCCTAAAGCCTTGTCCCTGCTACAGCCACACGAGCACCTCAGGACTGCCGCAGCCAGGCTGCTGCCAGCTTCTGACCTGGCCCCATGGGAATGTGTTAGGAGTAGGGGCGGAGAAGACCGACTGGAAATTCGGAGGAAATTTATCAGCGACCTGACTTTGCTGTTTTCCTTTCCAGCTCCCTTTGGCTCAGGCCATTGAGCAACAGCATCTCTCCTTAGATGAAGTCGTGAACCTGAAGGTAAGCAGCCACCGGTTCCATCCCAGGGACTTGCTCTTACACCGTGTACTTGCAGCGGTTTTCCAGGCTGAGCCCAGGCAGTGTGATCTAGCAGTGGCAGTGCAAGAAGTCCATTTTGTGCAGACTTCCCTCCCTGCCTCACCTGCTGCTGCTGCCGACGCTGTGCTCCGTTGTGTTGGATGCTCCAGCCCAGGTAGCTGGGCAGCACGGAGTAAATGTCAGCAGCTGACCGTGCAGGGACTGGCAGGTGAATTATTTCACTCCTGACTGCTAAGGGAAGATGAAGAAAACAACTAGCTGTGAGGATGAGAAGGAGAAAGGCTCGTAGCTGATGCTAACCACCGAGCAGCAGAGGAATGTCATCCAAATGCTGGTGAGAACAGCGAGATCTGAGGCAAAAGCACGTGTTTAAGACCCTGCAAATATAAGGACAATAGCAGCAGTGCTATAGTCTAAAGCTTAGACAACTGGAAAATGAGGATTTTGGAAAGAAGCAATGGAATAAAACAGACGAGTCAAGAGGAGACAGATGCCTGGAGGAGGATCTGAGCCAGAACGGATCAAGGCTGTGACAGCAGCAGAGGGTGCTGACCGATGCATGAGGCAGATCCGCAGTCCCAAAATATGTGAGAGGAGGAGGTGAAATCAAGGTTGAGGCTGAGCAGGTGGCGGCTCCTGTCCCCGCAGCAGGTCTGCTGGGTTCATTTACCTGGGGCAGGCCCTGAGAGCAGGCAGAGGGGGAACCACTGCAAGCCCCCGACTCGAGTCCATTTTCCTGGCATAAAGACATCCATTTTTCCAACCTTACGGAGGTGCTGTTAACCTCAAGGTTAAAACGTAAATCAAAGCAAGGTCGCCACGAGAGTAGAGAAGTTGGAGTTTTCTCAGCCCATTTAATTGTAGTGTCAAACCCACTAGGGAGGCAGTGCTCCTGCTTTCCCACTGCTCTACCCTTCTCGTTTCTCCCCAGGACCTGAAAGGAGATGAAAAGGTACTGGCTGCTCTGCCAGGAGCTGTCCCAACCCTGCCGGATGCAAAGCTCTCAGACGCCTGGGAGGAGGCCTACGGAACGGCGTTACCTTTCCCCACCACCCCAGAAGGAATCGAGAATGATGAGAGCCCTGAAGATACGGCCACAGCTGGGGCTGGGAACTGTCACGGACAGGAACTGGCTGGGGAAGTCCTCTCTTCTGAAGAGGAAGGAGAGGATGAAGACAACCAAAGCTGTGACATAACCTGGAAGAAGAGCCAGAGGCTAGCAAAAGGGTTGATGAAATTCAGCATCGATCTCCTGAGAGAGGTCCAGCAGGAGTCTGACAGAAGCAACGTGATCCTGTCTCCCCTCAGCATCGCCCTCGCCTTGTCCCACCTGGCACTGGGTAAATTCTGCACTACCAAAGCACCCGTTCCTGCCTTTCCTTGCACCCCCTCCTGGAGGCACCAGGAGCCAATGTGCAAAATGCTGCACCTTCCACTTAAACCCACTCCCGCAGCTTTAATTAGGGACTATTACAATTAAAGCTGCTCTCTGTAGCCCGTGTTGAGGATCCTCCTCTCACATTTCTCCAGCATCTTTTGTAAGGCACCCTATCTTTCTAAAAGGAGAGTAATGTCCCTGTTTTCCACTACACGGGCATGAACTAACGGGGATTTGCCTTTGCTTTAGGAGCAGCAAACCAGACCGAGAAGCACCTGCTGGAGGTGATGCACTTGGAATCCGTGCCCTGTCTCCACCACATGCTGAGCACCCTTCGCAGAAGGCTGGCAGAAGCCACGCTCAGCCTTGCGTCGCGGGTGTACCTGCAGAAAGGTGAGAGCTGGCTCAGGTGGTCCCTAGGGATGTGGGATAAAACTCTCAGAGTGACAGAGAGAGATGGGAGCCTGCTGCTGTACTGGGAACATATTTCTGTTTCCCTAAGTGCTTCCCCTGGGGAGCATCATGCATACTGAGCAATTTTTTTCAAGGTATGGTGACTTCACATGGAATTCTTCCTCTCTGCTAGGATTTGAGGTGAAAGAGAAGTTCCTGGAGGATTCAGAAAAATTCTATGGGGCAAAGCCTGTGAGCCTTTCTGGGAGCAGCGAGGATGACGTCGAGGCCATAAACAAGTGGGTAAAGGAGGCAACTAATGGGCAAATACCCACCTTCCTGCAGCAGCTCCCTGAAAACACAGTGATGCTCTTGCTCAATGCAATCCATTTCCATGGTGAGCTCCACAGGTCTTACTTTTCAAGCCTGATCATCTCGAGGAATAGTTAGAAATCTAGTTTTCTGCCAACGCTGTAGTTGAATGGCATCTCTTTTTATTGCTTCCTGCTAGTCAATCTGCTTGTTCTTTTCTTGTGCATCTGCTGTTCCTCTTGCTTTGATTTCTTTACAGTAATGATCCCCAACTCTTTCACATGTGCTAAAAATGTTGCTTGACTGTAGAGTCAGAATACAGCAGGTGGAACCTGTGGTATTTTTGTGTCCTGGTTCAGGATCCCAGACAGCCGCACATCACTGCTCATCTTAACCAAAGCAGGTCACATGCAGCCCGCTGCACACCAACCATACAGCTTGGAGGCAGCTTCTGTGGATTTATTTCTGACTACAGTGTGGTGGTCAGGCACGTCTTCCTCTTTTAACTCCCTGAGGGCTGTGCATCAAAGACCAAATGCTTCCAGGGTAAATCTGCAAATATTTTTAAGCTTGGTTTTGGAGCACCCGTTTCACTGTACGCAACACAAAGCGACACTTCATTTTTTTCAAAGCACTTCACAAGCGTACATGGCTTTATCTTCATAGCCTTCAGTAATCTCCCACGCTGAGGCATGAGGATTAATCCTAGTTCCTTTTGTTATCCCATAGTCCCTCTCTGGAAGATAAGGGCTTCCTGTTGTTAGGGTTCCTCCAGCCTCGGTACCGACTTCACTGTATTTCTACTTGCCTGGTCTCTATCTGCCTTGTCTGAGAACTCGCGATAGGAGCGTCAGCTAGGCAGTTTGTGTTTTCCTACCCAAACGTAACTTCACTGAATTCTCAACTTTTATTTTGACAGGGTTTTGGAAGAATAAGTTTGATGCTGCCTTCACTTCACCAGATGTATTCCACCTTGACGATGATTTTGTGGTCTCAGTTGAGATGATGAAAGCCCAGAGGTACTCCCTGAGCTGGTTTACACTGGAGTCCCATGACGTTCAGGTAGGGCTCTCTAAAAGCACAGGTTTTGACTGGAGTTTCCTCTTGCTATTTTATTTCACTGACTGCAAATGTTCTCTTCAAAATACAAATGTTTTTTTAACAAGAATAGCACACACACAATTTTAATAAGCATCACTTGTCCTTGCTTCTAGCAAGAATGTTGAACTTTTGCTCTCAGTCTCTTAGAAAAAACACAGCTATTCCTACTAAGTGAAAATTAATGTAATTTTAAATCTCTAAGTTAAAATGAATGAGAAAATGTGGAAAGGAGTTCCCCTAAACACTGCACTGTTGGAATCCTTCGGGATACAGCTATTGCAAGTGTGGGTACAATGTTTATACATGTAAGCTTCCACCCTGCCACGTGTTTAATCTTTACCAGTCAGTGGCTAAATAGTAAAATCCGATGCTGTTATTCCAACAAGCTTTCTCCCCCTGAAGAACCCATATACCTTCCCAACAGGTTGTTTTTGTCCTACAGCTATACTGGCTCTGTAGACGAATCAGAAAAAGAACACATTAAAAATGTTATTTTCTGGACTTTCCTTCTATAAATTCTTCTGGTTGCTTTTCTTTCCAGGTGGCCAAGTTTCCCTTTAAGGGTAACGTGAGTTTTGTGGTCATTGTACCGAACCAGTACAGTTGGAATACCTCTCACGTGCTGGAGAACTTCCCTTACGGACAGCTATGCAGGCTTTTCCCCAAAGAGGTACCCACCACAGTGAAGATACCCAAAATGAAATTGGATTACCAGCTGGAACTCAACAATGTTCTCAGTCAAATGGGTAAGGCTCTAACAGGATTTGGGCAGAATAAGCGAATCTGATCAATCTGCATGGCATCTGTTCACTAGCACTAAAAACTACCAGCCTTGTTTCGAAAGCTGTGCCTCACAGCTTTGCTCCAGATAACATCCAAACCCTTTCGTTTCTTATTCCTCTCCTCTTCCTTACTCTCTGCTTGCCTAGCACCAACTGTTTTGCTCTAACGAGATGATACTATAGGGAACGCAGCTTTCTCACTTCCTCAGAATCTTTATGAGGTCTTCCTATTCCCCTATTTGTAGCCAAGACCAACTTCCCGCTGTGTGTCAACTTTCTTTGTCATTTAAAATGGTGTCCAGGACATATAAATTGCTGAGAGAACACAGATCACAAAATCTGGAATTGAGATCTTATTGAAATTAAACACTATCCACTGAATCTCTACACGAGAATAAATCGAGTTTACTTTTTTTGTAAATTGCTTTAAAAAAAAAAAAATCTCCTCTGTAAAACTGTTTCCAGCCTAACAGGAAAGAGACTTCAGACCTGCTGTTGCTTTTTAAGGAAGGCCTTAAGTTCTGACACCACTGCTCTAAAAGAGGTGGACAAGCATGTAAAAACTGCTCTGGTTTTGGCACCCTCAGCTCTTTGTACTGTGAGGGGCTGGAGAACCTGGTTGGACTGCAGCTTTTATTGTGGTTGCCTGCCAGTTCTGCGGTCCTCCATGCTGGACAACGCGTGTAACAAGAAATCAGGGAACTGCTTTATTTAGAATTCAATTTTTGAGGAAAATTGCAGTTGGTGGCACCAAATGGGAAAGGCTAATTTAAGTTTCATTCCTCCGTAGGCCTCCAGGAGCTGTTCACAAGCCCAGACCTCCAGAAGATCTCAGATGAGTCTCTTTTTGTATCCAGTATCCAGCATCAGTCCAGCCTGGAGCTTAAAGAAGACGGGGTGGAAGGATCTGCTGCTACCAGCGTTGTGATATCACGCTCGCTCTCGGCCTTCAGCCTTGACCGGCCCTTTCTCTTCATTATCTTTGAAGAAGAAATGGGCGTCCCGCTTTTTATAGGCAGTGTCCAGAACCCTAACCCCAACGCTGCTCCCCAGCTAAAAGAGCCACGGCACTCGCCTGATGCAAGAGATGACAAGGAGTACCCCATGCCCAAATAAGAGAGGAGCAGAGCCTAAGCAACCTGGGACTGCCACCTGGCCCTCTGGACCCGCTAAGAGGGGCCTCCTGTCACTGGAGACCTCCCTTCGAGGTCACAGAAGGCAATCCCTTGCTTGTTTTCCTTTACAGATCCCTAGAGACCGGCCCTGGGATATCCCATTCCAGCCCTGAGAAGCTTTTCCTGGCTGAGGTTCCCCTCTGTTGACCCTGAAAAGCTTGCTCTGCCTCTCAGTCCTGGAAGGGAGGCTTCCTTGTCCCCAGACTCTTATTAGAGTCTTTATTAAGCTCTTATTAGAGTCCCCCATAGCCCCGAATTATCATTAGCATCTGGCAGCTTGGACAGCAGCCAGGGATATTAATATGGCTCTTCCTTCCGCAGTTCCTGTGAACATGCATTCCTCAAAGTGTTCCTCTGAAAACTATCTGTGCCCACCTAGAAAACGACCTCTAAATCAACTGGAGTAGCACCCACTTGTCTGCCCTGGGATGAGGCAGAGCCATTTCAGACAGGCTCTTCTCAGACATTGCCTTTTCCCCACTCCTTGGCTGTTGGGGTCTACAGTGAGGGAAATCCCTTTGGATCCTTACCTCCAATCCTTCTCCTGGGAAATTCTAGGTTCTTGAGTAATGCTAGATTTTTCATGGCTTATTTTATAAAGCGTTTTTTAGTAATTTTTATGTTGGCAGAATAATAAAGAGTAAAGCAGAAGACGTTTGCTTAAGGTGTTACATTGAAAGACCCAACTGAGAATGGAAATAGGCAAGCAACTTGAATAATTGCAAAGATTAGGAGAAAAAAAAATACTCTGGGCATTAAATACACAAAGATAGGAGGGGATTTACAAAGGATCTGCTCCTTGCTATACCTTGTCACAGACGATAATGGGGAGTCCAATAAGCTTTGGGCATCTCACTTGCAGAGTTAGTTTGCAAACTGTGTTTGACTCGCTTGTTCAGAGCTGCTTTTGTGAAAAGAGCTGAATTCCTCGAACAGAGCATGAGCTGCGCGGCATTGGGACCAGGAGGGTATTTTGCCTGTGAACAGCAGTGCACTGATGAGCAGAGATACGGCAGGCCTTAACCTTTCTCTGGAGCAAAACCTGACCCCTGATGACAGCTGCCAAGAGATTCGAAGATGTCGATTAGGCAGCTATCTGGGAATTGGTGGTCTACTGGAATACTCCTGGCTCAACAGCACAATCCTATGAATATCTGCAAAGGTTTCCAGGGAAAGGAGGGGCAGACTGTGATGCCTGTAGCTGAATGTCAGCGCTTTCCCCCTGTTGTTGCGAAGGGCAATGTCTTGTCACAGCTTCACTACTGCCTGAGACGGGCACAACTCCCTAGCTCCTTGTTCAGATGCAGCTTACTCCAGATGTGCACTGCTATCATTAAAGATCCTTGGGAACCCTCCACCCCAGCAATCCATCCACTACTACGTAAAAAGGTCAGACTAACTCACCGTTGCCTGCCATGCTGCAGCTATTTCTGTATAAAACCACGGCTGTCCATTGCAGATTCTGCTTCTGAACTCCCTCAGCTTCTGGGTAGAGAGTATGGTGCTCTGTTTTTGTGAAATAGCAGTTACAGAGCGTGAGGGCCATCCTTCTGGCAGTGTTTTCCTAACTCGGGAAGTCTGCCTTCCCTCAAAGGAAGGCGCAGAATGCTTCTGGGAGCCTCCGTCCCTGAATAGTCTGCACCATCTGCTGGAATAAGAGAAGGACTGACTCACTAACCATGAATTTCAGGGACGCGGGAGACTTTGGGGAATAAAAAGTACTGGCTCAAACCTGCAATTACACATTTCTAGTAGTCTAAAAGGGGAAAAATGGCTAAAGATAATGCCTACCCCTGTGACCAATGCAATGACACGCACCCTTCAAAAAGAGGGTGTAATTATGGGGCCATATAATTCTAACAAGTAAACCCACAAGAATCCATCCCTACTATATGGGCATAGCTCTAGCCCGCAGGAACATTTTAGCTCATTTATTTATACAGATTCATTCCTAACGTTCAGAAATACCATCCCATGCCTTAGGTAAGTCTTGCTTTGGATAACAAAACCTCAGCACTAACCTCCCTAAATTCCACTCAGTTGCACTGCAATCTGTGCAAAATTTGAAGCACAAGTCTTCCTTTTCATGCCTCTGCCCTCCAGTTTCCCCTCTTCTATAAAGATTTTTCCCCTCTTTCTCAGATTCCTGAACAGCATTAGTTCTTATTTCCTATTTTCCTTCTTTCTGCCATCCCTCCTCCTCCAAGGCATTCTTGTCAAACTATTAATTTCACCTTATTTGTCAGTACAGCAGCGCTCCATGACTGTGCTTTGCCGAACAAATGAACAGTTACACCTACCTTAAGATTCTTCTCACTCCACTGACTCTGCAGAAGAGGCAGTTTGTAAAATGCAAAGTAATATTAATGTCTCCGCTCAGGAACTTCCACTTCGCTTTGCTAAGCTTTCATTTTGATTGAGCTCTGTTCTGAAAAGACACGACTAGCACTGGGCGTCTGCTCTATAACTCATCTGCGCCGCTGGCTGAGAATATCAAATAAGTCTGAATAACTTTAATATTAGATGTATTTTTTTTCCCTTACTAAAGCAAATTCATATGAACGTCATCAGAACTTACTTCCACAGCACTGTTCGGAGAACATACTGTCTTGAACCCCAAACAAATGAACAGTAAAATATTTCCATTGATTTAACAGAACTGATCTAATCCCTTGCATCTCTTTAGATGAGTATTATACACCATTTCAGGGATATGCTCTACCTGCAGGAATAAAGCTTGCTTTAGCCTATAATAACATTCTGTACAACTGCCACTCCAATTTAAATGGTTTAAACCCAAGCCTTTATTTAAACAGATGAGCTTTCATTTGACGATACAGACAAGATATAAAAAACTTCTCCGGTAGTCCCTCCATAAAGGGCATTTTAATACTGTATTTGTACAAAAAAATTTACCAAAATGAGACAAAAACCATCACAAGATCTCCACATTTAACACCCTCATTTCTGACGGGATGATGGAAAACTATTAAGCACAAACATCTTTCTGCAGATTTGACTTCTCACAGAACAAGCTGAGAAACAGCTGAGAGCTGAGCTGTTGCTCTTCATGTTATAGGGTTACCTTTGAAGCACCGACTAATCACAAAGCAAGGCTCCCTGATTTGCTTTTCCTGCTTGCAGAAACAGCTGCCAATGCTTCTCCAAAACCATCCTTTCCTCTTATCTGAGGGATTGTATAAGTCCAGCGCAAGCACGCATGAGTAATTCTTCATTACCTGTTCGCAGCACGGCTGGCAGCCCCAAAAGATGTCTCAATAAAAACCTAAACTGTGGGCACTGATATTATTGGCTAGAGTTTACTTTCAGCATTTCCAAATAGACAAACAGCTGGAGTGGCTCAGGCCAGCTACGTGTCAGTTCAGCCCAGTATTCTGTCTCTCCCAGTAACAAACGAATGGGGAAAAAAAAAACATCAGAAAACCACCAAGAACGTGTAAGTAGGGACAAAGAAAAACAACTGCTCTCTCGTTGCACCTCTCAGCTGCCCCGCTCGATATTGCGTCTGACCACCGCCAGCCTTCGGTGGACCTGTCTTCCACTATTTTTTTTAATCCACATCTTCCATCTTCTGCAATATCTAGTTACTGTAAGTTTTACAACTTAATACTTTTGAAAAACACACTGTTGTTTTAAATAGGCAGATACGTGGATACTGATGAGTATTCCCCATGATGCTTCTACTATTAAAAATAACAACTAACCTCTGCCCCTTTACCTTGTTCAGACCACTTATTGTTCTATAGGTCCTACAACATTCTCTTCATTCTTTTTTTTCTCCTTTTTTTTGGCCAAAAAACTTCCAGCCAGTTATGTTAATAACTTGTTAACTAGTAACTATCACTGGACAGAACCACTGCTGAGTACCTTCCCCTTAACTGCTTTAAACGGCAGCTGGATCCTGCTTCCACTGTAGCAGCCTCTCCATTAAATCTTCAAACGCTGCTGCAGTGACGGTACCTCCTCTGCACTGCTGTAATAACGGTACCGCCGAGATGGGAGAAAGTCTCTCATGTGACATGGGGCAGAACTGAGGGGATAAAAGGCTTGCTCAAACACGGCAGGGAAGAAGAAGGCTGAGCGTTTGGCTCGGTCCTGTTTTAGCCACTGGACTGCCCTTATCGCAGAACGCACAGTTGCTTTGGAGGCGAAGGTTCATCACAAGCGCGCACAGCTCAGCCAGAGGATCACAGCAAGAGAAAATGGGAGCAGAGCACTTTAAGAGCGCCCTGGGAAGCTGTAACCTGAAGCCTGCCGAAGGCTGGGCTGGGGAGGCAGCAAAAAGCAGATGTGGCTGCGTTGAGCCCACACTGGCCCCGGCTCGCACCCGCTGGGAAGCTGCGGCAGCGGCGGCCGAGAGGAGCCCGAGGTAAGGGGCAGCTCGGGCTGCTTGCGCTGCCCCCGTGTCGGCAGCCAGCGGCCAGGGAGTGCCAGGGGTGTAAAGGGTGCAGGGATGATGCTGGGGAGCTCTTGGGGAGCCGGGGAGTGGGGAAAAAAACGGTTCTGCTGCAGGCGTGAAAAGGCGCGACGCCCGCCAGGTAGGTGAGCAATCTCAGCGAGGGTTGGCAGCCAGCAGCATCCCAGGGCACCTCTTTGCCACCGGGGCAGACGTGTGCTCAGGGACTGGGGGATTTTTTTTCCCCTCTTCTGCCTTTCTAGTACCTGTGTTGCAGCTGGGAAGAGGCTTTTTCTTTGCAACGGTAACAATTTTGGCGATAGTCAACTCCTCTAGGTCTGGTGGTCGCAGGATGCCTCAGGAGTGGTGCTGTGGGGTGGAGCAATCGCCTGAGGTCTGAGCTCGTGGGTGCTGTTTCGTAGGAGCCCTAAAATCAGAAGCATTCATAAACGATTTGAGACTTGTACCACTGTAGATGGAAAGCAAAACATTTCACTTCGCACCTGCAGGCCTTCGCAAACAGACAGCTCCAAGGCGCAAAGTTCCTCCTCAGCTCATTTCTCGTTTCTTCCTGTACCTTCCTGACTGTAACATCACACGCTGCATGCTGTTGCTCCTTCTCTTCTTTTTAAAGGCAGCTACAGATTGAAATAGCATGCCTGAAAACATCCAACACCTTTTCTCCAACCAAATTCTTCCCTCTCTGCATTTTTGGCTGTGGACTAAAGGCCATGCAAATAGAATCCAGATGTTCAGGCCAATTCAAATGCAAAAGGCTTTGTCCTTCTAAAATGGAAATTGCTTTTTGGCAAAGTTCGAGAAATATGAAGCTGGTGACAGTACTGGCAAAAACAATATAAATCTGCAAAACCAATCTCCGCTCCTATACTCCCAGGAGCTCAGTATAGTTGGAAGCAGGGATTGTGCTGAACCTTTTTTTCAGAGAAAAGGTTACGCTCCATGGAAAACCATCTCCAAACCAGACTGGGCCAAACCTCTTCTGCTCAGCATGCGAGAACACCGCCTGGTGCAGGCATCCTCAAAAGCCCTAGCGCCATGCCCTAGCTTTGCTTAGACGCATGCAGGGCTTGTCATCTCTGTTTCAGCGTGGTGCCTATTCATTTTAAAGCTCTGCAATGATACAAGCAATCCCAGCATCATACCCACTGTCATACCACCAAACATGGTTTGTTGCAGTGTAATAAGTCCTCTTAATAAGCATTTCCTGCATCAGAATATCTCATCTACTCAGCAACTGGGATAGCACGATGCGAGTGCACATGGAAAAGAGGTACCACTTTTATCTTACACTGCCTAAACATACGCGAGAACTTCAGACGTCCACCGTGACACCACTCTCTCCAAGACAGAAGTACCTCCAGAAGAAAAGGGTTTGGGGAGGAAAGGAAAACGGTGAGCTGTCTTTCACTGAAGGAAAACCTCTGCCTGAACAGACTGGGTCCTGAACTCTGGCTGTCGTAGCCACGTGGCTTTAAGTTGTATTTCTACCAGCAGGCATGTTTCCTTTATAGCTGCAGTTAATCTGAAACACATGTTATTTCTCTTACTTCGCTGGATGCTTGGATCACAGGGGTTAGTTAAATACAACCCTCTTCCTTTAATTTCTGGGAATCTATATAAATATTGCCTCAGACCAGCCGCAGTGGCGTCTGTACTCAGGGGCATGACACTTCTGCAGTAGCTCTGGTTTACCCGCAGTGAAACCCTGGGTTAACACACTGCCCTTTGGACCAGACAGATCTGTCTGGAAGGGCCACATATGCCAATGCTGGAGTGATTAAAAGTGGATTCCACAGAAGGAAGCTTATCAGCTTTGGAAAGTTTGGTACTTTTCTCCCACCTCCATTAAAAATATGGAATAAGCCAAGCTCTGTCTCTAGATCTGGCGCAGCATTAGGTATTTACTCCCAGCCCTTTTCCTCTCTGTCTTGTAAGAAAGATCTTCTATTGGTCTGTTATCAAACTGCAAATAAGAAGCAAAGGATTCAGTATAGCCTTCCAAGTACATGCAGACACAAGAAACATGGTAAATCAGTGCCCGAGGCAGAAAACTTGTTTACCAGAGCAGTAGGCAGACAGTTCTTCTCTTCTGCCCCATTCAACAACATGAATTTGCTACCTTTTATAAACGCTGATGTGTTGAATTTTTAGTCTAAAACTCAGAAGATATGATTTAGTGCCTTTCTTGACCATGGCACTCAGTAGCTGCCAGCATCAGTGTGGTTTGGGCCACACACATCTGCTTTTGTGTTCAGACACACCCAGGCATGTGTGTTTGCCCAATTTTGAAGTCATTGGAGCCAGGCTGGCTGAATACTTCGAGCAAGCTAGAGAAGAAGAAAACCCAGCTAAGATCAGGTGTGTGTTTCACAATCAAGAGGAACAAGCAGCAGCATGTCACTGCAGTTCCTGTCACAACCAGGTACAGCAAACAGGAGCAGCAGAGATGTATTTTTCTCAGTTGCTCAAACTGTCATGTTCTTACTCTGTAGGTTCAGGCATGCAGATTCCAGCGGTTCTCCTTTTCCTGGGTCTTTTAACTGTCCCAAGCAGATCCCAGAATTCGGCTGCTGGGCAGGTAAGTAGAAGACAACAGCAGAGAGTGAGAGCCATACTTGAAGCAGGTAATTTAATTTTAGAAAGTCTTACAAAAGGATTAAATGCTACCCTCCTAAGTTACTAGGTTTTTATTTAGCAACATAATGAGACTAACTCCTGCTTTACGCAGATAAAACCAAAGCAGTTAGAGTCATCTCCTGATGTGAGGCAGATACAGGGGATTCCAACCTGAGCACTGCCTTCAGCTTTCTTGGGACGCTTTAAAGCGAAATCACTATTCCTACACTCTATCAGGAAGATTAAGCCACTACTTCTGCGGATCACAGGAGAGTGTCTGCAGATTGCTTGCCTTTGAAATGCTTATGATTGCACCTGCCCTTGTAAAGTGCAAGTCTAAACAAAGTGCTCCTTGTACTTGCTAGAACTCTGCCACCACTGATGGAGCTAATGCTGGCGAGGTCGAAGAGGAAGATCCATTCTATAAAAGCCCTGTAAACAAGCTGGCAGCTGCAGTCTCCAACTTTGGCTATGACCTGTACCGTCAGCAATCTAGCCGGACAGCCACTGCCAATGTGCTACTGTCTCCGTTCAGTCTGGCTACTGCACTCTCTGGTCTCTCACTCGGTGAGTTCCTGCCCCCTTTTTTCACGTGCTGTTTGACTTGCCAGGCCTTCCTTCATGCTGTTGTCCTTGTTGTTGGCAGGGGCTGGAGAACGAACAGAAGATGTCATTTCTCGTGCTCTCTTCTACGATCTACTTAACAAAGCTGAGGTCCACAACACCTACAAGGACCTACTGGCCGCTGTGACTGGACCAGAGAAGAGCCTGAAAAGCGCCTCCCGTATCATCTTGGAGAAAAGTACAAGTCCTTCTTCCCCTCTATCAAAATTTACCTATATAAACTAGCAGCAGGTAGAAAACACTGAACCAATAGCACCACAGTAACAGCCTTGGCTCTCAGACTGTTAAGCCACAACAGACAGTGTGTGGAATGCATTCCTGCTCCAGATAAAGCCTGGAAAGTTTGCGTACATATAAATAAGTGAAAAGACCAGACATGCACCAAAAGGCACTGGTGAGAGAGCAACTAGCATGCACAAGGCTTAGAAGAAACTTGCTGCGAGGATTTTGCCTTCACTCTAGGTTTCCTGGCAGATGCTGCTAACTACCAAGAACCACAAATCACATTTTCCTATTTGTGACAGCATTCAGCCAGTTTTCTTTGTTTAATTCATTGCAGAAATATTTGAGATATCTGCTTTCAGCATGCAATGAACATCTGCTGAGAAAGCTGAGAGCTATTCTTTGGAACATGCTAGTTCCCAGAATCCAATAGGCTGAGTAAGCTACGCTCATATAGAAAAAGCTGGAAAAAAAAAAGACAGATTGATTGATGTAGGAATAGCTGTGTCCAAGCCTTCTCTTGTTATCTCTCATCTTTACTTTTCAGAGAGAGTTATTCCATACCCTAGCATGGCTGGCTACGGGACTGAATCAGTTTCCTCCGCTCATTCTTTTTCAAAGCAGGTTTCAGGATACACACAGCCACAGATCTGTTTTATGAGAGAACTGCTGCTGGGCTTTGGATTGCAGTTTGCAGCCTTGAAATTGTTTTGATAAGGGAGCTAACTGCAACATTGATCTTTTTGTTCCCCAGGACTGAGGGTGAAGTCTGCTTTTCACAGCCAACTCGAGAAGTCCTACAAAATGCGTCTGAGGGCATTAAGTGGCAATGCCCAATTAGACCTTCAAGAAATCAACAACTGGGTTCGGCAGCAGACAAAAGGGAGGATTCTGCGGTTTATGAAAGACATGCCCACAGATGTCAGCATTCTCCTTGCTGGGGCTGCTTACTTCAAGGGTAAGAACGCTGCATACTCTGTTACAGAGAAGGACTATTAAGTACATGTTAGAAGAGATGTGAGGGAATGATCTCACTGCCAGTAGCGCAAACAGACTGCCAGAGATGAATATAAGAAGAAAGCGTTTGAGCATGTTTAATAAACAAGAAAAAAAATGCATGCTACCTAAACAGAAGTAGTCCTCAAGGGAGGAATTATTGCTCCTGGGAAGCTGAATCTTGACCTGTTTGCAGTAACAGGGCAGAGAAGAAAGTGTAAGCTAGCAAAACTCAATGGCAAAGAAAATATTAACATTTAGGGAAGGCAGAGGTTAAAAACTGTACTGAGCCTTAGTACCACACTGTAGAGGGCATGGAGGGAGATGCTGGAAAGCTGTTCTAGAGCGTGCTCCAAGCCAGCACCTACAGAATCCAGTGTCCTGGAGAATTATCGCTTAGAGACAAGGAGCAAAACAAAGGTGGGGAGAGAAGTGCTTTATGTGCATGGACACAATTGTTACCCTTTAAAATAGTTTTGTAATTGCATAAGTGGACATCAACTTCCCAACAGCTACTCCACCCATGAGCTGGCTTGATTTTTTATTTTTTTTTAATTTCTCCTTTAGCCAATTCTCAGATGAAAAGGAGGGGCCTAAAAATGGCAGTAAATCAATAGGTCCAATCAGTCTATTTCCATCTCTACTACCATTCCTTTATGTCTCAACTTTTAAAGCACAAATAATGCATATACAAAGCACAAGATTACTCAGCCGTAGACACAGGCCCAGTTTCCTATGCTATTATTCCAGAAAACCTTCCCTTTTATCTTTGAAAAAACAGGGACTTGGGGAACCAAGTTTGACACCAAGAGGACCGCTCTGAAGGACTTCCATCTGGATGAGGACAGAACTGTGAAGGTGTCCATGATGTCAGAGCCCAAGGCCATACTGCGATATGGTTTTGACTCAGAGCTCAACTGCAAGGTCAGACAGCAAATATTGCACAAGATCTAAACCTACTGAGGAACAGGCTCAGCTACACTTACCTGTTAACCTATTCCAGAAGACAGCCTCACTCCACCCATCAGGCTAGTTCTGCAATCCCTGTTTTGAAAGGCACTATGCTTATTCTTGGAGTATTTTTCTTTCACATAGGCTGTGTGACAAGCAGTCCCAAGCTTAAATAATGCGCAGATCCTACTAGCCTGTATTGCTCTATTTAAAGTTAGGTTAGAGGGACAGAACACAGAACTTTTCGATCTCTTCTTCTTTCAACAAATCTTGCACTGTAGCATGAGCTCAAAGAAGCTGTCCCAGGCGGGAATCCCCCAAAGCAGTAGTGTAGTTCACTAGATTCACCAGGTGAAAAAGAGCTCTTGCCATCTACTAATTGAGAGGGGGAAGCAGAGGTTGATGAAATCTTGGGCACAAGAAAGGTCAGGGAGCATCATGTCCAGTAAAAGCAACCAGATAAGGAGACAAAACGTTAACTGGAAAGGCTGACCAGGCAGCCAAGGGTTCAGGTCTGGGACTGGTACAGGGGAGGGTAAAACTGTCTCCTGTGGGGATGGCCCTTTCTTATTCGTAACTGGCCTTCCAGATTGCCCAGCTGCCACTGACAGAAGGAGTCAGCGCCATGTTCTTCCTGCCTACGAAGGTGACCCAGAATATGACTCTGATTGAGGAAAGCCTCACTTCTGAGTTTGTCCATGACGTCGACAAGGAGCTGAAGACAGTCCATGCGGTGCTAAGCTTGCCCAAGCTAAAGCTGAACTATGAAGAGGCACTTGACAGCACTCTAAAGGAGACAAGTATGTACATCACACTACCTCTACAGACTGCCAGGTCTGAAAGCAGGAGGCAAGTTGCTTCCTGCTCACAGAAAACATGATGCTGGTGGGTTATTAGTTTGGCCCTGCTCTCAGTCTTACAGATTTCACCATCAGCTAAACCACCTCGGCCCAGGACTCCTCAACTTTTATCATATCTGTCCATCAAGCTCATACACTGTTTCTGAGATGCAGAGGGAGAAGCACAGTACAAGCAGATCTAAACTTCTTCTCCCCGTTGCCCCCATTAAACTCTACCTGAGCAGCTATGTGATGCCCTCCTGGATCACAGCATTAGCAGTACCGCTCCTCCATCTGACATCTATGCCTTTAGTTAATGGAATTTTCTTTCTTTCCTCCAGGGCTCCAATCACTTTTCACATCACCTGATTTTACCAAGATCTCTGCCAAACCTATTAAGCTATCTCATGTGCAACACAAGGCAATTCTGGAGCTTAACGAAGATGGGGAAAAATCCACACCGATTCCTGGGGTGAATGCTGCTCGTCTGACCTTCCCCATAGAATATCACGTGGACAGACCTTTCCTTCTTGTGCTGCGAGATGATACCACTGGAACCCTCCTCTTCATTGGAAAGATCCTGGACCCCAGGAGTGTTTAGATCCGTTCACAGTAATTTGCGATGGTAGGGCTCAAATGGAAGGGGTGGTATTGGGAGGGATACTCGCTCCCTGCTCTGCTGCACAAAGACACAACTTGCAAATTTTATGCCTTTATGCTGCAATAAAAGAGCTTTTGCTATTAATCTCCACAACCCCAGTATTCTTCCTTGAAGGACTCTCCTGTATACATCACGTTTTCACACTCCCATTTTCCCTAGACTGAGCCCCAATGCAGTTCTGTCCTATATGCAAACATCAGTCTAGTATATACTGGATTTTCCCCTATCCCATCTTCCAAGCTGAAGCTAGTTGTTCATACTGAATCCCTCATCCCTGATGGGACTGCTGCTAGCCCTCCAAGTTCTGCAGTGTCCCCTCTTCATAGAGTCATAGAATTGTTTGAGTTGGAAAGAACCTTAAAGATCTAATTCCAATCGCCCTGCCATAGGCAGAGACACCTCCCACCAGAGGGGCTCAAAGCCCCATCCAACCTGGTCCTGAACACATCCAGGGATGGGGAATCCATAACTTCTCTGGGCAACCTGTTCCAGTGCCTCACCACCCTCATAGTAAACAATTTCTTCCTTATATCTAATCTAAATCTCCTCTTACAGCTTGTAAGTTTGCACTTCCCAGCCTGCTGCCTCATCCACTCCAACCATTTACATTTCACACTGACAAGAAAGAAAGCGCTTCAATGGTATTAGAAGTAAAAGGCAACGTGGTCTGGATGACTGCATGTTCGTGACCAGCAGAGTACCACTCATGGGAGACTCACATCTCTAGAAACACACTTGTGAGCATCTCAGGCATTTGCTTCAAACCCATATGCAGAAACTCTACAACAGCATCTATTTCCACCACAGCACACGCAGACCCCTCAGGTTAAAACCGGTCATTTTATTTACAACAGTCTCACTAAAGAGCATTTCAGATTTCACTCAAGATGTTACACGCAATTTTCCAGCTTGTACTACATGACTACCTTACCACACAAAACTTAGCTTTGATGAAAGATCACATTGCAGCTTCCTTTGATAGGGAAATTAAGTCCTCTGAAGGATGCTTCTGGGAAGCTCTAACAGACAGGTCTTCATCTCTTGTAGTTCCCGGATCTGAGTACTCTGAGGACCACAGTGCACTGTCAGAATCTTCTCTGCTCTTTGAATTGTGCTCAGAGCTTCAGAAACTGCAAATCTGAAATAGGAAGTGAGTAAGAAGAGTATACAAAATACTTAACTCAGCTCCCTTGACTTGCACAACCTTCGACCCTTCCCCCAAAAAACCTAAGCCTGTTCACGGGTATAGATCCTACCCTCCACTGCCTTTCAACACCAGGCAAATAGCACGCACTTCAGCTGCAAAGGGAGGATGGGTTAAAAAAAATTAAAGAGATGGACAAAAAACTAAAACATTGAGTATATGTATGCACTACTTCCTCGCTGCAGCTCCCGCTAAAATTCAGACAGTTAAAGGGAGGTGTTGTTAAAAGACGTGCCGTAGTCTGGGGATTTGCTTGTCAGAAGAGGGTCGAAACAGAGCAAGGAGATTTTATTTCCTTGTTTGGAAAGATGTCAGCAACATTGTACAGCCACGTAAACATTGAGGGTGACTAGTTGTTAGAATAAAACAATAGGATGGGGAGAAACGGAGCCAGGGAATGGAAAAGAATAGGGAGGCACAAAGCAAAGAAATGGGTCCAAAGAGAGGCATAAAGGACAAGTGAACCCCATTAGGGTTAATGAACTTGCATTTGAGTAGTATACAACTCTTGTACCCGTGCCTAAGGTCCTGCAAGGTGCCAAGGACCGCCTGCCGTGATATTGTGTCAGACACACAGGAGTGGTGCAGGGAAGGGAGAGAGAATGAAAGCAACTTTACCCATTGAAGAGAATTTGTGCCAGTTTGAAAAGTTCATGACCCATTTCTACACTTGATGGCCCGTGATGCGTTTCTACAATCTGAATACTTCTCTCCAGGTGTCTGGCTGCTTCCTGCCACTTTCCTGATTGGGAAAAAAAAAACCAAACAAACAAATCACCATGAATAAATACTGTTTAGAGTCACAGTCATCCAGAGTTTGACAGCATTATGCAAAGCATGATGAACTATGCACACAGCATTCTTGAGAGGTTGCTGTCCTCTGAACCAGGACAAGGAAACTAGAAGAAAGTGAGATCACACTGTTCTTTAACAGATGGGAACACAGTTTTAGCTAAAGCAGTCTTTCTGAGAGCTCTACTGTCAAAACTAGAGAAATGCAGTAGGGGAAAAGTAAAAAGGCTAGTCAGGGAAAATGCTAGTCTTGTTAAATTCAAAGTTCAGAAAACTAAAGACAATCTTGAGTGAGAAGACAATGCCATACCAAGAGTAGCATAGACCTGTGCCAGATGATCCTCCATCTCTCCCATCAGCAAATGCTCCGGTGACAAGAAGTTTCTAGCATCCATCTGACACTTCAGGAGCATTTTGATAGCCTCATCTATAAAACAGGATATAAAGTTCATCTTAGTGGCCAGTCTCTGGATTGACATGATCCATGAAATGAAACCAGTCCACTCTCATCTCTGTATCTTACACAACTCGAGCTGGATTTGGTTCGGATTCAACATCTACTTCCTCTGCAACCCTCCTCACTCTAATGCAGGGCTGGCCAGACTCGCTCCAGGAAAGCAAGGCCTGAGAATGCATAACTCCAAAGTTATCCCGAGTTCTTTTAGTCACTATGGAACAATGTGTGACTTAGATTAACACCCAGATCAGGAGTATAAAAAACTTAAAGCTCAAGTCCCCAGGGACACCAGGCTTCATGCCAGGGGACCTCAACTACGTAAGCAACAGTGCCATCTCACGGCCAGAACCATGTCTCCTGATGCGTACTCATGAGCTGCTGACCTTAAAGCAGAAAGCTGAGCCTTACCAGCCCTGCTGTCTCTTAGCAGTTCTAACGCTTTCTTGATTTGTCGCTGAAGGTCTCGTAAATGCCGTGACAGGCTCTCTCTGCTGACTGAGCGCGCACAAGCTTCATTTGAACAACAAAGCACGTCTTCCCCCTGTGGAAATCATCCCTGTGATCATTCCTGCTCACATTCAACTCAAAGCTTACTTTCCATAACCGTATCTCTGTATTATGCTACAGAGGTGCTAAACGTAGCTGAAAAACTAAGTGACTTCCTTGTAAACTGCTGTTAACTTACTCAGATTTTGGGAGAAACTTCCAGGAATAACTATGATCACGTGGGCCAGTCTGAGCCCACTACAGGCTAGGCCAAAGCAGGGTCATGAGTTACACAACTGATGTTCACACAAAGCATGTACTGTGTTGTCTTTTCTAACACACACTACATGCTGTTTTCATTTCCATCCTGTGAGCTGCAGATAGTGAGACTCTCACTACACGTAGCCCCTACAATTACACCATGTTCTAGACTTCAGGCCCCAATTTTCTTTCCTAAATATCCCCCTCCACCCAGTACTATATCCCCCTGATATTATGAGGTTCCTCCTGCAAGTTCCAAGGGATTTTAACTTCCTGTTAAGGGCAGTATTTTCCCTCTAATGCTGGAAGATTGACAAACAAGAACTTTGCAAGGAAGCTGCTCAGAACAGTGAGATACTGCCTTGACTCTGCAGGGACTTTTAGCTTCAAAGCAGAGGTCCTGGACACAGGTCTTTAAATCCTGCCTTTCCCAGAGACCCAAACATTACACATCCTGATCATGTTAAACAATCATAATTATGGACGAACTACCTGCATTGAAGCCTGGCAGCTAGGACAGCAAAATGAGTTCCTCACGGACACCACACTCTTGTCGCCAGACTCTAACTCCTCCAGGCACGCCTGACAGTGGCACTCAAAGAAATACTGACTGAGAAGCTGTTGTCTCTCAGCAACCTTCATTCTACATCGGTGAGGCCCTGCAAAAGGATGGCAAAGGTAGAAAGCGCTGAACAAGTACAGTTCCTAACATTAGCCTAAAATCTATCTTTGTTAAAACGGAGACTAAACGGAACATCTTTTGGGGAGTACAAAACTGGAGACTGTGAAAGCGTGATAGTGGGCTTAAGAGATAAACACTTGGTTTGATAGCTTTGATCAAGGCTCATACATAAACAAAGACTCTAGCAACATTAGACTGGGAATCGTGATATTATTAGCTATCAGTCAGCGTGCCAAGCAGAGGTGAAAGGATGTCTGTGTCTTGAGACAGAGTTAACACTTACCATAGCAATGGAAAATCTCCTGGCCACTTGAGATCGGCTGTGATGCCCTGACAGTGGCAGCTGTCCCACTAAATGACACACTGATATTGGGGCTGCACGAATGGTTCAGAAGGCTGAGGACAGGGAAGAAGGCTGTTGCCAGGCGCACGGGTTTCTTATTTACAACAGCACCATCTCCAGACCCTAAAGAAAGAGGAAAAACAAGTATGTTAAGAATGAATTCTCTGTAACCCGTCACAAATTGGGCACTAGAAAGATTCTTTCCCTAGAGAGACTATTTCCCTAGAAAGATTCTTTTAACAGAAAGATTTCTGGTGTATTGCTACAATAAAAAATAGCTAAATATCATCTACGTATGCACCAAAGAACAGGCTGGCATGGGACAGGACATTAATTTTAAGCAAGTCATTCCCATCTGTAACAGGAGCTTTCTACAGCTCTCTGCTTCACATGAAACAGATAAGCAAGGATAACAAAGAAGAGCTTAAAAGTTTTTCTTACCCAACTCCCGCATTACAGTGATCGCTTGTGCATTACATTGCAGCTGCAACACATGCCTCAGCATTGCTTCTGCCATAATCTGCAGCTCTGGAGACAGCTCATCAGATGTTTTTTCACATGCCTTAGGTCCGGATCCCTTCTCAGACGATTCCTGACTCAGAACAGCAGCCTCCAGACCGGCTTCTTGCAGTTTCCTGCATATAGCTACTACACTCAGCATGCAAAGGAACTTATGTTCAGGGCTATGCTTCTCAGCATGTGGCAAGAGGTTGAACACAGCTCGGTAAGAACTCTGGTACTGGCCATTATCATTACAACCAGGGATACCTCTGGTTCCAGTTCTCGTATCTGGTGCCTCACTGGGATGTTTACATCTTGCCTTGGTGTTATGAAGATCTTCATCATCATCATGGGACCGCTCCACCAGCCTGCTAACCTCTGAAAATCCTGCCAGTAGAACAGTCCTTAAAGCAACGTGGCAGAAGACCCCTAACATGAGAAGCAGCGCTCCCAAGGAGCACTCTGTCCTGTGGTATTGCTCCCATGCCGTATCTGCACAGTTTTGGCTGCAGTACTTTGCATAACTGCACCCACGGCAAGGCACAGAGGCTAAAAGCTGCTTCAGACAACGGTGGCAATAAAGATCTGCATTAGTGAATCGAGTATCCCACACCATTTCACCGCTGTCCTGTAGCAGGCGGCTCTCCCCTTCTTCTGGGCAGAGCACGCTTACAAAGGCCTCCTCTTTCAACAGGTTCTGTCCTGGCAGGATGTCCCGTGAGGCCACCAAGTGACGTCCTTTCTCTGTATTGAACTTCAAGCTCAAAGATGAAGACGCACCTGAAATACTGTCGTTCTCTTCCCAGATCTCTGTCTCTCTTTGAATATCACCACATGTTTCTCGTGCAGCCTCTGGACAGCTCTCTCTCTCATGTACTTTAATCTTCAGTTGATTTAACTTCTTCAGCAGCGTCTGGTGTGCAGGACTAGTCATAATCCCATCCAGAGCAATTTTATTTTCCACTGCAGCGAGGGTGTCTGCTGCATCCTGTACCCTCCCCAAGCACAGCAGGCATTCAGCTTTCCGCAGCAAGACCTTGGGCAGCAGTCTGTCTGGATAGCCATGACTTTGAGCCCTGGCAATATCTTCCAAACAAACCTAGAAACAAAGATAAGGCCTTTTAAATGTACTTGAAAATCACGTGCACTTTTATTCCGTCTAAGATTCAACATGTTTTAGTAAGACTGTTAATCGGCAAATTTCCCGTTCGTAGCCAATCTGCGGCCAGATAAAGACTCCTAACATAGAATAAGAAGGAAAGCGTGGAAGTCTAAGTAACGATGGAAGCTTTGAGCACAGCTTCAGCAGCTTACCTCTCTTGCTCTGACAACCTGTCGTTATTGCGGCCTTTACAGAAGCAGCCACCTGAGGCCCCCCGTGCAGACATTGCATGCCAACACCTCAGATACCGCTTGGGCTTTTTTTTTTTTGCCCTATTTCCCCTTGTGCACACTGATCTGCTCCAGGACGCTCAGGAGCCCAGCCACCACCCCTCAGGGGCGCCCCGAAACCTCTTACCTCAAAGTGGCCGAGGTGAAAGAGAGCAGCCGAGCGGTTGGCAAAGCACAGGGACGCCTCGGGGCTGCCGGGGAGCTCGTGGGACGCTGCCTGCGGAGGAGAACGGAGGGCGCTGCCTCACGGGGGGGGGGCACCACGGGCTGTGCCTCACCGGGGGCACCCTCAGCGGGACCCTCCTCACCCGGATGCTCCCTCACGGGGAAACCCCAAACACCGGGCCTCGGGGTGACCCCGAACACCGTGGGGGGGGGACCCCAAACACCGTGGGGGGGGGACCCCAAACACCGTGGGGGGGGGACCCCAAACACCGTGGGGGGGGGACCCCAAACACCGTGGGGGGGGGACCCCAAACACCGGGGGGGGGACCCCAAACACCGGGGGGGGGGGACCCCAAACACCGGGGGGGGGGGACCCCAAACACCGGGGGGGGGGGACCCCAAACACCGGGGGGGGGGACCCCAAACACCGGGGGGGGGGGGGACCCAAACACCGCGGGGGGGGGGGGACCCAAACACCGCGGGGGGGGGGGACCCATGAGCCCCGTACCCGCGAGTAGAGCAGCGCAGCATCACCGTAGCAGCAGCCGCCGAACCGCCGGTTCCCCTCCTCCCGGTACCAGCGAGCGGCCGCTGGTTCCTTGCCGGTGCGCGCCCGGCGGCACAGCCGCTGCAGGGCCGCCGCCTCCTCCGCTCCGGGCCTAACGGGACAACGGGAGGGGGGGTATCAGCACCGTTAGGCCCGGCCCGGCTTGTCCCGGCCCCTCCGGCCCCACCGCTCACCTGAGGAGGCCGCAGGCCAACCGCAGCGCCTCACCCGGCGGCGCCGCCTCCAGCCGTTCCCTCAGCGCCGGCCCCAGCGCGGCCCGGCACCGCGCGGCGCAGCGCCGCCATTCCTCCACCGGCAGCGCCATGGAGCCGCGCTCCCACCGCCTAATGGCGGCGCCCAGCCGGGTGAACCCAGGGAGCGCTTCCGCCGTACGGGGCCGGGCAGCCAATAGGAGCGCTGGGACTGCCGGCGTCATGACGCGCCGGAAGCGGGAGCGCGGCTCGGAGCGGCGGGAGGATTTGGCGGTGGCGGAGCGCGGCGGGAGCGGCGGCACCATGAGCGTGCGGCTCAGCGAGGGCGCCATCGCGGTGAGCGGCCCCGAGGCGGCCCCGCGCTCCGGGACCGGGCGGGGGAACGCGTCTGGGCCCGCCTGGGCTCGGTTCGGGCCCGGTTCGGGTTGTGGCGGGGCGCGAAAGCTGCGCGAGGCCTGGCGAGGAGGGCTCGGGGCCGGGGGCGCGGCCCGGGGAGGGCGGCGGGGACGCGGTGCAGGCTCCGGTGCTGAGGGGAGCGGCGCGGTGCCGTGCTCTGAGGTGGCCCCGGCCCTGAGAGCCTCTGGTGGGCCCGCTGGTGCCAGCCTGTCCCTGGACACCCCCCCCCCCCCCCCCCCCCCCCCGGGGCCTCCTCCAAGCTCGCGTGGCGGTGGCACCTTGCTGAGTTTCTCTTTTTCTCCTCTCCAGGCCATCATGCAGGGGGAGAGCGTCACGAAGCCTGTGCTGCAAGTCATCGTGAGTACTCCCGGCCGCCTCTTGCTGCTGGCGGGTCGGTGGTCAGCTTCAACGTGGGAGGTGGAGCGGGGCTGTGCTGCAGCCAGGAGTGCTGTGTGGAGGAGCCCAGCGTGGCTGACGTGCCCTCGATGTCATTTAGAGTAATAGGTTTTGTGTGATTTGAGCTGTGCAGTTGATAGCTGCATTCAAGGTAGGCAAGTTCACTTTGCTTATTAATCATAGAAGGGATCTTAAAGACTACCTAACTCCAACCCCCTGCTACGGGCAGGATGCCACCCCCTAGATCAGGTTGTCAAAGCCCCATCCAGCCTGGCCTTGGACACCTCCAGAGATGAGACATCCACACGTTCCCTGGGTGACCTGTGCCAGTGCCTCAGCACCCTTACAGCAAAGAATTTCCTCCTAATGTCTAGAAGGTGTCAATTCATGTTTTTGAAGGGCTTCTGAGGAAATGAGGAGGAAGTAACAATCTGGTGTTTTCCCTATAGAATACACGGGCCATTGCTACAGGAAATGGGCCTCCACGTTACCGAGTGTTGATGAGCGACGGGGTTAACACGCTGTCCTGTAAGTATAAAAAGCTGCAGTGAGATTTTTGTAAGTGGGGCGATAATGATCGTGCTGAAGTTCAGGTTTAACGTCACATTGCATAGTGATGAAAGAAGCATTGGATGAGAATGTGGTGTAAGTGGGGACTGCAGACTCTGAAGTGTGCAGCTGCATTTTAACGCTCAGACAAATTCCTTCTCTGGAACTTTCTTTGTGAGGTTGAAGCAATTAACTTGCTGTAGGATACAATGAAAATACAGACATCTATGTATGTTTTTGTAATGCAGGTTTTTAAAGTAGTTTGTCTTAGTCTTTTTCTGACTTCTTTAATATATGATCATTTTAGAGGTCTTTTCCAACCTAAGTGATTCTGCCATTCTATTGTTGCACTCTGAAGTTTGGGGAATAAATACAATTAAGTCTATGTTCAGTGTTGGCGACTTGTTAGTTGTTACACTGTTTGATATGTGCTAGTTAACTGAGCAAGTTGTAGGTCTAATGTAATGCTAGTAGGCTGGCCGGAAAAGTGTCCAGTTGTGGCAGACCCTCTTAAGGCTGGCGTGAGTTAACTGTTTCAGCATATTTCTCCTATTTTTGCAGCCTTCATGTTGGCAACGCAGCTGAACTCTCTCGTGGAAGAGGAACGCTTATCAGCCCAGTGTATTTGCCAGGTTAACAGATTCATTGTCAACAGCTTGAAAGATGGAAGGTACATACATTTCTTCAAGTATGGTTCTACAGAAGAACAGCTGTGCTAGCAGGTGCTCTGTCCTGGGTGACTAAGCAAAGACCAAATCCTTTTGATTAGGATTATCTGAAAATAATAAGACTTTAGGGTGCAGGAGGGAAAATACACAGCGCAGGCACTTACAAAATGTGACTGCAGCAGGTGCACATGTGCCTAGCATAGTGACTTAGTAATTGAAGACTTCCCATTGGAATACTGTTAAATCATAGTGTTTTTTTTCAATTCACTTAAAACTACCCGATGTGGTAAAGAAACAGTGAAGATTGCATGTTGCTTAGGTGTTGTAAAATCTTTGGTCTGTTACGAGACTTTAAGAGAAGCAAGTTAGGCACGGTAAAATGAGAAGTGATCTGATTGAAGCGATCATCTAAAAGCTGTGTCTGTCTGGGAGAACACGATAGGAGGTTCTGCATCTGTTTTTATTCCACAATTTTCTGGAGGGAACATAACTTCTTTTGAGGCAGGAAACGGATTCTCTTGTGAAATCTGGCATGGTTTCAATACTCTTAAAACACTGATTCAAGCCATTTTTGTGTGCCCATGCAGCCTGCCATCGGCCGTCCTTGGTGAAACGTGATACTTTTTCAGGCCTATTTGTACATCATGAGAGGGCCAAGCTGACAGTGAAGAGCTTTTGTTTTCCACATCCCTTGTAAGAAGGATCAGCCCCTAATGGTTGCTTCTGGTATCTGTGCAGAAAGGATACTCAGCCTGATAGACTTGCAGAGAGAGTGAAAGTCTTTTATAATTGTCTATTTTGTGTTTGTAGGAGAGTGGTTATCTTGATGGACTTAGATGTTCTGAAAACTGCTGATATGGTTGGTGGTAATATTGGCAATCCAGTGCCGTACAACGAAGGTGAGTATCCTCTGTGAACAAATAGCTCATCTGAACGCACTATCTGTTATGATAGTCTTTCAGCTGTCTTTCTTTCTTTGCCTTTAAAAAGAAGCAGTCAAGCATGTTCAGCTTTCTTATGCCTCCAGCACTAATGTCTGTATCTCGAAAATCCTTTCTGTTTGTGTAACACAAAGTAGGGTTTGTTCATATTTTCATAAACTCTGCATCTTGTCTCTAGCTTCAATCTCTAAATGGCATTGAGAAGTATCTACACTCTGTGATAGCATTGACAGGTTTTTATTATATGTTAGTGGTCTTTATGTAGAGTTTCAGTAGGTATGTGAAAGCTGTTCAATATCTCTTTGTGATGAGTAACCAAGTAAGTTAGGTTTTCTTCTGTCTGGGAAGAAAATGTCAGGAGGGAGATGTAATAATGATCTATAAAACTGTAAGATGGCACGGAGCGGATGAATAAAGAATGACAAATTTCTTTTTCTCTTCTGCATTCACTTGATGCTCTTTAGTTCTCATATTATCAGGTAGTGGTTTTAAAACAAAGGCTGTACTACACCCCCAAACAGTGTATAGTTAAATTATGGAACATGCTGCTACATGAGTTAGGTGCCAAAAATTGGCACAGGTTCAAAAAGCAATTAGATATAAAAAAAAAAAAAATCCATTAAAGGCTGTTAAACATAACAATACATCCTCTGTGTGAATGTTAGGTTCAGGAAGCACTAAAACTTATATTGCTCGAAGTAGATAGATGAGATACTGTTAGGAAAACATGGCCAGCATACAGACTTCCCTAAGCATCTGGTCCTATGCTGCCATCTGAAAAATGATGATGCTTTGGGTGGCCATTAAGCTGACCTCCTGTGAATCTTCTGCTTTCCACTGCTGAAGTAACTGCATTCTTCATTTTCATGTGCTGACTTACGAGTTGTCAGACAAACATTTTTCAGGTTAGTATAATTTTTTTCCCCCTGAGATGTTCAAAAGTATGTTCAGTTCTTATAGTTCTCTTTCTTAAAAAGAGGGAGGATAATAAACACTCGAAGAAAATATTTGAACATCTCCAACATTGATGTACATACAGATAATGGCTGACATTTAATAGCAAATAGCTTTTTTCGGTGGATTTTTTTCATTTGTCTCTTTTCTGCTGGAATTGAATTAATTTATCGCTAAGAACTAGTGGCAACAACTTTCTGTAAGATATTTTGGACAAATGGTGGTAGGTACGCTGCCGTTCTGGTTAAAGATCTACTTTATTAACTGAAGCTGAAATTAGCTTTTGTTGCAAAGATGTCTTTCTTCATCAACTGTTCTTTTTCCTGGGGAATTAGAGGTGCGTTTGTTAAATGAGCCTAAAAATCCTTTGTTCCTTTGATAGTTACTTAGCTGATTGCTGTTTAAAAAATGTGTTGACATCTCAGATTTTATGGTTTAATCCCACAGTTGCTGTAGAGACCAGGATTTTCAGAACACCTATTGAGCAGACTGTTTTGTCTCTTTCTCCCATTTCTCTTGCTTGTGTGATAATACACAAGCATGTTTCTTGTGAACTGTATGGTGTTCTTCTCTTGTCCTACTGTTGCTTAGAAACAACTGGAAATCTTCCCTCTCAGAGAACTGAGTTGAAAATACACCCTTAAGAGTATAAATTTTGGTAAAATTAAAATGATTTTGATCAAAGTTGTGTTCCTTTGGACTTTAAAAAAGTACTCAGCAATGAAGTTTTCAAATCTAAAAGCTTTTGGGGATGGAAGTGTTATGGGTCTGTGATCACAGAAAGCATGGGCTTGCACTAGGTGGTTAAGAGATGCCAAAACTGATGCAATGTATATTTTATTTTAACACATTCTGCAAAATTCATGCTTTTTTTTTTTTGACATTAAATAAGGCTTCAGTTATGGAAGATGGTGATAGTTTAGATTAGGTATGCTTAACCTATCCTTTATGCTCTGTAAGGCTGTCTCATTTGTCATGAAAGCCTTTGTAAAATGACAGAGGTATATTTGAAGTTGCAGCTTCTTTAAGCTTTTGTGTATGTATCGAGAGATGATACTTTTGATGAATGCTCAGCTAATGCAGAATGAGTATGTAAGAGCACTTTTTTTTTTCCATTAAAAAAAACAGTTTTTAGTCCTACTTTTCATCTTTCTTTAAATGCAGATCTCAAATTGCTAGACATAGGATTTAATGCTATTCTTTCCTACCACAGTAGGACCCAGAGAGTGAGAAGATGCCTTTTGCCACTTTACGCTTGAGCAGTAGGTGGTTAATCTCACTAACAAGGAAGCTGGAGATGCAATCTCTGTAATACACACCATAAAAACTTTTCAGGCGGCGTTTCATAATAGTATTATAGAAAATTAAGATTGAGCAGTTTAGTTCTTTGTAGAAAGCTATATGGTAATGTTATTACTGTCATTAATCTCATTGAAATTACTCTGATGTTGGACTTCATTCTTACTGTAACAATTACTTGCTACTTATGTTTAATTTCTGTCATTAATCTTTCAGTGTTGAAATGCTTGTATACTTATACATTTGCTTGAACTCCTCTTCCTGCTCTTCCCACCATCGCCTTTTGGGGTGCATTTTTTCAAAGTGTGTTTCCCTCCTCTTCCTCCCCTGTGCTGCTGCTCGGTTCTGGAACAGGCCTTCTGTCATAATGGTCCTATAGCAAGACCTCTGGGTAACAAATTGTTAGAACCATAAGACTACTGCTGTACTGCTCTTACATTAGATTGGGCTAAGTTTAGCTTAGGTTTGACAAACCCGATATACGTAGCAGAAATGTGATCCGGTATTTTAAGTGTGGGTGTTTGGTGGTTGTTTTTTTTCCAGCTTCTGCTAATAAAAATTAACGGCAAAAAACAAGCAGAGGAATTGATTTTTTCTGAGCAACCTAAGTGATCCGTAGGCCACCAGCCACTACAAGTCATAGTTTAGCAGTCCCTCGACTCCACAAGCAAGAAAATTGGAGAGATTTTCTCTTTTTGTATGTTTGAACACGTGCACAGATGTGTTGTTATATTCTTAATGTGCTGAGAAACGCCAGGCTTTGGGTAAGCAATCATTAAAGCATGATTTTGTGTTTCATAATATACCAGTACACTAATAGTGTGTTTTTAAAATTTATTTTATCTTTTGTATTAAAACATTTTTTCCCTAGGACTATTTGAAACAGAAGTAAAAGGAAGCCTCTTCCTGTTTCATATGCACATTCCTGTTCTTCTTGCAAATTCTTTCCCTACCCAGACGTATTTTCTCTTAAGTGGTTTGTTTGTGTGTTTTTTTTTCTTCCTCCCCTCTCATACAAAACAAATTTGGGGTGAAGCACTGGCTGGGTCCTCTGAGTGAGGCAGCTGAAGGAGGGTGAAATTCGGTTTCTCCATCTAGCGGATTCTGCAGTAAGTGCACATCGCTGTTTGACGTCACTCAGTTGCTAGGGCGACTCCTGTCACTGCTTCACCACTGTGGCTACTGCGACAAGTGAGAGGAACAGAGTGGTTTTGTGCAAAGACCTTGTTTTGGGTATTTTCTTAAATATTTTTTTGGATTAAAGATACCTAGAAGGTTACCTCTGTAGGCTACGCAACGTCAGGGTCTCCTTGTGTTGATTCCGCTCCTGTACCGTCCTTTCTTGCCATTCTGCTCTGGGACTCTCTGCTTCTGTTCCTTGTGGTGATTATGGGTTCAGTCTCACCTTCTTTTCCACTTTCCCTGTCTGTCTTGCTGTTCACACCCCTAATCAGGAGGGACTTTGCCTGCTCAGGCCTAAGACTTCCTGCAAACTGGTGGCTTAAGGAGTTAGTTGGGTCCAAAGAGACAAAAATGTTGGGTATTTACTAATCTAGAAGCAAAATATTATAGGAAAGTAATTATTTCTGTCAAGTAATGCAAAATTTTGACCTATGGATTAGTCTTCTAATGTACTGTTTTTCTATATATGTCACTTTCCTCTTTCTTGTAATTTATCATTGGTGTAATGCAAGTAAAAGCCCTGGAATCTACAAACACATGCAATATGTGCTTACTGTGGCATGTCATATCCCAAGAAAGGACTGGTGAATGCGGAAATGATGACCCCATCACCTCCACGTTAAATTTCTTCATATTTTGGAAATAAAATGTAGCAGGTGTTTTCTTTGTCTTGCGTTAACTGCAGGTTTGACTTCATCCAGTGTTTTCTTGGTCCTCTCCACATTTTAAGAAGGAATTCTACAATTTTTTATCTTTGCTGTTAGGTAGTAGCAGAAACTACCTGTCAGAGCAATAGAAGCCTATAAAAACTGAGAAGTTGTCAAGATTACTTCAGTGCTGTCCTTTTAAATAACTGTCAACCCTGAGTTCTTCTCAAGTAGAAAGCAGTTGCTTGAGGAAAGAGATCTGACTAGGATTCCTCCATGTAAATATCGTTCAACAGATAGTTTGCTGCTGCTGTGCCTTATAACACCTGATTTTTAGCATGTGTTCTGTGTTTAAAATTTTGTTTTCATACAAAACTTATTTCTTCTTAAAAATGCTTAAGGGTAGTTTTAATTACTGTGCTCCCTGCTGTACTAAATGACCTCTTTCCATTTAATTACCAGGGCAGGGGCAGCAGCGTTCTTCAGCTCCAGCAGCAAATGCAGCACCTAACAAACCACAGCAACAAAATGGCAATGTGTCAGTAGCAGGTAAGAATAATCCTGGGCAGGAATTCTGGTTTCTGTTTGTGCACTACAAAACCACAGCTTAAACTTAAAAAAGACCCTTTCTATAATAGTGTTGGACAAGAAATTACATTAGACTAACCTGTAGCTTGAAAAGGTGAATTATCTCAAGAGCCTACTGTACACTTGAATTAAGAAAATCTGTCCCGTTTCCTCCTCTTGTCCAAGAAAGGAGGGGGGATGTAACAAAAAAAGAAGGAAAAAAGAGGGAAGCAACTTTGACAAAGCAATGTAAACTGAACATCTAGTCTGAGGCAATTTTGTGTTCTTGAAGTGGTGCTCTCTGGACACCCAAGTAGGCCACAGTGTGGAGCTGAGTAAAAGTTGTGTTATCTGTGCTGAGCTATTGAGGCCAAACAGTTTAGGTGGTGCAGGACTGAAATTAATTCGATAGTACATCTATAAATACAATGTTTTGATCAAGATTTTGAATAGCAAGATGCTGAAAAAGGCGGTTGATATAAATGTCAGCCTGTAGACTTATTTTTGAAACGAAGTTGTCAAAGTCCTAGCTGTTGGTACTGCTTCAACTTGTCTGTATTCTTTATGCAGGTGTTTAAGTATTTTGGTTTTTTGAAATATTAAATTTTAACACTTGCTTACTCCAGCAGAAAACAAGTTTTTCCTTCCTGTATTTCAAGCTGGTGATGAAAGCTCTACATTGATACATTAACAAGATTCTGTTTAGAACTGGCAGTATTGCCTTACATCAGGAGACAGTTTGGTTGTAGGGGTACAGTATCTTAGTTGTTCCCCTGAGTGGTGTAGATCCAAACCTGCATGTCCTGCATGGTAGAAAATACGCTGCAAACTGGTTGTTTTCCACTTAGACTGTGTTTAGCAGACTCAGGATACTTCTCCATTTCCACTCTGAAAGTCTGAGTGTGTCTTTTCTGTGGCAGTTTGCAGCCTAAAAAATACTTGTGACCAGGAGAAGTGATTCAACAAACTTCATGGTGCTATAAGGGCACCACAGAGCTCTTAAATGAGTTGGTGTTAACCTGCCTTTTGTCTACACGGCTGAAATTCTGCATGCTTGCTTTTTTTCTTTTTTTTTTTTAATTCGTTTTCTTTTCTGAAAGGGCCTCCTGCTCCAAAGTACCACGCTCCCTCAAACCAGTTCAGTAAAGCGAGTGCTCCCAGCGCAATGAAGACACCAGGGGGATCCCAGGCTAAAGTAGTGCCGATTGCCAGCTTGAATCCATACCAATCTAAGTGAGTTTTAATGGTCTGCCAGGTATTAATCAATGTCACAGGCATGAAGGAACAACTTCTTTTTGCTTTATCATCCTTACTGAGATGTATGAATCTCTGTTAAATCGTTCTTCATTAAGTTTTGATTTTATCAGTTAACTTGGGGAGGGGTGCAGGAAGGGCGGGGAAACGAAACAAAAATCCACACAGCACAGAAACAGCTGTACAGGTTTTTGGTCTTTTTTTTTTTCATCAACACTGACAATGTGAGACTTGCCTTTCCATTGTCTTGGTGAAGTTACCCTGTTGAGCTTGATAGGTTTTTAATATTTTAGTCGAAAATCAATTGACTTCTCTTTTTTCCTAAAGTGACCTTCTTTTTGATAAGTTAATGACAAAACAGCTCAGTAAGCTATTCACTTCAGCTACTGTTCTGTTGAAAAGCATGAGGATGTAATTATTTTGTGAATGACATTTTAAAGTTATGCAAACTGATTTGATTACCTAAGTTAAATGCAAATCCTATAATTGGGCTCTTGAGTTCTAACGTGGCTATTCAGAACAGGCAAACTGCTCTATGAGAAATGTACCCTAAAAAGTAAAAGATTTGAGGCCTGCTTCTGTGCAGAAGGATTGTTTGCTGCTATATCGTACTAGATGTTTTATGCTTGGCTTTGTTGTTGCTTTCTATACAACTTTCTGCCTTTAATGGTCGAGGCCATTAAAATAGAAAGCAGCAGAAAGGCAGGTAGAGTTGCTGAGGTGCAGTGGAAGAATTCTGGCTTTTAAATAGTGACGTTCCAGTTCCTAGGGTTGGTAAATTCAATCTCTTTTAAAAATGAAGAAGAAAAATATAAAAGAGGACGTAGAACTTTTTTTTTTCTTGCACAATTTCAGGTGGACCATTTGCGCTCGTGTTACCCAAAAAGGCCAGATCCGCACATGGAGCAACTCCCGCGGGGAAGGAAAGCTCTTTTCTATAGAGCTAGTTGATGAAAGTGTAAGTGTTATATGTTGAGAAAAAGATAATGTATGCCAGATGCTGATGAACCCTTTATAAAGACAGAATAGAGGAAATAAAGTGTATTACAGAAAATGTTTTTTTATGACGACTGAAGTTCATATTCGTATATTCATTAACTTGAGCATCAGTGATCCAGTTCTTATCCAGAATGAAGTCTTATATGTATGGCATTACTGATTATTTTTCATCAAAGTCTATACTGTGTGACTCAATCTCTGCAGCCTCAAAATACGGTTGTTTAGGGAAACTGACAACCTAATACTTAGGTTTATCATGCTTTCCTTTGGATTGAGAATGAGATCTCATCTTTGCTTAGTTACATGTTACAAAACAAGGAGTGAGAGGAGCATTGCCTCCAAGTTATAACCTTTCATTTTCGTGAGGAAATCAGAGTATAAATTATTGTAATACTAGGAAATTTCATCTGTGGTTTGTTTGGGGAATGGTATCTGGTTAATCTAACTAAACTCGCAGTTTATCAAACCTCTTATCAAATTACAGCCTTCTGTCATGAAAACAAGATTCTGCAAGATTATATTTAGTATAAAATGTGAGGTTAATAATGTAACGTGTTGTCACCAGCCATTTGTTTTCTCTGCATACTGTTAGTACTCTTTTTTTTGTTTTGTTTTTAAATTTATCTATTGAGTTTATAATTGCAATTAATTGTAACTTAAGGACTTGACATCATGTATGAGTAGGAAGTACCACAATATACCTGTGTGCTAACTTGTCGAGCTAGGTGATCTATTTGAACTTTTTCTTTCCTCGAATGGCAATTAATGCCAGTTTTAGGAGTACCTGTTCAAAGGTGTGCATATGATGGCAATTCTTTTGCATTTTGTTCTGGAGCTCCAGAGATGCGAATGAGACTTGAATGTGAGATGTGATGGTCAGGTGTAGAATGTGTTGTTCTAGCTAGAGCTACAAATCTGAGGAGAATGGTGTTTTTTTTCTCAAATGCCTGGAGCTAGCCTGGCAACCCACACTGTGTCTGTAGAACTGATGCCACTTAACAATGTGAAGGCTTTATTTATTTACTTATTAATTTTCATGCTGAATTTCAGTTCTTACCAACTCTCCTGTTTTTCTCCAGGGTGAGATTAGAGCTACTGCGTTCAATGATCAAGCAGACAAGTTCTTTCCTCTCATTGAACTGAACAAGGTACAGTAGTATTGTGCTTTCATGGACTGACATGAGCTAGAAAAGAGGAGCTTCAGCATAGCAAGGATTTTTAAAGGTGAACACAATCCATTTTCTCTGTCTGACTTCCGATAATATCCTCTGTTTCATTGCTTTCTCCTCTAGGTATATTATTTTACCAAAGGCAATTTGAAGACTGCTAACAAGCAATATACAGCTGTTAAGAATGACTATGAGATTACATTCACTAATGAGACTTCAGTTGTGCCCTGTGATGATGCCCAGCATCTTCCATCTGTTCAGTTTGAGTTTGTATCCATCTCCGAGTTGGAGAACACACCCAAAGACTCAATTGTCGGTCAGTCTAAGTAGCGAAATGGCAAGCTATAAGGCTTTGAAATTTTATTTTTGTCGTGAATGCTGGGGGAGGCAGTGAGCAATACAATGCTTTGACTGTTTTGATCTTTTGGGTGAAGTTAGCCAGCGGTGGTTGCCATTAAAAATGCCTTGGGCAATTATACTGTTAAGCAGTCTTTATCCTATTCTGCTAACAATGTGTAATGATTTCTCTGCAAACTTGTGCTTCAAACTAAAGGCAGTAAACGATACTTGTTTATTGTAGTATGATTGTTGTTTTCCACAGAAAAGGGTTGAAGGAAAAATGTCCTTGCTCAGCACGTGTGTGTTTCATACCTTCCATGATCTTGCTTGCTTTCACTATCTAATTATCTCTGTAGTGATTTTGGCATAATTCAGTGAATCCAAGTCCAAGTTGCATGACTGTTTTGGCTTGCTTTGTGAAGTATTGGAGGTTTGTTTTTCTGTAATTTGTTGGGCAGAGTACTCCGGAAAAATCAGAGGCTTGGGTGGGGGCGAGGGTTCTCAGGTTTCACAGGCACAAGATGCATGTGATTCAGAGGCATTCAGCTAGGAATTTTAAAGGTAGATCTGTCATGTTCAAAAAGGAATAATGTCAGGGAGTTCAAAGGGCATGGCATTAGCTCTTACTGCCCAAACATGCGACTTTCCAGGACTTGCTGGATGTTTTGTGTTGGAAGGGACCTCTAGAGGTCATCTGGTCCAACCCCCAAAACTTATTCAAGTTGCAGCTTATGGCCTAGGGGGCTGCAGCGAGGGCACTAGCTGGTTGCTTGTTTGTGGCTGTCATTTTTGAAACCCCTCGCTTGAGAGACTTCTTAACCAGCAAGGATCAGGAGCTGAAAGTGATCGCACTTTGGCAGAGTGTGATGGAAAGAGATTTCTAATGTGGTGAGGCTTGAATTTATGAATATCTTAATGAATTTGTCAACAAAATTAAAGCACTGAAGAATTTTGTAGTAGAGCATTCCTGCCATAATACACTTAATTTCCGTATCAGATTTGATTTGAATAGGGAGCTAGGATATTACAAGGTAAAAATCTGTCACTAGGAATGAATTCTTCTCTTGCGGTCTTGTATTCCCCAATTGTGACCCTTGAGCATCTCTAACTAAATTGTAACTCTTTTTCAGATGTAATTGGAATCTGTAAGAGCTATGAAGATGTCACTAAAATTACAGTGAAAGCTAGCAATAGGGAGGTATCAAAGAGGAATGTGCATCTGATGGATACATCAGGGAAACTGGTGACAGCTACGCTATGGGGAAATGAGGTATGTGCTCTCTTACCTGTTCTTAAGCAAACGTTCCTTTGTGTAGGGTGAGGAAATGCACGCTGTTGTCATCTGAGATGGGCATAGCACTGAGACAGAGTCCTGGGTGTTTGAGGATCGGGGCAGAAAGAAGGTGAAAGACTGTCTGGTTTCATTCAGGTGTGATGTTCTTAACCTTTTTCTGACAAACTGCTGACATGATCTGACTAATGTGTTCTGAACAACTGCAGACATTATGTCTCAAGCCCAAAGACTGTAGATAACAGGCATCTGGTTTAGAAAAGAATACGAATTGTAGTTTGATTATCAGAAAGCCTGATGGCTACGGCTGTCTCGTTTGAGATGAATTTTATTCTTAGGGTGGGATACTTGTTACCTTGCATAAATCGCTGCTTAACTAGGGGGTTGAAAGGCTGTATCTCAGACTAAGAGTTTAAAATGTCAGAGTTTTGGAATTGAAAGATTGTGTGGTTGTAGTAAACTGGTCCTTTACCACTGGAAAACAAAGTCATTTGTCAAAAGGATAGTGTAGATTCTTAGGGATTTATATTCTGGTCTATAAAACGGGAGTGATCCTGCCAGCTTGGCGGCAGTGCTTTATGGCTAAATGATCAAGTAGGTGGCTAAACGTTAACCCTCTGCCGATGTAAATGAAGCCAACTGAAGTTCAATATCACAAAGTTTTGAGGTTGAACCAGCTTGTTACAGGAGAGGTTACTAGTGATGAATTTTTTGTGTAACTCTCAAGAGATCAGCGAGATCTGCATTTTACAGTCTTTTCACTTGTAGAGATAACACCAAGCATTGAGGGGAAGTGACTTACAGCCTGCAGCTGGTGCACTTAGGGTTAGAATCCATATCTGCCCAATAACAGTCATTGCCCTAACTGCCGAGCTGTTGTGTGTTCTTTTTGTATCCCATGGATACAGTGAATGCTTCTGCTAACTGTAGCTCATTTGTGGTCTTTAAGCACATGATCCTCTCCTTGCTCGTTAAGTGGTGTGGGGTCCTGAAAATCTATACCTTTCAAAGCCTCTCTAGTGCCAAGAGGTTCTTTGTTAGTGTCAGACTTTACTCAGATAGCAAACTGATGGCAACTGGACAGCATTAAAGCAGCTTTATGAGATTAAAAACAGAAAATGGAAAGTTGAGAAAAAGTGTTTGGTCAGTATACCTATGCTTCTACTTCTTATGCTGTAGTAGAAGAGACGTGATTGGCTCAGTTAAGCCAAGTGAGCTCTTCGATGTCCCAAAGAGTGGGATCTGACCAAATAACCTCTGTTCGGAGAAACCTCCATTCCCATAACCCATCTCTGTTTTTAAAATCCTTGTGTAAAGCTCCTAAAGGAGACTAATCCATTTTCTCCGAACAGCTTCAGCATCAATATAGAGTTTCTCCAGTTACCCAAGAAATGGAGTATTAGGATTGTTAGCTGCCTTTTCATAAATTTCTAGTGATATTTTTTGAAAACCATACCTCCCAAATACGGTAAGATAGTTTGATTTAGATCTTGTCTTTTGTCATGATCCATGAATTATGACCAGAAGTTCAGTATCTCTATTGTAGTGTGCTTACTCTTTCTTTTTTTTTCTGTACACGCAGGCTGAGACGTTTGATGGTTCTAGACAACCTGTGGTAGCCATCAGAGGAGCCCGAGTCTCTGATTTTGGTGGTAGAAGCCTTTCTGTCCTGTCGTCGAGTACAGTTGTCGTCAACCCTGATACCCCAGAGGCTTTTAAGCTTCGAGGATGGTATGACTGTGTTTGTGTTGATTCATTTCAGCCTGCTGTGAAGTATTCATTTTATTGTCTATATTTGAGCAGCCTGTAAAGTACTGAGGAAGGGGAGCAGACAGTATGGGTTCCATAGGAGTAGTGCGTGCTGACCCAAAGCCTTGCAAGGCAGCATGAAATCAGACTTTGACAAACTCTACTTTGAGTGACTAGCTGAGAGAACAGTATTTATTTATTTATTTATAGCAGGGTTTTTCCACTTTATGGAATCTGATGCGTACTCTGTTAGTATGTACTGGAGGAACTGTTGACTTCTTACAGTGTCTCTTCCTTATCAGATATTTTTCAGATAGCAAAATAGTTTCGGATAGTTTTGCTGTTGTCAGGAAAACAAAATGACTTCTTAGTGCTTCATTACTGCTTCTGGTGTAGGTAGTTGCTAAATTGTCCGCTGTAGCTACTAGCACAGTGAGACGTGGTGTATGTGCTAATGGGGTGAAGTCCCTACAGCATCGGGTTTTGTGAATCCTGGGTTCGCGTTCTGGCTAAATCCTTCAAACACGGATAAAACGTTTGTGTTAGCATTCTCCATTTGTCAGATTGAGCAGTGTTTCAGTACTTCAGAGGGTTGTTGAAGATGAAATTGATTGTGGGTCTTAGCTATTGCTGTCATATTTTAATTATGCTCAGTTTCTGAGTCCTTTTGGTGTGTTTCTTAAATCACAAAAAACGCCTGAATGGGATGATAGTACAATCTTTTTCTGAAAAGGAGTGCTTTCTTACTTTAACACAGGAGGCATAATTTGTTCAATGCTATTTGCTTTTTCTTTTGAAGCTGCTGCAAAGATAATGGTACCGTGTAATTTAATTTTAATTATGGAAATATCTTGATGCCCTTAAATCTTGTTATCTGCCTGCCTTAAAGAAGCGTGCAGTGCGTGGTTTGACCACTAGCTGGCAAACAAATTGCAGTTATATAGAACAAAGCTGTCCTCCTTTTGTGGGTTTATAAAATACAGTGCTAATTAAGTCAGAGTATTAACTTATTCTGAAATGCTATTTTTGTTTGCAATATACACAAATTACTGTAATTGTTTCCTTTGCAATCATTGATTTTTACAAAAGAAAAAAAAATCCCTCACGTATTAAGTACATGAAACTAAACGTAAGCTTTTGATAAGTCTGCATGGTCTGCTACCCAAAAATAGAAGCGCATCTTTGTGGTTCCAGGTTTGACTCCGAGGGGCAGCTTCTGGAATGCTCCTCGATCTCTGATGTAAGAGGTGGATCAGCATCTGGGGTGAACACCAACTGGAAAACTTTGTTTGAAGCCAAAGCTGAGAACTTGGGACAAGGAGATAAGGTAGAGCATGGCAGCTGAATGCAAGCATTGTGTATTGGAGAGGGGGTAACAAAAAGCTTATTGGAACTGTCATGTTGTTGAGCAATATGTGCTTACTCTGTAACTGTTTTTTAAGAGCAGAATCCAAGTTCATTGCTGATGTTGCAACATGATCCTTTGTTTGCAAGAGAATTCTAAGCCTTGCGTAAATAGTAAAAAATAGTCTACCCCAAAGATATTTGCATCTTTGCAAACATATAAATAGCACGAAGTATTACAGGAGGAACAGGTGCATTAAGAGGAAGTGGTTTTCAAGGGTGCACGCTTGTTCAGTAGAAAAGCTAGGAATAAGACTCACCGCTCTGGCATTCCAGTTCAGTAGCCTCTCTAGGCTTAAACTGCTCCTTGACTTGTTTAAAAACATTTTTGTTTTTCAAACTTAAGTGCTAAGCCTTTCAGGATGCAGAAGAACTTTTATCTAAGGACAAAACTTTACCTGTGATTCAGCTGTTTTCTGTGACATTTCTTGCACATGCTTCTTAATCAACCTCTGTTGATCTGTTGAAAGACTTGACTGTGGTCTTAAACCATTAGGATGATTATTTTACCGTGGCGAGTGGGTATTTTTGTTCTGTGGGCTATAGTTTAATCAAACGCTTATCTGCAATACTACACAGTAGGCTTTCTGGTTTTTGTACTGACTCCCAAAAGAAGCATAGGAAAGTGCAGAATCTTAATCCTGTGAAAAAGTAGAGATTTGAACGGACACAATGGAAAAGCAAATATGCTTTATCTGAAGAAAACCTAGCAATCAGAGTTTCCCGCAATGGAAACACAAAATAATCTTGCTGTAGAGACTTTGTTTAACATAATGGAAACCTGGAAATGATTGCAACAGAGGGGTTGATTTACAGTTTCCCAATAATCCATAGCTGTTAAGCTTTCTAATCTTAAATATCCAAGTATGGGTGCCTTGCTTTGTAGTTAATTCAGAATTGGAAAACATTTGAGTGTTTTGAGGCTAATGTTGCACACTCACTCTCCTAGGCGGATTATTTTAGCTGTGTGGGCACAGTAGTACATCTGCGCAAAGAGAACTGTATGTACCAGGCCTGTCCCTCTCAGGATTGCAATAAGAAAGTGATAGACCAACAGAATGGACTGTATCGTTGTGAAAAGTGTGATCGTGAATTCCCCAATTTCAAGTACCGCATGATGCTTCTGGTAAGTACGTGGACTAGAGGAGACCAGTGCTTCTCGCTGACTGCTTTCCCCGGACAGTCCAAGTTGAAATGTTTTGAGACAACGGGGTCTTAGAGTGCTGTTTGTCTGTCTATAAAGTGCCTATGGATTAGAGGATATTTAAATGGCTTGTATGCTGTACCTAGGTGAGGAATGTTTCATTGAGCTGATTAGCAGTTTGTTTTCCTAGTGCTCCAATTAAAAGCTTTTCTCTTTGCCAAAAAGTTGATGCTAGCTGAGTTGATTCTGGTTTCCAAGTGTACTATGCAGTGCAGAGTACAGATGGCCTACGCCTCTTCAGTAGTGAAGATAAACTGAAGTAAAATGGCATTTCTGGAGAGCAGTAATTGCACTTTTACAGCTGCTACCTATATTTAGTACATTTTTTTGTAGGTATTGTTCTGTCTCATGCTTTAATGGAGCAGGCTTCAGAGAGCTGTCTGAGGATTATTGTGATGCCCGCTTATCCCATAAGCATTGAACCTTTTTCTGTTTTACATTATAAATTAGAGTTGTAGCTGCTTCTTAGAAATGCTGTGCCAGGTGGGCATGCAGAGAAAGGGGAACTATCCCTGCAATCTCACTAAAACATACACTGCTTCTGAATAATTTCTAGCAGATAACTTCTAGGAACACACGCACTACTTAACATAGCAGAGCCCTTCTCAGAGAATATAAAGGCAATACTAAAGTTACAATCGTGGCCTTCGGAAGAGTTTGTCTCCTATTTTCACATTCCAAATTGTCAATAGCAGCCTCATATACGAGGCTAGTGCTTGATCTGTTTACTGCTCTGTCTTGTCCTTGAACGTTTTGGTAGTTGTCTCATAGCACGGCACACGTATTTATGCTCAGGTTCTCATGTCTGTACTAAGTAAATGCAGGCTGCAGTCTTGCTGGTGTCACCCTTGGCTGCTGCCATTCTGAGCTACCTGCTCTTGTTCACAGCCCATCAGTGACAGAGGAAAGGAACTGAATATACATCATTGTGTCACAGGAAAAGACCAACAAGATCATAATAGTAAACAGTGCGCTATCGATATTAACTTACTTTAAATGACTGTGACGTTCTATGGAGCTCTTTTAAAAAGTAAAATAATATGTCATTGTCTTCAGCTTGGGTTATGGAAAGTACCGATGGTGCATAAGGCTTTTTAACTGTGAAATAAATCTCTCTCATACTGTTGTACTTAAATATTAGGCAACTGGAGGATATTATTTTTGTTTGCTTTGTTTGTTTGTTTGTTTTTGTTGATTTAGGTGACCATTGCAGACTGTCTAGAGTATCAGTGGGTGACTTGCTTCCAAGATACAGCAGAATTCATTCTTGGGCAAAGTGCTGCTTTCCTGGGAGAACTGAAGGAAAAGGTCAGTCAGCTAGCTTATTAAGTCTTTAGTAAATGTCTCGAAGTTGATCTGTATTTTATACATCTCGTTGTTAGGCGGCCCTCAAATTTCCTGCTTTTTCTTATCGTACCGGTAAGGAAATATTCTTGTGACATTGACTTAAAAGGAAACATGGAGAAAGATGCAACATACCTGCAGAATATGAGTGCTGATCCAGCAGAGAGTGTGGTCTCATCCCTATGTGCACACACAGAGCACTCCTAAGTCAAGAGATACAGCAAGGGCGTTGGATTATGTTCACGTAGTTTCAGCAGAAATTAAAAGAATTATTAAAACAAATTTGAAAGGCCTATGTGAAAGAAAGGGATATTCTGCTTCGTCTGACAAGAACATGATCTTCCCATTCTCTGAGCTGATGGGCCAACTCAGGGGTCTGGTGGCCAGAGATTTCCTCCAGATGTTGGGCTTCAGAATCTTTTGCAAGTTCACAAATCATTGCTTCTCCGTAGTCTGAAGTTCTTGGCAGGGACTTTGCTCTTCTCAGGATTATTTTCCATGGGCCATCTGCCTGGAGAACAGAGGTTTGCCTGGTTTTCCCCATAGTTTGCTCCCCCAGTCAGTCTGTCTACCTCTGAGCTCTTTTGACTCTTAAACTGAAGATCAGCCTGTCCTTATCACCTGGACCTTGAGGGACAGCTGGCTGCTTGTCAGCCCTCAAGGTTGTAGTGCTATTGACAGCTTTAACACATTGACTACAGTTGAAAGGACAGGCTGTTTTATCATTGTACCTAGATTGGAAGGATATGTGAAAAACTGTTTTAGCCATGAATACTAACAGCGTTATTTCTCATGTGTTCCAAAAAATTGTTTACAAAACCAAAAAGTTCCAGAACGCTTTGTATGTATCTTTGTAAGTAGGCAGGAAGCTTTTTTGAACTAATGTGTGTTTGCCCTCCCTTGAAGGCTCTTTTTTTTCACCAAGTATTACCAGAAACTTCGTGGACAATACAAAAACTATGACTTTTAAAATAGGTCATTTGCAGAGATGCTTAAGTAATCTTTCTTTGGCAGATTAGAACAGTTTTTAAGGTGGCTGTAAGCCATTAAACACTAACAGACAGTATTTTCTTCCCTCTGTCTCTGTGCTTCTCTGCTGCATTTTCCTTTCTTCCTACCAAAATAATCTCTTCTTGCTTTTAGTTGTCTACTATATAAAATCTGTGTGGTTTTATTTCGTAATGATGTGGAAAACAGATTAAGTTCTTGAATTGTATATGAACACTGCTGTGCTCCCAGGCTAAGGCTATAGTATGATTGATATTAGGGCTCCATAGATATTCCAGATGTTGGTTAACCTATTGCTTGGCTGTGGGAGGAAATGAGCCAGAAGGGATTCTTGAGGCTGTAATCCTGATTGTCCTGAGACACTGTTGTAGCCCTCATCCATTTCTGCGAAGTGGGGCTAGCTTTCCTGTAATTTACGTACAGGAATGGTGTTTGGAAATTTCCTGCACTTTTATTCTGTAAGGTAAGTGGCACAAAGCTTGCGGTTCTTAGATGCTAAAACTTTTGTGGTATCCTGAAGGCTGGACACCTCTGCTCTGTAGGCAGATGTATTGCTATGGCATTCTAATTAGATGTGCCTACACTTCTGAATTTCCATTTTCAGACGTTCTTAACTTGTCAATATTTTCTTAGTTCAGTCATGCTTAATCTCTGCTAGAGTTCAAACAAAATTTCTTAGTCGCTTCTAATGCTGAAGAGAGAGGGGAAGGAGAGACAGCAGATCCTATGTAACAATACAAACATGTAATGTCTTCTGAAGAGCTGTCTAATGGAAATGGCCAGGGATAGAAAATGGAGCATAATATGGAATGAGCCCTTGAGCAGGAATGCTTTGTGTTCCAGGAGAAATTGGCTTTGATTTGACACTTTTATGAGCTTTAAAAACGGTACTCGATGCATTTTCAGCAAGCTTATCTTAGTGTTTTTTCTCAGAAGACCTCATCCAGTGCCCTGTGAAGTTGGTGGAAGTCAACTGCTTACAGGGTGTATTGAGTCCACGTACAGCCGTGCCGTGCTAAGCATAGATGTGCGTGCAAGGTCTTTCATCTCCTTCTCTGCCGTACTTGTTATGAAAGGAGGTAATGCAGGGTAGCAGTGACTGGTGTGCTAACAGCGTTTTCCGCTCACTAATGGTCCGTGTAGTCTGTGGCAGAGGTGGAAACAGGAGCCAAACACTTCATAAAGTGAGCTTTCTCATCCTCTAATCCATATGATGGTCACAGGAAAGGGTTTTCAATATTCAGGAAGCATATGCCGAAATGTTGCAGTCTGCAGCTGGCTACCCATGTTCTCCTTCATTTGTTGTACCTTCCTAAACCTTAGAAGAATCGCCCCGTAGCGTAAAAGAGTGCCGCACGCTTTAAAACCAGCAGTTTTCATACTTGGGATGTGAGTGAAACTGAGGTGGGTTCAGTTCTGGACCAGATGCTCTGTCTCCTTCTGGACTGACTGATCAAGTCAAGTGCATTTGGTAGAGAGATGTGATGATAATTGCATGCCTGTATCACCATGGGGCAGCAGGATTTTGGTGGAATGTCAGCGAAGATTTTATAATGCGTTTTTACAAAAATAAACTTTTTCCATGGTCTTCACAACTTGTCTAATTCTTTTCTACTGTTTTGACAAATTGTCTGAAATAAATGATGATTATGTTTAGTATTCATATGGTAATTAGAAGTAGCTTATGCTGTAAATGTGACATGGTCTTCTAGTGGTTATAAAAGCACTTTCAAAACATGCATCCACTTTTTATGGAGCGTCCTCTTAAATAGGTCTGTCAGGATGTGAAGGATGCATACAACCTTGATGTATAAGCAGAGGAGCTGAATGCCTAATAAGACAATTAATAGGCAAGTAGTTAACTCTGTCAGTGTCTGATTGTTGCAGAACATCAGAAATAGCCCGTTAAGCTGCATGAGAGAATCTTACGCAGATTTATAATGTTTTCATTCGGTATGTCTGGCTGCGGGCTCACTGCAGCTATACATTGTTTTGTTTAGGTTGCTAAAAAGATTTTTCACTCTGAACTACATCTTCTCTCAAAAACTTTAAGCTATTGTTTTGGCATCTAAAATTTGATGGAAAATTCAGGTCTGCATGCATGATCCAGTTAGTTCCAATATTTTGCCAACATCAGCAAGAGATGAACTGTTCTGAAAATTCCTGGTACTACCAGAACCTTGGGTGACTGCAGCTGATGTCTGTCTTTTGTTCTTCTCACAGAATGAGCAGGCATTTGAAGAAGTCTTCCAAAATGCCAACTTCAACACGTATGAGTTCAGGATCAGAGTAAAACTGGAGACTTACAACGTAAGTATCCTCCAAAATGCAAATAACGTAGCATATGGCTTTTACAGTTTGACTTCTCTCCGTAAGAGATGGCTTCATCCTCTTATGTTTGTGTGGAGAAGTTTCCTAAGGTACTTGCTCACAGCAAATACTGTCAGCCTTGGTCACTGAAGGAGGGGACTGCCTTTAAAGCTGCTCCCTCTCAGGTTCCTCAAGTCTGGCTTGTTCCAAATGAAAAGAGTGTAGCTGCTCTGGGAGTCAAGTTTGCTCGCCTAGCTAACCCTGGTACCAAGAACAGGGAGGGCAGAAGGAGGTTAGAACTGAGCATTCTTTTGCTGAGCACTCTTTGCATGCCATTTTTCTCTTTCACAGGATGAATCCCGTATTAAGGCTACAGCAATGGATGTCAAACCCGTAAACTACAGAGAATACAGCAAGAGGTTGATCGCAAACATCAGGAGAAATGCTCAGCTGGGATGAGAGGGCTGCTGCTAATTCATCAAAGCTAAAACTTGCAGGAAAAACTCGAAGAGAGGATGTTACACTGACTTTTTCCTTACCCCATGTATGACAATTTGGCATTAGTTATACCATGCATCGTAGTCCAGTGTAGTGGGCTAAGTGATTTAATTCATTTCTCTGAAGATACGTCCCTGGTGACTAAGAGTGCACTGAAACGGCCATGATGCTGTAGACCGCTGTGGTCTATTAAACTGTGACAGTGCTAAAGAGGATTCTCTAGACAGATTGTCAGTATCTTTAGACAACGCATTCAGAATGTCTGAAGTAACTTTGCTTTCTCTCTGTACGTAAAGCTGAATTATATAACCACTGTGTCGTCTTTGCAAGGAAGTAGTGACAACCGTGGCACTTGGACTTGTTCAGCAAAGGGTAGGAGGAAGAGCATCATACAGCTTTCGGACGTGGACGAAGGCGAACAGGTCTGTTAGCGCAAGTTAGTTCTTTTCTGTAGAATTCAAAGGCTTCCTTTTTCCACAGGTGCCATGCAGTTGTTAATGCTTGGAATGGCAATATGGTAGAATTATTAATCAAAGACATATCTCTTATATCTGAAGAATATCCTTCCTTCAGGGTTTAATAGACTGAGTCAGATGGGTCTGATATTAATCAAAATTGTCTCTTCTGAGGAAGGCAGATAAGCATTGACTCTCCATCCCCCAGGGAAATCTAGGCAACTACAAAGCATTGCTTTAGTTTTCACTTCAATTAATACTATAGGTTTTTGACTGATTTTAGCGCACTTTTCCTGCCCGTATATATTTTGTATGTCTGTATGTTCACTTTCTTTGGTTTTATTTGTAATGATGTTAATCAGAAAAAAGGTCTTTCAAGGGGGGAGCTTTGTTTGAATAAACACTGTTTAATTCCTGTATAGTGAATTTTGCTTTCTTTGAACACCAAGACTTCTCATTACTGGAAAGCAATTAATTAGCTTTCATAATAAGCATTCACTTGGGGGAGATGTTACCTTATTACAAACTCTAAGGTTAGAGTGAAGAATGGAGACTTCTTTGCCTGATGTTAACAGCATGGAAATGCAGTGATATTTTCACCATTTCTGTGCCTGAGAATGCTGATGAGCTGGCACTTCTGGGATTTTTATTGACGTTTACACAGCAGTCTAAAACTAACCAGGCTTTGAGATTTGTTCAGACATAGAGCTAGTACAGAAAACAGTAATTATGCTACTGGGCTTTTCAGTCAGCAGAGCATGCTAGCTCTGTGTGCTCCTAATCACATTAATTATGTGTTCCCTGGCTGCAGCTCACAGCTTGGCATTTGCTGCACAGCTCCAAGCATCCAGGCAATACTGCAGTGGGTCTCTGGTAGCAAACCTGAAATTTTATTTATTTATTTTGCACTGTAGAGCACTGCTTCTTCACGTATTCATGTGGTGCCCTGGTTTCCTGTTTGTCATCTTTAAGTCTTTATGTTTAGGAACTGTAAATGCCACTTCCATTGATGGACGTGAAGGACATTATCCTGGGCCCATTAATTGCACAAACAGACCCTTCTTTTTTGGATCCTGAGGATCATGACTGGGTTCTTCTGCTGATGCCTTGAATTTTTTATTGAAGTATTTGTTCCCTCTGACCTTGCTTATAAAGCATTGACTAGAAAATTACAGTCTTCAGCACGGTTCCGGACTGACAAATGGTAGGTTAGCGGTGATAATCTATCTTTCCACTCTGCTAACCAGTCTTCTAGTTCTGCTCCTCCCTTCCTGTGTCCCCCCTTTCCCAGATGAGGGGACCGAGAGCAAAATGCTCCTCGAGGCTATTTCGAAGTCTCAGGCCCGTGTACACCGGGTATTTTTACAAGCATCTGTGTTAGCACGTATTTGCTGGCAGTGCAGCTTTATGAGACGATGTCGCACACCCGCCTCTGCTGGGGCAGCTCGTTCTCCCCGAGGGACTGGCTGCACATCCCTAGCACCGGCTTTACTGTGCCGTCAGCCAGAGCACCAGAGATGGCAGGTATCAATACTTGGGAGTATTAAGGTGTCAGGAAGAGCCGAGTGACCTTGAGAACTGGAACAGAAAATCAACTTCAACAGTTGGTGTGAAAAGTCATTTATTTGAGGACTAATAAAAAAAAAAACCTGCTATAAAGTGGGTGCTCATTAGTGACTGAAGAGTTGGAGGGTTTTAATCATGCTTTAATCAGCTAGTATATGATAAAAACATCAAGCTATGTAAGGCAAGGTATTTCTAGTGTAGCTATACAAGTACGATAGGATTATATAAGCCTCTGGTGTGAGATCTCATCTCGAATGCAATGTACGGTTCTGGTCTGCATATAGAGGCAAAAAAGAATCTCAGCTGGGGCGAATACAGAGGAGGACTATACACTGAGTAGGAGAACGAAGAGCTTTTTTAGGAGGGGCCTGGAAGAGCTAATTTAGCAGAATGACTCCCGGGAGGGGGATATGGCTTATATAAAACATATATGTAGATCTTGGCTACCTCACTTCCTTCCCCTGGTCGCGGGCTCGAGCCGTGGAAGAGAACTGGTTAAGGAGAAGTTTGTCAGCCCAAAGGGAGCGAGGTTCTGCAGCAGCCTCTGGGCCAGGAGGGAGGGCAGGAAAGGTGCAGCCAGGTCCAGGTCCTCGTCCTCGCCTCCCAGCTCATTGCCGAGCGGCCGCTGTTACCCAAACCCTGGTGTCAGCGCAGCTGCTAACGGGGGGCAGGGGAAAAGGGGACTCTTAGAGAGCTCCAGGCTCTTTTGCTGGTGCCAATTAAAGAGAAGACAGTGGGCTCACGATGCTAATTAGGATTACTGGCAAATGAGTCTGGCTTTTCCTTCCCTGCATCGTAAATCTCCCCTGCTTGTGTCTGGGTTATCGCTGAGTGCCCTCACCTGCACGGGATGGCCAAAGGTGTATTTGCTCGAGTGAAAGGATGCTGGAATACCTCCTAACTGTGCAGCCAAGAGTCCCGTGGCTCCTAATGCTTTACACTAAATGTACAAAGCAAAGACGAAGCTGGGCGGTTGCTGGTTTCAAGCAGGTGCAAGGGCAGTCGGATGAGAACACCGAGGTCGGGGTGGCTGAGGGAAGATTTGGAGCATCCTTTGCTGTTGTGCTGTGTACAGGCGTTTGGCTGCTTGTGTTGATTCCCAGTTATGATTTAACTGTTTTCACTGCACATCAATTTAAAATTAATTCTTGGTGACCCTTATGAGTCTCTGGAGGGGAGATTGCACTTGAGTCAGATCTTATTTTTAAGACGCATTGGTTTTGTGTGTTGTTGTTTTTTTTTTTTTTCGTTTCCCCAAAATAAAGCCTTGAGCAGTAATATATTCGAGGAGCTGTTGTGAAAAACAAACGGTCTTCTTGCACTGATCTGCAGCAAACACACTCCGTGTTTCTGGTAGGTCGTTGCTTTACGCTGTGTATGCTACGCCTGGCAGCTTGGATGAGTGTATGTGTGGGCTCCGTGTTCCAGCACGGTAGGATTGTCCTTTTAGTGCAACGGGTGTGAGAGTGGAAGTTGATGAGTCTGATGTTTTGATTCTTAATACTCCGTGATATTTGCATGTGCTGCCCAAAGATACGGCATAACATCTTGAGGGGGGGAGGAAGGACATACTTTCCCTCCACGTCCTCTTTCGTCATCTTTTCCCTTTGCCCTTTCTTGGTTGGTTTTGGCTGGCCCTTGCGAAGAGCAGCCACCGTGCCCAACTCCCTCGCCCTGGTCCCTCTCGCTCTCTGGAGGCGGTCGCCCTTCGAGAAACCCCTGCTGGTTACGGTGGGAGGGAGAAACAGGGATTTTCTCTCTCTTGTGCACGATGGTCATGGAAATGTGCAACGGAGCAGGCTTCTGACAGCAAACTGCCCCAAAAGCCTGTTTGGGGAGGGAGTGGTCTGTAACATACGATGTGTTATAACTATTGAAGTCGTGCAGTAAATACTGCTAACCTTATTACAGGGAGTGGAAATTCTCTTTACTATATTATCTGTGAGGATACAAAGAGGCCCAGAGACCTTGTCTCGGTTTTCGAGTCTGTTTCTCGTGTTTACATTTTTACGTTTCATTCATACACATCTAAAAAAAAAAAAAAGGTGGTTTGAATCACCAGATGGATCTTCCGTGAGGACTGTTATGCATTTTTCTGTTTATTTTATTTGAATAGTTAGGTGTCTGTGTTTGGGGATGGGGTGTTGTTTGTTTTTAGATTTTTTTTTTCCTGTTTATAGTGCATTGATTTGTTGTTAAATTCAGCCTCTCTGCCATGCCAAAAGCGTGCCTATGGGAGTGTTCCCAGGCTGCTCATAGTACTTCCCTTTTCCCATCCTTGTATATTACTGTTCTTGTGAGTTATTTAAAATAAACTGGATACTTCCAAAGGCATTTTTTTTTTTAAATTCGATGCAAGCTCCTTGCCCTTTAAAGGGACCTATGGGTAGTATTTTAATACAGCTTAAAAAAAATCCTCCTGAATTCTTCCTATTGCCTGATGTTTGGTGCCACAGTGTTCATCTTGGGTGAGCCCGGGGAAAGTCCTTGCTGCTCCGGTACCTTTCAGAAGGATGCTGTTGGCCTGGGATGGTCCTGGTTCGGAAGAGGGCACCAAGAAGGCTGCACTTCAGTACACGACGGGCTGCGGATGTTCCGGGGGGGGTTCTTTGCTCAGAGCTTGCCCTCAGCAAGTTGGCTGAGCAGACCTCGGCTGCCGTGCAGTTCTTGTCTGATCTAGAAAGGACGGACGCGAACATTTGTCATGTCCACTCTGACATCACTGTTGGGCAATTAAGAGAAAGAAATCTAATTTTTTTGGCCATCACTTTCGCTCTTGGAATTCCCTCATGGCTTATCGTACAAAAGGCTGAAAAATAAGAGTAATAATCCGATTTTTGTCCGTTCCCGGTGTTTTATGTTTTCCATTAGAGCCTTGCTGGTATGCTGCACTGACTTTTTGAACTGCAGGATCAAAAAATACTCCTCCCTTTTTTTTGGTGAAGACTGTCTCTGAGAAGGATAAATATTATTGATTGAGGTATTTAATACACTAATGAAACCCACAATTATTGACTATGTAATTAATATACTGTCTAAAAGTAAAGTTTGACAGCGCATATAGAAAAGCTATATTGACTTGCACTTCTTTGGCAATGTGCCTTGCAGGTTTTTATTTATAGAAATTGAAACACGTTCTTCTTCAAGTAATGATTCAATCCCACTTTCTGCTTGCCACAAGCTAGAAGGCTGCTGTTCTTCTTGCTGACTGTAAGGCTTTCATTTATCTGTGGGGAACTAAAATGTTCAGCGTTTAGCTTTTCTGCCTATTGTATTAGGTTTCGGCGCTAAGCCGTGGCGTTAATGTGCGCGGTGCTCTTTCTCACAGCTGGGAAACCAGACTTTTTCCCTTTATTTCCCTTTATTTTTGCAAGTAAAATTACAGGAGGAGCTCCTGACTTGCTAACGGTAGGGAGAGAAGAAAGCGTGGGAAACCCAAGGGCCATCTCAGAGGGTTTTGGGTAACCCATTTGTTTTTAAAGCATCCCTTTGTGAGAAGGGGTGTGCTTGGGGAGCACATATCCTGGTTTAGGCTGCAGGTGATGCCTGGTTTTGTCCTGGGTGGCCCTTCAGGGTTGCAGCAGCAAGGTCTCATCTCCTCTCCGTCCTGCATGGGCACTGCATGCTCCTGTCCCATCCCACTGCATCCTTATCCTCGTGGCCGCCCTCCTCCTGGAGCCTCGGCGCGTCTCCTGCCTCCTGTGCCGTTTAAGTTGCCATAAACCATGTATAAATTGCCAGGAAGCTGGAGATACGTTCATAAACGGCCTGAAGTTGTTCGTGTGCCCTGCGAAATGTTAAACTTCTTAGCGCCAGGTGAAGTTATTTACATCGAACTCAGAAGCCGATAATGAAGGTTTTTTTAGATTTCAAGTGATTTAAAAAAAACTTCCAAATCCCAAGCGTATCAGCTATCTGGTAATTGGAGCTTGTGCTGTCATTAAAAATGACAGCTTTCTCCAATAACATTCTTAGTGCTTGTAAAATGCAGCTAACATAACCTATATTTAACTTGTATTAGCTAGAATTTCCTTCCCATGCTTGCTTACTTTCAGACCTTTGGTGTGCATACCAAGGTCCTTCATGAGCCATGTATTATTTTACCACCTTGGAAGAGTGGAAAGCTTTTAACCAGGGCTGGACAGCCCGGTGGCTCTTTGGTGGCTTCCCCCATAGAAGTCTTCTCCCAGCCAGCCAGGAATCAGAAGCCCTTCTCCTGGTAGAAATGAACCTCGAGCAATAAAATATGCTGCAAGAAAGCCCCGCTTCCCTTTCTGCTAAAGGTTAGAGCCTTGGAGCTCCTGCTCCTTAACCCTGCTGAACAAACAAAGCCCTTTTTTTTCCTCTGCGGTCAGTTAAAAAACATTTGCATGTGGAATCGCCGAGGCGCTGTCCCGTAATTGAGATGCTGGGTGGCAATCTGCTCCCCTCCTCCGCCTGGAAGTGTTCCACGCAGAACCCTCTAATTAAACAGAAAATGGTTTGTCATGTGTAACTGCCTCTTCTGAATGTAACAAACTCATTTCAAGAGATGCCAACACCGTCTTTATAGCTGGTTTAATAATCTTCTCTTGAATCAGAGAGGGCTCTAACCTCGTATTTCACTTCGCCAGCTGTTTATTTCTCCGCATTTTTTCTTCCCCCCTTACGCTGGGAATGTGTAGACGACTTTTGTCTTTTTTCTTTCTTTCTTTTTTTTTTTTTTTTTCCCCCGGTGTGGAAATCCTCATTAGAGTAACGGAGCTGAAGCCTGCGAAATAGTCTGCTCGGGCTGCTTCTCGCAGGCGCTGCTATTTGCAGTGGGAGCACGTGCTGGCTCTTAGCGCCGAGCCCTGTCAATCAGCAGCCTGTCGCACCAGGAGGGAGCTTGGAGAGCCCCGCTGCCAGCCCCGTTTGCTCGGGAACGAAGGTGTTTAGGCAGTTTACAAAGCTCCCATCTATTCTGCAGACAGATGTGCGTGCCACGGCCGCCCTCTGCACATGCCTATAATAGAAGCCATTAGCTTCCCCGTTAGCCGAGCGCCGCAGCGAGTCGCGGAGCTGCAGCGCGTTCCTAATGCATGAAGTGTGGTCTGGGCAGGACACAAATAGTGTCGCGGATTACCAGGTAAAATTGGCTTTTACCTCCCCCCCCATCCTTCTCAGACAGTTTCCTGCCAAACTTCAGCTTTTAAGTCGGTGCTCAAAGAAATTCTCCCCGCGTAAAGGGCCTCTCGCTGCCTTTTAAATTGGCTAATGTTTGGCAGAAAATCCGAGGAGCTGGTGCTGTTATTTAGTGCCTTCATTTCTTGCTGCCTCAAGACTTCATCTGGTATTCTGGGCTTCTGTTTATTCAGGGCCTGCTGGAGTAGCAGTTGTGTCCGCATCTCTCCTGCCCGTATTTCGGGTCCATGGGGCTTGCGGTGGACACTCCCTGCATGGGACGGGTCTATAGCAGGCTTGTTCCTTGGTTAAAACCCATCCCAGTGCAATCCTTGTGTAGTGGCTGCCTGCGTGGTGGAAGACCAGGAGCGGTGTTCCTCCAGCCAGGAATGCTGTTAGCATCCAGCTGGGATGTGAAAATCACTCCTAGGCTTGTATCGCTAAATATTGCCAGCCTGATGCCACCATCTTCAAAAAGGGAAGGAACAGCAAGCTGACTCCTGTCAGTTTGTTACAGCGTATTTATAACTCAAATGCTAATTCCTGCTCTTGACTCATAATAGCTTCTGAATTCTGAATCTTTAAATTCCGGATCTCATGTTTTGAGGTTAATCCATTCAGATAGATCGGGAAGTAGAATTTATAATTTGGAGAAGTAGTGTCAGTCCTCCTTTGCTTCAGCCCGTCATTTCACGTCGGCAGTGGGTCCCACCAGCCCGCCAGTGCTTGACCCCTCTTTATAGACCAGTCAGAACCAACGCGTTCATTTTATCTGACTTGATAGTGCACTTTCCTTCAAACTCTTCTTACCTTGGCCTGTAAGCTTAAGAGTCGCGCTGACTGCCTGTCAGCATACTCGCCCGGCTCTGATTTAACTCATTCAGCTTATTGTGAGCCTTAACCTATTTTCCGCGCTGCCTGCAAGTGTACCACTTCTGTAAAGAGATTAATAAGACCCCCAAAAAAATAAAAATGTATCTTCATTTTCCGATTTCTCCCAAGAAGCACTACGGGCTGGTGGGGTTTGAAGGCAGGAGCGGTGTTAATATATCACCTGTCGGCGGGCACAGCCTTTCAGAGCAGTCCCCGAGCCAGCCCCTGCGTGTCCCGGTGCTCGCGCTGGTGACAAAGCTCCAGGAGCTGCCTTCACCTTGTATGAAGATTTGCTTGACTTGCTCTCATTATGCTTTAGTCCTGTACCAGGCTGTGTGGAGAGCGTGCTCATTACTAAGCGAGACTGAAGAAAAAAAAAGTAACCTGTATCTTGATTAGTACTCTGCCTTTTAATTACCATGGTTGGAAACAATTGCAAAATTATGAAGCGATGGCTGTAAATTTCTCTTTTGAAACTTTAATGCTTCATTTCCTAACTTCTTCCCCGGTTAACTGCTAAAAGATCACAGCGTTTTAATGATGCCTGCTAGTGTCGCTTCCTCCGACTAATGAGGTGTCAGTGGCGTTAGGGACAGGGCCGGGTCCTGAGCAGCAGCCCGTGCCTGTGCCCTGCCTCCGTGTCTGCAGGCGGCTGGAGGAGGTTCGGTGCCCGAGCCAAGGGCCGTGGTGCTCCTCCTGCCCCTGGTGTCCTCCTGGAGGGCTGCTGCTCAAATTCAGCTTTAGACTCCTCATCCAGACCTGCTTGACTATGGTGCTGGGGGCTTCATCCCGCAGAAGTCACCGTGTGCCAGCTGTGCGGCTGCGCCCAGAAATCCCCATTCCAGGAGCTCCGTGCTGTGCGCTTTTTAAGCAGGCTGGTGGCAAACACCTTGCGAGGCACATTCGTTATCCCAGCTTCGCTTAATGCATAAGGCTTGGTGGGGAGGAAGCGGATCCTCTCACCGATTTGTGTTTCTTCAGCTAATCCACCTCCCCGGCTTGGCACGGCTCGCTTTCAGTTGCAATATTGCGTGTCTCAGAGCAGCACTACACACAAGTTTTAATTGCACTACAGAAGTGACTTGCTGCCAATAGTTCATTAGACTTCATGAATGCTCAAACTGAAGAACGGTCTCTCTGGATTAGCATCATCTTCCAAGACACCCTTCTTGTTGGAGCGCTGTCAGATGAATTGATAAAAGAATATTTCTGGATTGAGCAAAAAAATTACTGGCGGGGAGATGGAGCAGTCCTGAGGTTTCCAGACAAATGAGCAAAACCCGGGGAAAGCGGTAATTCTGCATTCAGGACGTCACAGGCATGACAGTAGCTTGGAAAGCCTAGATTAAAAAGGAGCTATTTTTCTGCTGGAAATAGGAGGACGGGATTTGGTGCCAGTCAGGAGCAAAGCCTACCTGATTCAGGCAGGAAGCTCAGTTCACCGAAGCAGTTTCTCCGGGAGGCGGAGTGCAGCGGCGGTGCGGAATCGATAGCCAGCACCCGGCGACGGTGGCAGAAGCATTTCAAACATGCCCGGGATAATTAACTCGGAATTACCAGATGCATATTTTCAAGACTTAAACGGGACTTAGCAAAGGGTTTCGTGCAGCTACGTGTCTGGGCACAGAGTTCTCAGCGGCCCCGGTGTGCAGGGCAGGGCCCTCGGTGCTGCTGCGAGGGCTGGAGGTGATCCAGCGGTGCAGCCACTGGAATAACCTCTGGAAATAGGGTTTAGGCTGTAAACCTCGTCTTCAGCTGGCTCGTAAGTGCTGCTCGTCCTGGGAGATAAGTCATTCCACGCCTGTCCTTAAAAATGACTGGCTCAGCTATTGTCTGCATAAAATCACCTTTGTTTATAGTGCATTCCGTAATGGATCAAGCGGCAGAGTAAAATTTAAATAAGTAATTATTGTGCAGGAGGCACACGCTAAATGGAACAATTTCCCTGGCTGCGGTGCCCTTTTGGCTGCACTCTGAGCACAAGATAACTCCCTGGGGTCTCTCTGTAATCAGGTGGGTTCAAACAGGCAGGTTTTGGCAGCTCGCACACCTTTGCTCTTTGAGCACTGTTGCCGTTCCAGATCTGCCTAAGCAAGCTAAAATATCGGCTAAATTATTAACTCAAAAATAAATAGGTAAGAAGAAGAAAGAGAGAAAGGAAAGAAACAAGCCATGGGCTTAGGTGTTCGTTTTGTTTTTAACTCAGAAAGGCAAGAACTCCAGAAACTGGGCTTGGGTTTTGGTCACAGTAAGTCAGCGCAAGCATTTGGACCTGCTGTCCCTCCCCCCAGAAATGGACTTTCTGAGAGCCATTGGCACTTCTTCCGGAGCCAGCAGGTGGAGCTTTAAGAATAGCATCCCTTACCAGCCCCATTTGTGCTGGAGCCCACCGAGTGGGAGCTATCTGTGCTGAAATTCTGATTGAATAAAAATTGTTCATTATGCACAGTGTCTGGTTCAGTACACAGAGGCAGCCCCCAGGCGCAGACCCCAAGTAGCTGCTTTCTCTTTCCCCAGATTAAAACATATGAACTGCTTTGATGTAATCTTATAACAAAGCCTAATGGAAATTTTATATCCTCTGAAGTTGACTGTCATTTCTCATTGCCCTGCTTCCTCTGTCCTATTAATACTCCAGTCCAGAGAGCCATAGCCGAACTTGTGCTCTTTTCGCTCTCAAACACGGTACGCTTCCCCTTCCATGTTTAAGTTTTTATTTACGTTTAAATACCGTTATATTACATTACAGTATGTTTAATCCCTTGGTTTTTTTTTTCTATAGCTATTTATCATTTTAATGGAATGCTGCAGAATATTACATTGTACAATGTGTTTAAATTGATAAATTGTATTAGAAAAAAATATTGGATAGTATTTTTAATGGTAAGTGGGGCTTTAGTAGATATATTTTCTCATTAGTAGACTAACTGCACACAGACGGCATGAGGCTGGAATGTTAAGGATTTTGGGATAAGCAATATTTATGACTTATTTGACTAATTAAGGCATAATTTTATCACAAAGTTTTTCCCAGACTTTGCTGAGCAGGATGAAGGAGGAAAACTTGCCCAAGTGCAGTTACTCTACAACATCAGTTGCCATAACAACTTCATGCAATACTATATTTTTACTTGAAATTCCTTTTAAGACTCAGTTGCTGTAATAATTTGTTTCAGCTGCTAAAAGGCATGTTTCTCTTTGTGGTGGTTTCAAGGCTCTCATTACAGTAACAAAAAAGTGGCTGTGTTAATATAGACTCTTTTCATTTCAACATATGCAAAAGTTCAATAGACTCCAAAAATAGAATTAAAGGGTGGAGGTGATGAATCTGCTATAAAATCTCTTCCAGTCTTTAGGAAAGAGGAATGGGCTTAGCCGGTGAAGGTGAACTTTATTAACAGCCTTAAGGAGAGATGCTGCTACTGCTCTGTACCCACAATTATTGCACCCGACGGCAAGCTAGGAAAAGCAGCTTCACATTGTATGTCCTGCTGCCTGGCGCCAGCCTGAACCGTGTAATCCAAAAGGGGGGTGAAGGATGTTTCTGCCCCCCGAGAGGGTTGGGGTCAGCCGGCCGCCGTGCCCCCGGTGCTGCTGCTGCTGCTTGGCCAGCGGCTGGCACTGCGTTGGCTCCTCCTGATGTACCTGCTGCTTTAATTCATTAAATAGTCACCTCACACCGACTGTATATTGTCTACTTCTGGCCACAGGCGTACCAGAAGTGTAAAAACAATTTTCAGGCAGCCTGGAATGTAGTCTGATTTCTGATTCCGATGTTAATTCAGCGGAAGGCAAGGAGTGCATGATAAGAAAGGTGCTCGGTTTTGCTTTTAACCCTTTCCCCCGGCTTTTGTGAGTGCTGCTGTCTCCCAGGAACAAGCCGTGCTGTAGCTGCCCTGCCCGTTGAGCCATTCCTGCTCTGTTCTGAGTCCCCCATCTGGCTTTTGGCATCTTGCAGTCGAGGCAGCAGCTCCTCAAACAAGTTCTTGTTCTAGTTCAGCATATGGACCCTGTTTCTACTGGTGCCAGGCAAATAACAAAGTTTTAATCTGTTTGGTTAATTGAGGCAGCCAAAATAGGGCTTCTTTTTCACGGTCGCCAGGCTCCTGGGGTCTGTGGAGCACGATGAGATCTCCTGGTCCTGTACCCAGGCGGTCCTTAACCTGGGGACAAAGCGGAGAGAAGAGGGGACCCGCTGTCTCCAGGTTTGACTGGGGGTCCGAGCTGGTGGCCTAATTTTTGGCACTGCCCACGTGGGTCATGGCTGTTCTGAAAAAGCCCTGGGGGAGCAGGTCCTACCTGGCTTTGGGGTGATGAGCACCTCTCTCCATCCAGCACGGAGCCCGTGCATGTGATTCCTCGAATCAGGGCATGCCGGAGCCCACACGGACCTCTGCTCCTTTGCTGCAGTGGGGAAAAGACATCACACCTCTTAAAATCCTTGTAGGTCCCACCACCCGGTCACTCGGAAGTTATTCTGAGCTCTGGTGTGTCATTTTACAGAATTAAGGTGTCCAGTTGGATCCCAGTCTCCTGACAACATTTCTGATTCTCTGCTTGCTCCTGCATTCCTCCCCCCTCTCCCTTTTCCGATCCCGGTTCTTTATGCTGAATTACGAGGGTTAAACCAGTGGCATTTTGCTTCTGTTCCCTCTGACCAGTTCCGCCCGTGACCCTTGGATTTTTAATAACAGCAGAGATGATGGTCATTTAATGCAGCCCCCTGCCTGCAGCGTAATCTTCATCAAGGTTTTCCTGTAGCCTCCCTCAGGCAGCTTATCTTGTTGCTTAATTGTCTTTATGCTTCCTCACAGCTTCCTATTTTAACCGTATTTCCCTCAAACTGCAGCCGCGTTTTGGTCCTGGCTCAGGAGTGACTGCCTTCCAGCTCGGTGTCTGTCAGCCCTGGCTGTGAAATTTGGGCTGGGCAAATTATTTTGGGTGAGTAGAGATGATAGAAAAGGGCATGTCTCACCACGAAAGATGAATCATTCTTTTGCCTTTTACTCCTTGTTGTAGTAACATTACTCCTGAGGAATTTTTTTGCTATTTATGTGATTGTCACATGCGATTCCATCAGAATTACAAAGGAATTCAGCACGAATTAGTGGCCACTTAACGCTGCAGAAGGCTGCGATGTAAATGTACTCCATGATCTCATCTACAACTCAGTCCTTAGCGGATGCTTCAAGGTAGATTTTTTTTTTTTCCTAAAGTGGCCATAAATTGCAACCAGTCATTGGACTCCTTCCAGTCCTACAGCAATTACTGGGCCAGTTCAGCTGAAGGGTTTGATCAGGTGTTTTACTAGCAGGATTTTATTTCGCTAAATGAACATCTCCTAAAGAACCGGGAATGTAATATTTACACGTTAAAGTGCTGCTGTAATGGCACTGCATTTAACTTCACTAGGAGACCAGGAATCCCGTGGTAAAATGCCTGATAACTGCTGCATTTACCAGGGGAATGAATTTATAGCGGTTGAATTCCTCCAGCAGAACAAAGGGCTGCATTATGAAAGCACCCTCGTCACTCTGACAAAGGTTGGAGCCAGTCTTGATTCTTCCTCCGGCAGAGGAAGGCGTTGCTTTGCGTCGCAGTGGTTGTTGCATTGCCCGGCTGCTGGAAATATTTTGGGTAACGGGGTGGGATGTTGTCCTTCTGTCTTGCCCACCGCGGGCTGCATGTGACTTGGTCTAGCTTGGGAAATCCGGGAGAGGTTCTCCAAGGGAAGAGGTTGATGCAGGTGGGACTGAAATCACCCAGTGCAGCTCCTGTGCCACGGCTGCATGCCCAGATCTGCCCTCATGCCACCCGTCCCCGTGCCCAGATCTCGGGACAGCGCTGTGCCACCTCTGCTGCTCACTCGTATTAGGCACCTCCGTATAAATAACCCGGGGTTAGCCATGCAGCTCCTCTCTCCCTCTATTTTCTTCCGCCGGTATTAATAGTAGCTAATTATTGCTTTTACTATTAGGTCATGTGTTGTAAATACACTAAATGCAGAACGCATCCCGCGCTTGCCGGCTCGTGTGTTAATGCCTATATTCTGCCTCGTAACATCCAGCCTAATTGGCTGCTGGCGCTGCACTGCCTGACACGCCGCTTTTTGGGATAATTGCTCCCAAAGTCTCAGCATTTCAATGCGGTCGGTATTACACGATCTAGCTAAAAATCGTTCCAGACAAACCCAACCTCAGCCCCAGCCCAGCTGGGGCGGTGTCAGAGCTTCCAGGCAGGAGCAGGGGGCTCTGTGCAGCCTCTCCCCCCGCGGCTCGGTGGGTTGGGGTTTTGGGGTGCCCCCGCTGCCATCGGCGCGCTGCCTGCGTCCGTGGGTGGCAGCGGGATGAGTCCCTGCCAGCCCGGTCACCAGTGAAGAATCTTTTTAATTATCCAAGTGGTGGTAAATGCCTGCTCTTATTGGTATGTGCATAAGCTGTAACTTTGCTAATTCTCATCTTTAATCTCTTTGGGCACAGCTGGATGCCTGCGCTCCTCAGCGCTGCCTTTCTCCAGCGCCTGGAGGACGCGGGCTCCCTGCCCTGTGTGCCAGTGTGGATGCACAGTCCCCCAGCAAAAGGGCTTCAGGCTTCTACCCCAAAAGCACTTGCGGGTTGTTTGTGAGCATAATGTCACGCCAGCCTCATGGGATACGTGTGCCCTGTTCGGTTTTCAGCCGCGCAGCGCTGCAAGCCTCCCAGGTGCGACGTTAGTGCTGATTTTGTCTTTTTCTCCACTTCCCATCTGGGAGCTGGAGCAGAGCAGAGCCTGGCTTTGCCATTCGCAAGGAGACTGTCTCCTTTACCCCGTGTGCTGATAGCTCCGGAAGAATCACTCGTGTTCCTCGAGGGACCCCCTTCCCCTCTCAGGCCAGTAGTAGTGCTCCTTTGTGGAGGGAGAGCCCGATGCCCTCAGTTCATCAGCAAGCAGCTGCGGTACCCAGGACGTGCACGCTCGGCTGTGCTGCTGCAGAACAGCGAATCCTCCCTTTCACACTCTTGAGCAGAGCAGAACATATGTGCTGTTACCTCTTAATTCTTCTGTGGAGCATTAGGACTAATAAAACCTTCCAGGGCGTCTGATGGCAGAAGCAGCTGACGTTGCGTGCTAAGGAAACAAAGGCTGGTTGCAAAAAAATAAAAACGACATCCCCAGCACCTACTTCTTCCAGTAACGGTGAAAAAAATGTGTGACCCCCTCCCATGGCAGGTGACATGAGTTGCTTGGCTAATTGCATGGGGCCTGCATACCTGGGTGGTAAGGAGGGACTGGAGCACCGGCATACCCTTTAAATAAGAGAACATTTAAACGTCATTGCTTTCATGTTTGCCTCCTCGCTTCTAATTACTGAAGGCAGCTGACTTTAAAGCATAGGCCATTTCCTCCTCTTCCTGCAGCGGGGTCATAACAGCTTGTTTATAGACTACCGGGCTGGTTTGCTGCAACAGATTGTGACTTTAAATAGAAGGTTGCTAAGAGTGAGGTAAGGGCGGTGAGAGCATCGGGCTCGCTCAAAACAAGTCGCCTGGTATTTGGGGAGATGGGAGCGGCCAACAAAAGAGCATCAAGGGAGCGGCGAGGGAAGAGCAGTTGTCTCCAGCAGTTGCCATAAGACGAGTGCGAAGGTAGGTATGTCCTTTAACGAAGTGTGATGGTGCCAGCTGTGTCCTGGGGAAACCTCTCCCTGTTTTTTTTCCTGGAAGATCTCACGAGACGGCAACGTTACTAGTTATTTGTTCATCCTCAGCAAAATGCCAATAGCTCCTGTTTGGCGTTGGGCTGAATATCAAAAAAGTTGATTCATTGACTTAAAAACAAAACAAAACCTACACTGGACAAATGCTAGAAAACATGTGTTGGTAAAGAGGTGGACTGAGTGATGAACATATTTTCTATCTCTTGTATCTCTGACTCATACGGCCCTAGCTTAGTGCAGATTTTATTATCTTATCAAACAATTAATTACCTACATCCTTTAATTTCATATATATACAGTTGGAGATTGTTGTTTTTGTCTTCAAGTGCCTCTTATCCTCCCCAGTAGACCGTTGCTGCTAAATAGAAGGGATTATTTTCTTGGTGGCCATGCCAGATTTATTTATACTGCTAAGCCTGCTCTAGGAATTGGGGTGAAAAAGACTACCAGACTATCAAATTCAGCTTACCCCCTCGGATTTAGTCCCTGGCAAGGCTTCTGCTGAAGTCTTGGAAGGAAAAAATTCATTAGATGAACCTTAGCATGATTTTTTCCGTGGCTTTGATTTTAATCAAAGTGCAGGCTGGAAATTGTTTTATCATTAGGATCTGTTGACTGAATGTCAATGTGAGGCGGTTACCCCCGCCCGCCCCGACTCGTGTACAGACGCATCCTGTGTGCTTAGGTAAATCCCAGGCTGGGAGTGTGGAACAGCAAAAAGGGCAGAAATTAGCCTCTAAGGCTTGCAAATGCACTGCAGGCTGATGCCTTTCTGCATTTCAAGGACCTAAGTTCAATTGCAGCACTGTTGTTCTGCCTGTCCATAATGGGCTAGCTAATCAATTAAAACGGTCCCTTCTTAAACCGTTGCAGGAGGGAAGCGTGGTGCAGAAAAACTGCCCGCAAGGTCCGCAGGCTGCGGGTTAAACACCGCAGCTTTTTATCCCCAGATCTGCTGAATCAAGCCGGTGTGTTTTACCCAGGTTGCTGGGAGCACAAAGAGGAGAGACGCTGGTGGAGCTCTTTAGTAGGTTACCGAGCGGTGTTTGTGCATACGGCGCCGGAGCTCGTTCCCTCCGAAGACCAATTTACACAAGCCCCAGTGACTGCGGCGAGCCTTTAACTCCCAAACCTCGGGGCTGCAGCTCAGCATCCTTGCAGAAGATGCTGCTGGGACCGCAGGGAGCGCCGGAGGAGGGCTGGCCGCGCACCGGCCCCGCTGCACGGAGGAAGGAGCCTGCCGGTGTCGGAGCCGGCGTGCCTGCGCTTTCTGTAACGCTCGCTGATTAAATCCACCGCGGGTGTACGCGTTTGAATTTTAAAGAGCCTCGCTTTCCAGGTCAGCGCAGCGACTAGCTCAGCCCCAACTTCCTTGTGAATGGGAAATAAAAAGGGAGCGGGAGGCTTTGCGTGTTCGAGGCCGACAGGGTCTTGTGCCTGTGCATCCTCGGGGCGAGCTAGCGGCCACGCGGGCAAACCCCTTCCCGGCGACGCAGGGCCAAAACCCACTGCATGGCAGGCAGAGATTTTCGTTGCTAGCTGGAAGGAGTGGGTCAGCACGCCCTGCTGCCGGGACCAGTATAAACCAAGAGCAATCAGGCTGGAATTGGTGGGGACAGAGGTGTCAGGGGTGGCGTAGGAGCGAGGCGATGCCAGATCCCGATGGCACGATGCCTGCGCGCTGCATCCTGCCTGCAGACCAGCTCTTCGCGCAGCAGAGGAAAGTAGGTCAGCACCAGGTTCCCCGCCTGCCGGCACAGGCGCTGGATTACACGCCCGCATCCCGCAGCGGGAGCGGCTCTGGTGTTTTTCCTCTGGGAAGGCGCACGGAGAAGCAATTCGGCGCGGCGTGGTGCTGGCTGGGGGCCATGCTGCGTTGGCTGCTGCCGCCCCGGTGCTCAGGGGGCTCGGAGCCCTGTCTGCCCCTAAATATCATGGGGGATGCTGCCCCACGCAGCAGGGCGGTGTTTTGGGAGGGTTCCCGGCATGCTCTCGGCCCCTGCCCATCCCCTGAAGGTCCGATCCCGTGCATCTCCGCGCCTCACCACGGCCGTGAAGCTCCAGTTCTACTCGAATGATTACCCGACACGTTAATTGGGACTCCCGCTATGATTAAAAAGAAATTTCAGATTAAGCCCGCCATGCTGTGTAGCTCGGGAAGAAAACATCTCTTTATAAACACAGCAGGAATGCGGGGACTCCATTATTATTGTTTTTTCTAACTTTGAAGAAACCGGCTCTCACCGCCGCTTTGACCACAAGGAGACAAGTGCGGCAGTCACTCGGCTACGGTCGAAGCTAAACGGAAGGGATGCTAGCGGGGAGATAAAATTGCAGGGTGTTTTTCCTTCTTTTTTTTTTTTTTTTTTCTTAAATCCATTATGATTATCACATTATCTCTGCGGACCTCAGATCCTGTCCGCGTGGGTCTCTGCAGACTCAGGCAGAGCTTGGAGGAACCCGCAGGCTGCGGGAGCCACGCGGATGGGCGAGCGTGGTCACGAGCATCCCTGGGGACCGTCCTCATGTCAGTGTCACTCAGGTTTTGGGCCTGAACTGCTGTTTTGATGGGGACGGCGCCGACTGCCAGGTGAAGCGTTGCAAGGCCTCATACACTTTAAAACTATTTGCTCTATTTATTTTCGACGTGGAAGGCTGTAACGGAGCTCACAGTCAAAATCTAACCCTCCTCCACAAAACGCTGCCTTCGGCCGGGGAATATCCTCTACGAAACCACTTATTCCTTCACGCATGAATCTTTTTGCTTTCTTAGATGAATCTTTCTGCACGCAGGGTTTTAGGAGGGACCTGCCACAGACCCCAGGCAGCTGAGCTCGCTGTGAGCCGGGGGCACAGGGAACCTCCTGCATCATGGTGGGAGCTCAGAACCCAGAGCAAGAAACGCGGTGGGTCTGCAGGATCCTTGCCCTGCATTTACTCCGTGCTGGACTTGCTGAATCGCCAGGCAAGGGCAGCGCTGGATTATCCCCCGCGCCCCCTTCTTCCTTATAAACTCCCCTTCTGGTGTTCCAGCCGAAGCAGCATGAGGCGAGTAAAGTCTGCTGCTCAAATGAGAGTGGATAAGCTCAGTTTACTTGCATTTATTCATGACTTCACCACTCCACTGGGGCCTGCAAAATCAGAGCCAAAAGGAACTGCAGCGAAAATTGGCCTACATGTGACGGCTTTAAATAATCTGCCCTTTTGCTCTAGTTCTGTGTTGAGATGTGCTGGAAGCCTGAGGAGCTGGGAGCTGGCGTGGTGTAGGAGCTGCGTTTTGTTTTCTTGCTCCGGTGTTTGAAGCTGCCTTTGGTCTCCTGCACACGGAGGAACTCGGGGAAAGTTACGCAGCTGGGGAAACAAAAATCTATTTAAGAATTCCCGTGTTTAGTGCACGGCTTGAAATTATGGGAATCAGCACAGATAGTGGATTAGCTCTTAATTCCACAGACGTGAAAAATAAGGAAGAAAGCAAACAGAAATAAACTGGCTAGCGCACGTTCCCGATGTTGACACCCAGGACCAGGGTGGTGTGCCGGGCTAGAAAACACTCACTAGGAAGCCGGCAGGAGGACACTTTGCATTAAAAACTGTCTTCTTGTTTGTGCTCGCGTTGTGCAAACAGATGCAACTCCCAGGGGACCCCAGGGATGCCTGCACCAGCCGGAGGGGCCGCGCGAGCCATCGGGGAGCCGGGTGCTGCCGGGCTGAGCGAGGCTTCGCTTCGGCACCCGTGCAGAAACGGGAGCGGATCTGTCTGCAAACCAGGTCACCGCTGCTCGTGCGTGTGTTCTCTTGGGCCTCCTTGAATCACATCATGATTCCTCTTCCCCCCCCAGCTCCCAGCAGCTGGGATTACTTTTCACGTGCTGTGCTCACATAATTGTATCTAATAATTTCTCAACTGCCTTTCCTTCATTCTTGAGTCACGTATGACCGCCTTTTCTTTTTTTTTTTTCTTTTTCCCCTTTATGTGGCTACACAACCCCACCCCAGCCTGCACGAGTGCTCTCCTGCCTGCTTCTCCTGCGCTGTTGCCTCCTGTCTCACTTTTCCACCTTGGTTAGATCCACAGAGGAGGACGGACCCGCAGAGGAGGAGATGCTTTAAAGCAGGGCTGCTGCCCGCGCTTACTATCAGGAGAAAAAAAAAAAACACACAAAACCACCAAAAATCTTGGGGGTTGCTGCAGCCCTGAGCATGCTGGTGGTGCTCGTGGTGCCCCCAAAGGGGCATTTCCCAATTTCACTCTGCAAAAACCCCGTTGCAGCCACGCGATGAACCTGGCGGTCCGGGTGCCACCGCGCCAGCTCGTCGGGTCAGGCTGTTAGCCTCCCGTGGTATATTTAGTTCAGGTTTAGCAGGGGCTCTGCGTGCTTGTGTTCTCCTGTCTCCTTCGCGTTCGACGTGCTAAGTAGATGCAGGAAGGAGCCGAGAAGTCTGCCCGCTGCCGCGAGGACGCAGGAGCGGTGGCAGCCCGCGCTGCGTAGCGATGGGGCTGGGGTTTTTGGTTGCTTGGTCCTCGGGATCCTTTGGCAGCCTACGCACTGAAAGTGTCACTCTGCTTTTCCTTTTTTATTACTATTACGTGTTTTTTTAGAATGAGGTTAATGCATGAGTTAAAAACAACACAGACAGAAAGGGCAGTTATGAGACAGTCGATCTGGAAGCGCTTCCTTAGAGAAGAACAGTGAGAAGCCAAAAACCACGACCCCTGGTAGCTCAGCTGTAGGGTGCGCAGAGGGAGCAACCAGGAAAACTTTTTCCAGGGAGAGCAATCTGCACACAGTATTGAGAAGCCAGGTCTGAGTCTGTGGGAGAAAAAATACCACGAAGTCATGCTGGCAGGCGCGGAGCAGAGGCGTGTGCGGTACCGGTGGAGGTGCGGTGCCCAGCCCTGTGCCTCGGGCATCACAAGGGCTTGCAGATTTGCACAAACAAATCCGTCTCTGGGGATGGCCGTCCTGGCTGGGCGTGGGATCCGCTCCTCTGGAAAATGAAGCATGCAGACCTGAAAATGGAAATCTTTCCGGGTGAGACAGCAAACAGCTGAGAGAGTTTTGTTCTTTGGTAACGGCCTCGGAAACCTGCAGTCTGTCATATGAACAGCTTCATATTTTACTAGAAGAGTGTTTTTCTTTTGACCCCGTGTGGCAGAGCAGCCACAGAAGGCAGGAGGGGAGCTTCCACTCATTTAAATCCTGTTTTGCTTTTTCTCCCTCTGCTAATTTTTTGCCTCCTGGGCAGGACGGGGTGAGCGGCTGCAGCCAGGCAGATGCTGGGCGCGGGCATCCTCCAGCACCACGCTGCCTTCTGCCTCCTCCCAGGGACGAATTTCCCCCTCCAAATGAGATTCGTCAGTTTAAACCCACGATTCCGCTTCGTTCTTCAAATGGAAAACACAGAAGTCAAAGCCTTTGGCAGGTACTGCTGTGCTGGATAGGGCTTTGCAAGCAGGAGACCGCAAACAAGCGGAGAGAAGAGATGGAAAAGAGAAAGGAAATTCTGAGTAATTTTAGGAAGTCTTTCACCAAGCGGATGGCAAACAATGCGTGCCTGACCCTCTGCCTGTCTGCGGTACGAGGGCTCTGACAGCCAGCTTCCTGAGAGTGCAGTAAGCTGTTCATAAATCAAAAGCACCGAGACTATCAAATTTGTTTATTACTCGGGGTTGTGCCGCTCTGCTCAAGTTGAGTAGCTGTTTTGTTTCCTTTCTTCTAGCTGCGTTCCCGAAAAAGATTTGTTGGAACATAGCTGCACAGATCCCTTTATCCTTTTATTTTATTTTTATATTTTTTTTTTCCCCCAGAAGATACAGAGAGCGCCCTGGTAGAGCTGGTGGTGTTAATGTTCTGCAGCAGGAGTGAAATAGCCTGGAGATGTGCAGTGCGACATCAGGGGCGTGTGCCCTAAATAGGAGGGTTAACCAGGGCTTATTCAGAAGGAAGGCAGTAATTGCAGCTTGTGTGAAGCAGTAATATTCTTTTGTGCATTATTTACCCAGGAACATCTGCTAATACATATACATTCTATGGTGCATGTAAACAACCTGCGCGGGAAGAGGATTAGGAGATTTATAAAAAATTAGAAGCAAGTTAAAAGGGCAATTAGAAGAGCAGAAAGAGATATTGAGCAGTGAATTAGAGAGGATATTTTAACACACAATCAGAGCTTCCCGAGACGTATCCAGAGCAGAGAGAAGGTAAAAGAGAAAATTGGTCAATTACGACATGATAGCAGGGAATTGGTGACATGGGAGAAGGTAATGGCTGATTTGTTAAACAGTTATTTTGATTCTGTTTTCACAAAGGAGGAAGAGGATGGAGGGCAGCTCCGGAAAGGACTCGGGCTGTGCAGATGAGGCAGGGAACAAGCCAAGGAGCCTGCAGAGAAACAAAGGCACATTTGCAGAGCGGCTGGGCGTAGGTAGAATTTCACCCCTGTTCACAAGGTGGGGGAAAAAATGGATTTTACTGGTGCTGAGCTGGGTGGCGAGGGGCTGGTGGTGCGGAGCTGGCTTTGGTCCTCTGGCCTGTAGTGATAACCGGCTGCTTTTGAGCAGAGGCCAGGGACCAAGGTGGTCCTGGAGATGAAAGGTCCTTCTGCCTTTGGAGGCTGTTCCTCCAGGAGAGGGGAGGATGGAGAATATTGACAGACAGACAGACAGACGGGAACACAGAGGGGTGCTGCTTGTGGCGCATCTTTTACATGGCTATGGAGGTGGTTGGGCTCTCCAGTGGCGCTAGCGTGACACCTCCCCAAAACCACAGTTATCTGTGTCTTTTTTTTCTTGTTTGTTGTTCTTCATTCCCATCCCATACCCCCAACACGACAAGCAACACAAGCACATCTCTAATCACCGCTCCCATCCGCAGCCTGGTGTCAGCGATCTCATGTTTCACCAGGGCGAAAAGCAGACGGGAGCTCGGGTACGGATGGGCAGGAGACGAGGGCTGGCAGAGAGGAATTGTGTCAGGCTACGAGACCTCAAGGAGACAGTAAGCTATGGAAAAGGGAAATATTCCTGGTTGTGCAATAGAAAACATGATCTTGGGAACTGTTCGTGGGGCTGGGCTTGAAACTGAGACAGGCAAAGCACGATGGAAAGCATCGGCAAAGGGAGAGCCTAGGGGAGGCTGCACCTGATGGACCACAGAAATTGTTACATTGGCTTGAAAGAAATGTGAAGTGATGCTTTTTTTCTGCACTGCCCCTCTGAAAGGGGGAGTGGGTCTCAGAGCTACTTTCTGGGGCAAAGGAAGCAAATTGGGAATGGTGACGTGGGGGCACACGGTAAGGTGTTGTCTGGGCAGCGGTGGAGAAGGTACCAGAAGCTGCAGAGGTGTGATGTCAGCTTAGCCTGGGGCGCCAAACATTTATTCTCAGCATCCGAGAGGTGCTTGGTTTTCATCCTGCCTGGGAGGACAAGAGACGCAGTGTCATGTGCTTTGTGTTTTCAAAGCATGTAGGAAAAGCTCTGTATTAGCAATTACAGGATGAAACTGTGGAAAAGTGGTACAATGGATAGAAAATTGGCTCTGACTCAGGAAACGGGATTCTGCAGCCGTGAGCGAGTTTCCAGAGGCACAGTGTGGGGTCTCTTCTGGGTTCTCTTTCATTTAATTTTTTTTTTTTTTTATGGAAAGGATTTGCATGAACAGCCCAAAGTTAGAGCGTTAAAGCTCACCGACACAGCCAAATAGAAAAGGGGAAGCAGGCACGCTGGGAGGGCCTCATCTTATCCCCAGCACAGCGAACAGAAAGGGAAGCAGTGCCTGACCACAGCTCAACGAGCAGCCTGTCTGCCTGGACCCAGGGAGGGGAATCACTGCCTGGCCAAAGGTGTGCTTGCCTTGGGAATCCCTTCTTTCCCTCTCACAACGAAGGGCTATGTCCAGGGCAGCACGGAGGGAGCTACAAGCAAGGAGGGTTTGGGTTTGTGCCCGAGGAGAAGCGCATCCATCCGCCTCCAGCCCAGCTCTGGCTCTGTGGTTATCCCCATGTCCGAAGGGATGCACGCTTTGGGGTTGCGGGAGCGCTGCTTGGGAGAAAAAGGGATTTCTGCCAGCCTCGGAGCAACGTGCAAAATGCATGAAGACATGCTGTATGAAAGGATCGTGAGGCACGCACGAGAGCCAAGTGGGGCTGTGGTGGAGCCGCACCACGTGGATGGGAAGGTAGCTGTTGAGGCTAAGTGTCAGAGCATGCCATAAAAATTTAGTTTATCCTCAAAGAGCTGCGGTTGTCGAGGAAGAATGGGTGCAGGGAGGGGTGGCGGCAAAGGGAAGGCAGGAGGAACATCAGAAACCTGTAGTCTGTGTCAAGTGACACCTCCTATTTAGCAGTGTATCACGTCTCCCTTCTGGTTTTTAAACAGTAGCCTTTATTGCTAGGAGTTAGAGTGCTTGATTGACAAGGCTTGTAATACACCGTGGAGTTGCCTTTATTTTTCCTACATGTTAAAGGAAAAGATACTAAAAATACAATTATGGTTTTGAGCCAGGCGTAGTCTGTTCTAATATAATTCATCTCAAAGACTATCCATCGTGCCTGCTGCACCCAAATCATTTATAAAACATTAGCATCTCCTGTGCTGACATTTCACTCCTATATTACAGGAGTTATACAGAGACTTAAAAAAAAATTAATAAAGTGCTTCTCCTCTTCATTCTCCCTCTGAGAGCTTTGATTTCCAGAGTATGAAACGAAATAACCAACATAACAACATTCTCCACTTCTAAGGGACAGTGCCAGACTCATTCAGTTGCTATTGGTTATAGAGAGTAGGACGTGAGGGAGCTATTTCGGATCACGGATTATTTGTTCTGGCTGCATTGGACATCCCTTTAGTGGAGGTTTAGAGCCCTGTAGACGGAGAAGTTTGGATAGGAGTTGGAACAGAGAGGGCTTGATGAAGTAACCTCTCCCTTCCTCCTCCCTGAGTCCCTCGTGCTGTTCCCCAGGACCCGTATTCCCACCCGGAGCATCCCACCCGGCCCGGCCCCGCTCGAGGGGTGCTGTGCGAGGAGAGGGGCAGCGACACCGCTCCTCCCCAAGCACCGAGCTGCTCCTAATGAAGGACGGCAGGGAAATTTCCTCTTTTGCTTGGGAGATCCCTCTGCATTTCCAGATCCCCCCAGGAGAGCTGGTGCAGTGTAAATGCCCTCTCCCCACTTGGGATCATTTTAGGGGCGCAGGGAGGGTGGTGTGGGCTTAACCATGCGGCACCCACACTGTAAAATGGGACTCGTGCCTGGAGCCACTGGGAGTTGCATGCTGGAAAAGTGCCCCCCTCCCCAGCTGGGATACCATAACGAAATGAAAAGCAGCCTTTTCTTGTCCAAGATCACTTTTATTTCCCTTGTTTCGTTAACCTCAGTGTCTGTTTTGTCTTGCATATCCACGCTGACAGGGAATTAACACCGACTGCAGAATTCAGGCAGCACCCACGGGCTGCGCTGGGTGCCGCCAGCAGCTCTGCCATGGCCACAAAGCAGACCAGCGAGCGCATCCCAACCACCGAGCGCATCCCGACCACCGAGCGCATCCCGACCACTGAGCGCATCCCGAACACCGAGCGCATCCCGAACACCGAGAACATCCCAACCTGGCATCGGCTGCGGGGCTTAACTCAGGACAAGAGGAATGCGCAGCCCTTCTTCCCATCCTTCAGCTGGCCACGACCCCTTCCCATGGCTTTCTTGGGCCTTTCTCTTTCCCACTGCGGACCAGAAATGCTGGGCACCGTGCTTCTCGCAGGTCCCGCGCTCGCTGCGCTTTCCCGCTTCTCTTGGCTCTCCCCATGGCATGACCCACTCCTTTTAAGAAAAAAAAACCCTGCTCCTGACACTGTCAGGGCCACCTGCAGCCCACAAACCTGCTGCCCGAGTGAAAACCTTAGGCCAGCTATAAAGGTCCTCACACGACCAACACCGCTGGAAGCCCCCAGCCCCTCACCGCCCCGGGGCTCGCAGCACTTTCCCAAGGCAGAGCTCTGTGGCTGTGTGCATTGGGACCGGGCGCTGCTAATCCACCTCCCTCTCCCCCCCTCTTACAAATTAGGACGTAAGGGTGAGCTTTGGCTCTCTGTATATGGACTTTGTTGCATTGCATACTACCCCCCCAGACCCCTCCCAGAGTTTAGTGCTCTAAATTGCTAAGAACATTGGTCCCCCGCGCGCACTGAGGCTGCCGGATGGCTTTCAGCATCTGTAGGCACTGCTGCCGTTTGTGGTCTTGAGAAAAGGATATACTGTTCTGCTATAAATTCAACAATACAATCCTTAGTTCTGAAGATATAGTTTCCATATAGTTTATAAACATTATAAGACATACATATGGATAATTGAGGGGAAGGGGGCCTGTGCATTTGTTGGGTTTGCTTTTCAGATGTGTGAACACGGTTACAAAAAACGCACCTCCTTGCAGGTACTTCATTTCTTTAAGTTTGTTTTCTTTGTGTGTGTGTTTTGTTTTTTTTTTTAATTATTCCACCTCTAACCAGTCTTTCCTTTGGTAGTTGGCTACTCCAAGCCCAGCAGGCAAGCCCTGTTCTGCTGTAATGCCTGAGATATTCAGGGTTTTGAGATTGTCTTCTAAGAGATTTCCAGCCAACTTTCGCCTGTGGGTTTGGAGCCAAAAGGGCTAAAACGTGGGAGAACCAATGTCCTTATTACATGAGAATAAGTGTCCTTGCACTCACTTTCAGAGAAACAGTGTAGGCTTAATTGGTGATCGTTTTTTACAGCAATTATGTTCCTTGCGGTAATTGGCGGGGTCACTCGGCGCACTCTCAAATTAACAGGATTTCACAAGTTTCCAGTTGTCCGGCTGACGTCGCCGGCAGGCTGGCCGCCGTCCCCGTTATCCGGTTGTGTAAGGTTGGCTTTTTTCTCCCGGTGCAGGGCTCGGCTGTTGGTGACACCGCGCGACAACGCCTTTCAACCCGCTCCTGCCGCCCGCGCCCGCTGCCGCCCGCGCCCGCAGGCCGCCGGCCTTCCCTCGGCGGGGCCCCAATTCTCCACGTCCAAAAAAAGAAGAAGAAAAGAAACTCTGGTCCGTTGTAGGTGGGTGGCAGTGCAGATCCGCTCCTCCGCAGCCGGGCTCAGCGCATGACGGCCGCTAGCAGCAGCACAAAAACCAGGCGCGAGGCCTCGAGGCCTGCGCTGCCGGCCGCCTGCTGCACCCCGCTGGGGGCGCGGATGGGCGTCCGCCGGGTGCACTTACCCTTGCGTCTCGGGGGGCCCGTGGGCATCACGCCGAAGCTGAATTTGTGCTGATAGTCGGGCACGTAGTCGTGGACCTCGTGCTCGCTTTTCCGCGGCCCCAGCGACACCGGCTTAAGGGTTCGGTTGCGGCTTTTGTGGCTGGTGCAGTTCTTGCCGGGGCGGCGTGAGCCCGGCCGGGGCGCGGGCTGGCTGCTGTGCAAACCCTTCTCGGCCCCTCGCTCGCTGCCCTTCTCCTTGGAGGAGTGGTGGGGGTGGTGGGCTTTGGAGGCTCCTCTGTCTGTTGCCGAGAAAGTGTGTGTTTTGATCTGGTGGAGCGACTCCGAGCCCGAACAGTTCCTAAAGTCTTCGGCCCTCAGCACCTTTAGGTCCTTGCCGTGCATCCGCTCGGGGGACTCGCAGATGACGCTGGAGCTGGAGCCCCTGAAGCGGTGCAGCCACTCCCAGAGCGAGCGGGCCTTGCAGTCGCAGCTCCAGGGGTTCCCGTTCAGCCTGAGGAACTCCAGGGCTCCCAGGTGGGCCAGGCAGTCCCCCTGCAGCTCCGAGAGGCTGTTGTTGAAGAGGAACAGGGTGGTCAGTCGCCGGAGGTCGTGGAAAGCCCGCCTGTGAACCCACTGCAGCTGATTCTGATGGATGAGCAGCCTATCCAGGTTTATTAGTCCCCTGAACGTGTTCTGATGGAGGCTCCAGAGCTTGTTTCCATGGAGAAAAAGATGGCTGAGGTTAACCAAGTCAACAAAAATATCGTCCTGAAGGAACTCGATGTGGTTGTCTTGCAAGTAAAGGTACTGCAGGTTGTGGAGGCCGCCGAATATCCCGCTGGGGAGGGAGCTGAGCCCGCACTTGTACAGATACAAGGCGTGGAGTTTCACCAGCCCTTGGAAAGTGTCCGCCGCTAAAGCCCTTAGGTAGCGGTTGTCCCCCAGGTCCAGCTCCTCAAGGTTGACGAACCCCTCGAAGGTGTTGGGGTCAATGAAGGTGATGTTGTTGGAGTAGATCCAGAGGGTGACCATGGAGGGGCTGAAGTGGCCCCGCAGCAGCAAGGTGATCTGGTTGTTCTGCAGGAAGATCCTCTCGCTGTCCTCGGGGATGCCCTCGGGGATGGTGACGAAGTTGTGGGCCTGGCAGCTGACGGTCATGGGCGAGGGGTAGCAGACGCAGTCGGTGGGGCAGCCCGCGGTCCCGTGGACCTTCAGCCCCAGCAGCACCAGCAGCAGCTCCGCGAGGGCCCCTGTTCGGAGAGAGGGGAGAGCGGCGTCAGGGGGAGCATCCCTCCTGCCGAAAACCGCGCCCGATTCACGCCGCTCGCGACTGAGCCGCAGAAACGGCTGCGACCGCGATGAGTGGGCTCACCGCACGCGGTGCTTTTTTGGACGGGATCTACGGAGAGCGTCCTCCCTCCTCGCGCCGCCTGCCTGAGTCACGCGCTGCCGGCCGAGCCGGGCAGATGACGCTTTCTCGGGGGAATCGTCGCTGGCAATGCACGCAGCGCAGCCCGTGGCTGCAGGCAGGCGGGGCAGCCGGGGGAAGCGCAGCTGTGCGGAGCGCAAGGGTGCGAAAGCAAGCAGGGACGTGCGGGAGATGCAAACCCACAGAGGTGTGCTCCTCTAATCCTTTTCTCGAATAACCCATGCTTCTGGCACACAGCTGTTGTAATCCCCAGCGAATCACCCCCAAATACATCCGTGCCGTGCACCTGCACGGCGCGCCCCAACCCTCCTGCGGGAGAGGGGCTGCTCTCCGTGCCCTCCCGTAGCCACAGCCGTGCCCCTCGTGGCCCGTTTGGCACCGGCTTGTGCCTCAACCAAGGGGTGATTCGCAGGAGATGTGCTGTCGGCAGCCGGTGGGAAAGGCTGAGCAGAGAGCTCGGTTAGAAGCGGGTGCTCAGACATATTTTAAATAGGTGTCCTGTGGCAAAGCAGATTGCATCTCCTAATGCTACATACAGGATGTGCCCGCGACCAGGGCGTGCTCGCTGCGGAGCACGAGAAGCAAGCAAGGCAGTAATCATCCCCTCCCTCGGCTCTGCTCGGAGCACCGGCTTCGCCGCCCAGTTCCCGGCGCGCTCCCACTCCTCGCACCATGCCTGCTTTCAGGCTATTCCTTCTGCGCGGAGTGGCTTTTCAGACTCGTTGCACCAGCCTGTCATTTCTCATTCAGATTTCCTCCTAGATCTGCTTTTCCTCTTACACACAAAATTTGCTCATGTCTAATGAATTCTGCCTCTGGACTTCACGGGAGAAAGGAGTAAAATGAGAGCGGCGTACAGCTGCCAGTGCCATCCTACCCCAGAGTCCCTGCACTGCGATTTGCTTGTAATAATCTGAAAAACAAGAGTGGAAGTGGAGTTCACCTCTAATTACTCCATGTCGTTACCACCAGATCGGCTGTGGTGCTGGACCCCTTGGGCTTTTACCGTCCCTCTTTTCAAGCGCCTACAGCTGAGTACGAGTGGGAGGCAAAAAGCCTCACTGGTTTTTTATTAACGTTGTTTGAAATATAACTCTCTCGTTGGTGTTGCCTTTTGCCTGGTACGGAGATCTATTACTGGGTAGCTAATAGCAGGTGACCAGTCCATCTGGGTCCATTCTTTCAATGCAAATCTGTCACGTTTTTAGATAAACTGGGTTATTCAGGCTCTCATAAATTACCGCGGAGAGACAGTCGCCTCTGACCATACTGCCGTATTTTATTTTTTTTTTTTCTAAAAAATAGCATTGCCAGCCAAAGTGTTGGACCAAGCCTGTGCTGGGATGGGGATGGGGGCTTCCTGCAGGCTCTGCCCTGCAGCAACGAAGTGCCGGCTGCGGGAGGGATGGCTCATCCCTGCGCCGCTGCCAGAACAGGGCTGGAGCCAGGAGCGCTTAATTCGCGAAAACTCCTACGGCTGTGTAGGGAAAGGAACATTCTCCAAGTCACCGCCGTGCCGTTTTGGCTTCGCTGGCGTGCGTTCGCGATGAGAAAAGGGCCGTGCTGGTGGCTCGGGCCAGATCCTCACGGGGTGCCGGCTGCGGCTGCCCCGCGCTCCCCGCCGAGCAGGAGCCCTCGCCGCAGCTCCCGGCATGCAGCCTCGGGAACAGCAGCCCCCCGGGGATGTTCTGATTACCCGATCCCCAGATAACAATCATTAAGATAAAGCTACAGTCGCAGATAGGTGCAGAAACACTTTCTGCTGTCTATTTTTTTTTTCTTTTTACCCACGGATGTGCTTTGCTGAGGTGGGACAGCTTTATATTCCCCGCTTCACCTCGGTGACACCGAACTACAAAGACTGGTGTAGCTCTTATGTTTATTAGTAAAATCCTGCCAGGCACAAGCACGGTGACGATCTCCCACATGCAGAGTCTGTTATTGCAAATACCAAATCACAAGGGTCTGAATCAATAAACCATCTCCCAGCTATGAGCAGCAGGTTGGAAGATTACATATTGCTTCCAAACGCCGGTTTTATGCGCTGTTCCGTGACACGATAGTTGCCAGGCTAACAGGATTACCGGCAGGAGGAGGAGCCGGGCAGGGATCGCATAGCATCCCAAATTTCACGTCTAGGCGGTGATGACAGGCGGCTGTTAGTGATGCATGGCGATGGACCAAAGTGGCCAGGGTGTAAAACGCCGTTGAAAAGGAGCGTGGAGCTTCTCAGCGCCCGACGGCTCCGGAGGAGAAGGTCAGGGGAAGCTGAGCCCATCTCTTTCATTATCCGGTGATCCTGAGTTAATGGCTGAAGTTCCTCTGGAAAAGGAGCCGACTCCTGCTGTCGGTGGTGGCAGTGGGATGGTCGTTTCGGGTGTGCTGCTGGCTCTGCTCTTCCCAAGAGTATGATGGTGGGGAGAAAAGGCAGGGGTTTCTTTCTGCCTACACACTGCGTCTCGGGGATAAAGAGAATGTAGAAACAGGAAAAGGAAGGATGCTTAGAAAAAGTCATCATTAGGTGAGCAAAGAAAGGAAAGAGGAAACCTCCTTGGTGGATGTGCTCAGGGCACGTGGTCTCATCAAGGATGAGCCTCTCCCAGCCCATAAAATCTGCTGATTGTCTCCTGCCATGAGAAGCTGCTCCGAGATGGCCGGGTTTTGGTCAAAGTTTAGATTTGGGGACGAGACCCCTAGAACCAAAGAGCTGAGCTGGCCCCAGGAGGGCAATGGCCAAGGTGGCTGGGGGTACCTCGGTCTCTGTAGCCACCGTCAATGGGACCATCCCCATGGGGACGATGCCCCTGTCCTCTTTGTGCTTTGCTCCCCCAGAGTCCAATCCCGGCCGACTCACCACGCTCGCTATTGCTGGTGCAAACCTCCTGACTGCATCTTGTAAAGGTTGCGAGGCAAGTGGAGGGGCACCGGCAGGCGCGTCGGCGCTCACCGGGGAGGGAGAGCTTCAAAAGCGGCACGGAAAAATCCTGCAGAAACCTGCCAGCCAAGTGAATAGAAGCAAAGCCCTGCTGACACGGATAAAACCAGCACGGGTGTGTTTATCTCCTAGCGCTCTCCCACTGCCACGCGCTGTGTCACCCGGCTCGCGGTGTCCTTCTGCATCCTCCTGCTCCTGGCTGAGGCTTTAGTGATGGGAATGAATTCATCGAGCTGTCCAAACCATTTCCCATGCAGCATCTCTCTAATTGGGCATTAATTAGGCATTAGTTAATGAATGCTTGAAATAATTTATCTTTGGATGTGTCCAGTTTGCAGTCTTACTTTTAACAGCATTATACTCATTATTAGATTAACATCATTATAAATGTTCTCCATTACCTGCTTGTTTCCATTGTCTTAGCCTTATTACTGAGAGTGAAAATCACTCCTCCCGAATGCATTATTGATGAGTAAGGACTTTCTATATGCAGCGCGGGATTAATTGTTATACAGCGTAATGCATTTAGCGTGAAGCCTCAATTTGTGCAAGAGCTGAAACGGCCAGAAGAATGCAGACGCCCGGAGACAGCGCGCTCGTCCAGACGCAGCAAACCTCCCCGTGCCGCCCAGCCCTGCCCACCTTCCTCCCCACACCGGTGCCAGCGCAGGAGGAGAGGAGAAAGGCTGGGTTGGTACCTGGGATCACGGGGGCAGCTTCCAGTGGCTGCAGCACATCCCTCATCACCACGGGGATGCTGGCCGCGGCTCGGCGCCGCGTACAGCCTGTCCCCACCGCACCGCAGGGCTGTACCTGTGCCGGGCGTTTTCTTGCATTGTAAGTGTTTTAATGCTTTGCCGTGTCTCACAGGGCTGTAGCGGTTTATTTAGAGACGCAATGCTGTGTATTTTCATTAGGAGTCCTCAGCTAGGACCTAGGAGAAGAAGGGATGCTCCGGCCCCAGCGGGGTCACCGGCGCGCATGGAGCCCCCGAGGCGCAGCCCTCGCCCGCTGGCTTTGTTCGCTGCTTTTCTCAGCACCGTGGTCTCGCCTCTCCACCCTGGCAAGTTATGTGGGTCACGGCCCGCCTGGTTCTCCGGCAGGATCTGGTCTCTGGGATGGAGCAGGTTGCTTCTCTCTCAAATCTCTCCTAAAACGCCATCTGCTTGGGGAGCCCTATCTTAGCTCCTGTCTACATGCGACTTGTCCGACTGCTCGCTGTGTCCATTACCAGTTCTGCTCAGGCTGTTAGATTTATAAGCTCTTTAGAGCAAAGCCCTCGTCTTCTGGCTGCTGATTTATGGATCTTTACTGCCATAAAACACTATGTATAGCTGCTACATAATATAAATAATAATACTTAACCAGAGCAAGCTACAAGTGGGGACAAAGCATCTGGCTTCTGCTCGCAGTCTGTGTTATCAAAAAGGCAGGAGCCTGCTCATCACTCACACTCTTCTGAGGCCAAATTCGCACCTGGTGCAACACTGCCCTTAGCTATCAACCAGCTACAGAGAGAGATCTTCCTGCCCCATTCACACCCCGTACCTATCAAAGGAGCCTTTCTAAATCAGCCCCGAGTGAACTCAGGCACACAGACACAGCCGCGACCCCACGGGAAAATACGCTTTGAAACTTGGGAATGAACTTGGAATGGGATGTTCACGCCACGACAGAGAGAAACTGTTGTTTTAGGGAGGAAAAGGAGCCTCGAATGGTCACAATTTCATATGCCAGCTGAAGGACGATGAAAGGCAAGGCCTGAGCAGAGACAGCCACTGGGTGCAAGCCAAGAGCTCAACTTCAGATCTGGGACGGTTTGACAAAGCAGTGTCAGACCCGTGGTTAGGAGCTGCCTTTTTTTTTTTTTTTCCCTCTCTCCCCCTGCTCCCGTTGCGGCACAGAGGCTAAAATAAACAAGCCTGCCCTGACTGTCACGAAGGCCAAATTCCCCAGTGAGCAGCAGTTTGCTTTCAGCTTCTGTGCAAAGCCTTCTTGGTGCTCGCCTCGCGCCCCACACCGCTGGGGCATCCTCGGAGCCCCCGCTCCCTGCAGCACCAGCCGCCGGACACGGCACGAGAGCTGCCTCTCGAGCTGCAACCACCCATCCACCTTCATCACTTTTTTTTATTTTATTTTTTTTCCAAACGGTGTCATAAATAACTGACAGATCCCAGCTGTTTGGAGTTATGGTTTCTGATGGAGTGACAGCTGCTCCCAATCCCCCAGTCATCACCCCGGCAGTTCTGGAACATTTCAGCAACATAAAAATCATTGGAGATAATTTCGGTTTTGCATAATTTGGTTAGGCAAGCTGTGATTTAATGGCAATTATGACCTCCGAGGCAGAAGATGAGCTTGGAGGCTACTGGCTTCACACGACTTTAGCTGGGGGTGCGGCGTCAGGGATATTCCAGCGAGAAGGCACGGCGAGAAGAAACCCTCCCGCAGCAGCTGGAAACTGCGTCCTTGTGCTGGCGAGTGGAGAGGCTGTTCCCAGGGGAAGACTCATGCAAGAAAATTTGGAGGGAATATTGCTAGGGAAAGCTTCGGGAAGGGGCTGCTGCCAGAAGATGCTTTCGGAGGCATCTTTTAAAGCAAAACCAGGGAAAGGCTTTAGTCTGGGGATGCTGCAGCCCTTACACACTCGCTGTAACACCAGTACTTACTGGGCTAGTGGGTGCAAACCTCTGTTAGCCACCCCGACCCCCACTGACAGGGTTCCTCTCGTCCTGTGCTGTGTTCCCTCCCATCCCTGGTGCTTTTTGGCCACCTCGGAGCCCAGTGGTTTTCATTTCTCCAGCAGTGGCCGAGCACAGCAAAGCCTTCATCAGCCTGGCTGCGTTGGGTGGGCGGTGGAGGATGGAGAAGCGTGCTCAGGAGCAATGAGAACATCACGGTGCTTCTGGCCAGGGGGTTCAGGAGGAGAAAGGTGTTGCCTAAGAGCAGAAGCGTTGTCTGGAGCTGAGGAGGTCCAGCTATCGCCACCTCCATCACTGCTGTCAGCCAGCCTGGAGTGTGCTGCGAGCCGAAGCTCAGGGCAGAGCTGGGGGCAGAGGCACCCGAAAATCAAGTCCTTTAGGACGTCGCAGATTTGTTGTACATTTGCTGACCCGGTATCTGGAGCTATTCCCCTTCCTCCACCAAAGTCAAGGCCAAGGTCACCTGGAAGTTTCTGGATCATGGTCATTAACTCCTATTGCAGTTTGAAACCAGACCATAAATTTCATAGTGTAATAATGTAAAAATCAATAACTCTGTTTGAAACAATAGCTTTGTCTTCCATTTCAGCCGGGGCTGATCCCTCCCTGCGGACCGCGTCCCTCTGAATCACGCAGACAAAGAGAGGGACGAGGGTGGCGGGGCGGCTGCTCGCCCGCCAGGTGTGCGGCCCCTGGGCTGCTGCAGATTCAATTAGTTCATTTATCCCTCTCTCGCAGTTAAACCCGAGGATGATTTAAAAGGGAAAAAAAAAAAAAAAAGAAGCTGGTTGCTGAGAAGGGAGCCTTTTATGCTCAGTCTCTTTGACATCCTGTCCGACGCGGCGTCCCTTAGGCTTTCTGTGCCTGCAGAAGAGCTGTACCAGCCAGGGATGCTTGAGCTCGCGCTGCTCTGCTCCCCCTGCCATCCACCATGGGCAGCGGAGCCAAACCAAGGCTCCCGGCAGGGGCTGCAGGAGCTCAAAAAAAAAAAACCAAATGTCCGCTCTTTTCCAGCTCCCGCTTTCCGGGCGAGGGAGGTCTGGCTTCGTTTGCTTTCTTATTTTCTGTTGTTTGCTGTAGCACCAACTCGAAATATACATCGAGAGGCAGGATTGTCTTTCACGTGTTGGTGGATGTGTGATCCTCAAAAACAAATTAGCACCGATTCACTTCTATATAGAGTGCAGCCATCAGGGAATCGCTCCTGAATTCACAGCGAAGGAAAGCAATAATGCTTCCAGCACGCTAATCCTCTCCGAGAGCAGCCCCTGAACTCTCTCCCAGTGCTGGAGGCACCGCTGGAAATTACAATTGCAGTGAAAAATAATAAATAAATACAGAAATTGGCAGGGTTTGTGCAGGTCCAGAGGATTTGTACCCTAATATGGAAGTCCCTGTTTAATTAGCACTCCTCTTGGCGGCTGCATCTCCGCCCCGCTCTGCTCGGGCTGAAGGAAAGGGGGAAGAGCAGAAGCCAGCGGTGGGAGCGGCTGTGGGATTGGAAGCTCGGATCTAAAAACTTGTTTAATTTAAATGCTCACTTCAGGACGGATCTGTGCAGAAGCAGAGGGAATGTAGAGCGTGTTTTCCCCGTGTAATCCGCCCTACTTAACCCCACTTTGCCGTGCTGCTCCCGCTGCAGCAATGCCCCCCGAGCACCGGGAGTGGATTCGGTTCGAGGCTCGGGTGCTACCACCGACCTGGTGTCTCGGCACGGAGGTAAAACCACCACGTTTGTGGGAGGGAGGGTGATTGAAATCCTACTGCTGGAGATCTTTTTGTGCTCCCGTGCCTTGTCCCATCGGGTACGAAGGTCCTGCTTGGATCTTCCCGCTGATGCATGGGAGGGAAGCGGCATCCTTGGGTTTGTGGATGGGTGACAGAGCCGCTGGGTCCTGCTGTGCTTGGAGATGTCACTACAAACCATGATACTTCTGCTCCTCCAGGCCTGAACAGCACAGAGGATGCCACGAGCATCCTGCAGGTACGGCTCCTGCAGGATCTTCGGCCCTGGTGCTGCCACCCCGACACCCTGCAGGATCGGGCCACGGCGGCAGCGCCGGCAGCCAAGAGCCAGGACGGGAATTGGCAGAGGCCAGGGAGCTCTTCAGGTCCTTGAGAAGGGACTGATAATTCCAATTGCCCCCAAGGAGAGAGAAATAGAAGAGGATGACTTAAGCTTAGTGGATTGTCTGAGGCTCTCAGGGGATCATCAGATGCTTCCACTCCCTTTTTGTCCTGAGGTGACAAGTTTCTTTCCCATTCACAGAAATGCAAAATAGTTCATTCACAGGCATAATAAGGACGGTATCCTTTGTAAAACAGCGGCTACCAAGATCTCTGAGGTGCTTTACAGTGAAACAATTGCAGATGAAATGACAAAAACCACCCAAGATTAGCACGAGCCAGCTCAGTATCAAACGCCGAACAAACTAATGCGTGGAGAAAGCAGATTCACCCGCTCCTTCCCCTTGCCAGCAGCTGGCTAGGACCCGCGAAGGCTTTCCTTAGGACTGGAAACGCAGCCAGAAGAGAGCAAACATGAGATCTAGGAGCAAAGCGACAGCTGCCCCGCTTCCAGGCCCTCTCTCTGCTGCCCACTGCCTGCTCCCCATCCCCGGCAGCGGGGCCTTGGGGATGTGCTGGATTTTCTGCAGGGCAGAGCCTCACCTGGATGTCACCAAATGGAGGCACAAAGAGGAGAACAGCCCTTCTGCGGGGTTTTTATGCTGGCATAGCTAATAGGGCGAGCTTCGTCCCTACAAACGCGTGATCCCGACCTCAGCCGCGTCCTGTGCCACCGAGCTCCGCGAGCCAATTACGCACCGCATCGCGGCCACTGCCTTTCATCCCTTTTCAGTCTTTTCTGCATTTCACATTTACTGCGTGTCCTTGCGTTTTGTGGAGAAGAGGGCAAATTGGAGCCCGCGATGCGCCTTCTTCCCCATTCAGCAGCACATAATCCTGCCTGCAGCAGGGGGGAAGGAGACTGGCAGGCGGGCATCAAAGCGGCCAGCTCTGTCACATTTTCTTCCCACAAAAATAAAGCCATTGCGTCATTTGGAGCTGGCCAGCCTCAGGTCTCTCTCTCCCAACCCCTAAAGGGGCGCAACAGCTCCATTCCTGGGCCTTTGGTCCCCCCCACCTCGGGGCGAGGTGCGTGACACCGAAGCCGTCCCCAGGGGAGGTGCGTGGCGGCGCGGGCTGTACGAGACCCCTCCTGCTTCGCGCTCAACTTTTTACCAGCACACAGAAAGCTCGCGAAAAGCAGAGCGATAAAAGCACGGCGGTGTGAATAGCCCCACTGCGCCTCTGCCCAGCATCCGGGCCGGATCCCGGCCTCGCCGCTCCCCCAGCACACGTCACCCCGGGAGCAGGCTCGTTGGAGGTGCTGAGCACTCCCAGCACCACGTGAACGCCCGCTATTGCTGCATTAAAAGCTTCATAAAAATAACTTGTTAACGGGATGCGTCGCCATCGCCGGCGGCTGGTGAGATCGCTGCCGATCTCTGCTCCTTGAACGCAGCAAGGCCGAGCAATTACGGGGTGGGGGCTGCAAGGTCTCGGCGGTCTAATTTCTATTAATTAGAGCCCGCGTGCCATCCTGTCACCGCGGGGAGGAGGGACTGGGGTGACAGTCGGTCCTTGTAGCAGCTGGGAGAGAAACCGCAGCCGCTGAAGGCTGCTGAGAGGTGGCGCATGCTTTGGGGCTGGGTCAGGGAACCGAACGGGGTGGGCGATTTGGGGGCTTTGAAACCAAAGTCCCCTAACGTGCACCGGGGAGCGCTGGCTCTGGTGATTTTGTACCGCCTTAGGACCAAATGGAAAAGCCAAGCTGATGGCTCAGTGTCCCCTGAGCCTGGCGGGGCTCCCGGTGGATGCAGACCAGGACCCTGCTGGCCAGGCAGCGGCGGCTGCTGTGGCTCGGGGGCCCCGCACGCCCCGCACGTGACTTCAGCCCCTTCCCTTCGAGCTAATCAGAGCCTGTTCCTCGGTAAGCCATTACAAATCCCGTTACGATCCCTTCTTTGCTAGGTAATAACGGTTACTGCGAGACATATGGAGAGCTGGGAGCGGCGCAAAGCCATCCGCGGCGGCACGCGTCCGCGCTAGCAATAGGGCATCGTGTGCAAGTCGGGCGTCGGAGCCTCTGCAATCCGTTTCCCCAAAGAGCAGGTGGATGTATCGGGGATGTAATGAAAAAAACCCGCAGCTGCAGCCCAAGAAGGAAGCGGCGGGGAGCGGTGAACATGTGCGTTGGCACGCGTGCACCGTGGTGCCGGTGATACCGGAGCCTCTCCAGGAGCAGCTGTGCCTGCTGGAGACGGGCAGGCTGAGGCAGACAGCCTAAAGCTCGCATTAGGAAGACCGCTGGGGAGAAATATCTCCGTCTGGAGACAAGGGGGCACGGCCGGGCGGTGAGAGCGTGCACCGTGTCTGTGCCGGGGAAGCGGCTGGGGCTGGGTGGGGGTGCTGTGGGTGCAGGGATGCCCGGTTTTCGGAGGTGCTGAGTCAGCAGAAGTGGCAGCGGTGGGGATGCAGGGTGGCCTCGTGTGCTGCTTCGTGTCTGCTTGCAGCGTAATGAAAGGGACATTTCCCTTCCGACAGCTTCCGGAAGCAATCCTGCTCCCCATGAGATGAGCAAACATCCCTTCCTCCCCCTCCCAGTTTGCCAGCATCCTCCTGGGACTGGGCAGGGGGGGAGGCTCAGCCTTCGGGAAATCAGCACTGCTCACTGATGCTCAGCCGCAGCTTTCCTAAAATACACAGCCCTGCCCCCAAGGAGCCTCGCTGCGCTCCCAGGGCTGTCGGGGAGGGCTCAAGGGCTGCAGCCACGCCAGTGCCACCGTCACACCTGGCTGAGGGCTGGCGGTGCTGAGCCTTTCCCAGCGCCACGGGGAGGAATCTGAGGCAGCAAGCGGCACGCCGGGATGCAGCAAGCCTTTTACCCTCAGCTTCCTCCCGTCGTGTTGCTTAAATACACATTTCGCAAAGTTAAAACAAATTGCAAGCAGCAGAAATAGTTTTGTGCTCTTCAAAAAAAAAAAAAGAATAAAAAAAGAAACAGGAAAAAAAAAGGAAAGAAAGGGAAGATCTTGGCACGAGGATAAAGGAAGGCGACTGAGATGCTCATTAAAACTGAGGGGCTCCAATTCCCCGTCCAAGTGGCCACATCTTCTCCAGAGGCTCCCGGAAGCTTTGAAATGCCTTGTCAGGCACAGCCTTTCATCCTACCTGATTCCAGCTAAATTCATGGACCCAGACATTTTCGCTGGAAACGGGAAAGAGGGAGCACCTCCATTCTGACTCCTCACTTCCCATCTGATCGCTGTTGATACAATTTATTCCTGTGACAGCATCTGCTGCTTTCATGCTCTTTTGTTCTGAAGTACAACTCGTCTTTGTTAGTCCCATTTTCGGGCCTTTCATCAGTCGAGGCACAACATAAAAGGCGTTTAAACACCCCTGCTCAGAAGGCAGGCAGGGGGAGCGGGGACCGACAGGTCCCCCTGCCCGGCCCTGCCACGCTGCCCCCACCTCCCGCTGAAATATTCGCAATATTTCACAGCAATGCTATGAAATTCAAGTTTTCCAGGTGCAGCGTTGCGTAGAGCCCTTGGTCTGCATCTCCACCACGAGCTGCTCCCCAAAAACCCTCCCTGTGTGAGCATGGAGAGAGTGGCATTCCCCTGCAAGCAGCACCAGGGGCTGCAGGGTTTGGCCCTGTGATGCTCCCAGCTTGGTACTTGGCTGAGCGCCCTCCTGGCCTGCCCACCCCCCTGCTCCTGCTTCGATTCCCCTGCGATATTTTCCCCTCTGCTAAGTGCTGAGCTCCCGTTCGCCTCGTCCCAGTGAATTTACAAAGAAATTGCTGCAAAATTTTCTCGTGCTGTCGCTCTCCCGGCGAGGGCGCGGAGCAGCCGCTTCTCTGCCAGGTGCCGTGCGGATTGCTGCCGCACGAGATGCCTCTGCCAGCTGCCCAGCACCTCTCCTCCTTCCTTCCATCCCTCCCTTCCTGCACACCTTGCGTGCTCACCAACCTCATCCCCCAGCTCCCAGGAAAGCGATGTCAGCCGCTTTTTTCGGCTTTTATCGGGGTAACCTTTTGGGTTTCATTTAGCGCCTTGCTCTTCCCAGTGAACCTCCTCGTTGCGAGCTCTTTGCAAATTGCGACTTTTAACTCGTCGCTGGTGAGCAAACGTGGAGAACAAACGTGCAGGATGGGGTCCCTCTGCTCCCCAACACATCCCGACTGAAACGAAGGCACAGGGCAACGATGGGTAGCACTGGCTGCAACAAGCACCAAACCCATCGTCGCCCCTATGGCCCTGATGCTGCTCCGAGGTCTCTCCAAGAGCTGAAAACGCTGAATTCCTGCTCTAGGATAAAAAACACCGTGCTCCCGCAGACCCTTCGGAGGGAGCAGAACAGCCAGGCAGGATCCGGGCATCGCCCGAGCGCCCGGGCACAAATCAGCGCATCGCGAGGTGGGGAGAAGGCGAGCGATCCCGACGGCTATCCGAGCGCGCTGCCTGCCTGCTCCTGATTAAATTATGGTGCTCAAGTTCACCATCTGAGCCTCGCGCAGCACGGACCGCAACCGGCAGAGAGGCGGATTACAGCCCCGTAATTCAATCACGGGGCACAGCCGATGTCGCAGGCGGCAAGAAGAGCTGTCGCTATCAATACCGAGCCCTCGGCAGCCTGCCCTGTCGGCTCCTGCCCGGCGATGAACGGAGACAGCTTCATGGGGACTGGGTTTCCTAAAACACCGCCGAACGGCCGTGTGGCTCCGTTAAGGCGTCGGGATGGGATGAAGTTGGTGTTTGCGTGAGGGTTTGGGGCTGGTGCGGCTGTGGTGCCGTGGGGAGCGGGGCAGGGGGGCAGCGAAAACCTGTAGGGATGGGTGGGAAGGGAAGGGGAAGGGGAATTGGAAGGGGAAGGGGAACGGGAAGGGGAAGGGGAAGGGGAAGGGGAAGGGGAAGGGGTGATGCTCCTGGCCCTTGCGCTTTGCTGCTGGAGCGAGAGAGGGAGCAGGCGCCCCATTGTCTCCCAGCCCAGTTTTCCCAGCACAAAGAGAAAATGGACCAGGAAGCTACAATTTAAGAAGAACCCAAGCTGGTTTTACATAAGTCCGAGAAGCAAGGAAGAAGGAGATGGAGTGCCGCTTCCCAACTGACACTGTGAACCAGCGAGCGTGACTAAAACTTGGGGAGGGTTTGCATAATGGGGACGCACTTTTCTGCTCTGCCAAGGTGTTCAGGTACCATGGTGATGCGCGCAGCATAAAAACTTTGACAGACACTCAGGGAGATAAGTGTGGAGGGACACAATCAACTGAGAAAGAAGAGAGACGAGAAATGGGAAGGCACTTGCTGTGCGTGAAAGCATTTACAAGGTCAACAATTAAGCGTGCGCCGCTGCGAGGTTTGGGCTGGGGAAGCGAGGGTGGCCCAGGAGCTGCTGGGGATGCCAGCGGGGATGGGAGCAAGCGTGAGGCTTCAGCTCCAGCCCCGTGGGCTGGGTTAGGTCCCGAGCCCAGCACCAGATCCAGCAGCAGCAGCTCAGGGCAGTGTGGCTGTGCTGGTTTCTGACTCCCCGGCAGTAAATTTGGTGGTGCCAAAGAACAGCGTGCGGAAACGCCGCGATGCAATAAAGTCACCAAGCTTTCACCCAGAGCTGGGCTTTGCAGTGTGGCCTCTTCGGGCAGCCTCACATCTGGAGGCCTTTGCTGCCCGACTGGGGGCTCTTACGGAGCAGCCTTGCGAGGAGCTGGCTGGCCGGGGCTCGCCGCTTTGCCCTTCTCCATCCCTCGCCCCACTGCCGCTGCTCCGAGGGGCCGGGGCTCCTCGCAGACCCGCAGGCGCCCGGGGGCTTCGGCTCCTTCTTGCGGTTCCAGCCTTGAACCCGCCCGACTCGGCGAGTCCTGCTGCGGGTTTCTGAGAAAGAAAGAGATGCTGATTCCTTGAGAAACGAGGAGGCGAAATCCAATTGTGCACTATAGCGCATCTGCGGCTGCCATTAACCTGTCTGTGTACTTCTGCGGCTGTCCATTTCTCTCCGCTGACAGCCGGGACTGCCCCGAGCGCGCTCTGCCCGGACCGTAAAGGGATTTGTTTCTCCGCGCTGCAGTGGCACAGCGCAGAGCTGACAAACTGTGCCGCAGGCGCTTCCCCGGTGCTCTGCCCTGCTTCCGAAGCGGAGCGCGAGCTCATCGCCCGCCCGGCCAGCCGGATAGCCACGGCGTGGCTCAGCGCAGCAGGACGAAGCTCCCACCGCCCCGCTGCCTTCTGGCCCCAAAGCATCCCCAAAACCCAAAACACGAGGCCAGAAAAGAAAATGCTATCAGGGTTTGGGGGCGTCGTGGAGGCAGACACCCAAAGGAGAGGCTGGCTCCTTGGTAGGAGGCTCATGGTGCTGTGTCCATCAGCGGGGCAGAGGCAAGAGCTGATGGAGAGCAGAGCCGGCAACTCATTTTGGGGCTTGGAGAGCTCGCCCGAAGGCAGCACTTGCTGTGGACAGCACGAGAGGGCTGGGGCTGAGGGATCTGCCCCGGTTCTGGGGAGGCAGCATCACAGGGAGGCAGCAGCCGGAGCATCCCCGAGCACACAGAGCATCCCTGTGCTCCCTCCTGGCTCCCCCAGGGGATTAAAAGGAGCTGATGCGACGGGGCAAGGGAGGAAGAGAGAGGGAAGGTGGGGAGCGGGGGGACGCGCAGCCGGTCGCATCGTCTCCCTGCATTCCAGCTTCATTTGCGGATTTATTAAATCGAGAGCCAATTTCAACATCATTTCTTTCAAGCAGCTCCACCTCGCAGGTGTGTGGAATTTATTTGAGATAAAGAAAACCATTACAGAGAGACAGCAATCTTCAAAGACCACCTCAGAGACCTCAGAGAAATAAAAACACTAGCCCGTGCAAATGCGCAATTAAGTTTCAAAATACTTGTGCTCCATGAAAAGCTCCGTCCCTGCAGAGAACAGGCCTTTAAGGCAATTTTCCCAAACCCTATTCAGCATTCACTCAAAAACGCCTTTTAAAAACAACGTGTGATTTTCCCTCTCTGCCTCGTTCCTCCTCCCCCTCGGCTCGCGCTCAGCCAGGTACGAGCGAGGCGGCCCCGCTCTGCGACGCGGTCGCTCTCCGTTTGGAGATGATGGAGAGCACTTGCAGGGCAGCACTGGACCCTGGCAGGGCTCAATTTGGGGCCGGGCTGCTCCATTTGGGAATTATCCGCACCCGAACTGGGGCTGGCAACCCGGGTATTTGGTATTTTGGGGGAGAAAGGTGCTGTGCCTGGGGACTGCTCGCCTCCCGGTCCCAGCTGTTGGAGCCTCGCATCCCTTATTCCCGGGTCACTCTCTGCTGGGTGGTTAATTAAAAATGCGTAATTAACCTGTGGAACGCACCGCCACGAGGTATCAGCGAGGCCAGGAGCTTAGCGGGATTCGGGGGAGGATTATATGTTTAAATGGATAATGAGAGCATCTGCCGCGACGTTAGTGGGGATAAGGCAGATTTAGGGCTCGCAGCCTGCTGTGCTGGGGTGCCGGCCCCAAGCTCCAACGGCTGAGGGTGCAGGAGGGGACCCACGGAGCCAACTCGAGGGGAAAAGCCTCTGGTCCCCCCTGAACGTGACAAAGGGACGAATGTGCCCGTGCATGCCCGCTTTCTGGAAGGCAAGGAGATTTCGGGTGCATTTCCCCATGGAGGACGGGTCCGTGCTTTTGTCTTTTGTGAGGGCTGGATGCGGTGGCGATGCCCACCGTGCCATCAGCCCTCCCTTGAACCCGGGGGCCGGTTGTGTCCCTAGAGCTGTCCCCGATTTTGGAGGACACCCCGTAACCTCCCTGAGTGCTCCCAGCTGCTCCTTGAGATCCAAGAGAGAGCGTCCAGCACATGCAGCACTGTCTTGCAAGCAGAGCCCTGCTTGTGCACACGAAGAGCTTCATCACCCCAAGGTTGTGGCACGCGAGCACAGACCAAGAACGGGATCAAGCCTTGGCAGAGCTGCTGGTGCGGCGTTTGCCCAGCTCTAGGCTGCGCTGCCCATGCACGGGGCTGTTGCTGGAGGTCTCCACTGCTGAAATACGGACTCGCATCCACCCGATTTGGGCTGGGACGCTGGATCTGCTCCCCTTGGGTGTTACACTCACGGTAACTGGATGTGGTGTGCTCCTGTTCGCCCTCTGGGCACCACAGGCACCCTCCCTCCTCGCCCCGCTCTGTAACATGTGGCACAGACCGAGCTGCCTCCAAGAGCGCCTTTAAGCCCTCGCAGACAAGCCAGCGACTGCAGAACAAGCTCAGTGCTGATGGCGGAGTTATTAAATCCCCGTCCGCAATCCCCTCCGGATCCCAACCGCTGCTCTTTTGCACGGCGTTAGCATTAACCAAGGCTTGTGCAGCGCGTGGCACCTCGGGGTGCAGGAGCACCCACGTCTGGGATGCCCAAGGGACATCCTCAGCCCTGCACCCAGCAGGACGGGGCACTGCCAGCTCCAGCTTTGCACCGGCCAGGAGCAAGGATGCTCCCGCTGCCGCTTCGCTGCGTTTTGGATGGCACCGCATCCACAGGACGACTCGAGGCATTTCGGGTGCTCGTCCCCCTCCCCAAGGGCTCGCGCTGCCCCCCGGGACGAGGCGGCCGCAGCGCGGCGTGCTCAGCCTGCCGAGCGCGGCGGGGCTGCGGGGCCGGGGTTAATCTCGTTGTCACACCTTCCCTCCTCTCGCTAACTCGGCGCGCTTTGACCCGCTGTGAAATTGTGGCCAACAGCACTGAATATTTTAAGAGCAGCAATGCAGTCATGGCCGCGCGCGGCGGAGCAGCAAAGCAGGCCGGGAGCTGGGCTGGGCCCCCCGCCTCCCCCCTTCCACCGCCAACCCATTAGCACAGTTCAGGGAAACCTAAAAAATTCAAAAGACACTGAAATATGCAGCATTTTTGCTCTCTCTGGAAAATGACGCGCTTCGCTTCCCAGATGCTCCGGAGCAGGCGGCTGTAAATAAGCGGCTTTATGGCACGGGGGGTGTTGCCGGTGGGGCTGGGGGAGAAGATTTATGTCCCGTTCCCCATCCTGCCCCTATGCTGCCAACGGGATCCTGCCACCGGAGCACCAACAGACCTGTGCCCACCGGTCCCCTTCTCATCAGCATGTTACGGAGGTGCTGGTGGCATTAAGGGACTTTGCCACCTGCTGTCGTGGCTCCGCTGGCTGCTTTCTGTCCCCTCTCCCCCCCGGGACATCCCCGGTGTCCCCTTGTTGTCTCCATCCTCCCCGTGCAGCCAGCGGGGGCGTGGGCGCTGCAGGACCTGGTGCAAACGCCTGGCCTCAGCACTTCTGGTATCTGGGGCGCCACAGAGCAGCAGCGGCGAGGAATTAAAAAATAATAATAACAAGATGTATTTGCATAAACCTCCGGAAAGAGGAGCTGGAGCCAGCCCTGCCCTGACGAAGGGAGACCACAGGTAGCATAGGGGGCGAAGGGAGGAAGAGGAGGAAGAGGAGACCTCGGCGTGCTGTTGGGACCCTGTGCCAAGGGAGAGCGGGCGCACGGCCTCCAGCCCCATGGAGGAGTGACATTGGGACACTTTTGCATTCCGGTCTTAAGAGGGCAGATTAATCGCCATGTGCTGGATCTGTCACACGCGGGGATATATATTCTTCTCGGAATTTACAAGTAGTTCTGTCTGAGAAATAAACAACCTCAGATAAAAATTACATTGTCACCGTGCAGGTGTGATGGATGTCATGGACAAGCCCTCGGTGTGTCGGCGCAGGGAGCTGCCGGCCCCAGGACGGCCGGGAGATGCTGATGGGGCCCAGGGGACTTGGCAGGGAGCACGTCATCGCCCAAAATCACATCAGCCCTGGCTGCTGCGTGGTGCCAAGGGAGCCAGTCCTTGGCACCGAGCCCGTATCCACCTCATCCTGGTCCCAAAGGCCAGGGGAAGGTGTCACAGCCACCCAAGCCGCTCCCAAGAGGGGAAGATGCCCAAACCCTGGGGAAAAGTGATGCTGGTGATGGGCGGCCACGAGGAGCACCCAGAGACCAGCACCGGAAAGGGTGCCCCCTCTTTCTGGGCTCCGTTTTGAGCCCCAGCTCCTCGCCATCATGTCCCTGGAGCCCCCTGGCATGGCCGCGCGCGGCACAGAGCGGGGCAGGCGTCCCCAGCAGCCCCGGGACCTGGTCACAGGGAGGATGAATGCGATTTACACCGGGCCCCTTTCTGATTTCGCCTCTCCTTCACCTTTATCTGCTTCCCGCGGCTGCCTTTGCTTTGGCGAGGCTTGTCGCGGTATCACCGAGCGCATCTCCTGCCTGGGTCACCGCCGCTCCCTGCGCAGGGCTGAACGTTCACTTCTTTGTAGCTTAAATCGAAAGTTGTTTAAATCTGAAAGCGGCAGCAAAGCCACCAGCAGGGATCCTCAGCCATCGCAGCCCGAGGAGCCAGGACCCAAAACTGGCTGGGGACAGCAGGGTCCCCGCGTGGCCACCGCCTCGTCCAGGCTGGGAGCCGCTGCCGCGACTGCCTGCGGTCTGGTAATAAACACGGAGCAGCTGGTGGAGCCTCTGCCGAGCCGGTTCTCGGGATTTATCCACATTGCTCTGCCTTATCAGCCATGCTTTTCACAAGCACTTAAATTCAGGAGGAAAAGGAAAAAGTGAAATCAGATAGAAATGCAGGTCTGTTTGCTGTTTTCTCCAATGAAATGGTTCTGGGTAAACAGCAGACGCCTTTGATGAAATCCCAGCAGGCTTAAACAATAAAGCTGGTTACAAACTCAATCTGGCGCAGATATCAGATCTGAAATTGTTTCAAAAAACATGTCAACATTTTCTAATGCTGCTGCAAAACTTCCTCGGCACCTTGCCACAAGCCCACAACTGTGACGCAGGGTCCGTGCCACCGGCCTGTCCCCAGCCCCTGTCGTCCCCCCCCTAGGTTCCTCTGCTCCCCTTCGCCTGCCCTGGGAGCCCCGGCGGGGAGGAGATGCTGAGCATCACCTCGGAGAGATGATGAGGTCCCCAGGGGAGCGGGGAGCACCTGCCAGCCTGTTTTCCACCTCTGGCCGCTTTGAAATCCAATCAGGGTCCCCAAGCCAGGCGTCTCTGGGGACGATGCTCCTCGTCCAGGAGGACGAGCCTGGCGAGCTGGGCTCCTCGCCGCAGCACCCCGGCTCCATCACCAAGCACGGTTGCCTTTTCCACGGGAAAAACAAACAAAAAACCAATTTGCACAGTGAAGGGGAGGGCAGACAAATGCTCCTCGCGGGGGCTTTGCCTCCAGCGAGGCACGTTTGCGCCCCTGCGGGACCGGAGCCCCAGCTGGAGCAGGTGTGGGCTGTGCCAGGCAGCCCAAGCCCCCGCCCCGCACGTTAATAATCCGAACAGGTCCCCGCTCCGCCGCGCACGGCCGGGCTTCGAAACCACTTAAGGATTCAGCGGGGGAGCGCAGAGCCGTGAGCGTGGCGGGGAGCAGGAGAGGAGCGAAGGGACGAAGGATGGAGCCGCGCCGTGGCGCAGATTTGGGGGTGCCCAGCCAGGGACGCGCGGTGCACGGCCGGGAACTGCCGCTCCTTCTCCCCGCGGCTCCAGATTTGTGGCCCAGGAGCAAGGGGAGCATGGTCCTGGGTGTAAATCACACACTGCGCCTGCCCCCGGCAGCAGCTCGGCAGGAGCCCGTTAGCAAATGTCCCTCAATTGGCTTTGGCACCAGAGCGGCAGCGGGTGCGTGAGCGGAGAGCGCAGAGGGACGAGGCACATCGGTCACTGCTGGGGTCCCTGGGGGTGTCAGGGGACATGGGGCACTGGGGGATCCAGGTGAGGGGTATGGGGCTGCGGAGGTGGGTCTGTGCCCGTCCCAAAGGGCTGCTTCCCCTCCTCTGAGGTTTCAGGGCTCAGGGGATGGACAGGAGCACGGGGGTGAGCCTGGAGCAACCCAAAGGGTGGCGTTGGGCAGCTGAGCGGGACGTCTCTAGGACAGGATGGGATGGGATGGGATGGTTTGGGATGGGCAGAGCATTGCTGCCTGGGGGCACGCACCCACGGGGCAGGCAGCAGTGAGGGTGAGGATGATGAAGAGGAGGCAGCACGCCCGCTCACCCCACCGACACCACAGCACTTCAGCACCATTTAGGAAGCCGGTGCCAGCTCTGGGGGTGCTCGCAGTCCCCCCAGCTCCGTGCCCCCATCCCCAAGGAGCTGCTCCCTGTGTGCTGGCACAGCCGCCAGCTTCCAGCACCAACCCCAGCCCCGTCCTGCACCCCCAAAGAAGCCCCCATCCCACGGCCAATGCCCAGCACCACTCATGCCACGCAGGGCAGGAGGGCGAGGGATGGGCAGCGGAGCCTTCCTCGCTCCGGGGAGCCCGAGAGGACAAACGGGAGAGGAAAAGCAGGGCAAGAGGAGGGCGAGCTGGGGCGGGGGGCGCAGGGGGGGCGAGCCCCGGCTCCGGTGCAGCGTGGGCGGAGGAGGTGGAGGCCTGACCCCTCCGCCGAGGTTGCCTTCGCCATCGATCCCTGCTGCACTCAGGCTCATTACGGCCGGGGAGCTGCTGCGAGCGGCTGGCGGAGGAGACAGACGAGAGGGGGGGGGGGGGGGGGAGAGCGCTCTCCGTGGCTCCCTGGATCGTATTAAATATTTACTTTGTTTTGTTTTGTTTTTTTCCCAGCTATATTGATCAGAGATGGGGAAGGGGGGTGCGCTCAGATGCTGGGAGGGGAAGAGCAGAGGCAATGGCTGGGCTGCTAGACGGGGACGGACCCTGCGGGCGCGCCGCACCCACGGGTGCCATTCCCCATCGCCACCCAAAGCACCCCCAAGCACCCCCAGCTTGGTTCGAGGCCACCACCAGCACCAGGAGGGGCTGCAGTGGGGCAGCTCCCCCCCCCCCCAGCACACCCCAGCCCCATCCCAAGGAGGGGATGCTCGGCTCCATGGGGGTGCCCCCCTTGGACCGGGCCCCCCGCAACCAGGCCGGGTCCAGCGGCCGTGCAGCCAGCGCTGTTTCTATTTCGAGAGGAGCTCTGCTGGAAAAGGAACAAAAGCGGAGGGGAAGCTATAAATAGCCTCCTCCTTCACACCAGCTCGCCTCCTCCGCCCCGCGCCCGCAGCAGCCTTCGGGGCCGCAGCTCCGGGATGGCACCGGGGGGGTCCCCGCAGCCCCCGGCCCCCGCATGCCGGGAGGCGCAACGCGCCCGGCCTCGTGCAAACATCCCCTGGATAAAAAAAAGAGAGAGAGAGAGAAAAAAAAAAGGAATCCCGAGGGAATAAAGCGTCGGGGAAGATGTGCCGCCGAAGCAGAATCGGCTCGAACCTGGCTTTGCCCAAGTTGCCCGGCTCAGCACCGCTCCCCGCCCGGGCTCTGCACCCACGGCCACCCTGCGGGGCCGCATCCAGGCTCCTCTCGCCCCAGCCCTCCCGCGCCCTGGATGCTGCAGCTGGGAGCAGGGGAAAGCGGAGCCGGCTCGGGCAGACCTACTTTCAAGGCTTTAATCCTTTTTGCTTAAAGGATCTTTCTTTTTTTTTTTTTTTTCCCCTTTCTTTCTTTCTTTTTTTTTTTTTCCTCTCCCCGCTCGGCAAAGATGCGGTCTGATCAGAGGAGAGACGCAGGGAGCTGACAAGCTGCGGAGTACGGAGAAAAAGGAGAAAGAAATACATATTTATTACCCTCAATTATTAAAAAATAGATAGCAGCAGATCTTAGGCCCTGGCAGAGGCACTGCGGAGTCATTTGTGCGAGGACTATTTTGTTTTTTAAATTCCATTGAAATTATAATACGCCGGGCTTGTTAGCAAAAACACCCCGGCGCATCCCCGCCGAGGGGGAAGCGCCCCGGCCCCTCTCCCGGCTCCAGGCAGAGGGGCTGCGCGGGGCCGTATCCAGCACCCTGCTGGCTGCTGGATTTGGAAGCAGGGCGGCTCCGGGGGCAGGAGCCAGCAGAGAGGAGCTGGTGGCAGCGGCTGGGCCAGGTGTGGGGATGCTGATGGCATTTGCCTCCCTCTGGCTTTGCACCGAGGGTCACAGCGGGATCTGTCCCCGTGCCAGCGCATCCCCCAGCCGTGCCATGGATTTGCAGCTGGCTGCACGAAGGTCTCGCGGATGAGAGCTCATCTGGGCCACGGTGGGCTCCCTGCAGAGCCAAAAAGCACCGGGGATGGGATGGGAAAAGGGGTTTGCACCCCTCGGCCAGTGCCAGCCAGCGGGAAGCAGCTTGGGGGAGCGAAGCAGTGGGGGGCAGCCCCGGTGCAAAGGCAGCTGGAAATAAAAGCGGCTCCCAAGTGCGGCACGGGGCTGGCGGAGCCGCGCTGGCACCTCCCCTCCGCTTGCAGGGCTGCCTCCGTACGGAGTGCTGACAGCTCAGCAGCCAAACTCGCTCCTGCCTCTCCTCCCTGGTAAACAACCGCGGCAGAGAGCGGGATCCGGCCACCCATGGGTGTTCCCTGCCAGCCTCCCCGTGCACAGCAGCAGTGCCGGGAGCTGGGTGCACGGGGAGCATCCTCGACGTCCTCCGGCTCTGCGCCCACCCCGTGGCACCACCGGGATGGGAGCGACTCGAGCCCGTTGTGCCCTGGGCTCTCCGGGGCCAAAATCCACCACCATCCCATGCAGCCAGCCACGAGCAGAGGAGGAACACAAGCTGCTTTTGGCCCTTGGAGGCTCTGGGATGGCCACAGCCCTAGTGGGATGCATCACAAAACGCCGCTCACCAAAGCCAGGCTGGCTCCGAAACGCTCTGCCGCTGCGGGGAGGGAAGCAGCAGCCGGGCACGTGTGCTATTAAAAAGGAAAAGGAGCTTTCTGCACCAAATGGAGCTTTTTCGGCTTAAGAACCCCACAATCCTAATCTGAGCAAAGAAGATTCCCCCCCTGTATCTGCCTGGCCTGCATCTGCCCCCGGCAGCGCCGCCGCAGGCGCCGGATCGGCGCACGGCACGTGCCAAAGCCCTCGGCTCCGGAAGAGAAAGGGCGGCTGCTCGGGAGGGCAGAGCGATGCCGGGCGCGGGCGTTCCTCCGTCAGCGCCGAGCCTCCATCATTTGTCATCAGCAAAAATAATATTCCTAAAAGTGTCCCCTCTGATTGCAGGGCGGCAGGCGCAGGGCTGCGGGTTTCCATGGAGATGCCGTTAAGCGGGGATGGTACGGGGGATAGTCGCCGCCTGAATTTGGGAAATCGGACCCGGCGTCGGCAGCAGGAGCGGGGACGGCACCAGGGGTGCTGCTGGCGGAGGGACGTCCCCTCTGTCCCCTCCCTTGGGCTCCTCGGGCTGCGTCCCCCAAAGCAGCAGGGGAGGAGCAGCCGTCCTCCGAGGATGCTCCGGCGTCCCAGCGGTGCCCCCATCCCTCGCGCCCGCAGCTCTCCCCCACCGCCCCCCAACTTGTTGCCTCTGCTCCTAAATTAGATGCCAGCCTCCTCGGGTGGGGGCCAGGGGAGGCGCTGGGGTGGCACCTCGTGTGTCCCACCTCGCCACCGCGCCGGGACGGAAAGCGATCGTGACAATCGCTCCGCTGCCGGCGCCTCGCCAGCCCGCTGCCGCCTGCTGCTCCGCCAAAGCACTTTTAAAGACATAATCTGCAGTTAATAACCACAGTTTGCACCGAGCGCCGCTAAGCCCCGCGATCGCGCTTCGCAAACAAAGCCCGCGTTTTGGGCTGCGTGGCGGCGGCTCCTCGAGCCTCCTTCGGGCAGACAGGGGGCGCGGGAGCCGGCGGCATCACCCGTGGGTGCTCCGAGCACGGGGACGCGCGGTGGTGGCCTCGTGGCTCTGTTTAGTTCTTGGGGTTTGCTCCTGGAGGACGCCTGGCTGCAGCGATGCCCTGGCCACATCCAGCCACCGCGTGCCCAGGTCCCTGCGCTTCCCTGCCTGGTTTTCACCTCCAGATGGGGCTTTGCCTCGTGCTGCCAGAACCCGTGAGCAGCAGCCCCGTTCCCTGCCCGGCCCCGGGGTGACCACGTCCTGCTCCCGTCCCCACCCCGCAAACCGCGGGGCCACAGCCCCGAGCGCACCGCGGGGTCATGCCGCCAGCTCCAGCTCCCGCCAGGTGCCTTGGGGAGAGGCGGGTGTGAAATCACACCCCAAAATGCCTATTTTTACATCGCCTCGCCAGGTTCGCTGCTGTTTCTAGGGCAGCACTTTCGAGGCCACCTGGAGCGTTACCCGCGGCCTCGGGCACCCCGGGAGCGGGCGTGGGGACGCAGGGACGTGGCAGATGGGGCCACGGGGACCCTGCGGGGCTCCATCAGAACAGGTCGCCGAGCACCCCGGGCTCTTTTGCCACCCAGGCAGGTCTCGAGCAGCCACGAGCATCGCAGCAGTGCCCGGCTTCGCCCTCCCGAGCCCCCCTGGCCCCCCCCATCCTCACCGCAGGGACAGGCAGGGCCGCGTCCTGAGCGCTTCCCCCGGCCGCCCCCCGCTCCGCCGGGCACAGAGAGCTTGTGGCTTCCTCCCAGCTCTTTATGAAATTAAACTTTTATGAGCAGAAAGGTTTCTGGGCTCTCAGCTCCTCGGCGCAGGAACCGCAGCCCAGCCTGCGCCGTGCCCGGCCCCGCAGGGCGGCTGCTCCTGGGCAAAGCCTCCCTGTGCCTGGGGGTGGGGAGGGGGAAAAAAATATCTCCTTCGCCCCCGCTCCTCGCCAGGGTCTCAGGGGTGGGAGCTGCTGCAGGAAGGCACCGCACAGCCCTGCCCCGTGCCCCCCCAGCCCCTTCCCTCCCACCCAGGGGAGGTTTTTCCGCCGTGGAGCAGCAGCAGCCCAGCAGGACGGGAGCTGAAGGGCCCCAGCCCCGGGGCTGAGACGCGGCTGTCCGTGACCTTGGTGTCATCCTTGGCCTGGAAATCTCCTTCTCCTGCATCTCCCACGGGGCGCTCCTGGCCGTTGCCACCCCTGGCAGGACGCTGGGGCGCAGCTCCGTCCCCGCCGCCACCCTGGCTCGCGCTGGTGCTGCATCCCACGCTCCCACCCCCAGACACCCGCGAGGTCCCGGTGCCAAAACTCACCCCAAAGCCCACTGGCGGCGATGCCGGGGCGGTGTTTTGCACTGTGCCATGCCCAGCACCTCCAGGACGGAGCTCACGTGGGGCAGGAAGCCCAAAATACCCCCGGGTGTCGCAGCCCTGCCCTGGCCGTGCTCCATCAGCGCCTCTGCAAAGCGCACACGGGCACCGGGGCAGCTCGGTGCACACCAGGGCATCCTGCTGGGCCACACCGGAGGGTCCCCGAGCGTCCCCAAAAGGCAGGAGGTGGCAGAGGGGGTGTCACCCCATGAGCAGACACACAGACCTGCTTCCCCCAGGGATGTCACCCGCACAGGGCTCCCGCAGCCCCCAGCTGTGCCACGTCCCCAACCCCTAAGACAAACCCCGGTCCCCAGGAGCAGGATGAGGGTGGCAGGGGCAGCGCCACCTGCTCAGACACCACAAAACCAGACACCTCCGAGCCCCAGCGAGGGGTCTGGCCCCGGCCCCGTGCCCAAATCCCCCACGTGCCCACGCTCCCGAGCAGCTGCCGTCCCCCTGTCCCCATGGCGTCCCCTTCCTTGGCGTGAATGGGGGGGCCCGGGACCCCCACCCAGAGCCCACCAGCCATAGCGGGCAGGGAAGGGAGAGCCTCTCGGCGGGATGGAGGCCTTCCTCTAACTGCCTGTTGAATTATTCAGGACTGGCATTAACTTATAAATGAGTGTGTTTGACTGATTTTGTGGTTGATGTACAGATAAATTCTAATGAAAGACAGCTACAAGATTTTAAATTATTAATTAGACTGCCACTTAACAAAGCCTATTTGGCACTCTATTTCCTTGCTTAACAAGACAAAAACTTTAAGAATAGGGTTTGGATCAGCCCAGAGGCTCTTCATTTGCATTTTGTTTTTCTAGCTCCAGAAATGAAAGCCGTAGATCTTGACCTTAACAGGCTACCCCTGGTGGGATGAAACCTTCCAGCAGCCCCGCCGCCAGCCTGCGCAGGGCTCGGCTCCACCTCGGGCTCCTGCTCCGCGGCCCCAAAACCACAGCTGCTGCTTCGCCTCCCCCCCCCGGTGCTCCGAGCGGGATGCTCGGGGCGGGGGGGGCTCGGGGGGGCTCTCCTCGCCCGCCCCGCTTGGGTTTAGGAGCCGAACAAAGCCAGAGCCGGAGAGGAGAGCCTTCGAGCGCGAGGCCCCGCAGCCGCAAGGTGACATTACCCCAGCAGGGAAAGGGCTCCCCGGGGGGGGGCAGCGAGGGCTGAGCCCCTCCTGGGGTCGGTGCCTTTGGGTACCGGGGGGGGGGGGGCTGCGGGGAGCTCGCACCCCGTGCCACCGCGCCGGAGCCTTGCTGGATATATGGCAGTGCCACGGGGTGGGCCCGGTGCTGTGCCCTCCCCGGGGTGCAGGACGGTGACCGGGGGGTCCTGGGGGGGGGGGGGGTCCCGCCGTACGGCAGCGCTGCCCCCCCCCCCCAACCTCCCCGGGGCTGGCCCAAGCACGGCGGTGCTGGAGAAGCGGGGTCCCCCCGACCCCCCCGGAGGGTCGGCATCTCCCCGCGTATGATGTCAAAAAGCTCCCCTATGATGTCCCGAGTGGTTGCCATGGCAATGGCGTGATGTCACAAATCTCCTCGGGGGGGGGGGGCACAAGAGAACGCGCCCCAACTTCCCCGCCGAGCCCCCGGTGCCCCCACCGAGCCCGGTGTTCCCCTCCCGAGGAACGGAGCCGGGCTTACACCGGACACCGACCCCCCCGGGACACCCCCCCCTCCCCACTCAGCGCTCCGGTCCCCGCCGTGCGCCCCCCCCCTCCCCTCTTCCCCGGTGCATCCCCGCTGTCCCCGGTCCCCCCCCGCGCTCCCGGTGCCCGCCGTAGCCCGGTGCCTGCGGGACCCGCCGCGCTCCCGGTGCCAGCTGCGTGCGCCCCCCCGGTTCCCCGCGCTCCCTCCGGTGCCGCTCCCCGGGGACCCGGGGGGTGCCGGTAGCACGGCGGCAGCGGCGAGTAGCGGGGGGGGGGGGGGGGCGGGGGGGGGTTCGCCCGGCGGCGCGGCCCCAACTTCGTCGAGGAGGCAAACTTCGGGAACGGCCCCGGTGCCCCCGGTGCCCTCCCGGTGCGGCGCTCACCTTGGCGGAGCATCTTGGTGCCGGTGCGGGGCGCGGTCTCCCGGCGCGGCGGTAACGGCGGCGGCGCTCAGAGCCGCGGGCACGGCGACGGCGAGCGGCGGCGGCGGTGGCAGCAGCAGCGGCGGCGGCGGCGGCTGCACCGGGAGCGCGGAGCCGGGGCCCGGGCGAACGGCCCCCGGGGGGGCATGGCGGGGCGAGCCGAGCCGCAGCGGCCCCGGGAGCACCGGGAACACCGGGAGCACCGAGTCCCGGTGCCGGTCCACCGGGAACCCCCGGCCGCGCCTCTGCCCGCCGCGCGTCCCGCCGCCGGTTTTTAGGGGGGGAGCCGCCCCCTCGGGGCTGGGGCCGCCGCCGCCCCCCACCCCCTCGGGCCGAGCCTATAAAGGGGAGCCCGGTGCCGGTGCCGCGGTGCCTGCAGCGGCGGAGCAGGGCTGGGCAGGGCGGGGCGGGGCAGCGACGGGGCGGGCCGGGCTGGGCCGGGCCGGGCTGGGCTGGGCTGGGCGAGCCTGGCCGGGGCCCCCCCTTCCTCCTCCTCCTCCTCCGCCGCCGCCTCTCCCGCCTCCCGTGGACAGTTCGTGAAAGTGCCGCTGCTCCCGGTCCCCGCGCCGCCCCCCCGGTGCCCCCCCCCCCCCCCCCCCCCCCGAGGGCAGAGCCCTCCGTCCCATCGGGTCCCCGCTGTCACCCCCCCGCCCCGTCGCGCTCGCCGCCGGGTGTCACATCGTGTCCCCGCTGTCCCCAAAGCACCCGCCGGGGCCCCGCTGTCCCCAGCCGCCCCATCCTACCCCCCCTCCGACGGGGCCCCCCGCCCCTTAGCGTCGCCCCTCCGCCCTAACAGAGTGCCCGGTATCCCCGCGGGGTCGCTGCCACCCCACCGGGAGCTCCGCTGTCCCCGCTGCCCCCCCCCCCCCCTCCCCCCGGGTCCCCGCTGTCCCCTCCGCCCCGTCCGTGCCGCTCCACCGGGTCCTTCCCCGGTCTTTGCCCCTCCCGGAGCCCTGCCGGCCCCCCGGTCCCCCCCCCACCCCATCGGGGTCCCGATACCGCACGGGGGTCCCGCTGCCCCCGCCGTGCCCCCCGGAGGTCCCCGCTGCCCCTCGGGGCTCCCTCCAGCCCCGTAGCAGCCCCCGTTATCCCACCGGGGACGCTGCTGTCCCCGCTGCCCCTCGGGGGTCGCTGTCACCCCCCCCCCCCCCGTCCCCCTGCCACCCCCGGGACCCCCCGCCCCCTCTCATCCCACGTCTCGCAGCGGGGAGGGACCCCCAGGGCCGTCCCCACGGCCACCCCCCTCCGCGATCCCACAACGGTACCGGGAGCGGGCACCCGGTAGCCCGGGGGCTCAGCCCCAACACCCCCGGAGGAGTTGGGGTAGGGGGCGTGGGGGGGGGGGGGCACAAACCCTTCGGCGTGGTTCCCGGCACGGGCTCGGGGCCGCCGGGCCCCCTTTTTGTCCCGTCCCGTCCCGCCCCGTCGGGGCCCGGCCGTGCGCTCCGCCGGGCTCGATGCGGCGGCCGGCGGCTGCTCTGGCCTGGCCGCGCCGCCCGCTCGGGGCTCGGCTGCCGCCGCCTGCCGCCGCCGCCTGCCCCCGCGCCATGGCGGCCCCGGGGAGCCTCCGGTGCGCGGCCACGAGGCCCGCGGCTGCCGCAGGTGGGACGGGGCCGGACGGGGCCGGACGGGGCCGGACGGGACGGGGGGGACCGGGCACAACCGGGACGGTACCGGCAGCCTCTGCCGGGCCCGGTTACCGGGCGCAGAGCCGGTGCACCGGGGGGGATACCGGGTTGGGGTTGTGCTCTGCCAAAACGGGTCGGAACCGCGGAGCCGCGACGGTTCTGGGCCTCACCTCCCGGTGCCCGGGGGGGGACCGAGCTCAACCGGGACGGTACCGGCAGCCTCTACCGGGCCCGGTTACCGGCCCTCAGAGCCGGTGCTCCGGGGGATACCGGCTTGGGATCGTGCTCTGCGAAAACGGCTCGGAACCGCGGCCCGGTTCAGCCTCCCGGGGCCGCTTCCCCGCCGCACCGTGAGACCGCCCGGCTCCGTACCGGCACACCGGGGCTCATCCCCCGGTCCCCCCCCTCCCCCCGGTATTTTGGGGTATTTTGGGTGCCGGTGGCGGGAGCACACCCCCCCCACACACACACACACCCCTCCCGGGGGCCGTCCCGGCTGTGCCGTGGGCCGTGCGGAGGGGTCGGTGGCTCACGGTGCCGGTGCCGGGTGACGCTCGCCGGGGCTGGCGGCGGTGAATAATCCCGTGCTGTCACTCCCCCGCCGCGCTCTGACTCCGCCGAGCTGCGGGGGCGGCGGCTGCTGCCGGTACCGGCGGGGGGGGGGGGGGGTAGGGGGTGGAAAAAGGGGTGCGGGGGGGGGCTCCCCACAACGGGACGGGTCCGGTTCGGTCGCCGTCGGGTGGCCGGTACCGGGCAGGGGAACCCCCGGTTTGTTTTGGGGTCACGTCAAGGCACGGCGTGGTGCTTTGGGGGCGTAAAACGTGCCCCCCGCCCTAAAACAATTAATATCGTTGACCTGAGCTGAAATCTGGCCGCTAACGGGGGCTCGGACCCAGCCCCGGGGGTGTCACGGGGCAGCCCGGTGCCCCCCCGGGACGTGGTGTCCCCACCCCGGCCACCCCCCGTTGCATGCCCCGTTCCCTCCCGCAGGCCGAGCCGCGGCGCGGCGGGCGGCGACGCAGGTCCCCGAGGAGCTGCTGAGCGACCCCGAGCTGCGGGAGGCGGCGGGGGCCCTGCCTGCGAACTACAACTTCGAGATCCCCAAAACCGTCTGGAGGATCCGGCAGGCGGGGGCCAAGAAGGGTGAGCGGGGATGGGATGGGATGGGACGGGATGGATGGGATGGGACGGGATGGGATGGATGGAAAGGGATGGGTTGGGACGGGATGGGATGGATGGGACAGGTTGGGACAGGACAGGACGGATGAAACGGGATGGGATGGGACAGGATGGTTGGGATGGGATGGAACAGGACGGAACAGGATGGTTGGGATGGGATGGAACAGGACAGGATGGATGGGATGGGATGGGTGGGGTGGGTTGGGACAGGACAGGATGGATGAGATGGGACGGGATGGGACAGGACAGGATGGGTGGGATGGGACAGGATGGGACAGGGCAGGATGGGTGGGATGGGACGGGATGGGATAGACGTGATGGGACAGGACGGGATGGATGAGATGGTTTGGGACAGAACAGGATGGATGAGATGAGATGGGATGGGATGGATGGGACAGGATGGGTTGGGATGGATGGGACCAAGTTGGGATGGGATGGGATGGAACAGGACAGGATGGACAGGATGGGGTGGGACAGGACAGGAGAGGACACCCGCTGGGGACCCACGGTGCTGGGGCAGCCCCCGTGCGCGGGTGCCTCCTGGAGCCGCCCGTGCCCCGGTGCCGGGTTAATAGACCTGTATCGCCGGGCTGGAATCGCATCGAACAGGACAGGTGGAGCTGCGCGGAGCTGTCAGCTCCGCAGACGCGGCTGGGCCGCCGGCCAGCTCTGCGATGCTCTCCCTGCGCCTCCCTGGCACGGCGCTGAGCCCCAGCCTCATCCTCGCTCCCGGATCCCGGGGGGCGGCCGTGGCCCGCGGTGGGTGGGGAGGCTCCGTGGTGGCCCCCGAAGGGGTGCTGGGGGTCCTCCCTCACCCGGTGCCACCTGCATCCCTGATTTTTCAAGCCCCGCGTCCTCTCGGGAGCCTCGCCAGCTGCCACCGAGCTGCTGGGCATCACGGGGGGACACCGCACCCCCGTGTCCCTCGTGGCACGGTGGCCGCGGGCACGTCGCCGTCCCCGCGGCTCCCGGTACGGGGCAGGGCTGCCCGGCCTCGTTGCCACAGCTCCCGCGGCTCCCGCTGCCGCGTTTTGCTGCTTGTTGGCACCTCCTAATTAAATGTAAATATGCGGTTGGGATTTAGTCCGCGGAGCTGGGAGCGGAGCCCATCAGCCAGCCAGCCATGCTGGGATTTTCAAAAGCCGCCTGTGCCGAGCCCAGCCGGGGCCGCGTTGCTGGGGGAACGCGGGGTTGGTGCCAGCCCTGCCCGACGCAGGGCTGGGAGCCACCGTGTCACCCCCTTGTCACCCCCTTGTCACCCCCTTGTCCCCGGCGGGGGCGAAGCTGGTTGAGGAGCTGGGAGCATCCCGGGGTGTGGGGAGGGGAGGGGGGGCTCTGGCCCCGTGGTGGGCTTGTGCCCGGCTGTGGCACCCCAGCAGCATCGCCGTCCCCCGTTCCCACTGTTTTCGGACCTCCAGCACTGCTCCGTAAGGCTCTGCCCTCCAAAAGCTGGTGGTAGTGCGGTGGAGGCAGCCCCAGATGGTCCCAGGTGGGCTGGGGATAGCGGGGGCACCGGGTGCCTGCGCAGCCTCGGACTGGCAGAGCCCCCCCGGAGCTTTCCCAGTGCCCCACAGGTTGGAGCCGGGGTGAGATTAGCCCGATTTGGGGGCAGGGCTTTAAATAGCTCCGTGTTTGCCACCGGGTTTTGGCTCGGCAGCCTGGGGATCTCCGTCGGAAAGGGATTTGCAGAGGCCGTGTGGGTAAATATTGCTGGGATATTAGCCGGATCGGGAGGTGAAACGACGAGGGGATTAATAGGGCCGGGCACCGAAGCGAGAGGCTGAGTTCCTGGCCGGCTTCGCGGCCCCGCGCGAGGCAGAGGGATTGTTCCGAGCCGCGAGGAGAGAACAAAACGGGAAACATCGCCCTGCTATGAATAAACGCGTGCTACGCACAAAGCTGCCTGCGTCGCCGGCCACCCTCTCAAAACGGGGAGCGAGGCAGCGAGGGGAGGTGTGGAGAAGGGCCGCGAGGACGATCAAAGGTTTCGAAGAGCTTCTGTACAATGGGAGATGAAACAGATTTAGATCCTTTAGCTGGAAGAGAGCCGACCGAAGGGGGACATGAGAGAGGGCTGTGGAGTTGTGAGTGGTGCGGGGAGGCTGAATAGGGGATGATTATTCCCTCTTCCTTGCAGCAGGAGAGCCAGGGGCGCACGTTTACATTATTAGGAGCAGGTTTAAAATAAACAGAAGAAAGTACCTTTCCCCGTGCAGCACATAATTAAAACCTCGAGCTCGTTACTGCGGGAAGCCGGGCAGAGCAGAAGTGTCAGCGGGTTCAGAAAGGGACGAGATGCGCTCGCTCAGGATGGGCGCGGGCAGGCAGAGCCAGCACCACGGCCGGGGCCTCGGGGATCTGTGCCACGCCGCCGCTTTCCGCCGTCCTTTTGCCCAATTTCTGTCGGTTTGGGGGAAGCCCAAAGGGGTCGGATCCTGCTCGGGAGCACCGGGGTAACCGCGGGTGTTTGTTTCTCTTGCAGTGGCCCTACAGATGCCGGAGGGGCTCCTCATGTTCGCCTGCACCATCGCAGACATCATCGAGCGGTAAGACCCAGCTGCGCGCCCCGGGGAGGGCGCCGGGGCTCCCACCTCCGCCGCAGCCTCCCGGCACTTTGGGGACGGGGACGGCACGGCCACGCCGCCCTCCCAGCGCCCGCACGGTCCCTTCTGGATTCACACGTCCCCGCCGTCTGCTTGCGGAGCCGCAGGGTGGCGGTGACCTCTGCGGTGCGAGCACGGCCGGGTGCCCTCGCGGGGATGTCCCCTGGATGTGGGTGGCAGGGACCTGTCCCTGTCCCCCGGCAGCTCGGCTCCCTGCGGTGCCGCTGAAGAGGTGACAGCCCAGAGGCCGTGTCCCTACAGGAGGTGACCGCAGGCAGCTCTCGGCCCCAGCCCTCCTGATTTTTTTTTTCCCCTCGGTGGAAGCAGGAGGTGGGAACGAAGGGGGACCGAGGAGCTCGGCGCTGTGGCGGTGGGTTCAGGCACCCGGCAGAAATCGCCCGAAATCTTGTCACCCATCCGGTCCCACCCCTCACCCTGCTGTGGCTGTCCCCCCAAGCCCCTCGCTTTGTCACGGGACATGTCCCAGCTTTGTCACCGTGTCCCCGGGGCGGGGGGGGGGAGCTGCCGCAGCCCCGCGTTAGGGCTGGGCGAGGGAGCAGCGGGAGGGTGGGAGCGGGCAGGAGGCGAGCGTGGGGCGCGGGGGACGGGATGGGCGTGGGGTGCGGGGGGGTGGCTGCGGGGGACCGAAGGGACGCGGGGGGGGCGGGCGGCACCGCGTGGGCCTGTCCCTTTAAGCGGCGCTGCCTCCTCTCCGGCTTTGGCACCCAGCCGCTTTCATGTCTCCGGCTTCAAAGGCGGCGGATTAAGGGGCTCTTTCATCTGAGTGAGACCTTAAGCCCCGCTTCCCGGGGTGCAGCATCCCCAAGGGCCTCGCCTTCGCTGCCGGGGGTGGTCGGATCCTGCCCTTGCTGCTGCCCTGGGGACGCCGCAGCGCCCGGTCCCGTGCTGGGGACGCCGGGTGACAGCCGTCCTCCGGCTCGGGGACACGAGGCCGCGAGGACGCGGGGTCAGGAGCGAGCCCAGCCATGTCCCCGCGCTCCTGGGACCGGGTTAAATTGCTGCGGGTGAGGCGTGGGCCGGCGGGTGGCCTCGTTAGAGCCTGCCTCCGCCCGCTGTTAATATTCATCGCGGGCATTAATGTGGAATCACGGCTGGCCGCTGCGCCCACCGGCCCCTCTCGTTGCCCAGGAGCCGCGTGGCTACGACGTGACGGGAATCGGTGCAGCTCCGGCCGCGGCCGTGGCGAGGCTGGGGACGGGATCTGGGTGCTGCTGGCCCCGGGTGGCATCTAGCATAGCATGGGGACAGCGGTGCCTGTCCCACAGCGCTCCTGCTCAGCCGGAGCCATGCCTGCTGCCGCTCCCCTAATATTTCTCCCGGCTGCTGGAGCTGCTTTTGGCAAAATACACAAATATCTGGGGAGGGATGAGAGCAAGGACAAGTGGGGACAAGGGCAGGGGGCTGTGGGTTGGGGTCCCCAGCCCGTGCCCACCCTGCGCACCCCAGCATCGCGCTGCCTCTCGCCGGGCGCTTGGCTGAAGCCGGAGCCTCGCCGAAAGGCTTCGGGTGCTTAGCGTGGTGCCTTTGAAATAAGGACGCTGACAGCATCGACCGGCGTGAGGCCCCGTTAATTAGCGTTAATAGGGTTGGCGTTACCTCTGAGCGGGATGGGGGGGGGCCGCGGGGTCGGTCGCCAGCCCTCGGCGGGGCGGGGGTCTTGCTGCCGCCCGCGGGCCGCTGAGCTGGCGGGGCCGCGGGCTGCCGGAGCCGCATCACGACGCTCCGGCGGCGACTTCCAAATTGGCTCCGTTTCTGGCAGCTGATGTAATTCGGCGGAGGGGAGCTCGTGCCGGGGGGGTGGGGGGGGGAACGACACACGTGGGGGGCGGCAGGACGGGGGGAGATGCGCGTGGGGAGAGCCTGGACAGCAGCTCGGGAGTTGGGGGCAGCCCCCAGCCCACCATGCCGGGGAGGTGGCAGCAGCGGTGCGCCCCGCGCCGAGGGCTTAGGATTGATGGGGGGGGGTCTGCGGGAGTGGACCCCTTCTCCCCCCGCCCCCCCACCCCCGCCGGGGCTGGAGCAGGCGGATCAGCTGGGCTCTCAGCTGGGCTTTTGATTCCTTGTTAATAAAGTCAGCTGTCAGGTTCCGCAGCTGCTAATCCCTCTGTCTCCCCACCCGGCGGCAGGGCGAGCGGCTCCTGCTAATCGGGGGTGGCGCGGGGCCGGGCGAGCGCTGTTGGCACGGTTCTGACCCCCCCCCACCTCCCTTGCCCTGGGGCCGCATCCTGGCCGGGGTGCCCGGAGCAGCTGGCAGCGCTGGCACGGCTTGAAAGGCCCCGCTGCAGCCGGCGGCAGAGATAGCGAGGACGGAGGAGCCCCTGGGTGCCGCACGTGCCGTCCCCTCCTGGTGGGTGCCAGCATGGGGGCACCGGGTGCCCCGGCCAGGCGGCTCTGCGACGTGGCGCTGAGCGGCGTGACGAAGCCGGTGGCATCGCCAGAAAGCCCCGAAGGAGCCTCTGGGGGTGTCAGCGCGGCGCAGGATCCAGCCTCGGCCGCCCTCTCGTTGCCCTCTCCTCTCTCCCTTCGTCCTTTCAGCAGAAGCGGCGCGGTGCACGGGGGGGATTTAATCACCGTCATTAAGTGCACAGCGGCATCATTAGGGAGAATGGAGTTCTCACTTGAGCGGAGACGTTTAAAGCCTCGCCTGGGCCGTAGGGAGGACGGGGCAGGGGCTGTGCACGGGGCTGCCACCTCCTTGGGGCCAGGCCGTGCCAAAGTCACCCCACCGTGGTGCCCGTCCCGTGTCCCCGTGTCCCCGGGGAGCTGGCACCGAGGGGCGGCCCCATGGCACGGCCACAGGGAAGCTGCCACGGAGGGGACAGGCACCAACGGGGCGCAGGAAACCACGGTGGCCGTGCCACCACCCTGCTCTGGGACCTTGCTTTGTCTCGTTTGGGGTTTTCCCAGCCTCCAGGCCAGCAAAACATGGGGCTGGGGTGCACCTCGGGACGCAGGCTGCCTGGTAGGGCAGGGACCGGCCACGTCCCCAAGTGGGACGGGACCAGGACGGGGACCTGGCCGTCGGGGACCCCGGGGACGCGCACGCCTCGCTGGCCTGACCCACTTGCGGGCGCTCGGCGGGGCCGCGCGCGGGCGGTAATTGCCCAGCTGCAGCGGTGCTCTTCCAGAGCCGTTTGCAGTAAAATTGCAAACTCATTATTTTAATTATGTGCAGCCTTCCCGCGCTAATGAAGTTGGGAGCCTGATAATGCGGCTCGGTGATGGGCTTCTCCGCTAATTAAACGCGTTGTTCCGGGCCGGGGCTGCGCTCCGTGCCCCGGGACGGCGGAGGGCTGAGATGGGAGCCCGCAGGCACGGAGCAGCTCGCTCCGTGTCCCCATCCCCAGCGGGACGCGGGCACCCATGGGTGCTGCAGCGTCTCTATAAGCCCCGAAATGCCAGGACGGGGGGCTCCCAGCCTGGTCCCCTCCATCTCTTTTTCCACCGAGGGCTGCTGGAGCACGGCCGGCGGCCGGGTGAGATGGATGCGCCGTGGCCGGGTCCCCTCCGCCGCGGCGAGGGAGCAGATTGATGGGCTGCGGGTCAGCGCGGCATCGCTCACGCGGTGTCAGGGGGCACCGCGCTGCCGCCGGCAGCAAACGCCCTCATTTATCTGCCGGGGGGCCGGGAGCCAGCAGGCAGCGGGAGGGGATGCTGGGGACCGGCTGCCCCGTGCTGGGGGCTGCTGGGCCCGCGGGCAGGAAAGTTTTGCTGGTAAAAGTGAGGCAGGGTGAAGCCAGGGCTGCTGGCGCCTGGCTGGAGGAGGGGACGGGGTCCCCACGCTTGTCCCTGGGTTGTTGTCACCTCCGTCCTGTGCCAGCCACGGGAGAGCGGGGTCAGGGGGCCGGGCGCGCTCCCATCGCCGCCACGGGGCCGGGACCCGAGCCCGGGCGCGCATCCTGACAGTGCTGAGCGTGGCACTTTATAAATGGGATTTCGGGCGCCATCTGTTTAAAAGAGGAGATAATGAATTAGGGGAGATGAGAAAAATGCTAAGGCCGGGCTGTTTTTCAGAATGAACGGGGTTTGCGGGACGTAAAAGATGAATAACCTCCCCTAGTCTTCAATATTCATGAGCTCCCAGCTGGAGCGAGCGGCTCGGCGCCGGCTGGGGACAGCCCTGTCACCGCGTCCTGACACGCCACCGGGACCCCACGACGGGCGGCGGGGACACGAGGCACCCACGAGGACGCTGCCGCAGCCGCTCGGGTCCGGACCGGTGGGCGAGCGGCTCGCCGGCCCCCGTGGCAGGCAGGTGGCTGCTAATTGACGTTTCCTTCCTCTGTAGTTTGATGAAAGGCTCCGGTGACACCGAACTGATTAAAACATCAAGGGGAGGCCCCCGCGCTCGCCTTTGATTTGTCTCGGGAGATTGCAGCCGCTCCGCTCGAGCGTCCAGCCCAGCCGGCGCGGGTCACCCCGGCGCGTGCTGGCCCCGTGTCCCCCCCAGCACCGCGGTGCTCCCTGCACCCATCCCACCACCCCAGCATCATCCTGCGGTGTCCTGGGTCCATCCCAGGTCCCCGTCCCCTCTCCGAGCTCCTGGAGCATGACAGCTCCCTGCATCGCGTGGGGCTCAGCACCCTCGCCGAGGAGCCACGTGCCGAGCCCAGCGCACCGGGCAGGGGCACCGGGCGCCTCCGCCAGGCTCTGCCCCCTCCCTCCGCTGTTGCTATTTCACTTTCTCGCTCTTCACCCCCAGGGACTTTCTCTGGGGTTCGGGCCAATTTGCATACATTTTAATCTATAAAAAATTAAGCGGCGCTGGCTGCCGCTCTGAGTCAGACCTCCCCGTCCTGAATCTTAAGGAGCTGAATAATTTTCCACTTTTGCTGAGATGTGTGGAGTCTGATTCACGTACGTCTCATCACCTCTCATTAGAGAAGGGGGCTGGGGGCTCGGGGCGGGGTGGGGGGTGGGAGAGCTTTCTCGATGCTTCGCCGGCAGCCCCCAGCCCCGTGGCACCGCCGTAGGGGCAGTGCAGCCATCGTCCTCCCATCCAGGCCGTGCTGGCGGCGAGGGACCGCGGGATTTTGGGTGCTGGCGGGCTCAGGTCCATCCTCCCGCTGTCCCCAGCCCCTGGGGTGCTGGAGGGAGAGCTGGCGGTGCCTGATTCTTGCAGGATTTGAGGGGTGGCAGTGGCTCCGTCCCCTTGGCGGGGATGCTCTCGCTGCCCTGTCCCCCTCCCCGGGGCGCTGACGACGGGCCGGAGCTGTTAATATCCAGCACGCTCCGCCATTTCCCCACCTTCTGCCATCTGCCCAGATCTGCCCACCATTTCTATTCTTGCCGCCGACGTAACGCTCCCTGCCTGGCGCTCGGGGAGGAGCGCGCGCAGGACCCTGGCCCCCAGCCAGCACCCGCAGGGGGGTGACGCTGCGCAGGGGCCCCCACCTCTGCCGGCCCCGAGCCCCGCAGCGGTGGCACCGAGCCCCTGCCGGCACCGGGGTCGCCCTCGTAAGAAGCCACCGAGCAGGAGCCGGGGGTGCCCAGGCCCGAGATACGGCCCGGCCATCGGTGTAAATAAGGAATTAGCATCGGGTTTAAGCGGCCCCTCCAGGCGCGGGGCTTTGTCACTGCGATACCTGCTTTCATAATTAAACCACCACGGCGGCTCCCCGGGAACGCGGCCAAGCTAATAATCCCCTGAAATGGTGCCATAAACTACCCACAAAGGTGGCTCCTTTAAATCACGCGCGAGCCCCGGCTTTATCTCTCGGCACGCGGGTGCCCGGGTGGCTGGGGCGGCGATGCCAGGCACGGGTGACGGGTGACGGTGCCAGCTCGCTCCGTGCCACCCCTCTCCAAGTGCCACCTAAGCACCAGCTGCTCCCCGAGCGCACCTGGCACCCGTCTTTTCCGAGCTGGCACCCACTGGAGATGCAGCCGGGCACGGGATGGGGTGGACCAGCTCGGGCATGGGGTGACGGTGGCTCTGCCAGCCCGCTGCCACCTCTCCCGTGGTGCTGGCACGGCTCGGGGTGCCGGGGTGGCTGCCTGCCCGTCCCGGTGGCTCTGGTCCCCGGAGCGATGACACTGCGCCGCGCCGGGTCTCCCCCTGCTCCTTTCCCTCTCGCTGCATTAGGAAGCTGGCAGCGTCTTATTTGATGAGCGGATAATCCGCTGAATTGCAAACAGCTTTACCCAATTGAAGAGGCGGATTACCGCTCTCCAGTTTAATCATGTTGACATCTCGGAGAGTAGCCAATGCTCGTCCTCGGCGGCGCACGGCGAGGGGCTCCACGGCAGCGCGGGGTCCCCCGGTTGCGCCGCGTGCCCGCGGGGACCAAACCGGGCTGGGGACGGGGACCCTGGCACAGGGAGGGGAGGACGTGGGACGTGCCAGTGCCATCAGGATGCCACCCTCACCGCCGTCGTGCCTCCCCGCAGGTTCACGGAGGCGGAGGCGGTGGTGATGGGCGACGTGACCTACGGCGCGTGCTGCGTGGACGACTACACGGCGCGGGCCCTGGGCGCTGACTTCTTGGTGCACTACGGTCACAGCTGCCTGAGTAGGTGACGTTCGGCCCTGGGGAGCGTGGTGGCTGCGCCCGGTTGTGGTCGAGGCAGTGGGGACAGTGGAGGCTGCGCCACCGCCGGTGCCATCGCGCCTGGCTGAAAGCACGTGCCCACGCCGAGCTGGTGCCCGGCCACGCTCAACGCCAGGCTTGGAGACTCAGCCCGGGGCTCGGATCCCTCTCCAAAGGGATTTCTGTCCTCCGGCCTCCACTGCCTGCGTTGGCCGGGGCCGGGCTGGCTGGGTCGCTGCCCGCCGGCAGGATTTTGGGAGCGGCACGGCGTGCGGAGCCTCTTCCCTCCCGCCGTGCCGCAGCGCCCGGCTCCATCCTGCTTGGCTGCAGCGGTGCCCAAATCGCAGCCCCGTGCCCTGGGCTCGCCCAGGAGCCTCCGATGGGGCCAGGGCCGGGGAAGGGGTCGGGGAAGGGGCCGGGGAAGGCGCCTTCGCGGGTGCAGCGCTGGCTGGAAGGGGAAGGGAGGAGGAGGAGGCTGCGTGCTCCCCAGGCGGACGGTACTCTGGATCCAGTTGCCATGGAAACTGCGCTGCTGTCCCAGATGCTGCTAACTTTGAAGTCCACCCAGGATGGAATCAGCCCAAAAATAACAATAAGACACTCCGGGTTTTAAGGTGGATCGGCGGAATTGCCGTGCCGAGCGGCGGGCTCGGCTCCGCCGCCGCGCTGCCGGCACCTCGCGGCCCTCCCGAGGGCAGGCAGGGGAAGGGGGACGTTTTATGGGGCTGCGCGAAGGGTTTGAAGGATGGCTCCGGGCTCCCTGTGAAATACTGACTTCCCGGTTGAGAGCTGTGTCCCGAAAGCCACGTCGGCGTGAGGGTTTGCGGTGATAAATATCTGCTCTAGGTGCTTTACCACCACTGTAACGGGGAATGTAAAAGGCCCGGTTTTCAGCCCGCTGTTAGTGAATCAACCACGCCAAGGGGCCCCTGTCGGGCTGCCCACGATGCTCTCGGTGCAGCCATCCCCGAGGGAGCCCCGTGGGTCTTTGTGGGGACACATCCGGGTGGCACGGAGCCGCCTTCCCCGTCCCCCCGGGCCCCCGCGGGAGGGAGTAATTTGCACTTAATTGTGATCAGGTGAAGAGCACCCAAATGGGAAGTGAGCGCGGAGCTGCGGATCGATGCGGACTCTGTGTACTTTAATTATTCACTTAATCGCGGTGACACAGGCTTCTTAGCACCGGGGGTAATTAGATTTGTGTTCATTGATCCCCCTGGGCTGCCGTTATCCGGAGAGAAACGAGCGGGTGCTCCCCCAGCCCGGGGTGCCAGCGGTGCAGGGGGCTGGGGAGCCCACCCGGCCCGTCCTCACCGCCCCCCCCCCCCTTCCATCTCTTTCCAGTTCCCATCGACGCCACGCAGGGGCTGAAGATGCTCTACGTGTTCGTGGACATCAAGATCGACACGTCCCATTTCCTCGAGACCCTTCGCTTCAACTTCGCCCCGGGCGCCTCCCTGGCCCTCGTCAGCACCATCCAGTTCGTGTCGGCCGTGCAGGTGAGCTGTGGCTCCGAGCAGCCGCCGTAGCGTTGATCGAGTACTTTATAATAACTCTGATCAATGTTTCATGGCGGCACCCCCTCCCCGGCTCCCCCGGGAGCTGCTCTGTAAATGTCAGGGCAGGCGGTGGAGCACTTGGCATTTTGATGCAGTGCCGGCAGCGGCGGGGGAAGCTCCGGCAGCTCCGTCTGCCTGCTCCTCGGCTGGGCAGGGCGGGCGGAGACGAATGAGCCTCTTGAGCCATGTCTATCCAAACACGGGGCTGTTGAAGCGTTAAGCGTTTTCCCTCGGCTTCTAATTGATATGTTGGCCGAGCCCGGCCGAGCATCTCTGCTCCGCGGGGCCGATACCCTCTCTGAGCTGACCGGCTCCCCTCCGCCGCTGCCGTGTGCCCAAGAACTATTGGCACAGCCCTTGGGGCTGGCACGCTGCTGCTGTTGGGGTTGGGGTGCCCCCAGGGTCCCCAGAAACGTGAGGACCACCAGCCTTGGACACAGTGTGAATTTGGGGTCCATCACCCAGCTCGTCCCCGCTCGCTGACCCCGTGTCTCCGCAGGCGGCCGCGCAGGAGCTGCGCCCGCAGTACCGGGTGTGTGTGCCCCAGTGCAAGCCGCTGTCCCCCGGGGAGATCCTGGGCTGCACCTCGCCCCGGCTGGCGCAGGACACGGATGCCATCGTGTGAGTACCCCGGGTCCCCGAGGATGCCGTCGCGTGAGTACCCGCGGTCCCCGAGGACCCTGCAGCGCTCGCAGCGGGGCAGAGCTCCAGGAGCCGCGCACAGCACCCCCGTGTCCCCATCCCCAATCCCGTCCCCATCCCCACACCTTCCCCAAACCCAGGGGTGCTTTCCCCAGGCTCAGCACTTTTGGGGAGAGCTTGGCCTGGGGCGCTCGTGGGCTGGGCTGGGCCCCTCCGGCTCTCCGTGCGCTGCTCCGAGCGGCGTCTGCTCGTAGCGCGGCCGAAATAATTGAGTCGTATATCAGAATAGATAATAGATGGAAGGGCGGGCGGATAATTGGAAAAGACAAATGGCCGGGGCCCAACATCACAGCAACATTAATTTTATTTAAGGACAGCAAATTAGAGGGAGCACTTCGCTTCCTATCACCTAATTATTTTAGGTAATGGAAATGCTTAATGTACTGTGAATACAGCGCGCCGCGGAATAAATAAATACAAGGACCCCACCCTTGGGGGGAGCCCGGCTGCGGGGGGCGAACCCCATCTCACCCACTGGGTGCAGGGCTCTGGCTTCGCCCCGTGCGGGGACCTGGGGACGAGGCAATGCCTTTCTGCTGTCCCCAAGGTCACCACGAGCGGGCTGGGACCTGCTTTGGCATCGCAGGGCGTGAGCGGGTCCGTCCTGCTGCGGTGGAGCTGCGCCACGGTACCTGCTGCCCGCCCAGGTGCTCGTGGCCGGCGTACCCGCGTCCTCCCCGCGTTTATTATTTTCTTCTTTAGCCCGTCTCTGGGGCTAACTTTTGCAGACAAATTAGCTTTGATCTTCCAAAATGTCATTCTCCAATTAAGGGCAAAATCTAGTCAAGTTTTACGTCTGAATTCATTTTCCGAGCCCTCACTCCATTAGGGCAGCTGAATGAAAGGCTTTGAAATGTAATTGCTGACTTGAAATCCGATTAGAAATGGAAGCAGCAACGTCTATAACCAGCCGGAGAGACGGAGCAGCTCCCGGGCGCTGCTTCTGCTGCTCCGTGCCGGCGTGGGCGCCCCTTTTCGCCCCGCGAGCGGCTCTCCCTGCCCGCCCAGCACCTCCGCACCCCACGGGCTGGGGAATTGCTGGCCTGGTGCTGTCGTCCCCCACCTCCTGCAGCTCTCCCTCCTCTCCTGCAGGTATTTGGGTGACGGCCGCTTCCACCTGGAGTCCATCATGATCGCCAACCCGGGGATACCCGCGTACAGGTAGGGGCACCCCCAGCCTCCATCCCCCTCTGGCAGGGGCACCCCGATCCCCCCAGCACCCAGGGGTGGGCGAGAGGTGGGTGCTGTCCCCGTCGCCCACCCCGGAGACATGGGGCAGAGGAGGTGAGGGGCAGAGGGGAGCCACGCTGGGTGAGATGAACGCCAGCCATTTACTCCGGCTGAATATAAACATTTTGACAAGTACCTGTGAAAGCTCTTTGAGGTGCAGCCATTAAACTCCCCGGCTGCTGCAGGCAGAGGCCATAAAGCGTGATGATGAGGCTGCTGAAAGCAGATGAAATATCAAGAGCGAAAGGCTGGGCCCATTTGGTGAAATCTGAATTTCTTAGTAGGTCGTTTGTTACTAACGGGAGACGCGCGTCAGGTTTATGGCGCTGGGGAAGCTGCCGAAACCCGAGTGGGATTTGATTAAAATTCTCCTCGTCAAACAAAGCAACAAATCAAAGATATCTTCATAATTGATGAGCCAGGTTGGGGGGGGAGCCGAGCGGGGAGCAGAGCCCGGACCGGGTGCTGGGGGCTGCGACGGGAGCGTGGTCCCGGCCCCGTTGTGCCCCTCGTCCCCGTGCTGCGCCCTGACGAGCCAGCCGGGCCCTGCATTGCTTCGGCAGCTAATTAGCGCTAATTAGGAGGGGCAGCGGGGCTGCACGTGAGCCCGTCCAGTTGAGGGCTGAGCGCGGGTGTGCTCCGCAGGTACGATCCCTACAGCAAGGTCTTCTCGCAGGAGCACTACGCCCACGAGCGCATGCGCAGCGCCCGGCAGGACGCCATCCGCACCGCCGCCCGCGCCCGCTGCTGGGGGCTCATCCTGGGCACCCTGGGGCGCCAGGGCTCCCCCCGCATCCTGCAGGTACCCGCGGGGTCCCCTCATCGCCACGCAGGCTCCGTGGGGACACACGGGCACGGTCGGGGCAGGGGAGGGACCGGCTCGACCTCCCTCGCTGCCATCGATCCACCCCGAAGCCGCGCGGGCAGGGCAATTAGCAGCAGACGAGGGAGGCTGACCGAGGGCTCATTAAACGCTCCCCTCGCCGGGGAGAGCTGGCCAGCCGCGGAGACCCCCCTGGATGAGCGGCTTGGCAATTAATTCCCTGGTTTGCTTTTAATTGGATGAACTCCTGAGCGGGTTCACTTGTCCGTGCGGCCCGGCCGGGCGAGGAGAACAAAACCAAAAAGTCGAAGTGTGGGGGGGGTCCTCCGTACAGGCAGGGGGTGGGTTGGGGAAGGCAAAGTGCCCACGGTGGGCAGGGGGCACGGGCAATGGGGCGACGGATGGCGGCTCCGGAGGGTACGGCCGGCATCGCATCCTCCCGCAGCCTTTGGCCCTGCGGCAGGCGGGCGTCCCGGGGCCGGCAGCCGCTAACGAGAACAGATTGTTGTCATTGAGCGGTAATTACTTCATTAGGCTGAGGCACGCGCTGGGGAGAGCCGCGCGGGAGCGAGATGGAGCCGCGGCCCCGTCACACGCAGCCGGGTCCCATGGGGCAGAGCTTTGGGGCTTGTCTGGTTTTCCCGACGCGCTGGGGATTTGGGGTCGTACGAGGCTCTCCTGACCCTTTAAACCTCCCCACCCCCCGGTGCCTTTTTTCCCCCTCCTGCAGCACCTGGAGTCGCGTCTGCGTGCCCTGGGCCGGCCCTTCGTGCGGGTGCTGCTGTCCGAGATCTTCCCCAGCAAGCTGCAGCTCTTCCCCGGCGTGGACGCGTGAGTGCTGCCGGCCTCGGGGGGCCCCCAGCCCGGCCGTGCCCTGTTCCCCTGGGAAGCCCCAAAGCCGCCTTGGTCTTAATTTAGCTCCTGGCCCTTGTTTGCTGTCCCAGAGGGTTCCTCTTGTTGGTGCCCCCAAACCCTGTGGCGTCTCTTGGCCATGGGGCAAGAGGATGTAGGGGAGCAGCTCCCTGCGGTGGGTGTGTGGTAGGAAGCCTGTGAGCTGCCTGCAGCCCCCCTGGGGACCTCGCTCCCGACATGTCCCTGTCCCTCACAGGGTGCTGGGGCTGTGGGGGCTCTATCTTGGATTATTCTCCCCAAAATGTCACTTTTCTCCATCACCTGCCGCGTCCTTGCCCTGCAGGTGGGTGCAGATAGCCTGTCCCCGGCTCTCCATCGACTGGGGGGAAGCCTTCAGCAAGCCGCTGCTGACGCCCTACGAGGTGAGCGACCCCCAGCCCATTTTTTAGGGGGCAGACACCCCCTTCCCCACCCCCCCCACCACCACCACGCTCAGCCCCGTGTCCCCTCGCAGGCGGCGGTGGCACTTGGGGACATCGAGTGGCAGCCGACGTACCCCATGGACTTCTACGCCAGCCAGTCCCTGGGGCCGTGGACGGCGAACCACAGCACCCCGCAGCCCCCCGGCCGGCCGCCCAAGGTGGGCACCCCGCGGGTGGCGGCGTCCCCGCCGTGTCCCCCGGCCGTGGGTGGGTGGCAGGACGGAGGGGACAACGCTGTGCCGCAGGCGCCACCCTGTGGCTTCATCCCTCGTGAGCCCCTCCTCATCCTCACCCCCTTTCTCTCCCACAGGCGAAGCCCCCCACGCCCCTCGTCCCCGGGGATGGCGCCGAGGGGACGCACGGCCCCACCGACCCCGCTGACACTTGTGGGGACGTGGCGGGGGCGCAGCCCTGCAGCGACTGAGCACCAGCGGGGCTGCACCGGCTTGTGGGGAGCATCCCCGGTAGCAGCCCCATGAGGGGCAGGGAAGGGGCTGAGCACGGCCCTCGTCCCCACGGGGCGGCTCCGTGCAGCCCCCGTCGGGGCCGCCCCGTCCATGCCCCCCCCCGCCGCCATTTTGTCTCCCCGGCCTCCCTCCGCCAGGGGGCGCCCGAGGCGGGAGGAGGGGGGCGGGGCTCAGCCCGTAGTCCCGCCCCCTCCGCTTTTAACGCCGCCCAATCAGCTCGCCGCTTTTCGGCGGGAAGCGCGGAGCGGCCGGAAGCTCCCCGTCCCTCTTCCGGCGGGCGGGCGGGCGCCATGTTGGAAGAGCGGCCGCTGCGGCTGCTGGCGCTGCACGGGTACCGGCAGAGCGAGCGCCGCTTCCGCCAGCGCACCGGGGCGCTGCGCAAAGCCCTGAGGGGCCGCGCCGAGCTCGTGGCCTTCGACGCCCCTCACCTCGTGCCAGGCGGCGAGGAAGACGGCGCCGACGACGGCGACGACCCCCCCCGCGGCTGGTGGTTCTCCAGGCCCGGCGCCTTTGAGGCGCGGGAGGCGGCCGAGGAGCCGGCGGGGCTCGACGAGGCGCTGGCGGCCGTGGCGGAGGCGCTGGCGGAGCGCGGGCCTTTCGACGGGCTGCTGGGCTTCAGTCAGGGCGCGGCGCTGGCCGCCATGGTGTGCGCCTTGAGGGCCCGGGGCGACCCCCGCTTCCCCGTGGCCTTCGCCATCCTGGTGGCCGGCTTCGCCAGCCGCGCCCCGGCCCACGGGCACTTCTACCGGGAGCCCATCGCCCTGCCCACGCTGCACGTGGTGGGCGAGGCCGATGCCGTCATCGCCGCCCCCCTCAGCTTGGAGCTGGCGCAGAGCTTCGTGGAGCCCGTCGTCGTCACCCACCCCGGCGGGCACTTCGTCCCCGTGGGTGCGCCGCAGAAGAAAGCCTACCTGGACTTCTTGGAGCGCTTCCGCGCGGGGCGGGGGCAGGCAGAGCCGCCAGGGGCTGGAGCTGTTTGATAACGGCGTCTGTAATAAACGGGGCTCCAGCCGGGTGCATGCAGCTCGCTGTATTTCCCTGCGCTCCAGGGGGGCCGGAGAGGTCCTCACGACCTCCCTGTGCTAATACCGCAAAGGAGCACAGTGTCAACTCTTCGTTACCTCCCTCTTTTGTCGCTCTCTTGGGTACACGGGTATGACAGCACGGAGGTTGTGGACAGGAGGGTGCCCTGGTTGTGTACTGGGGGCTCTCAGAGACAGGAACAGCCGTTCCAAAAACCAGTCTCAGCTCAGCCGAAGGAAATGAATGGTTGCAGAGCACACGGCTCTTGCGGCTTTATATTCCAAACGTTTGTGTTCTTAATATCCCGTGCAAAAGCTATTAAAGCAGCCTTCCAGGTGGTCTGGGTCTAGGAGAAGCTCCTCTCTCTGGCAGTGCCAGGGCTGGTAACCGTTTTCCTTTTAAGAATTAAAGTTCAGTGCTGGTTCAGCCGGTGTGAATTAAGAGCTCTGTTGTATCTTCTGCTATGCAGAATGCCTCGGACGAGAAAAAAACCGCGCCGTTGCTGCATCTCTGGCTTTGCTGTTTTCCAGAAGCACGCAGAAATCTGCTGTTATTGTTGCTCTAATTGTAGGCGTCCTGCTTGGCTGCCGCACCGCTTCAGCGCCGGGGTGAGCCGCTCTGAGCCCGCAGCCCAGCGGCGTTTCTGCAGCGTCGCGCCCAGGGCCGTGCCCGCAGCAGGGCCTCGCTGATGGCTCCTTTCCTCCGTGCTGCGCTGCAACCTGCTCGGCAAAGAGAGGCAGCTGATGGAACGGGTTCGTTTGCCCTCGGGGCTGCCGGGTGGGGGCTGGTCTCCCCTTTTTTTTGCAGGATGGTGGGGCACAGCAGAGCGGGTGCGGTGCTGAGGCGATCCCGCAGCGGGCACCGAGCGCTGGGAGGTGACGGTGTGGGCACAGCGGTGCCGGCTGGGGCAGGAAGGGCCCGCTTGGGTCCGTGGGCTCCTTGCGCTCCCCGGGGCTGGCCGTGGGGAGCGGATCAGTCGACAGAAGCGCTTCCAGCGCTCACCCAGCCGCGAACAGACCTGGGAACCGCCGCGGGTTAAAGCCAACCGAGCAAAACCGAGCAGCTTTTAATTCGTGTGAGGTTTGCCCTCTGGTTTGCTGCCGCTTCGTATGGCAGAGACAGCGGCAGGAGGACGTGGCTGTGTTCCCCCTGCGGCCCAGACCCGGGCTTGCGCTGCCCCAGAGATCTGAAGGGCACGGGGGGGCTCCATGGCTGCCTCGTGGAGCAGTGCAGGGGTATGGGGTGCCCGTCACCCCTTGTCCGCTGCGTCAGGGCTCGTTTGGGGCAGGAGGTTTGCAGCTTTTGGCCCTTGGGGACAGAAGCAGCAGACAGATGGCTGCTGGGAGAGGCAGATGCACGCCTGCTGCCCTCCCGGCCCCTTCCCGAACGGTCGAAGCAGCGCTCGCAGAGCGGCGAGGCCTTTGTCCCCCCGGACCCGATCCGCCACGGAAGGACGGCAGCAGCCAGCGCTCGGCCGGCCCCGGCCGTGAGCCGCTTTAATTAGCGCAGAGCCGCAGCTCGCCGGGGCGGCACGGCACGGAGGAGGCACTGCAGCGGTCTCCTGCTCGCCTCCGATGCGCTGCCCGGCCTGCAGCCCGCACTGCGGCCCCGCAGCCGCTCGCCCAGCGCCTCCCCCGTGGCGCCCGCCCCCGCGGACTGCCCGCAGGAGGCACCGCGCAGCGGCTCGCCGCCGGTTTGGGGGGGGCCGGGGAAGGACCCGAGGGTGCGCGGTGAGTGGGCAGAATGGGTCCCGCGGGGACGCCGAGGGGGGGGGGGGGGGGGTTGGAGAGGGATGGGGGAGGCTTTTTGGGGATGCTCGGGTGCTGCAGCGCCTGCGCCCTGCTCCCGGGGACTGACGAGTATCGTTCTGCCAGGTGTCGGCCGCCGCCGAAGCTCGGAGCAAACAATAAACCCGGATAACCCCGACCCGCCTGCGTGAGGTGCGCGTGACCGGCGCGGGAGGGACCCTCGGCACCTGCCCGCCACGGCAGGAGGGAAGCGGCTCCTGCGGGCGTCCCCGCGGGCGGCAGCCACGCTCCCGGCCGCCCCGCGCCAGGCGGGTGGGTGACGTTTTTCCTCCACGCGGCTCAGCCCCCCCCCAGCCCCCTGCCACGCACCTTGTGCGCCTCGCTGTTGCTCCTGTGCCTGCCCGGGTGCCGCGAGGGGAAGGAGACAAACAGAGAGCTGCGAGCCTGGGGCGGGGGCGCAGAGCTCTTCCCCACCCCATCCTCCCTTCCCCTCTGTAGGGGCACGAAGAGTTGTTTTTTCCCCCAAAACTGCGTGTGGCGCTTGCGAAGGGCGCCGGGGGGCGGGTGATGACAGCACCCTGGGGCACGAGGGAGCGCTGGGGACAACCGGTGCCGTTACCCAGTGGCACGGGGGGCTCGGCAGGGGGACGTTTTCCCCCTTCTGTCCCCTCAAGGAGCTTCCAGGGCCCCCCGCTGCCCCCGCCAGCCCCCGGGGCAGGTGCCCCGCAGCCCCCTCACACATCGCAGCTCCCCCCCCGGGACCCCCCGCCGCCCGGGCGGGATGCAGAGGGGGTGGGAAGAGCCCCCCCCGTCCCATCCCTCCCCGCCTCACCCGCAGAAGCTTCCAGTTGTGGCTGAGTCACTCCCGCCGTGGCTCCTTCCCTCCTTGTTTTCGATGGAAGTTTTCCATGGAAACCCACGCTGGGCCGGGCCGCGGGCTGGGATCAACACGGCTGAATCACAAAGCGCGTTTCGCCAGGCGCTGTCAGATGGTAACAACAGCGTGTGCCGCGCGCGGGCGGCGAGGGGACGGCCGCCGCACTGCCGCTGGGGGGGCAGCGGCACCCCCTCACCCCCTGCGTCCCCCCCACCCCGCCGCCACCCACCCGGCAGCAGGTCACGGGCACGGCCGTCGGCCCGAAACCTTTTTTCTTTTTGGGGGCCGCGCGCTCTCCGCTCATCAATCCCGCCTGGGTACAGCCCGGCGGGGATCCCACCTGCGGCACGGAGGCAGAAAAATCCCAAATCCTCAGCCGTGGGCTCCCTGGGGGCAGCCTTACCCTGTCCACGCCGTGCCCCGGGATGCTCCAAACCACACCGCGGGGGTTGCGTTTCCGCGGTGCCCGCGAGCACCGGCCCGATGTGCGGACAGCGAGCGGCAGCTCGGCCTCCTGGCCGTGCCACCGGCCTCCTCGCCGTGCCACCGGCCTCCTCACCGTGCCACTGGCCTCCTCGCCGTGCCACCGGCCTCCCGGCCGTACCGGGGAGCAGCACGGGAGCCGGGCGGGCTCCAGCCCTCGGAACTGGGCCCGGCCGCTTGGAACCGCGCTGGGGGCCGGCGTCACAAATGGGTGATATTTTTCACGTGCTCTGGAAGAAAAACTTGAGTCCGAGGGGTGAGCGGGGGCGCTCGGCCTTTGGAACAGCAGCAGCGTGTGGCCCCCAGCCTCCGAGGGGCCCCCAGCCTCCGAGGGGCCGCGGTCCCCGTCCCCGGGACGCTGCCCCTCGCCTGGGGACGCGCTGGGGGGGCTTGGGGCCCCGAATTCCGCGGGGCCGTGGACGTGGCGGCGGTGCCCTCGCCACCACGCTCTGCGCCCCGGGCACAGTCACGGAGGGTTTTCCCGGCGGCAAGGGGAGGTTTTGGGCACGCGTGGCACCCCGCTGCGGGAGCTGTGGGTTCCAGGCTGGGGGGGGGGGGGCGCCGAATCCCCCCCCCCCCCCCCAAAATCCCATTCTGGGTGGCAGCGCTGGGTCCCCACCTCGCCCCTTGGGGGTTTTCGGTGGGACTCCCTTGGGGGCCCTCAGCCTGCAGGGCCCTCGTATGGCGGGGCTGTGTCCCCGATCCCACCCCGCACCCACCTGCGGGGGCCCGGCACCTCTCTGCGGGTTGCTGCCCCCCGCTGCCCCCCCTCCCGGGAGCCCCCCCAGCCGCCCCCCCCGGGCTTTGCCCAGCCGGTACCGGCTGCCTCCGGCTGCCCAGGGCCCGGTGCCCGGTGCCGGGGCGGGCCGGGCCGCTCTGACTGCGCCGCTCAGGAATCTCCTGGCCCCGGGAGGGGGGGGGGAAATTGTGCAACCTGTGCCCGCCCCCCCCGGCCCCCCCCCCCCCCCCCCCGGCCGCCTCCCGCCCCGTCGGGCCGCGCTCAGTCCCCGCCGCGCCGGCCCCGAGCCGGGCCGCGCTCCGCTCCCGGGGACCCCCCCCACAACTCCGGGACCCCCCCCCCCCACCTCCAGGACCCCCCCACAACTCCGGGACACCCCCCCCCGGGACCCCCCCTCCATCTCCTTTCCCCCCCCCGGCTCCGGCTCCCGGTGCCGTCGGGGAGACGGTGGATGGCGTGGGGGGGGGGGGGGGACCCGAGCTCCCCGTGGGAGCGGCGGCGGCCGGACGGGCAGGTGAGGGGGAAGGGGGTTGGGGGGGAGGAGGGGGGGGGATTTTTTTGGGGGGGGGGGTCTCCGCTGTTCCCGGTGCCCAGGAGGAGCCGCTCCGCGCCCGCCCCCCCGAACAGTAAGAGTTGATGTGCGGCGAGCTGCACCCTGCATGTGAGCTCCTACTGCCGCGGGGGGCGGGCCGTACCCGACGGGACCCCCCCCCCCCCGCACCCCCCCACCACAGCCCCGACGGGACCCCCGAGCCCCGGGAGGTTGGGAGGGGGGGGTGGGGGTGGTATGGGGTGGGGGGGGGGGGGGGGGTTGGGGTTTGGGGGGGGGCCGCTGCTGCCGCGCTGCGAGTGCGCCGGGCCCGGCGACCATGGCTGTAGACTGTTACCCCCCCAGCAGCACAGTAACAATCTAAAGCCACGGTCGCCCGAGCGACGTCGGGGGGCGTCGTGGGGTCGGGGGGGGGGTTATGGGGTCGGGGGGGGGGTTATGGGATATGGGATTGGGGGGGGGGGTTCAGCCGGAGCCTTGGAGACGGCGACGAGGCGGCCCCGCCACCGCAGCGAGCGCGCGAGGGGGGGGGGGGAGTGAGGGGGGGGGGGGGGCTCTGGGGGTGCGGAGGAAAAAAGTGTGTGTGTGTGGGGGGGGGGGGGTCCTCGGTAGCATCCTTCCCCGCCCCCCCTTCCCTCCCCCTTCCCCAAATTCCCCCAGCCCTCCCGCCGGCCCCCACGCGTGTCCGCCCCGCCGTAGGGACGGCGCCACCCCTACCTGGGCTGCAGCGGGGGGGGGGCGTCCGCCTTGGGGGGGGGGGGGCTCGGTGTCTGCGGGGAGCGGGGGGGGGGAAAGAGAAAGCGGGGGGTCAAGCGGCCTCCTCCCGGCCGGTACCCCCCCCCCCCCCAGAAAACAAAAACAACCACCACCAAACCGCCCTTCCCCATCCCTCGGCGGCGCGGAGCTCCCCGGGCCGCCCCGACGGCTCAGCACTCGGGACAGCTCCCGGCCCCCCCCTACCCCAGCCCCAAAAAACCCACCCCGGGGGGGTAGGGGGGCTTCTCCGGCCGTTTCCCCCCCCCCTTCCCAGTGCCCCGACGGAGGCCGGCGGCGGCGGCGGTGCCGAGGGTCATGCTTCAGTAGCCATGACTGTAGACTGTTACTGGCCCGGCCGTACGCAGCAGTAAGCAGTCTAGAGCCAAGGTGCCGACGCGCTGACTTCGGGCTTTCCTCGACGGCGGCTCCGCGCTCCTCCGACGGCCGGGGTGAAAGCGACCGAGCTGCTGGGGGGGGGCGGGAGCCGACCCCGGGGTGGGGGGGGGACGGGGGACAAGGTGGTGGTGGTGGGGGGGGGTTGGAAGGGGCTGCGGCGCCCCGCTGGAGGGGTTCGGCGGGGGGGCCCCGTCGGGGCGGGATGCGGAGAGAGGGAGGAGGAGGAGGAGGAGGGGGCGGTAAAAAGGAGGGGGGGGCACCCGCAGCACGCGGCGGGGGGGGAGGACGCGCGCACACACACACACACACACGCACGCAGGCACTGCAAAGCTGGACGGGGATGGGGGGGGGGAATGGGGGGGTTAAAGGGGGGGGGGAGAAAGAAGCGGCCGGGCCCCCCCCCGTGCGCCCCCCCGGGGCGGCTCCGCGCACAGCGCCCGCCCCCGCGCCCCGCCCCCGCCGCACGTGGGGCTGCGCCAGGCGGCCCCGCGCTCCCCCCCCCCCCCGCCCGCCGCAGAGCCCCCCCCCCCAGCACCGGACACCCCCCCCCGGACCCTGACACCCCCCCCTCACGACCCCCATCCCTCTCCCCCGCACCCCCCGACGGGCAGGTGCAGCTCCCCGCGCCCCCCCCCTTTCCCTCCGCTTCCCCCCCCCCAACACTCCGAGCTCGGTCCCTGCTTACCTGGGGGGGGGGGGCCCGGCCCTGCCGGTTCCTTACCTCGCCCCCCCCCCTCCTCCCGGAGCATCCCGGCCCGGGTGCCGGTTCCCCGGCGGGGCCCGGTGCCGGTGGCGGTGCTGCGCTGTCCGCAGCGCGCGGGGCTTTTATAGGGTCGGGCTCGTAGTAACGGGGATCTCGGCTCATTCATAGAAAAGCAGCAACCTACACAATGACGTGAGCGCTACGTCAGCGAGGAAATTTAGGGAACGGGAAGACGCTACTATTTATATCGGCCCGGGGGGGGGGGGGGCAGCGGCCCGCAGGTGGGTTGGGGGGGGGGGGGGCTTGGGTCCTATCGGGACCCCCCCCCCAACCCTTCATCCCCGGTTCCCCCCTAGGGTGGCAGCCCCCAGCCCCAGCATCCTTCCTCCTGCGGCCCTTGGGGGGGGGGCCTTGCACCTCTCCGGGGGGGGGTCCGGCACCCTGGTGGGTGTCACCCCCCCCCCCCCCCATCCCCGACCCACCTCCCGGACCCCCCCCGAATGGTGTGTCCCCCCCCCCAGCCCTGCTGCTGGCAACGTGTGGGGCTGCCATTTTGGGGTAAAGGGGGTGCACGAGGCCCCAGGGGTGCCCAGCACCCCCGGAGCAGCCTTGGGGGGGGGTCTGCGGGGGGGGTGGGTGCCCCCAGCCCACCCAAAATAACCCCCTGGCAGCACCCGTCCCACCGTCCTGGCTGCCCCCACCGCGAGCCCCTGCAGGCCTTGGGGGGGCCGTGAGCACCCATGGGTGCCAGCCCCGTGCCCTGCAGGAGGTTGGGGCAGCACAAAGTGAGTGTATTTTTTTTGGGGGGGGGACGTTTAGAGATTCCTCCGCCCCCCCAGCAGCTGCCCTATTGCAGCACGCTGTTACCCTGACCCCCCCCCCCCTCATTCTCCAGCCTTGCAGGGAGCACGGCGCACGTTCCCCCTGGGGCTGAGCACCCCAAAACCATTTTTATTTTTCTGGGGGGGCACGATCGGGCAGGCCGGGGCTTCACATCCCCAATTCCACCCCCCCCATCCTAAACTCCATCCCCCCTGCTTCCCCCAGGCTGAGCCTCCAGCCGGGTGGGACACCGTGGTGGGGCGGTTGGGGGGGGGGGGGGGGCTTTTCCCCGGTGGCTCCCCAGGATGAACCCCCCCGCCCCCCCCCCATCTTGTCCCCCCCCCCCGATTGCTGCCGGAGCCTTCTGACCTCACTGTGCTCCGGCGGAGCATCACAGCGGTCGCCACGGCAACAGCGGCGTTGTCATTGACAGCAGCAGCAGCCGCTGCGCAGGGCCGCGCGCTGCCACGACCCCCCCCCCCAAAAAAAATAAAATAAAATTTAAAAAAATATATATAAAAAAAAAAAACCTCCCCCTCCGCTTACACCCCCAAAACGGACCCCCCCCATCCCGCTCCCTCCCCCCCTCCGCAATCCCTTCAGATGCTCGCCCCCCCCTAAAAAAAAAAAACCTCTTCGCCCTCTCTCCCGTAAAAATTAGGGACCCCCCCCCAAATTACGGCCCCCCCCCTAAATTACGGACCCCCCCCCCAGTGTGTGTGTCCCCGCCTCCCCCCCCCCCTTTTTTTTTTTTAATCCCCCCCCCCCCACCCGCAGTCGGGGAATGGGAGCAGCGGCTCCGCCCGCCCCGTCGGGGCTCTCCGGTTTGGAGGCGCCGCTGCCGCAGCGCTCCCCGCCGCAGCCGTGACTCAGCCCCGGGATTAGTCAGCACCGGGGCCGGCCCACCGGCAACCGGCTGCGCAGCGCCTCCCCCGGAGCACCGCCGCCCCCTCCGGGACTGGGGGGGGGACGCATTTTGCCCCCCCTTTCCCCACACCCGCTCCTTCCCACGGTCCCCGACGCGCACGCAGTGCGCGTCGGGGGACCGTGGGAAGGAGCGGGGTGTGGGATGAAGTCGTGTGTCCCCCCACCCCAAAATGTCCCCGAGGGGGGGTGGTGGTGACGGGGGGGGGGGGGGGGACATCCCGGAGCGCGGCCCGTTGCTGCCATCTCGTGGGCTTTGCAGGCTCTGTTCCCTTTCCCTCCCCCCCCCCCCCCCCATATAACCACCGCGGTCCCGTCGGGGGAGCTCCCTTGGATAGGGGCGCCCGGGGGGGGGGGGGGGGGGGGGGTCCCGCGGTGCGCAGCGCGTGGGTCACGCGTGGGGAGCTGGGGGGGGGGGGGGTGACCCCAAGGTGCGGCATCCTGGTGGAAAAAGGGGGGGGGGGGTAGCACAAGAAGGGGTCCTCACCATCTTGAGCATCGCCCTACAAGGTGTTCCTACTGCCCCATGGAGCATCGCCCCAAAGGGAAGGAATCCCATCACCCCGCTGAGCATCACCCCACAGGGAAGGGGGTCCCATCTCCCTGCCAAGCATCACCCCACAACGTGTCCTATTACCCCATGGAGCATCACCCAAAGGGAAGGGGTCCTATCACCCCGCTGAGCATCACCCCAAAAAGAAGGGGTCCCTTCACCCCACTGAGCATCACCCCACGATGTGTTCTACTGCCCCTCAGAGCATCACCCAAAAGGGTCCCATCACCCACTGAGCATCACCCCAAAAAGAAGGGGATCCTATCACTCCGCTGAACATCACCCCACAATGTGTCCTGCTGCCCTCACAGAGCATTGCCCCAAAGGGGAAGGGGGGTCCCATCACCCACTTGAGCATCATCCCACAATGTGTCCTACTGCTCCACGGAGCGTCACCTCAAATGGACGGGGTCCCATCACCCTGCTCGGGCATCACCCCACAACGTATCCTGCTGCTCCACAGAGCATCACCCCAAAGGGAAGGGGTCCCAGCACCCCGACAAGCATCACCCCAAAGGGAAAGGGTCCCATCGCTCACTTGAGCATCCCACAACATATCCTGCTGCCCCACAGAGCGTCGCCCCGAAGGGAAGGGGGTCCCATCACCCTGCTGAGCATCACCCCACAACGTATCCTGCTGCTCCACAGAGCATCACCCCCAAAGGGAAGGGGGTCCCAGCACCCTGCCAAGCATCACCCCACAGCGAAGGGCTCCTGAGGGTCACCCTGCAGGGCCAGGATCCCACCGCCCCATTTCACAGCACCCCACAAGGAAGGGATCCCCCTGAGCCACAAAACATCGCCTTGCAGGGATGGGGCCCCTTGTTTAGCCGAGCATCACCCCAGAAAAAAGGGGTCCCATCACCCCAACAAGCACCAACCCCCCCCCCAGAAAGGGGTCCCTCTCCCACCCCAGCACCACCCCGCAATTAGGGTGCTGTGTCTCTCTCTGCCCTTCCTGCCCCCAAAATAAAGATCCTGTGGTTTTGGGGGACACCGGGCACATCGGGAGCACCTGGCGGGGCTCAGCTCGGGCACGAGGCAGCCCCAACCCCACGACTCCCCCAGCCGGGAGCCGCTCAGCACCGCCACGAGTTTCATGGCCCGGCGATGCTGGGGGGCGACGCTCAGCCCCCCGCGAGGGCCAGGGCCACGCAGGGGCCACGCGGGGGGCTGCCGTGCCCCCCCACCCCCGGCACCGCCGGGAAAATGAAGTGCGAGCTGCCAGCGGGGGCTCCAGGCTCCTGGCGGTGCCGGATGCGGCCCGGCTGGCCAACGCGCCGTAATCGAACACATGTGTGTGGGCTTCGGGGAGAGGCTGCGCTGGGAAACAGGGCCCTGCGGAGACCGGGGGGCTGTATCCTGTCCAAAAGCCCAGGTCCCACATGAAGCCAGGCATGCGAGCGCGATCCAAACCACAGCTGGATTTGAACCGAATCTCCCAAGCATCTGGGCTAATTTGCTGCGCCGTGATTGATCGTGGGGAGGGGGGCACGGGCGGGAGACGCTCCAGCGCAGACCTCCCAACAGAGCCAATGACTTAACCAGAGCTGTTTCCAATCTGCGCAGCACATTGAGGCGAAAATGCCCCTTTCCTGCGCGCTCCTGGGCGCCCGCGCTGCCTCCTCCCGCAGCCGCTTGCGCAGGATGCGACCGGGGCAGGGGCTTGCCCTGAGCTCCCCAGCCCACCGGGGCTGAGCTCCATCCCCGGGGCTGAGCTCCGTCCCCGGCGCCAGGACCCCCTCAGGGTGGCAGGATGGGACGAGAAGGGTCCTTCGGTGCCCCCCACCGCCCGCCCCAGCCCCTGCCCTCCCCGGGTGACGGGTGAAGAGGTGCAGAGGGTGGAGGGGTTGCAGGTTCCGCGCTCCCTGCCCCGAGTTGCTGCCCCGGGGGCTCAGCATCACTCAGCAGGTAGCTGGGGCAGCCCTGGGTCCCGGCCGGCCCCGGGGAGGGAGCTGTCTGGGAGCCGCTGGCTGCCGTGATTTATGCAGCGCAGCCCCGTAAATTACCCGGACGGAGCCCGCGGGAGCCATCGCTCACAGCGACGTCCAGAGCTCCCTGCCAGAACCTGAAACACTTCCAGCCGTTAATTGAACAGGAGAAAAAAAAATAAAAAAAAAAAGGAAGAAAAAAAAAAAAAAAAGGAGGGAAATTAGTGCCCGGGGAGCTGAGATTAAACCACGGCTCTGCGCCGAGGCTCGCCTTCGTCCCGCTCCCAGGATCCTGATGGGCCCGTGGGTGTGAGCCCAGGATGGGGGCTGGGGACAGGACGGGGAGGGATTTGGGGTGCTGTCCCCTCACCTGGGACGTGCCCCCTGCAGGGTCCCCTCGGGCAGGGCAGCAGCCGTGCCGCCGTGCCCAGGTGCTGGGGTGGTGGCCCCAGCCTGTTTGGGACATCCCGGCTCTGCGGGTGCCCGTGGCCGAGCTCCCGGTGGCGCTGAGCCCCGAGGGCATTTTTGGGGAGCAGCCACACGCGTGGCAGTGCCCATCCCGCCAGCCACAGCACGCCGCAAGCACCCAATTCCAGCTGGGGACGGCGCCAAGGCCACCACTGCGGGTCCCCAGCGCCGGCTCCTGCTCCCCAAGGGCCCAGGGGTGGGTGATGGGGTGAGACCCCCCCCCAAAATCGGGGGGGGGGGGGGTGGCCGATGCTGGGGGCACCCTGCCCTGGCGGTGGGGTGCCAGCAGCCACCCTGGAGGTGCTGTGGAAGCCACGGCCCCGGGCTTGCGCAAGCGGCTGCGGCCGTGAGAAAGGAGAAGCGAAAGAGCGAAGCGAGAGGCAGCGCCTGCGGTCGGGGGCAGCCGGGCTGCGCCCCCCCCGGCCCAGCAGATATTTCGGTGCGGAAGGGGGGGGGGGGGTGACACACGAGGTGAGGGTGTTGCCCCCCCCCCTTCCCGCACCACCGCAGCTCCCCGGCCCACCCCAAGCCGCCACCGCTGCTGCCGCACATCTGGGCGCCAGGGCTGTGCCCCCCCCACTTCGTGCTTCCCCCCCCCCCCCCCCCCCCACCAGCGGCAAATCAGGGCCGGCTGAGCCCCCCCCCCCCCCCCCCCAGCACCCCCCCTCCCCGACGGCTCTTCCTTGCGGGGCACCCTTAAAAAGGCGGAGGCGGCGAGGGGGGGGGGGGGTCACGTCGAGGTATCCCACCGGGGGCCACCCTTCCTTCCAAGGCAGCACCGGAGGTAGCGGGGGGGACACCGGGGGAGCACCCCCCCCCCCCCCGCTTTAATAAAAAAAAAAACCCCACCACCCTCCGACCTCCTCCCCAAAACCCAGCCCCGCCGCCACCACGGGACGCCCCGTCGGGGCGGCCGCGCACCTGCACGGGGAGGAGCCGCGGGTGTTCCCCCCCCCCCCCCCCACCTCCGCGTCCCCTCCTTCCCCTCCCGGCCCCCCCCCCTTCCCGGTCCCCCCGCCCCCCCCCCGGCCCCTTCCGAGCCCCGACGGGGGGGGTTGGGGGGGGGGGGGCGGAGCGCGGCGGGCGCCGCTAGATGGCGCCCCACGAACGGAGCCGGGCCGCGGGCAGGGAGGCGGCGGCGGCGGCGGGGGAGCCGCGGGGTAGGTGCCGTCGGGGCGCTGCGGCCGCGCCGTCGGGGCTCACCTGGTGATGGGAGGGGAAAAGGGGAGCCCGGGAGAGGACCCAGCGAGGGTTAACGGGGGTCGGGAGCACCCCCCCCCCCCCGGGGGGGGGGGTTCACCTCGGTGGGTCCGGGCAAAGCGTGTGTGTGTGTGTGTGTGTGTGTCCCCTCCCTTTGCGCCCCCGAGGAGCGGGAGCCCCGAAGGGGCGGCGGGAGCGGGCGGGAGGCGGCGCCGCCGTTCCTCTCGCTCCCGCCGGGGCGGAGGGGAAAAGAGGGCTCGGAGAAAGGAGGAGGAGGAGGAGGAGAAGAAGGAGGAGGAGGAGGAGGGAGGGGGGGGGGGGGCCCGGCTCTGGCGTGCCCCGCCCGGGGAGGGGAGGAGGAAACCTCCCGCCGTCCCTTTAACAGCCAGCGGCGCTGCGCGGAGTTCAGGCCGGGGTCAGGGGGAGTTCGCAGCCCGGGTTTCACCTCCGAGCTGGCGGCGCCGGGAGCCCCGAGGAGCCGCCGCCGCCGCCGCCGCCCGCTCCGAGGGGCGCACGGGCGGCCGGGAGCGCCGGGCATGGAGCGGCGGCGGCGGGCGGAGGGCAGCGCCCGGCGGCGCCCCCCCCGGGGCTGAGCCATGAGAGTCCACCGAGACCTCGGCTGGTTGGCGGAGGCCACCGGACGCCCAGGTAAAAAAAAAACAAAAAAAAAAAAAAGGCGAACGGCCCCGCTCGGCGGCACCCACCGCGGCGGGGAGAGGAGGGGAGGGGGGGGGGGGGACCGGCACCGGAGGGGAGGCGGGGAGGGGAGGTCCCCTTCTCCCCCCCCCTCACCCTGCATCCCCCCCCCCCCCGCCCCGCGCCCCCCTCTCCTCTCTCCCCGGCCGTCCCCCCGCTCACCTCGGGGCGGGGGGGGGTGGGGGGGGGAAGGAAACGGGGGCGGGGGGCGCCGGGGGCACGGCCGGCCGCCTCCCGGGACCGGGGCGCATAAGAGCCGGGGAGGCGCCGCGGGGAGCCGGGGCAGCGGCGCGGCGCAGGTAACGGCGAGAGGCGGCCCCGGGGGGGCGGCCGGGCCCCGCTCCGCTTCTCCCCGCTGCTCGGGGGCTCCGGGACGGCCCCGTTTTACCCCCCCCCCCGCCCTCACACCTCCCTCCGTACCCCCCGTCCAGCTCCCCCGGTGGGGCCGGCAGGTGGGAGCGGGGAGCCGGGGCGCTGCCGGGGGCGGCGGGGCCGGGGCGCGGCGCGGTGCTGGAAGCTGCCGCGGGTGATGTCACTTTCTCCAAAATGCCTCCGGGGGTTTTAACCCCCCTTCCCCGCCCCCCCGGCCGGCGAGAAGCGAGCCCCGATATAAGCGGTGGCACGGGCGAGGCGGCGCGCAGAGCGCCCGGGACGCGGCGGCGAGAGAGGGGCCGGGGCTGGGGCTGGGGCTGGGGCCGGGGCCGAGCCCCCCCGACCCCCGAGGTGGTGGCCGAGCCCCCCCCCCCTCCACCTCCACGCGTGGGCTGAGCCCCCCGACGTGCTGGCTGAGCTCCCCCCCAAGCCGTGGGCCGTACGCCCGGGCGGGGGCGCGCGGGGCTGGCGGCGGAGAGCTGACGGGGGCCGTGTGTTGCAGGGCGGCGGGCGAGGAGCGCGATGCTGGACGCCATGGAGGTGCCGAGCCACTCGCGGCAGCTGCTGCTGCAGCTGAACACGCAGCGCACCAAGGGCTTCCTGTGCGACGTGATCATCGTGGTGCAGAACGCGCTCTTCCGCGCGCACAAGAACATCCTGGCGGCCAGCAGCGCCTACCTCAAGTCGCTGGTGGTGCACGACAACCTGCTCAACCTGGACCATGAGATGGTGAGCCCCGGCATCTTCCGCCTCATCCTCGACTTCATCTACACCGGCCGCCTGGCCGAGTGCGAGCCGGGCGGCGAGCAGAGCCTGGGCGCCGTGCTGGCCGCCGCCAGCTACCTCCAGATCCCCGGCCTGGTGGCGCTTTGCAAGAAGAAGCTGAAGCGCAGCGGCAAGTACTGCCACCTGCGCGGGGGCTATGCGCCCTACAAGCTGGGCCGGGGGCTGCGCGCCGCCACGCCGGTCATCCAGGCCTGCTACTCGGGGACGCCGCGGCCCGTGGACCTGCCGCCCGTGGAGCCGGCGGCGCCGCTCAACACGCAGTGCGGGGAGCTCTACGCCTCAGCCTCGCAGGGCACCCCCCTGCACCCCCACGGGCTGTGCCCGCCCGAGCGCCACTGCTCGCCGCCCTGCGGCCTCGACCTCTCCAAGAAGAGCCCCACCGGCCCCTCCGCCCAGCTCCTGCCCACCGACCGCCTGCTGCCCGGCGAGCCCCGCGAGCCCTCGCTGCCCCCGCGGCACGACAGCCCCCCGGTCAGCGCCGGCCTCCTGGCCGGCCACCCCGCCTCCTACAAGGACTCCCCGCCGGGCGGAGAGCCGGGGGGGCACCCCCACGCCTCCGACCCCTTCCGCAGCACGCCGCCCTGCGCCGAGCCCCCCCTGCCCCGCGGCGACGGGCGCGAGCTGATGTACCGCTGGATGAAGCACGAGCCCCTGGGCCCCTACCTGGACGAGGGGGAGGCGGAGAAGGAGCTGGAGCGGGAGGAAAAGGCCGAGTCGCCGCCCGCGGCGCCGCAGCCCCGGTACCCCAGCGTGGAGAGCAACGACCTGGAGCCCGATAACAGCACGAGCGAGGACACGGGCAGCAGCGAGGGGCCCTCGCCCGGCGACGCGCTGGACCGCTACTGCAACCACCTGGGCTACGAGCCGGAGAGCCTGGGCGACAACCTGTACGTCTGCATCCCCTGCGGCAAGGGCTTCCCCAGCTCCGAGCAGCTCAACGCCCACGTGGAGGCCCACAACGAAGAGGAGCTGTATCACAAAGCGGCGGCGGAGCAGGCCGTGCCCTTCCTGGACAAGGGTGGCCCGGGGCTGGGCGACATCCTGCGGCCCTACCGCTGCTCGTCCTGCGACAAGTCCTACAAGGACCCGGCCACGCTGCGGCAGCACGAGAAGACGCACTGGCTGACGCGGCCGTACCCCTGCACCATCTGTGGCAAGAAGTTCACGCAGCGCGGCACCATGACCCGCCACATGCGCAGCCACCTCGGCCTCAAGCCCTTCGCCTGTGACGCCTGCGGGATGCGCTTCACGCGCCAGTACCGCCTGACCGAGCACATGCGCATCCACTCGGGCGAGAAGCCCTACGAGTGCCAGGTGTGCGGCGGGAAGTTCGCGCAGCAGCGCAACCTCATCAGCCACATGAAGATGCACGCGGCCGGCCCCGATGGCAAAGCCAAGCTGGACTTCCCCGACAGCGTCTATGCCATGGCCCGGCTCACCGCCGACCAGCTGGGGCTCAAGCAGGAGAAGGCGGCCGAGCTGCTCTCCCACACCTCGCACTTCCTCAGCGACCCCAAGGCCATGGAGAGCCTCTACCCGTTGGCCAAGTTCACGGCCGAGCACCTGGGGCTGAGCCAGGACAAGGCGGCCGAGGTGCTGGCGCAGGCTCCGCACCTCCACGCCGATGCCGCCCGGACCATAGAGCGCTACTCGCCCCCCTAGCGCCCGCCGGGGGCCACACCGGCCCGGCCGGGGGGCCCGTGGGGCTCCTCGTGCCCCTGCCTCCCCGCGCGGAGCTGGGGGGCGGAGGTGGCGGGTGCTCGGCCCCCGGCGCTGCCGCCGGCCCCGGAGAACTCGCTCGTAGCAGAAGGTCCCATGAGAGCTGCCCCGGGCCGGCTGGATGGCGTGTCCTGCGAAGAGCGCCGGGCGCCCCAGCTCGCCTGGGAGCAGCCGATAATTCAGGGACTGCCCTCGTGGCTCGGCCGCCCCCTCGCCGCCGCCGGGCCCCGCGGCGGCTCCCGGGACTGGGGCGGGAGGCGAAGCACAAGCTGTGACGCCGGGCTGAGCCTCGAGGCTTTGGAGGACATGAGCCCGCTCCTTACCTCGCGGCCATCCCCGTCTCTGCCCCCACGGGGTGAGGGGGGACGCCCTCGGCAGCCCCCCGCATCGCCCCGGCCCCGCGGCGGGACCCGCCCGAGCTCGGTTTTGCTGCGACGGGACCCGGACTGTGCCGCCTCGACCGCCGCGGGCCCGTGAGTAGTTCATCCATCGCAGCCGGAGCGATGCCTCCGAGCTGCCGGCGGCCTCCGGGAGCGGCGAGCAAGGCGGGGAGGTGCACGCCGGCCTCCCCCCGGGAGCTCGGGGACGGACTGACGGAGGGGCCCGAAGGGTTTCGCGGGGTGGGAGGGAAGGCGGCCGGGTCCGTGCCGTGGCCGTGGCCGGGCGATGCTCTTCGATCCGGAGCGGCACTGACCTCCTGGCCCCGACCCCGCGGCTCGGCGGGCACCCCGCGTTTTCGGGAGGTGGGGCAGGGCCTGTCACAGACTGAGCCCCTGCGCCCTGCCCCAGCAGGCGCCTCGCCATCAGGGATGCCCGGGGCCCCGTGGGGCTGCGGGACCCGCGGGGGCAGCCGGGGAGCCGCCGTCCTGGGGGGGCTTCGCCCTCGGGCCGAGCCCGGCGGCCGCTCACCTCTTTTTGCCAAAGATCCCCGTTCCCAGCGCAGCTGGGTCGGGTCGGGTTTGGGGGGGAGCCCGGGCCAGGAGTTTATGACAAAGACAAAGCGCTCGGGTTTGTCAGCTACGCGGACGTGGGCAGCGGAGGCGCGGGGCCGCGGGAAGGGGCAGGGGGGGCCGGGAGCTGCATGGGGAGAGCCGAGCGTGGCCCCGGGGAGGGAGGCGTGGAGCTGCCCCGGGCTGGGCTGCACTGACAGGGGGTCGAACCCCCACGGGGCACCCCTGCTGCCCCAGCACCCCTCTTGTGCCTTCCGTTTGGTGCCCCTCCTCCGAGTCCGGACCCCCCCCTACCCCTGGCCCGGGCCACGACCCCTCTGCCTGGGGCTAATGTGAAGCTTCTCCCCCCCCCCCCCCCCCGCGCCCCCTCCTCTCCTTTGCACACGAGGCCCCGGGGCAGTGACCGGCCCCAGCCTCGCAGCCACTGTGCCTTAGCCTGCGCTGGCTGCTCCTGCCCGTGGCGCACCCCTCGCACCCCCCCAGGCCTCTGTTCCCAGCTGGGGACGGGCAGGGGGAGCCTGGTCGGGTCCCTGCCGGGCTGCCCGGGTCCCCCTGGGGCTCGCCAGCACCAGGCTGGAGCTGCCGTGGGGCGCCCGTGCCCCGTTCAGGGGCCAAGCACCGGCAGCAGCTGCACCCGAAGCACAGCTGGAAGCGCCCAGCGGGGCCGCCGGCCGGGTCTGTATCACGTCCGATTTGTACACGGGCTCCTCGCCCTTTTTTCTATAGTCGAAACGGAACGAGCAATAAAGTGACATTAACACGCGAAGCCTCGCGTCCTTCTCTGCCGCGTGGGGCTGGGCTGGGGAGCCGGGACGTGCCCGCGGAGCTGCCCCCCAGCCGGGAGGCGCGGGCTAAGCTGGGGCGGCTGGCGCGGAGCCGCGGCGCTGCGGGAGGGAGGCGAGGGGCTCTGCCGCACGCCTGGTGTGCCCGGAGCCCCCTCGGTTCACGGGGGTGGCCACAGGACAGGACAGGACAGGACAGACGGCCACCACCGTCCTTGCGAGCAGGGACACGTCCCGCTGCCGTCCCCTCCCCGGTGCCCCCCGCCGTCACCCCTGCCCCAAATCTCTGCCGCAACGCGAATGAGACACGAGGCTGCACGGACAAGTGTTTAATACTAAAACTGATTAAAACCAACTTCACAAAATCACCCAAACGCGGCCGCCTCCCCGAGAAACGGGCTCCCCACGGGGAGCGGGGTGGCAGCCCGGCACGGCTGGCCCCCGGCACGCTCGGGCTCTGCTCGCCGTCGCGCTGGCCTCTCCGCGCAGCGTCCCAGGGCACGGGGTGGGCGTCCAGCGGGGCTGCGCGTCCCTCCGAGCTGCTCCTACCTAGGACTGGCCTCGCAGAGTGAAACACTGTTAGAAAAAAAAAACCCTTTCAAACACACTCGGCTTTGAGGAGAAGGCGAAGTCTGCGCGTTGCGCGCCCCAGCACAGCGCTGAGCGCAGGTGTGGGCTGGCCCCACGGCAGAGCCGTCGCCCACGTACATCGAGCGGGGCCGTGGTGCTCGTGTCCGCTGCTGCCCACAAGCACTCCGTGTGCCCTCCTGCAGGCACGAGCGTCTGCGCTGCTCAGGGACCCCGAAGTCCTGCGCAGGATCTGTGCCTGAGCCGAGCCCAGCCTTTGGCAGCTGCTGCCGTGAGCGGCGCATTCGTATGGTACAGGTAACGGAGCACAAATCCTGCTCGCCCGCGGTGCTGCCCCACCAGGACCACGCGCTGCCGAGGCTCTGACCCCCCTTTGGTCCTCGCCACGGGGCCAGGCAGCCGGCACGGGGTGACAGCGGGCTTCCTGCTCGAACGTGCTCTACACCAGGTCCGAGCCACCCACGCAGGAAAGGAAAATGTCGGGCTCGGTCCTGCTGCTTCCTCTGCCACCTTTGACGCTTCCCTCCCACGGCCGTGGTGGCCCTGGGGGGTCAGTCCCACCCTCCGCTGATGGGACCGGGGCTTGACGGAGCCTCAGGGGTGCCAGTTCATGGGAAAACGTTCCCCCGTGGCTTCCGTGTCTGCAGCGCCACGGTGGTGGTGACAACGTGGCTCCGAGGGGGCTCGGCAGCACCCCGATCCACCTGGTGCAATTCGGACCTGCAGGTGCAGAGCCCTGTGACAAGGTGTCCGTGTCCCTCCGGGGCTCGGGGTGACCTGAGAGGGGACCCCACAGGTGGCCTTGGGACCAGGCACTGCCCAGGCTCTTGGGATGGGACCTGCCATGGGACCCGCCACGCAGCCCGTCCTGGGGTCCTCAGGGACTCGGGGGGGTTCGTTGGGCTCGCGCTGAGTCTTAGGCTGAAAATGTGTCTGCAGGGAGCGGTGCGGGGACACGGGGCTCAGGGGAGGGACAGGTAATGGTGGGGTGGGAGGGGAGCAGAACAGAAAGCAGCCGGGGGGGGGATCGGAGGTGTTCAAAGCCCTCCTCCCCGCAAAGCAGGCAGGGCACACACCTGAAACAAACCTACAGGGACGGCTGAAAGCAACTCAAGAAGCAAACCCTTCACCAGAAAGAGGACGAGCACCTCTGCAGGCAGCGTCCCCCTCCGCGGGGTGGGGACAGGGGACCCGGTGCTGCCGGGGACATGCAGGACAAAGAGGTTGGGGCAGGGACGATGGCGAGAGCGGGGCAGCCGGCAGGGGGGGGACCTGCCCTTGAAGTCCGCGGCACCCCCCGAAGGGCGCAGGCAGGCCCGTGGCACCCCGCGGAGCCTCGCTCGTGGGGCTGAGCGAGACCGAGCGATCCCAAAGTCTGCGCCGTCGTGTCCCCCGGTCGCTGCCCTCCAGACCCGAAGAGACACCGACCCACGACTCGAGCTCTCTGCAACCAAGCAAACCAAAGCAAAAGGCTGGCGATCCGGCACGGGCTAACCCCAAGCTTCCCTCGGACGGCAGCAGGGCCCTCCGGCTCTGCTCCAGCACTGCCCGAAAGGCCGGCGGGCAGGACCCTCAGCGTCCCAGCCTCCGCGTGAACCATCCACGGCCGTGACCTTCCCAGCTCGCCTGCCCCCGGGGCGGGGGGGGGCCCTTCGCAGCACGGCCATTCCGGGGTGGGTTGAAGACGTGGCGTTTATTGTTCGTTGTGGGCTGGAAGGCGGCGGTGGCGTGTGGTGGTGAGGGCTGCCTCCGGAGCCGGGCTCCCAGCGCAGCACGCTGCGTTACTCACTCAGGGGGCTCTGGACCCCCCCTCGGCCCCCTCAGCCCTCCTGGGCCCACTTGAGGAAGGTGGGGATGTCCCGCACCGGCACGTTGCGGGTCAGCGCTTTGACTCGCAGGTTCCGATCGTCCGTCAGCAGAACCACTTCGCGGAGCAAACGGATGGGATCGTCTGCGGGGGGGGGGAAAAAGAGAGCGGGGTGAAGCCCGGACCCAATCCTCCCCAGCTTGCACCCACCCCGCGCCACGCTGCCCCCACGCCGCGCCAAAACGGGGCCTGAGCTCCCCAAAAAGCACAGCCGCCCGGCACCCCGGCGGTGCTCCCGGCTCCCCGCCGCCTGCCAAGGCTTCCTGGCATGGCTCAGAGACAGCATTTCATCTCCAAGGCCGCCTTCTCCCCCCTGCTCTGGCTCGGGGCTGATTTGTGGGCTGTGCCCCCAGCCCGCTCCGTGCGGCTGCCCGCGGCGGGGAACGGGAGGTGACCAGGAAGACGGGCTGCGACCCTGGCTCCAGCAGGAAGCTGGTGCTGTTATTCTGGCGATCTCATTACGAGATCTAAACCGAACCCTGATTTTTTCGAGGCGCTTTTCGGAGTAGCCACCGACACCGAGGACGTTTCTGGCGGAGGCTCAGACAGGCAGAAAGAGCTGAAGCCTGAGAAATAACTGGAAGGATCTTGCCCCCAGATGGATGAGCTGCCCCGCACGCAACGCGCCGGGCTGGGGATGTGGGAGCTCCGCTTACGTGTGTGCGAAGCAGGGGAAGCATATGGGGTATGTGTAAGCAGCTGGGTCCTGTGACCAGAGTACTGTTCCTATGAGCACAGGAAACACAGTGCCTCCGAGCCAGGACTGGAATGGAAAAAACAGAGTTTATGGGAGCCCAACATGGGCCCAGATTGGCTGTGCCGGGAGCGGCAGGCCGAGGGGAAGGGAAGGTTCGGGCTGCGACCACGGTGTCGGGGCCGAGGATGGCGGGGAGGTGGTGGGAGGAAGGGGCGTGTGGGCTGGCCGCGGGGAGCAGGGGCTCGGGCGGCCGCGCGGGAGGGCAGGGCTGGAGCCGAGGGCTGCTGAAAGCAGGATTGGGGAGGTTTTGTGCGGACACTTTAAGAAATGTGTAACAATAAACATCCTCTGCTCCGAGCTGGTGACGCGCCTCCTTGTTACAAACCAGAGGCTGTCAGCTTGTCAGGCCCCATTCGCCATAATCCACATGATTTCAAAATTCAGCATCATTTGCACATAAACATTTGGTGACGGTTTCTCTGTGAATCTGACAAGTTAAGCTGCTAAGAATTCGCACTGACAAATGCGGGTTGATTTCTTGGGCAGCTGCTGATCTAATTCCCATCCCCACCGCCCTGGCAGCAGCCCTGGGGCCGTCTGGTCCCAGCACACGCTGCCGATGCCAAGTGGGCGCCAGGAGGAAAACGGCTCGGGCCAGGAGGCACCGGGGCTCGCAGGGAGGAGCCCTCGCCTGCCTCCTGCAGCAGCCCTGCCTCGTGTCCGCCTCGTGTCCCCCTCGCAGCCTCACGGCCCGGGGACCACGCCGCTGGGCACGCCGCCAGTGCGGCACGGGGTGGCAGGAGGTGGCCCTGCACGGGGGCCGCGTCTGCTCTCCTCGCTCTGGGAGAAGGAGGAGAAAGCAAAAGGCGCCTGACAAGTGGTTTAACAGGCCTGATGCACGCTCCGGGGGACTAATGGCTGTGCTGGCCCACTGTAAGCGCTGCCGGCACCGTGAAATGGGCTCTGGGGGTGTTTGGAGGGGGCTCCTCACAGGCTGGGGAGTCCCAGGAGGGGTACCCAGAGGTGGGCGTTTGGAAGTGCAGCAGGAGGGCCGCAGCCTGGGGCCGGGCAGAGGCAGGAGGTGACACCTTGGTGCTGAAAGAGGCAAAAATGCAGGAGGGGTCAGCTCCCGGGGCCACCAGAGAGAAACAAGGAAACTGTGGGCTGCAGCAGAGAGGGACAAAGGGGCTGTGAGGATGTCCTACCTTTGTTAGAGGGCATGAAGTCCTTGGCCTTGTCGTTGCAATAGTGGAGGCAGCAGGACAGAATCAGGTCATCGTTGTTCCCCTGGAAGAAAAGGGCAACGTTACCCCTAGCAGAAAAAAACCTGCAGCCCCGGCACCCTCATTTCCACACCGCCCTGGAGATGGTGTCGCAGGGCTGCTCCGAGCCCTGACACAGCCTGCAAAGGGACAGGGCTGCCCTCTGGCTGCTCAGAGCACGCTAACCCCGGGGACGGGGTCCCTGGTCCCCCCCCGAGGGGGAGGATAACCCTCCAGAGCCCTGCAGCGTGCGCTGGCAGCACTGCCTTGGTGTCCCCATCCCCCTGGGGCCGCGACGCCCCTCACCTGCTGCCCGGTGGTGTCCTCGCTGCGGAAGGAGATGGACTCGAGCTCGTTGCCCCGGCTGGTCAGAGCCCTCAGGCAGTTGTCCCGGCTCTCAAACCTCTCCTCCAGGAACTCGATGGACTTCCTGGCTCTCTCCTGCACTTGGCGGGCATAGCCTGCGGCCCGGTGCTCCATCTCCGGGCCCTTGGCCAGGCCATCCAGCTCGTTTATCACTTCAAACAGGAAGAGGAGGTACAGTTACTAAGGGACAAGGTGCTCTCGTGACCCGCTGCTGAAGCACGCCACTTGCCAAGGCCTCGGGGCCGGGGCACTGGGAGCTGGCTCAGGAAATCTGGGTTCAGCTGCCGCAGCGTCCCCATGCTCCTGGGCTTGGCTGCGGCTCTGGAAAAGCTTTGCTGCCTTCCACCTCCACACATCACCTGCCTCGGCCCCGAGGAGCGCAGGGACCTCTGTGCCCCCCACCCGCTGCTCCCCACCGCCGCGGCGACTGACGGCACCTCCACGCCTGTCTGGGGGTGTCAGGAAATTCCCCGTGCCCCCAGGGGGACCCTGAGCACGGTGCCACCGTGCCTCCTGCCCCGCGGCACGCCGCCTGGCTCCGTGCCTCCTCCTGGCTCCCCTTTCAGGCTCAGAAAGCTGCTGCCCCCCCCTGCAGCACGCGTGAGCGGGGTCACACGTGGGAGCAGGCGGCTCCCACTCAGTCCCTGCTTCCCTGACGAGTCCTGGCCCTATTTTCACACCTGAAGCTGCCGTCCCGGGCCGCTCGCAGGGGAGCCGCTCCCTTCAACGCCTCCCCCATCTGGGTCTGACACAGGGCTCGCACATCTGTCCCGACACATGCTGCCGAAGACGAGCCTGGGATCAGGCAGCTTCCCAACCCCGTTCGGCTTAACCGGAGCCTGCCGAGTCCTGGAGCCTCCTGTCCCGCTGCCAAGCAGCAGGAACACCAGCCTCCCCGGCCCCCCGAGCCCAGCAGAGCCCCGGGGGGACACCGGCAGAGCTCCGGGAGGAAGGCACCCTCCGGAGCTGGGGTTGCTGGAAAGGCTGCCCCATCGCCCGGCGAGCGCACGTGTGTGAGCAGGATGCGGCCGGGCGCGAGGCCGTGCACACAGCGGCGTGTCCAGATGCGCGCACCAGCATCCTCGCACGCGTTCGTGCACGGGGCTGCGTGTGCGCGAGGCCGGGCGCGAGAGAGCTGGTGTGCACGTGTGCGCGAGGGAGCCTCTGTGTGCACAGTGTGTGTGTTTTAGCCATGGCTTCATTTCTGAAGATTGTTTCCGAGCTTGGAGCCAAGTCCTGAGTTCAAGTGGGAACTATGCATTCCTTGGGGGTTCGGGGAGAGAGCTCGGGGTCTGAGGCCTCTCCCCAGTGCTGTGAATCACTGCCCGGGGAGCCTGCGTGATCGCTCTGTTCCATGGTGAGACTGGCACTCACTGTCTGGGTATTCAAATTAAAGCTGCATGGAGCTGCTCCGCTCCTCGCTCTCGGCCGGCTCCTCTTGCTACTGCTTGCAGCGACCTGGTGCTGCCATTTCCACACAATGCACGGCTGGGTTAGGGGTGGGGGGAGCTGTGCAAGAACGGAACATCAAACAGGAAAAGCTGGTATTCCCTCCCGAAATCTGCCTTCCTGCTTCCAAGCTAAACAGGCTTCAAAGGGGAGGCTTGTTTGTGCTTCTGCACCAGGCCTGGCTTCTCCATGGCGGGGTCAGCCTCAAGGAGCACGGAGCAGGTTAAAGAGCAAGAGAAACAAACCGAACGCAAAGCTGCACGCTTAACCCCTTGCTGCACCCCCAGGAAGAGACGGTGCTGAGGGCGAGGGCACGGTTCGGGTCTGGAGGCCAGCGGTGGGACGTGGCACCACGGCCTCTGCCCCCAGTGGCCGCGGGTCCCTGGCTTACCCTAAGCCAGGCTGGGCCGGCCCAGTCCTCACTTTGCAGCTCCAGGGCGGCAGCACCTCGGGCAGGGAGGGCAACGGGGGCTTTCAGCCCTCCCGCAGCCCCTGCTCGCCGCCCGGGGTTCGGCTGAACAAGCCTCACGTGAAGCAGGCGGGAGCACCGGGGAGGCAGGGCCAGGGCTCCGGGGAAGGTGCCAGCATTCCCAGGTGTTAGCACGCTCCGCAGCCCCGGGGGCTGCACGGGATCCGCCGGGGTGGCTGCCTTCCTTCCCTGCAAAACGCCCTGGCACCGCCGTGCCAAGCCACGGAGCCCCTTGACAGCCCCGCTGCCCCCCGCCCAGGGGTCCCGTCCCCAGCCCCAGGAGTCCTTCCCGAGCCAGACCCCGCGGGAAGGGCGGCCGTTCGGTGCTGGCTGTAGGGCAGGCAGGGCTAGGAGGCCAGGAGGAGGCCCCATAAAGGCTCGGAGGGCAGGGGATCAGCAGGGCCGCCTGCCTGCCGGAGCTGCCCACGGGGCAGCGCTGACACCCGGCCCCCCGGGGCTGGGGCTGGGCTGGGGGCTGCGTGTGGGCTGTGCGAGGCTCAGCCCCGCTCCTGCCCCAGCCTCTCCTTCTGCTCCGGCCTCTCCCGTCCCCGAGCTCTCCTTCTGTCCCCGAGCTCCCCTAAAGGCCAGGCTGGCACCGGGGCGCAGCTGGCCGCGGCGCGGCACTGGCCGGAGGAACGCTACCTCGAGCCCAGAGAGCGATCAAACAATCAGAGCAAAGGCATCTCACCAAATCCTCCCGCCACCCTGGGAGACCACCCAGCAGCACAGCCGTTATCTGCCAGGGTGAGTGTTTACCAATAACGGGAACCAGCTTGCTGTTTTACTGCGAGCTTTATAAGGATAAAAAGAAGGGCTGGGCTTGAGCAGCTCTGAGACGCTGGGACACAGGCCGGCCATTTGCTCGGGCTGCCTAAGCCCCAGCTCAGCTGGGATAAGCTATCTGCTTTGATTGTTTAACAATTCCTCCTCCTTGCTCCTTCCAAAACTCCTTCCAAATCCCGTTTAACACCCACATGCCTCTCCCAGCCCCTGGCACCCCTCAACGCACCACGGGGAGCGGAGCCTGGGGAGGGCTGTGGGCAGCAAGCTGGCAGGCAGGGAGCGGCGTGGCACGGGGCGAAGGAGCGCCGGCTGCTGCTGGGATGAGACACAGCTCCAGCAAGCAAATATAAAAGCAGGCAAAAGCAAAGGGCTCGTGCCCAGGCCCCTCACCGACGGCGAGCGCTCGGCTGAGCGCGGCACGAGCCGCCCGGCTGCGGACCACACAGGCTCTGCGGGCACGTGGGGCAGCACAGAGGGAGCTGGCACGGGGGAAAAGCCCTTCCCGGGGGAGAGGGAAGCCCACCCGCCTCGCGCTGGCCGTGCTCACCGATCAGGGGCACCACCAGGATGAATTTCCTGCAGTCCAGCAGCGTCGTCAAGCTGCCGAGGTGGTCGATGAAGCCGTTGGTGTCCGGCACCAGGAAGACGGGTCTGATCTCCAGCTCCATCTGCCTCATTTGACTCTGGTCTTTCAGCACAGCCTGGAGGAGAGGGACAGATGATGAGTAAGAAGGACGTCAGCCCCGTGAGCCACGGCCACCGAGAGCAGAAGACACGCCTGGCTGGCACACGTGCCTCCCACAGCAAGGGTGTTGTGCGCAGGAGGCTGTGTCCGTGCCTCCCGCACACCTCAAGCGCTCCTGCACACGAGTGGGATGGTGAAAGCCACCCCCAGAGCACCCTCCTAGGAAAAGAGCCCTGTCCAGGCACCGGGGCAGGCTGGCTGGACCAGGAATTGTCCCATTTGTAGGACTGGCAGCGGGCAGGGTTATCTGCAACGATGCCAAGAGCCCTGCCTCGACAGTAAGGGAGGCTGGAGGAAGGGGGTGTTTGTACTCCAGATGGAAACAGCTCAAGGTGACGATCGCCAGCGACAACAAACTAATTTGGGACGCGCAAGCCGTGCCAGCAGCATCCTAACACAAGGACCCTGAGCAGGAAAGGTCTGCGGGGAGCATCTCGCTCTGTCCCACCAGGTCCCGCACGTGCTGCGCCTTTTCTGACAACATCCAGCTGGGAAACCAGGTGGGGTCCAGCCCTGAAAACCCGCAGAGCTGTCCTTGACGGAGCCCCACACGCACTCCAGAGACCAGAGGTGCTCACACACGTGGGGAGGGTCTGGTGGGTCTTACCAGCAACCCTCCGGGACTGGACCCGGACCTTTGGATGAGGCCATTTGCCAGGACGGGACCGAAAAGCTCACGTATTCCTCTTGACGCTATCGAAGCACTTGGGCTCTTTAGTAAGTCATGGGCTTAAAAAACTCAGGATGCTATTCTAGTGCTTCCTCCGCTTAAAAATAGCTTCCCTGGACTCGCTGATGTTTGCTGCCTCTAATAGGAACCGCTCACCCATGGAGCACAGCAGCACTGCTGGGGAACAGAACCACCAGGCGAAGCCTTGCGAGACCGGGCTTGCAACCACATGGAGCGCCCCGGGGCTAGGAGGGGAAGCCCAGCCTTACCCAGCCCCTTGTGCTGACCCCGCTGTGCCCAGCGTTACGGGGTTTGGGGTCCGAACCCTCCCGCAGCCATGCCAAAGCCCCAGGGGCACCCTGGAACGAGGAGCTGCAGGGGCCAGCAGCGGCCATGGAAATAAGCGGGATTTAATCCGTTTCCAAGTGCTGTCATCTGGCTTTAAATCAAGATGTCTTGATGCTGCCACCTCCCACAAGTCGAGGCAGCAACCAGAACCTTCCCCACGTGCCTCACGCCCTCCTGGCCACTGCTCCCATCGGCCAGAAAGGCGAAAAGCGAGCAGGGGGCACCGGGGGGCGGCTGGCTCCACGTGCTGGGTGCTGGCTCTGCACGTGCTCTGCCTTTGCCAACCTTGGGCTGGGGAAACGGCGAGGCAGGGAGGTGTTTGCACGCCTGGGTGCCACGGGAGGACGTATGGAGAGGGGACAATGTGACAGCAGCCACGGCACGGGGCTGCCCCCGCATCCTCGCAGCAAGGAGGGTGTCAGGTGGGTTTCTGCCCAACATTAGGGAGCGCAGAGACGAAATGTTTGGCCCTGGGCAGCACCGAGCCCTACTCCATGGGGACGGAGAAGGGCCCTGCTGGCCGACCCACAGCAGCACGTCCCTCGTCAACCACTGAGTTCAACCAGGAAGGCTCCGCAAAGCCACGCGTCCCAGCAGCCGGCCTGCCACGGGCAACGACGACCCAAAAAAGCAAGGGGGGGGACCCTGCGTGCACCCCGACGCAGACCCCAGCCCCACGCAGGCGGCCGGGGGAGCGCGGCCCCGCACGCACGGAGCGGGAAGCTCACCTACCCGGCCGGCCGGGGCCACGCAGGTGACAGCGGCGCCGGGTCCCTCGTGGGTGGCATCTGCCCCGGCGGCTCTCGCGGGCCGTACCCGGCCGATTCCTGGCAGCTGCAAGCGATGCCTGTGCCGGCCGTCACGTCCCATTCCGCTCCCCGGGCCGCCCGGTGAGAGAAGGACACAGGATGCGCCGGGAGTGAAAGAGCGAGGTCGGCGGGGAGCGTGCCAAGTCCCCTCGCACAGCTCCGGGCCGCTCGGGGAGCCAGAGGGAAACTCGCCTTTGCAGGGTTCAGAGGCCGGCAGCGAGATTTATTTTTGTTTGTGTGAGTAAAAGGCTGCAGAAGCCTCTGGCCAAGGGGCTTGGGGGGGGGGGAGGAGAGGAGTGGCCTGTGATTCATACAGGCTCCGGCTGGCCTCGAGCCAGAGATGAAAGGGAGCCCATGTGCAGGACGGGGAGCGAGCGCCGCGTTAACCCTTCCGCTGGCCCGCGGGCACGGCCGCTGCCCCACGGCGAGGGCGAGGGGGCGCGGGGACGGGGTGGGGATGCCCGCATCCGGGCCGGGCTCTGCGCCGCGAGCCGACGGTGCCCATCGACGACACCGGTCCCGTCGTGCCTCGTTGTCCCCCGTGGTAGAAGGGGAGGGTGGCCCGAGTGGCTCGGTGGGTGGTGGGGTCTGGGAGACCCTCGGGGGTTGAGCTGGTGCAGCCTCACCCCAGTGCAAGCACTTTAGGACAGGCAGATTTTAGCTTTATCGGGGCTGAACGCACTCCCTGGCTCCGTGGCAAAGGGACCCTGCGGGGCTGGAGCCCGGCAGGGGACCCCTGGGGCCAGCAGCTCGCTGCTCTTCTCGGGGCTAGCCACTTTTCCTTCTCCTGGCCACCGCAGCCCCCAAATCCGCACCCACCCGCAGCCCCGATCCCGGCCACGGCTCCCTGGTCAGGGGCTTCTCCCAGGAGCTCGGCAGGAGCCGGAGGCAGCTCCCGCAGCTGCCCCAGCTGGTGGCAGCACTGAGATCAGACACTCCTGCGCGCACAGTCCCAAATTCCCAGCTCATCCATCAGCTGGGATCACCTGGGGGATTCCCCGGAAGCCGCTGCCTGGCCGGAGGGATCCCACTTTGGGAAGGGGACAGGTCTTTACGAGGGTCGAGCCGCCAGGCTGCATTTTCTGCTGATGGCACAGCAGACAGATGTCCGCCAGGAGCGCAGCGGTGGGTTCCTGCAGCCCGGCAGAGAAAAGCCAGGAGCCGGAGCCCCGCAGAGCTGCGTGCCCTGCCACCTCCGGGACGGGTCACCGGCGGTGACGCCGCCCTGCCGGGACGGATGGGCTGTCACCATCCTGCTGCCACCCCTTCTGCCCTGACCCTCCGAGAGCCGCCCTCCATCCGCGGGGCACCCCGGTGCCGCTGCCCGCTCCGTCCCCGCACGCTCGGCAACGCGCGCGCGCGGGGTTGGGAGGCGCGTTTTCCAGGGCTGAGAACAATGCCTCCCTCGCCTCTGCTCGAGGGTTTCCTCCTTCCAAGGTTCGTCCGCAGCGTCTTCCTCAGGAGTAAACGTGCCCCGTGCCTGGTAGCAAGCCGGGGCCGCCGCCGTGGCGGAGCCGCCGTGGGTGGGTGTGCGCCTTCCGCAGCCGGCAGGCACCCGCTCCCAGGCAGGTGCGTGTCAGCGCGTGTGCACCCGCGGCATTGTTCCTGCGCCCAGACGAGAGCGTGAATGGGATGCGGCTATATTTAGCCAGTTACTCACACTACCGCCACAAAGGAGCGGCTGCATCTTAAGGGGGCGGCCGTTCCGTGGGCTCAGAAGGGACAGGAGCGCGGCTATTTTGGGAAGACATGTCATAATTGGCCGCCCGGCCGAGCTGCTTCTGTAATGCTGAGCGAAACAATAGCAGCATCCAGAGGAAGAGCCTGTTATGTTTCAGGTGGGATGTTTTCAACCGCTCAGGAAACTCGGCCGCTCCCAGCGCGCGGCGGCGGCACAAAGGACAGGGGGCTCCGAACAGCGCGCACCGAGGGCCGGGCCAAGCGGCGGGGGCGGCCGGGGGCACGGGGCACGGCCCTGCCACCTCCCCGCTCCACCTGCCTGCCCCGAAAATATTCGGGTAGCACTCAGGGAGGTGGCTGGCCCTTCGGCTCGCTGCCGTCACCTGCCCGTGACACGGGGCTCCGTGCCAGCATGGGTGAGGGTAAGGGCAGGATGGAGGCGGCGGAGCCAGGGAGCAGCAGCCACCCCGCAAGCCATGGTCGGGCAGCAAAGGGCTGCCCCTCGCCACCAGGATGCAGCAGACTGCGACCTAAACCCGCTCTGCCCTACCTGGCCCTGCTCAGCGTGATGGTTTTGGGGTCCCGGCTTGTGCAGGGGAACCGAGCCCTCCTGCTCTCCCTGCAGCTGGTGCCAGCAGGGCAACCCCCATTCACTATTTCCTCTGCCTGGACCTGCGCTTCCCCCCCAGCCTGAGCAACAGCCCTGTGCACACCCAAGCCAGGGCAGTGAAGGAAGCACAACGAAGCCCAAATCGCCCTCGAGGCTGGTGTAAGCGTGACCGCAGCGATGGTTGTGGTTGGGAGCTGCAGCACGGAGGAGCGGGGCTGTCCTGCCAGCCGGTGCAGCGCAGGGATCCCGGGACAGGCGTGGAGCGGGTGAGCTCCACCGGCAGCACAGCTGGGCACCGAGAGGCGGGGAGCACGGCGGAGGAAGGAAGGTAGAGCACGAGAACTGCCGGGAGAAGGCAGGGGTTTAGCTGTGAGCAGCACGGCTCTGCGGGGCTCGGGCGAGGCCACGACACCAGGCTCCCCTTGGGCACGTCAAACCCTGCCACGGGACGGGAGCAGGGGAAGCTCATGGATGGGAACGTTGGAACTGAGAAAGAAAACGGTGGCCAAGGGACGAAGGCTTTACCCTGAACCCTGGGTCACTGCCCGTGCTGTCACAGACTGCAAGAGGCAGCCGAGGTGCCCAAGCTTTCCAGGCCCACGTGCCCAGAAGGGCGCAGGCACGGCCACGGGGACGTGCCTGGAGAGCTGAGGCTCTCGGCCCTGCTAGAACAGGAGCTGCAGCTGCTCAGCTCCAGCAAGTACGTGGGGCTGCGCTCGTCCCCGGGGTCACGGGCGGGGGGCTTGGAGAGCAGCCGACGCGTGAACTCGGGAGAGGAGCGGTGAACTGGAGAAACGGGATGAAACCAGAAGGCAGGAGGTCCCAGGACGCACAATATCCCTTGGGAAGACCAGGGACCCGCAGGTCAAGGCAGGGAAATTCGGGGTGGGGGGTTGAGGTGCTGAGCTGGCTGCGGGGTCGGTACCGGGGCCGGCACGCACATGTTCAGCTCCGGGCTGTTCCCAGCCAGCCGGGATGACTTTAGCGAAGCCCCGAGGACTTCTCCTCCGCCCCGCGCGCTCGGGCTCCAAGTGCACCTCAGCTCTCAGCTGTGCAGCCCCCGGAGCTGCCCACACCCTCATTCTGACCTCTCTCCGCCTGCGAGCGCCGGCCCCAGCCCGGCTCAGGAGGAAGGGAGGAGCAGGCCAGGCAGCGAGCCCCCGACGCGCCAGGCAGCCCCCACGCTCCCCGCAGAAGGGGCAGCGGCCGTCCCGGGGGGGCCTTGCCGCAGCTGGGCCGGTGGCCGGGGCTGGGATGTGCGCGGCGCTGCCCTCCCCGAACACCCCGAACACGTGCGGTTCCTCTTGGCCGTGCCTGGACGCGGCGGTGGGAAGCGGGGAATTGACTTACACCTCCCGCTTAACAAGCCGGGGGAGGCCGGGAGGCTTCGGGCAGCTTTTAATTTACAGCCCGTCTCTCCCATCTCGCGCTCGGCTTTCTTCCTCCTCGCATTAAAAGGGAGCCGGGTACCTGCCAACAACGCGGGGACTGCCCTGCGGGCCCCTCCTCCCTCCCGGCGCGATTTCAGACCCTTCGCCTCGACGCGAATTTCTCGAAATTCGAACGAAAAAAAAAAAATGAAAAAGAAAAAGAAAAAGAAAAAGGTTGGGGTGGGTTTGGAAAAGTGAAGCGCAGTGGTTCTGGGCCCGGCGCCAGCAGCCGGAGGGTACACATGTGCGCGCTCTCCCAGTAGGGCCTTCAGCAGCCCTGTTTTACAACCACCTCGGCACACACTGCAGAGTTCACGCATATGGCCAGACAGATGTGTCTGGCTTACGTTCAAGGCTGGAAAATGAAGAATTATGGAAGTGAAGGGCCCTGGGCATTAGAGAGGGCGGAGGTGAGGGGGAGGGGAGCCAGGGAGAATTTTTTCCTCTGCTGAGAAATCCTCATCTGGGCGGCGAGGCTGGAGGAAGAGGGGCTGCGAGCGAGCGAGGAGCCAAGAGCCATGCATGTGAGCTCGCTCTTAAAGCTACAGCAAGCACCGCCAGGCAGCTGCGACCAGTGCGACCAGTTTAATCCGCCGGTTCCCACTGGGAAAAGCGCTGGGAATAGGTCAGGGCCGGGACGGGATCACCTGTGTCCCGTCTGTTTGTCCCCATAACGATGGCAACGCTTCGCTCTGGCCCGGCAGCTGTCCCGCGGGCTGTTTGTCCTGCTGCTGGCTCCCACGTGGGCTCGGCCGTCCACGTCCCACCCTCTCCCTGTGCCCCGCTGCACGGGGCAGCTGCCTTCCGGCACAGCCCCGATGCCACCAAAGCTCTGTCCCAGCCCGGGGACAGCTCGCTGCCCGGCGCGTGCTGCGTCACAGCCACCGGCTCTCCCCCAGGGAGCGCGAGCGGCTCGGTGGAGGAGCGGTGTCCAGCCCCTCGAGGGCTCCCGGAGGCCCCAGCACGTGGCTGTGGAAGGGCAGATCTTACCCTGGGTGGCTCGGCAACGCCAGCTCAGCCCCGTCCTCTGAAGGCAGAGCTGCCTGCGGCTGGGTTTCACGCACAGGGCACCTGCAGCCCAGAAGCTCACGGTGCCGTGAGACATCCCAGGAAGGCACTCTTCCCCGAGCACTGGCACAGTGAGACAGGATCGGCCCCCGCGCAGCAGCAAAGCAGCTCCTCAGCCAGCCCGACGGATCGGGGGCTGCAGCTGCACATCCCAGCCTACCTGAATCTTGTCCTGCCGACGCTGCTGCTCAGCTACTTTCCTGGCCAGCGCCTGCTTCTTGGCTCTGAGCTCCTTGATGTCCAGCTCTCCTCCGCTGCCTTCAGCCTCTGAGTCATCCTCAAATGCCTCAATCCTCACATCATCTTCCTTCTTCCAGGAAACGCAGAAAGACAAAAACAGGCGAGATGTCACTGTCAGGGATGCTGGTGGCGAGGGACTGCTGCTTCCCCCCCCTCCCAGGAGACAGATCCCTGCCCAGCGTGGCTCATCCCCACTTGCTGGTGGGGGACTGCTGCCAAACATTTCAAAGAAACAACCCAAATAAATAAATCGTGAACATGCAGGGGGGTGACAAGGTGAGACACAGCGGAGTGGGGCAGGGATGCCAGCCACAAGGCAGGGCGGGGGCAGCCCTGGGTAAAGCTCTGGGCTGAAATCAAACCGTGCCGAGCCTTGGAAAACTCTTCCCACGGCCCCGGGTGAGTCACTGATGCTTTACAGGCTTCAGTTCTGCAAAACGGGGAGCGTGGCATTTCCCTGCCTCTCTGCTCTGCCGGGCTGTGGAGGCTGCACGTCCCTCCAGAGAAGGCTGTCTGTGCCCACCTGCACCGCGGGCTGCGCGCCGCTGCCCAAAACCTGCCGCCTCATCGCAGGCTACGCATGCACGGCGATCATCTCGGCAGGAAACTCGGAGCACGGGAGACCAAAGAGCCCCTGCCCATCCCCTGGTGTGATCTCAGAACAGGCCAGAGAAATTCCTGCACCCACCCCGAAACTCCCTGGAGCCCGAGCAGATGTTTCAGAGACAGTCCTGGCTTTAAACCCCCGCGTGACGGAGAACCCACTGCGTCTCGGGGTCAGTCGTCGCCACGGTTAATTACTTCCTCCGTTAACGTTTGCATCCTACTCCTCGGTCCGCCTTTGTCGGGCTGCCTCTGGCCAGGAGCCTCGGCTGTGCCGACCCGAGGGGTCGCAGGGTCTGCAGCCTCCTGCCTGTGTGGGCACGTCGAGACCTCGGTGCGCCCTCGCCCTGCCCTGGGCACGCTGCTGTCCCCGCCAGGAGGTCTCCAGAGCTTCCCAGTTTGCCTGCGCTGCTTCAACTGGGGACCCCAGAATGGGCCGTGCTGGGGATCAGCCACGACCCAGCTCCCTCCCAGCCTTGCTGTTCCCCCAAAAAAGGTCCCTGCCTGCACCTCCCTGCCTGTTCCCCACCGCAGGGCCCATCAGCACACACGTGCTGCCCATGAGCCCAGCTCTGCTGCTCACCCGGGCAGCCCCCTCGGGCCCCCAAGCCCCCTTTTTCCCCCGTGCAGCCCCCGTGAGCCTTCCCAAACCCTGCAGTACCAATTTTCCCTGCCCTGCACAAAAATCAATGGGGCTGGGAGGAGCTCCCAGGGCAGCTCTGAGCCCAGAGGGTCTGCAGGGGAAGGACCCTGCCCCGAACGATCCCTCGAAATGCCGAGAGCACCGCGGCACGGGGCAGCAGGACCTGCAGCGCCCCAGGGACGGGGCAGGAGTGCACGGCCTTCATTTAAACAATCCCAGCACTGCCCGGTTGCATTCTCAATCGTTTCACCCGGAGCCACGCAGCCACCTGGCCGCAGAACCAAGCGCTCCTCTCTGCTTGTGACTTCTGAGCCCTGGGAAGGAGGAAGGCAGAGCCCCCGGGCTCACTTCCCTCTCCGGGACAGCCTGGACCACAGAGGACGGGGGATGCTGCGAGAGGGACGGAGCCGTGCCGAGGCCTCGGGAACAGATCCGCTGCGGTGTTTGGGGTCAGGCTCTGCTTGCCCAGGCTCAGGGCTGGCCGCGCTGGCAAGCTGGGAGCCGCCTTGCACCGCGGCCCCGAGGAGGAAGCTCCGGGGTTACGCAAGGAGCACACACGGAGCTTCCCACAGCCGGGTGAGAGGCAGCCCCCCTCCTCCCCGTGGTTACACAGCAGGAATCGGGGGGCCCGAGCCTAAAACGAGAGCGTTCCAGAGAGCAGCACCGTCCTGTCGTGACATGGGTTGGGACCTGAAGATCCCAACATATCACACGGTTAGTGGTGTCAGCCCGAAACCCTCCCCACGACCTCCAGAAGAGGACGGGGGGCTGGGTCTCCCACCTTGCAGAGATGTCTCTTGCCACCCAGGGTGCTGCTTTGACCCCTAGGCAAAAAATAAAAAAACCAACAACCTAAAATCCATCCTGTGCCCAGCCGGAGCCATCCACAGGGACACAGGGAGATGAGGAGGGTGCTGAGCACACTCCTGCTGGGAGCTCCCCCGGCTGCCAGTCCCGGGGGGGGACGCACGGCACGGACCACGGGGATTCAGGGTTGGACCCAATGATCTGGGGCTTGGACCCGATGATCTCTCGAGGTCCCTTCCAACCCCTACAACTCTGCGTTTCTGTGACCACCCAGCGCCGGCAGGGGCGATTCCTCCCCCCCCCCCGCGGCGCCGTGCGGAGGGCGGGGGCGCGGGGAGCCGGGTGGCTCTGCCCCCTCTCCGCTGTTTCCCCGGCCTTTCAAAGTGCGAGATGAAACAGAAAAGCAAAGAGTCAACCTGCAGAGCGGCTGGCAGAGCCCTTAAACACACACACGGAGCCTGGAGCGAAGCGAGGCCTACAGGAACAAGCAAGGGCAGAAAAACAAGAGGCGAATTCCTTAATCACATCAGGATGTGAGAGGCAGGGGAGGGACGGGGCGCCAATGTCAGCTCTTCCTGTACGTGTGCTGGAGGCTGGAGCTCAGGCCTCTGCCACGGCCAGCTCCACGGCTATAAACCCGATCCTGAGGCTGAACCCTGACACCCCCTCGCCCACCACCCTCCCCCCCGGTCCCCGTGCTGCACGGTATTAAACCTCCCCCTGTGTCCGTCCCCGTCTCCCCCCCCCCGAATTAAAAAGCAGCATCTGGAACTCATAGCGCCGTGCGAGATAGAGGCACGTGGGTTGGGCTGGCAGGAAAGGGCACGAGCAAAGCACACTCAGGAGACCGGGGCCGTGCACTATTTGCTCCCCCCCCCCCCCGGCTCCCCCCATAAAACGCACACGCAGCCCCGGCAGCTATAAATAGCGGGAGCTGCAGGGCAGGCAGAGGCTGGGCCCCACAGGGGTGATTCTTCCTTCACCGAGGCGCGCTCTTCCCGCACGGTACCTGATCTTCCAGTTGTTTTCCCTCTTGGCTTCCCATTTCCTTTCCCATGGCGTCTGGGACGGGTGCCACTGACACATATTTTCCACCCTTGAATGCCAGCAAAGGCTCTTCTTGTCCACAAAGGGCTTCCAGGAAATACTTCAGAACTGTGACCCTCTTGCAGTCGGCTGCAATAACCTACGGGGTGAGGGCGAGGGGGTTGGGGAGAGGGAAAGGAAAACAAAGTCAGTGCAAAGGGGAGGCGGGCGGGAGGGAGACGTTCGGGGCTGCAGGGCCCAGCGGCACGCAGGCGGCACCGCGGGGACGTGCGGGGTTCCCCTCTGGCTTTCAAACGGGGATGGAAGGGATTTACCCAGGCCTCCGGCTCAGCGTCCCCAGGGAAAACGAGGCCGGTGAGCTCGAGGTCAGCAGGCCCTGCGCCCGTCGGGTGCTGCCCTGCCCTCTGCATGCGACCTGGAGCCGTGCGTCCGGCTGCTGGGGGGGCACCGGCCCCTGCCCGGCCCCGTTGGGACGGGGAAAGTCCTGGTGCAGCGTGAGGGCTGAGCGATGTGGCTGCTCCGGGCTGTTCGGTGTCGGCTCTGTCGCCAGAATCCCCCCCCGACCCCGAAAGCAGAGGGGCTGGGAGGGATGCAGGTGCGAGTGCAGGCGGCTGGGGGCACGTCACCAAGGCCAGACCCCCATCCCCAGCTCCAGCCCGACCCCGTCCCGCGGGGCCGGTCCCGTGGACCAACTGGGGAGCCCTTGTCAGGGAGGCTGGGATGGATCTGGCCAGAAGGAAACTCAATAGCCCAGGTAATTATCCCTTTATGAGGCTCTCAAATGGAGTTTCCAGAGCGCGGGAGCCCGGTGCCTCCGTGGCCCCTGTCCTGCAGGGCCCCTGCCTGCGCCCCCGGCGGGATCCCGATGGCCGCGGGGCTCCGCACCTGCAGCTTTCCCCTCTGGTGCTTCCCTCCGAGCGGTGTCAGTGACGGGGAGAAGCAGCAACGACACAGAGAAAGCCAGCAAACGGGGGGCTAAAAGCACTACCCGCTCCGGAGACCGAGCCCACGTTCGTGCCCGAGTTCCTCCTGCCCCCCAAACCGCTCCGGTTCCGCTCTGCCCACCCGCGGCAGAGCTCTGAGACCTCACCCCAAAAGGTCCCCGCTGCCTCCTGGGCCGGGAGGGCCAGGACACGGCACGAGGGTGCTCTGCCCCGCGCACACACTGGGTGCTGGCAGCACGGGGCATGGACGGGGGACACGGATGGGGACACGGACGGGGACACGGATGGGGCCGGGTGGCAGTGAGCAGGGGGCTGGCAGCGGCACCCGGCGCGGCCCCGCTGCACCAGGCTGCCGTGAGAGGAAACTTCTGCTCTTCCACAATGCTGCCAGTTTCCTCTCTGCGGGCTAATTTTAACCGCCGTGTCGCTGCAGTGCGTGTCAAAAACCTGACCCTGCTCTGACCTGCAACCTCCCACCCCGGCTACCGCCCGCTCGAGGCACCCTTACGTGAGGGCAGCCGGAGCCGGCGCCGCCTGAGGGTGCCCCCCTCGGGCCCTGAGCACCCCCAAACCTCGCTGATTTGTGGGGGGGAAGGAGAAGCCCCTTCCTCCCGTTGGGAGGCAGGTGCTGCTGCCGAGGGGTGTAGACGCAGGGTGATTGCAGTGCAGGCATATCTCAGAGAGCGAGGGACCCGTAACCGCTGACTCTGCTCCTAAAAAGGGTGCCCTGTAGGATGGAGAGGGGCAAAGAGCAAAGGACGAGGTGATGCGGGCTCAGCAGCCCTGGGAATGGGGCTGGACGTCCCTTCTGGATGGGCCCTTTGATGCTTGGGACGTCCAGCCTGGAGCAAGCCCGGCAAGCGGCCCAGAAGGAACGTTCCCATCCTCCTGGCTCTCCTTTAGGAACGATTCCGCGAAGGGGAAAAGTCAGAAGGAAAGAGAACGAGAGCGGAGTGGGAATGGCTGCCATGGGAAACATCCCCCTGCGAGAGCTGCCGGCCGCAGCGACCCGGGGGAAGTGGTGGAAACCTCCCGGCCTGCTTCACCCGCAGCTCGACGGGCTAACGCCGCCGGGTCCGCGCACAGCGCCCGGCCTGACTCACCCGAGGCAGCTCAGCCCTGGGATTTTCCAGCCCCGGTACGTGCAGTTCCCTTGTGCCCGGGCTGCTGCACGAGCCCTGGAAGCGGGGCAGCCCTCGGGCACCGCGGGCACCGCCGCGGGGACCTGCACGTGGCAGCAGCGGGGCCGCGAGCGGTCCGTGCCCGACAGCAGCAGCAGCAGGGAAGGGGGTGCAGGAGAGGCTGGCTAGGTGGGGAGGAGACGGGCACCCCGTCCTGACACCATCCCCGAGGGATTTCTCCAGAAATAAAAGCAATTGCGTCTGGTTTAGGGCCCAGGAGGTTTTCCCGTAGCACCTACGCCTGCAGGGCCGGGTGCTGACACCGCTGCCCCGCAGCCGTCTCCGCACAGCACAGGCTGAAATCTCGGCTGTCAGAGCCTCCTGGACGGGGAGCCATCAAGAGGATTGCAGAAAAGCCCCCGTCACCCACGGCTGGCTCCGGGGACGAGGGCAGGTGGGTTCGTTTCTTCCTCCCCTGCAAAAGAAAGGACCGGGAAACTCCCGACTGCCTGCCAAGCCGGCGCAGCCCCGCGCTTAAACTCAGCTCATCTGCTGCGGAGAAAAGAGCCCAACCGAAGGCCCATGACATAATGCCACAGTAACTTGTCTCATGAACACATTTTTCCAGCCCACATGAATGAAAAACAGGGAACGAGCTCTGCACATCCCCGTCACGTGCAGCCCGGGGCCTGCGCCCTGCGTGCCTAGGCCGTGCCAGAGGCGTTCCCGGAGCCAGGCTGCCCGCGGCGCGGGGCTGCCCGGCCCCGAGGTGCTGGGAAACAAGTGACCCGTGCCTGGCACCCGGCTCTCAAGAGTGGCAGATCGGAGCCTCGCGTGACACGCGGCAAGCCGCAAGTCAGAAACTTCCCGTTTCGGGGTGGAAACGCGAGTGCCCGCAGCAGCGGCAGCATGCCCGGGGCCGCGGGGACGGCTGCAGAGGCGCCGGTGGCTCACGGGGCCGCTCCTCGCTACCAGCCTGGAGAGGAGAGCAGCAGAGCTGCTGGGGCTCCAGGAGCCGCGCCTGCCCTCCCAAAAGGCAAGGTCGAGTATGAAACCAAATCGTGCCGATGCGTTGGGTGATGCAGCCGCGGACACCCCGGCGTGGCGGGGGAACGGAGCTGCCCCGCGCGCCCTTCCCCCTGCGAGCGTGCAGCGAGACAGCAGGAACCGAAAGCCTGGCTTCGAGTCGTCGCCGGGTATTAAAATAGGCCTGACACGCACGCAGCCGCTCACAAAGGAAAACTGAAACTGAGAATTGCTGAAGTGGTCTGGTGCCCTCGTATGTGACCCGGGCTCAGTTCCCCTGCGGTGCGAGCGACCCAGGCAGCGATCGCGGAGCCCCCGGCTGCCGCGCTGCCTCGCGGGGACGCGTGGGACCTCGCGGGGTGGCTCGGGCTGCAGCAGCCCCGCTTGCGAGCCTTGATCTCATCGGGCCGGGCCCAGAGATGAGAGGTTTCTAATCTGCCCCTAGATCAGACCCGCTAACCACCAGCTCAGCGCCAGCCACCCGCAGAGGGCTGGTGGCTGCGAGGGCACGCCGAGGAGGAGGCTCGTTAGCGCTGCGACTGCCAAGTCCTAGGTCGTACATTAACATCCTAACCATTGCCTGGGACACAGCGGGACACACATTAACACACCCTAACTGCCTGCGAAGACCCACTGGGCTGCACATGAGCTGCACCAGCTGTCGTGTTTTCAGCGCCGCTTTGCGGTTCCGGCGCTATCGGGACGCGCTCGCTGCCGCTTGCGGACCTTGGCGAGGCCGGGACCAGTGTCCCCGGGAGGGCACGGGGCCTCCCCCCGGCTCGGGGGCTGATCTCCTCTATTTTTTTCCCCTATAGGTAAACCACGCTGAAGGGAAAGCCTGCCCCAAGGGCTGCGTGATGCTGTTTAACTAGATGAAGGCAGAGCTGGTGCTGACGCACGGGGTGGCGTGGAGGAGACGCAGCGCGTGTCCTGCTGGGATTCGAGGGGAGGGAAGGGACCCGGTCCCAGCACCGTGCCCAGGGGACGAAAGCACCTGGGGCCGGCAGGGTGACACTGCCACAAACCAGCCCTGCTCTCACTCCAGGTCAGAGGCACGTCGGGGGCTGCCCCGCCACCCCCAGCGCCCGCAGCGGGCGGCCCCGCGGCTCAGCACCTCCCTGCAGCCAGGCGAATCGCTGTCACACCCACGGCCGCCTTCAATCAGCTTTTACAACTTGTTAATTTTACGCAGCGTCCTAAAGAGCAAATAACTGCGAGGCAGGAATGCAGGCTCCTTCGGCTGCTCCGAGGAGCCTGCGGCGGCCGAGCCAGCTGGCCTGGGGAGCCGCGCTCAGCCGGGGGACCCGCCACCTCCAGGAGGGACTGACTCGGTCCACGGAGGGCTGCCCCCGTCCCGCATGCTCTGAGGCATGAGGCACGCCGGCAGCTCTGCTCGGGGAAACTTTGGACTCAAACACACCGGAGGAAGCGGCGCTGGAGAAGGGTTTTTGCTCGGAGGCCGCGCTGCCACCCCCGGCTCGGCACTGCTGTGTGCGAGGGGGAGACACGAGCACGTCCCCACAGCTGGAGTCAGGAGGGGAAAGGGACACGAGGAGCCTGAGTCACAGCACAGAGAGATCCCATCCCGGATTCCGAGCTGGGAATGGGACAGGGCCGGGAGTCAGAGCCAAGCTCAAGCACGACCCAGCGTGGGGATAACGCTGCTTTTTTGCCACATTGCCTTAAACGCGGCTTGGTGGGAGTGAGGCAGCCGCTCTGTGCTTAAACCAAGTGAGCCCCGAACAACCTAAACCACGCAGTGTCTGCACGAGCCAGGTGAAACACCTGCGGTGCCGCTGCTGAACCGCCCCGAGGCCGGGGCTAAATGCTTCCCAACACCCTGAGCCTCCTTCTCCCCCTGAGCCTCCTCCTCCCGTCCCCCGGGAGGCAGCTCGGAGGTGCAGAGGGCAGCAGAGCGAGCTGCAGGAGCTCAAAGGGAAGAGCTGGGTTTGCTGTCATCCCTCCTGGGTTCACAGCTCGCCGTCCCATGCAAAAACTGGGCTGGGTTTAACCCTGGCTTATCCTGGCCCCGCATCTCTGGGCTTGTTCCACTGCCAGGACGTGGCCGAGGAGTCCCTCGCCCTGCCCAGCCCCAGATTCAGGCCACCTGGGTAGGACCAAAGCATCTGCCACGGCTGGGCAGAAGCGCTCACAGCTGGTTCACAACCCTGGTTTCTGCAGCTGAGGGCTGACTTCAGCCACAGCTTCTCTCAGAGACACTTCTGACGTTGCCTAACCCCGCAAGCAGGCTCGGAGGACGCAGCTCCCATGTGCACACCTCGGTGCACGACCTGGGAGCACAGCCACGGCGCTGCCATCCCGCCCCAGCACAGCAGTGAGGCGCTTTGGAAGGTGCCCGGGGAGGATGGAGGAGCTCGGAGGTACTTTTCTGGCTGCTCCTTCCCATCACCGTCGCTGGAGAAGCACTTTCTGCAAAGCAGTGGCTCCTCAAAGAGAAAGCACAGACCACAGCCTGGCCGAATCTCCCTCCCAGCAGCCCTGCCTTGCAGAGCACAGCTCCATCCACTGCGCTCTCCACTGGAGCGCGGTCTCAGGGGAGTCAAGGGAGCAGCTGTGCTCTCAGCCTGGTGAACGCTTCCATCTTTCCAGCCCTGGAAAGCAGCATGGAAAAGGAGCCAAGTGCCCATCATGAGGGTTTGCTGGGCTAAGACCGGCCTTGCTTGTGCCAGGCAGCGATGCAGAGAAGAAGCATGGACGACACAAAGGTGCAAAGCTGGGGAGAAGATAGATCTGGGCTGAGGTATCCAATTTTTGGTGCCAGAGATCAGTTATGGCCAAAGCAGCCCACATAGATTGCTACCATGTCCTCAAACTGCAGCCACATGCTGGTACTTGGCAGCTCTAGGAGATGAAGGAGATAAAGACGACCCACCAGAGACATGGGGAAGCTGTGGGTGCATCTGGGGATTGCAGCCTGCTCTCGACAAGCAGAGGAGGGGAGCCCTGCACGGCTGTGCCAAGCCAGCAGCGCTCCCCAGAGCTGCCCGTCTGCCAAGGGGCTAGCTCTCCCCCTGACTGGCACCTGGTGGTTGTTGGGCAGGAACACAGATTGAATCTGTACTCATCTAGGCCAGAAGAAAGATCAAACTCCAACCAGGACACCCGCACTGCCACAGGTCCCGCTCTGCGCCCCTCAAACCCTTCGTGCGGCGGCACAGCCTGGCACTGCCCTACAGCTCCTCTCCCACCTCCTCTCCAATCTTCCCTCCTTGGTCCCGCCTTGCCACGGGGTTGGGGAAAGCTGTGCACCCCAAAACACACCTGAAGGTACTGCAGGACCTCGCCACCAGCAGTTCCTGCCGGAAAAGTCAGCACCAAAGCAGCTGCTCTGGCTGGAAAGCCACCGTCCAGCCCCGTGCTCCCGTGCCCGGGGTGACCGGAGCGCTGGCAGGGACGGCCGCCGGCACCGGCTGCTGCCCTGAAGCGTGAGGAGCTTCCCAGCTCCTCAGAGGAAAGTTTCTGATGGCTTCCAAACCCAGCTTTTGGCTTTGCCTGACATTTGGAAAGACTCGCCCTGATGTTTTATTCACCTGTTAACGCGCTGAGGAATCGTTTTGTCCGCTCCTCTCTCCAGCTCCTCTCCAGGGAGCAGCGGCGCTCGCGGCACGGGGGATGGCTCCAGGCTGCATCTGACAGCCTGCACCTGGGTGGTGGGCACGCTGAGGGCCACCCCGCCGGCCCGTTCCCACTGGGTGGTGGCAAACTGAGAGAGGAGAACGACTTCAGCATGGGGGAAACGTCCCTGGGAAGACGATGGGGGTACAGGAGGTCTCCGGAGTGATGCAGGGTTTTGTCCGGTTGGCGAGCGTGGCTCCTGGCTGGGATCTCCTTGTGCTCCAGCAGCACAGCGAGGGCTGCGAGCTTCCCTGCATCGCGGGACGCTGCCTCTGGTAGCAGGCTGCAGGGATTTCCATGGCAGAAAGCACTCCTGCAACCTGCAGCCAAGCTGCCCCTGCAGGCCGCCGCTCAGCGCTGGGAAAACAACTTCCCCCAGCTGTGGATCACCTGGGGCATTTTTGCCCTCCTTGAGCACAGGACCACACATTTCAGCTGCCAGGCAGGAGAGCAAGGGACTGAAAAATCCCAGCTTTCAAGCAGGCCTGTGAAAGAGGCGGACGAGTCCAGGAGAAACTGCAAGTGACAGCCAGGGACTCCCTGTTACAGCCAGCACCCCCAGCCCCCAGCACATCCCCCGGCTTCCCAGGGGAAAAGGAGAAAAATTCAAGCAGAGCGATGCCAAGACAAGTCTGAGAGAGCCCACTCTGCTCCTCCCTTGCAGATCCTACAGAAAACACTAATCGGGGAGGCCAAGCCCCTGCAAATCTGCCCCCAAACCATGGTCTCAGACTAGGGAAGGAGGAAGGCGAGACCCATATCCTCGCTGGAGCCAACGTGGCACCAACATCGGCGCTCTCAGGGCAGGGGCTGCTCTCCCTGCTGCAAGAGCCTCCGATCTTTTCCTTTTCAGGGACTGGGGGAATTTATTTCCTCTGCCATTTCGGAGGATGCCTGCCTTGCCAGAGATTGTTTTGCAGAGTTAAGAAAGATAAGAAAGTGGTTAGCAGGCTCTTCGGTGGAGGAAGGGAGGATTGCTTAGTAAGGGAAAGGGGACTGCTCCGCTCCGCGCAGCTGCGCGCTGCCCTTCCTCTGCAGGCTGCGGTCCGTCCCCTCGCCTCTGCCCCTGGTGCTTCCTGGGTACCTCTGCCCGTGGGGCCACGCTGGGACCAGAAGAGCTGCCCCTCACCAGAACCTGAATCCAGCTCTCCTGCCATTTGGGAAACGAGGCTGATGAACACTCAGACCAACATCGAGACCGCACACCTCAACGGCGCTCTCCGAGAGCCCTTCTCCAGGGTACGTGGAAAAACACGTCGTGCACGGCTGAGCGAGGGGAGCTGCTGAAACCTCCCCGCTTCAGAAGGCACCTCCCGAGCCCGGAGGATGCCCTGACATCCCTGCCCCGCAACTGGGATGTCCCGGCACGGGGAGATGCAGCACAGCCCCCCCCAGAGCCCGCAGCCGCCCTCGCTCCTCTCTGCGCGGACGGAGGCGTCGTGCGCCGAGGCGGGACGGAGCAGGCGGTGCGCTCTCGCCGGTACCACGAGCTCTTTCGCAAGGACTTCCCCACGGAGATGACTGCCCCGTGATTTGACCCGCAACTCAGTGATTCCTGTCCCACGGGACAGGACCCCCGTGGCCGGGGGGTAGGAGAGGAGGTGGGAAGTGGGGCGGTGGAAGGGTTACAACAGAGCTCAGGAGCAGGGGCTGTTGTGCAACGAGAGCAAAAAAAAACCACGCCAAGAGACAAACCCTTCCATCGCCCACCTTCCCCATCTGGGCCTCCCACCTCTCACCCCTCCAATGTGCCTACGGGCAGCGAGGAAAACATCCCATTAGCCCGTGTCCCCCAGGGCACAGTGGGTTTCTCCCCAGGGCGGTGCGAAAGCCCCGCACGAACCTGCCGTCTGACCTCGGCGGCGTGAAGGAGAGGCGAGGTGAGAGCTGGAATATTCTGCCTCGTCCTGGCAGAGCTGGCCGGGAAGCCGTTTCTGTGAGTTTACACAGCTTATACGTTCTCCATGCAGTTCCTGGACGCCTTCCACTGCAGATGAGAGTTTTATGTCGAATTTTAAGTTTGACCACAAATATTTAAACTTCCTTGGACCACAAATGCTCTATCTTCTTTGTGGTTTCGTTGGCACCAAAGGAGTATTTACAGATCCCTATATGTCTGTCTGTCATTTAAATATCTCGTGGAGGTGCCAAAGGCTTCAGAAGTGGAGGGGCTCCTCGGGCAGACCCCACAATTCGCCCTCCCTGGCCCCTGGTGCTCGGCACAGGCACGGAGAGGTGCGGAGGCCGAGGGCCCGGGCTGAGCCGTCGCCTGCTTGCACTCCGTTCCCTTTGCTTTTCAGAGAATGTCATCCGAGATCCCACTGCAACTTCCACTGCTCCTTGCCCCGGCTGATATTTGAACCGGGATGAAAGCCTTTGGAATTTTCTCCTCTTCTTTTAGGAAACTCGGGATTTCGGAGCCTGCGGGAGGCCGTTTTAACGAGAACCGCTAAAACCCCCTCGAGCTGCCCAGCTCCCACCTGGCTGCTGCTCGCTGCCTCTCCGCCGGGGTTTTCACTTCCTCAAACGCGAGCAATTCTCAGAGGGTCACGATCCGGACCTGCTGAACTGGGATCCCGCTCTAGGGAAACTGGTCAGAGTGGTTAAGTCTCCGCGGCTGGACGGTGCCGAATAGAGGAAAGGCCGTTCAGCCAAACGCAACCAAAGAAGCACCACGGAGGTCCCTCCCAAGCACCCTGCACCAGGGGAACTCAGCGCTGCCTTTTTTGTGCTGGATGAGGGCGCAGAGGGCTGAAGATGCCCGAGCTCGGAGCCAGGCATGTGGCAGAGCTGGGGGTGAAACAGCCCCGAATCCGCGTTAACGTGCGCACACCGACTTGACCCAGGTCCCCGCGTTACTCCACCAGGTTGCGTGTGTTTCATTTCCTTCAGACTTTTCACGTCTAGGACGCAAATTGGACGCTTGCCTCGCTAATTCTAGGGGAACGTCTGAACGCCTAGCAGCGCGGTACGCGCTGCTCCTGCGAGGCTGCTTGTATCCCCCAGGGGACCCAAGCCGCCACAGCGCTCGGGGGGCTCTCCCCAGCCGTCACACACGTCCTGCCATCCTCCTCTGGGAGCTGCAGGGCAATCGTGTGCCTGGGGCACGTTGGAGGAATCAGCTACCTGAGTCCGAGCAGCGGGACGGGGATGGGAAAGCTCCTCTCCACGAGCCAGGAGCCAGGCGGGACGCTGCCCGCTCCAGGCTGCGCCGCTCGCGTCGCCGTCCCCAGGCACCGCTGGGGAGCTCGGGGCACTCCGGCTCCCCCTGAACAAGAAGCGGCTTTGCCAACTGCAAGAAAAGCGACTTTTTGTTGAAATAACGAGCAGGGGAAAGCCACGGGAAGGGGCAGCTTGCAGGGCCGGGGGCAGGCCGGCGCGCTGCCGCCCGCAGGGAGGAGCTCCTCCGACTGTCGGCTGCTCGGCCGGGCTGCAGCCGAATTCCCTTGAAAAGAGAGAGGGTGGGGAGACGGGAGGCGACGCAGTGACACCAGCACAATGCCACCGCAGCTCGGTCGGCTGCGACACCGCAGCCCCAGCGATGCCGGCAGTGCTGGCACTTCCACCCGCCACAAGAACCGCACTGGCAGCGTGCTCCCAGCGGGCCCGGGCAGGGCGGGGAGCGGCTCGCACCGCTGCCAGCAGCCACTTCAGGGAGGGACAGACGCCTCGGTGTTTCGCTTTACGGAGAAATGCTGCCACTTAGGGGACTCCCGGTGACGTTAGGAGGAGCCGGGTGACCGAGCACCCGCGTCCTCTTTGCCGAGGGGCTGCTCCAAGAGAGCCCACCAGAGGTAACTCCACGCGCGGAGCCGAGCTCCGGCCCTCGTGGATCCTGCGCTACCTCTAAGGACGAGCAGCGAGCCCAGCGCCGCTTCTTATAGCGAACGCTCGGCTCTTTTGGCACGTGATTCGTGGCCGAGGCTCCCGGGCACTCGCTTCCAGCCGGCTGCAAACACACCTAGGGAAGGGAGCGAGGGGTTGGGATCGCGGCTGCGGGAGGGGAACCGTTCGCTGCGTCTTTGTTTTCTCCAGAGCTCCTCCTCCCGGGACTGGGATGCTGAGCGCAGAGCAGGGCCCCTGCCCTGAAACGGAGGAGCTGAACCAGAACAATAGGGTGGGGACTCTGGATGGGCCCCGACGAGTGGGGTGGGCTGGAGCGGGGGCACCGATCCATTCTTTTGACTTCATTCACACTTACAGCTGCGCTAGAGACATTTCCTGAAAGCACAGTAGGAAGAGAGGGGTATTCGCTCACTCCACCCTCCATCTAACGCTGTCCTCGCGATCCAGCCGTGCACAGAGAGCCAATTTTGGCCTTTGGCAGAGCTGCAGGCCAGACATTACAAGCACTGGTGTGAACAGAGCAGGTCCCCACCCGATGAGCAGCGCACAGACTTGGAGAGGAGACGAGGGGTGCTGCTCGGCCAGAAACAAATAACGCAGGGAAACGCCGAGCGCTCCAGCGTGTCCGAGGTAGCCCTAAAGCTCGCGAGGAGGTGTCGGCAGCGGGACCGGAGCGGTCGGCTTCGGGACAAGGAGAGGTGCAGCAGAGGAACAAGGCAGAGCTCCTGCTGCGGGGGCAGCCCTGGGAGCAGCGGGACGCGTGCCACGAGGCTCCCCGCGCGGGACGGCAGCGAGCGAGCCCCGCGCTCCGCGATCCCGCGTGTGGAGCCTGAAAAACAACTTTTTTTTTTTTTTTTTTTTTCTAAAAACCAAAAAGCAGCCGCCCTCCTCCTTCAGATCTGGAGTTACTCAGCCTGGCTCACAGCGGGGCTCTCCTGGCTCTGCCGCAGAGCCGGGACTGCGCGGGAGGCACCGCGCACCTGGAGCCGCGACACCTCCCCGCGTGCCCGCCACGTGAGCTTATGGCAGCCGAGGTAACTATTTGCAGCTCCACGCCTCAAACTCCAACCATTTTTGGTGAATCCCCGAAATAAGAATAATAAAAAAAAAAATATTGGAGGCTATATATTTTTTTTTTTAAATGGGAAAAGTATTTCTTTCATTCTCCCATAACACAAACCCAGCAAACACGAAAAACATGAACCCAAACCAAAGCTCAGACATCACATCTGGGGAGAGACCAAGCATGGAAAATTTTAATCCAAAGGTTAATGTTTGGGAAGCTCCGAGTGTGTGAAAAGAGGGGTTAGATGGGTGCTGCTCCGCGACTCGAACAGTTGTTGCCGCCAAGTGGCGGCTTTCAAACGGTGCCTGCCTGCCCCAGCCCGGGCTCTCGGGGTCGCAAGCTAAAATAGAAAACAACTGAAATCATCGCAAGCAAACAAACAGCGAGTCACATCAGATGCTGGAAAAGCCAAGCGAGGAGGGAGCCAGCAGCACGGAAAGCGGCTGGGGCTCCGCGGCTGGGAACAGGCCCCCGACCTGCCCCGGTGGCTCACACCAAGCCGCGGGGCAGCGGCGTGCCTCTCCTCCCTCCTCCCTTCCCGAGCTCTCCCGCACCACGTCCCCAGCTTCAAGCTGACGAAATGCTTGGCTGTCACCAGCCCTGTGCCACCCCGGCCCCGTGTGTCGCCTCCGTCTCCTCCGCTCACCCTCCCGGGGCTGTCGCATCTCGGGGATTTTTCCCCCCAGCAGCCTGAGCCCTCGCCTTGTCACCCACAACCACCAGCTCCTGTCCAAGCGCGGGGTGCCCTGCTCTTCGTCCACACCCTGCCACCACCGGTGGCTTCTCTGCCACCCCGGGGCATTGTCCCTGCCACCGTCCCGGTCACTTCTGCTGAGCCCCTTGAGCTGCTGGGCTCCCACAGCCCTGCTCTCGCCCGCGGATCTGCCCTCCGCCTCGTCGCCTCGTGCCCTCGTTTTCACCACTTCCTGCCTTCAAAATGCCTTTGTCTTCATCTGCTGCGTTCCACTATGCCCTTTCCAGGCTGCTCCTTCCCACCACCAGAAGCCTCTCCCCCCCGGCTATTACAGAACAGCACCCTGAGCGCCTTTGTTCGGGACGGGGCCCTGCCTGTAGGATCGCCGCGTCCGCTTGCGGGGCCGTATCAGCGCACACAATAGCTTAAAAGCTCCGCGAGTTTCAGCGCCGAGTCCTCCCACACTTAACTAAACACGAAGAGAAGGGACCACATGTCTGCGAGCGCGGCCTCGTCAGGTGGGTGCCGGCTCCCCGGGGGTGGGAAGGGAAGGGAAGGCACGGCACTGCCGGCGTGAGAGCATCCGGCAGAGCAGCGCCGCTCGCTGCGCCCTATTGACAGCATCCACAGGGAGGTTTCCTGGGATCAGCCGGGGCAGAGCTGCTCCCCGAGAGGCTACGGAGAGCCACAGCTCTCCTGCCCGTGGGCTCTTCTCTGCAGCACGTATTTGGCAGGAGAAGAGCTGTGCTCCTTCTCCCGTTGTGTGCCCAGCACCCATTTTTTGCCGCACCCAGCCCCAGTGCATGAGCCCAGCCAGGGCAGCAAGCTGGAGGCTCTCCTGGAACCGTGGGGACGAGCTCCGTGCTGAGCTCCTCCTTGAGCTGAGGCAGAGCGGTGCATCAACAGAGAGAGGTCTGCCCCTGCCAGCATGCCTGGTCACTACAGCTGGCAGCCACCGGCACCTCCTGTAGGTCTCCAGACCTCCAGGCTCGGTCCCGGACAGGCGCTCCTTGCAGCCGCACGAAGGTTTGATTTTCGGTACGATGCTGACGGAGACGTGACAAAAAGGACCGTGTCCTGCTGCAGAGGGAGCAGGGCGACGTGTCCCAGAGCTGGGTGGTGGCGCTGAGCGGAGGCGTGATAAGGGAGGCTCTGGAGGGATGGCGGGGTTTGGCTGCAGTGATGCTAAGAGCGAGAGCTGCTCACGGCGTCAGGCTGCTGGGGCTGCTGGGGAGCACGGCCGGAGGAGGGGAGAGGGAGAACAGGGAGTTGTTAGCAAATAATCTTGGCAAAAGGTGGGAAAAAAACAGAAAATAGCGCAGGAAAATGTAAGTGCTCATTTAACAAACCATTGGATAACCCAGCGCCAGCTCAGTCTGTGTGCGTGCAGAAGCCCTGACACAGGACCCAAGAACCCAGCACCTCTCCTGCAACGCCACGGTAACTCCTCTGCCTGTGAGAAGAGACCTAAACCTGCTCGTTTCTACAGAGATAAAATGGAGAGGAGACAAGAGAAGCGAGGCTGAAAGAAGCTCTCGGGATCGCTGCAGACACCGCACGTTTCTCTACGTTTGCCCAGAAAAATGGCCCTGAGAAGACACCGAAGCACCTCTGCTCGGGTGCGGAGGGGCTCTGGCGGCAGGGCTGATGGCAGCGATGACACCAAAAGGCCCCGAGGGGCCGGGGAAGCGTGGCAGGGTTCCCCTGCGAAGGCAGGGGAGGTGCGGGATGAGAAATGTGAGCAGAATTGGCTGGCAAAGGCAGGGCTCAGCCTGGGCTCCCCCCAGGCTCCCGCTCGCCGCGGCGTGTGCGAGCACGCTGAGCGCAGCCCCAGCGAAGGACAGGCAGCCTGCTCCAGCTGCCCACGGACCACAGCTCCGCGCTCCTCAGCCCTCCAGCCAAGGGGGGAAAAATGTAATCAGAGCAACAATTTCTATTAGCGAGAATATAAAGCCTTGGAACCTCTGGGCTGTCTCTTGACAACTAATTAATTACCAGGTAGCATCCCCTTGAAGCTGCCAGCGCAGCGCGCGCAAGTTCCAGCACGATTTCGGGAGAGCGATGAACTTTGCAACAAACCCGAGAATTTTACTTCATCTCCCGCCACCATCTGAGATCCTGGGGGAACGGGAAGGGGTGGCAGGAGGCAAGCTCCCGGAGCCATCTGGGATCATCATTAACTCGTTCGCTCGTGGCCTCCGCAACAAAATGCCGACCGCGCTGCGAGCCGCGGCTTCGAGGCAGATGGGAGCTGCTCTCGGTCACGGTTCCCCGGGTGCTCGTCTGCCCGTTTCTGCTCCAGGTTGCCCACCTCCTGGCAGCCTGCCCCCCAGGGCTCCTTGCTCTGGCTGTCAGGGCAGCCAGCCTTTGAGTCGATACGAAGAGCAGCGAGCGGATTTCAAACGGCTTTAGGTGACGTGTTCTTCACTGACAGCTACAAGAAGGGTTTGAGCGGAGAAGTACGTGAACAAAGCCGAGAAAAGAAAGAGAGGGGCAAAAGGACAGGGACGGAGCAGCTGCTGCTGACAAAACTCTTACAGGAAACCACAGAAAAACCCCGCAGGGGCAGAAGGTGCCACATCTGAACCCAAGGCACCGAGAGCCCTGGGCTCGAGCTCAGGGACGGCGGCGGCGCGGCGCCACGCAGGGCTGGTGCCTCGCCTCCGTGTGAGCCCCGCTTCTCCCTGTCCTCGCCCCTGCACCCCCTGCAGCTCCCCAGCTGGGCCGGCACAGCACGGTGTGTGAGCATTATATGCACACCGCTGGAGGGACGCGGTCTCCCTGCTTCAGGGAACCAAACTGCCATAAGCCTCGTCCCTCCTCCCCTCCCTGAGCTCGGGACTACGGGCTCAAAACTTCAGACTCTGGCCTCAAAACTCAAAACCGTGGGTCGCTCCCAGCCGGAGGACGCAGGGGGCAGAGGCTCCCCAGGCTGCAGGGGTCACAGCAGCGGACGCCTCTAACCACCGCCGTGCGCCACGCCGTGCCCGCACACCTCACACCAAACAAGATAACATCAAGCGGGCGGGCAGCGAGACGAGGGCCTGTGACCTGCTGGAGGCTGCTGACACCCGGCAGGAGACGACGAAATCAAACGCGAGCCCTGGGGCAGCACCACGAGGTCTGAGAAAGGGGACGAGGCATGAAGCAGTGACGTCTGGGGACAGTCATCCTAAGGAAGTTACGATTTCTCTGGAGACACGAGGAGAGGGAGCTGCTGTTCAGCTTGGCACGCGCTCACCCCGTAGCCCTCGGAGGGGCCACGTCTGTGTGGGACGCGAGGAACCACCAGCAGCACCTGAGCAGCACGTGGGGACGGGGCCGTGTCGCAGGGCTGCCTTCAGGAGGCATTTTTCAAGAGAAAACCCTTCTGCCACCCTGTTCAAGACACCTGCAGGAGCCAGGCTGTGGGTGGGTGGCCGAATCCTGCCCTTGGGGCCGGAGCCCCCCGTGGGATCCTTCCTTAGGCACCAGGACAGCCACAGGTCGTCTCGCTCAGGTGCACACGTTTTAGGCTGAGCCAAAACATTTCTTTTCCTTTTTTTTTTTTTTTTCAGCCTTACTTGATGTAAGTCCAAAAAAACTGAGATGACATCAAAGAGCCCGGTGAGCAGATCCCCTCCAGAAACACGGGGGGACTTCACCTCCCCGGTACAAACGCGGTTCCCCCGCAGACTTCCTGGGAACAGCTGAAGCAGCCCCGCACTTCAAAACCCAGCCCGCACATCACAGGGCTGGGGAGGAGCTCGCTTCTGGCCCAGGTTTGTTGAAAACCAACCTTTTCAAAGGCCAGGCAGGATCGCACACAGAAACGGTCCCGGCCCCGGGGGAACAGAATGATCTTTGTCCCCGGGAGAGGGGCTGCAAAGCGATGGAGGGCAGGAGCTGTCCGGGAGGGCACGCGGCGCCAGGAGGAGGAGAGGGGGAAGGTTCGGGTGATGGAGAGCTTCACCCCTCCTGGAAGTGGCCAGCCTCTTGTTTCCCGTGAGTCACGAAGAGGAAAAGCCCTTCAGGATTTCAGCCAGCGATGGAGGAGCTTGTCTTCTTCCGAGAGGTGGCAGCTGCCAGTTGTGTCCCCGCTGTGGTCCCCAGCGCGGGTCTGCCACCGGCTGGGGCGCGAGGGCAGCTCCCGAGGGACGGAGGGGACCCCCCACGAGCGACCGCTCAGGGGATGCGCTGCTCCCTGCAAAAACCGGGGCCGGCGTGCCGTGACGAGAGGGAAACGTGGGGAGAGGGAGGGTTAAGGAGCGATTAGGCCGGGGCACACTCCGGGAGATACACAATGTTAAGTATGAGGGCAAAGGAAATGAAAGCTGGAAACTCAAACACAGTCAAGAATCCAACCCCAGCCTGGGCAGGAAGTTTACACTCTGCTTCTAAATATACATGTTTTTAAATCAACAAGCCTTCGGGTTCCTCCGCCGCATCGCTGCGCAGGAGAACTAGCGGGATGAAGGCGGTGCCAAGCCCTGCCTAGCGAGGTTTGCCACGACAGGGTGACAAGGTGGGACCCCCGGCACGGCCCGGCACCGTGGCAGGGGCTGCCCGGCCCCGAGGGACCCTCCGGCGATCCCCCAGCACCGTGCCTGGGACCACGAGGAGGAAAGGAAGTGATAACCTGCGAGCACGAGTCGGCCGCGGTGCCTCTTTCCTTCCTGCTCTCCGGCCACCGCGTTCAGGCTCAGCAGTCGGATAGTCACATATTTTTTTAATTTGATATAATTATCTCCTCGAAATTACTGTACACAGCCTCTTGGGATCTAAAGCAATTAAGTGAAGATAAATTTCTTTCATGGAGCAAGCTGTCAAAGGATGAAGCAATTTCATTCCCCATTTGAAGTGGAAGCTTTGGGTCATGCATGGTTTATTTGAAACAATGCCATCACCTAAAGCTGCTGATCTTATCTGTCTCCCTCTGTCTCTCCATTTCAAACTGCTGAAGATGTGCAGCGTGGCACTGCCTGAAGTGATGACATCTGGCGGCAGGCCAGCTGCAGAAACGAGCTGCTCCTCCCCGAGCCCGAGTGCAAGAGGCCAAGCATTCCTATTAAAAAGGGGGAAACCGAGGTGAAAGCTGGGGAGAGCTGCAAAGCGGGACTCCTGCCCGAGGGAACGCGAGACCCCGCGGGCTGCAGCAGGGGAGAGGTGCCCGCGGGAAGGGGCGGCGCTGCCCGAGGATGGCCGGGAGCAGGTAGAGCATCTTGGAGGGGTGACAGCCCACCGGGCTTCCTCTTCGGCGTCGGGGTATCCCGCGGTTACCTAAAAGCAGGCACCGAGGGTTTTAGGTAAATAAGGAACGATTCAGTTTGTGCGAGGAGAGGTTCGTGCACTGGCAGGACAGAAATTATATCCCTGCAGCACACACACGCGCTAAGTCTCTCCGAAGTTCCAGCAAATTCTCTCCTCTCCTCACATTTCACCAGCCCAAGACGTTTTGTTCTGGACAAAAAAACACATAAAACAACTCATCTAAATAAGCCGTTCCCCCAAGCGGTGGGTTTTCATCCTGAAAAGGATGACCAGAGATGGTGTGGAGCTCAGCGTGGCCACCGTGAGGGCTCTGCTGCCTGCACAGACGGAGCACTGCGGATGCTCAGGTCCTGCCATGGGAGGAAGGATGTCCAAACCCCACGGGACACACGCATCCGCCAGGCCAAGCTTTGCATCCTTAAGTAGCCTAGAGGTGCCACCCTGACAGATGAACTACTTTCCCCTACTGGGGACAAAAAGGCCATCACAAAAATGGAACATCACAAAAAATGGAACGAAAGAAGGACATCACAAAAAATGGAGCGAATGGATCCCGAAGTCCACCCAGATCCCTCCTGCAGCCTCCAGAAATGCTGGCCCAGGAGGGACAGTTCCCCGGGCAGAGGTCAGCAGCACGCCGTGACCTCTGGCACCTTCTTCTTTCAGCATTTCCACCTCGCTGCCCACTTCCCTGTTCAACAACCGCTCCGTCCGCACGCCTGCGACGGCACAACGACCCAACGCATCCGCACGGAGATTCGCTCCCGTTCCAACACAGCCAAACCCACCCACACAACCCCTTCCTACACGGATTTCCCCCTCGATCTCACACGACCAGGCCTCCTGCACACTCAGCAGGTGCTACAGCCTGCACCACGCCACCCAAAACGCGCCGCGTCCGTCCCTGCAAGGTGTGATCCCGAGCATCACGCGAGGGCAGCACGGGGAAGGCGGCGAGGATGCTCGTGCCTAAGAGCCTGCAGCTGCGGCTGTGAAAACAAGCAACTTCTGAGCGAAGCAGCTAAGTGCCAATCCCTTTTTTTGGCCATGAGGACGGGTGCTGAACTGAAAAACATTGCTGGGACTAAAGGGAGCTACCGAGATGCGTTGGCAGTGGGTGCGAGCTCGGGAAGCATCTGGATGAGTTATGAGAGGAAGCCCAAGTTCCAGCAGGGACTTCAGCACCCAAAGCGTGGCACGTCCCCGGCGGCTGGTAGCTCAGTTGCAGAAAGGAACGTCGTCACTGCTTGGGGAAGCTCTGCTTGGTGCTCACCTCAAGTGAAACCTCACCCGTGGGCCGGAGCCGAGGTGAAGCGGCAAACTCCTTCTTCTTCGATTCATAGCCATAAATCTTGTTCCTTCAACAACAGCGAGTGCTGTCACAAGCACTGCATCATCTATGCTTAAGATAAATACAAACCAAAACTAACTAAAAACTAAAACCAAACCAAAACTAACTAAAACAAAATGTAACTCCAGCTCAGAAGCTGAGCAGACCAGGCACACGCAATAATTTCAACAAAATAACTAGAAATATATATCGTTGTCTCTATTCACATATAAACTTACCAAATATTTGTTACTTGGCAGATAAAACACTTCGTGTGAAATGCTAGTATGCAAAATGTTAGGGCAAATTTTCTTAATTTCAAAAAATTACGGGCTTCACCTTATTTTAAAGAAATTAAAGGCAAATGCGCTATGGGTATAAAATGATTAAATTATCTGGATTAAATATCCAGCGTTTTTAGTATCCCCCCCCCCACACAGTTAGACCAGCAGCACGCACTTACTAATGTACGGTTGGGAAGAATGGAAGTGCTTCCCCGCGACCCTTCGCTCAGCGCCCCCCTGTCACCCTAGGGGACACGGGTGGCCTGGGGCTGAGGCGCTGGCCCGAAGTTCTGGGTACCGGGGGCTTGTTCCCATCCTGCAGCTAAGGCTTCCTGTGGGACCCGGGTCAGTCCCCCGGCCTCGCGTACCTCTGTTGCCAATCTCTGAGAAGGAAATTGCTTTTCCTTATGGCACAACGCGTTGCGGGGATACGTTCATTAATGTCTGGGAAGCTCCTCGGCCTCAATGACAGCATGGAAAGAAAGCGATAAATGGGAGCGCGGCGACGTCTTCTCCTTCTGGCCGGGGACGGGGCACCACGACGACACCGCGGGGCTGCGGATCCAGCGCGTGGGGGCGTCGGGCTCGCTCGCCATCCTCGCCCAGGCCCGGCCCAGCACCGCGCCACGGCTCCGGCAACTGCAAAAACAACGCGAGGTCCGGCCGCGCGCGGAGCGGTGGCGGGCAGGCTGCGAGCTCAATGACAGAGGTCACCTTCCGTCTCCCGTAGAGACAGAGTAGATCCCCATCTGGTATTTGGGCTGACCGCTCCCTGCATTCCACCCAGTCGGCTGCTCTGGCACGTTTCCCAGGATGCGGATCTTTCTTATTCAGGATAACAATGAGGGGTTATTAATTGGGCCTTTTTTCAGGTTTCCTGAGGTCCTTCCAATGGCCGCGCTGGTGGATACCGCAGCCGTCCTCTTCTTCGTAGGGGAGGTTTTCAGCGTTCCTCTTGGAGAAGACAAAGCAGAAGCAGTGCCACGACACAGGGCCCCCCCCACGAAGCTATGGCACGGGCAGAGCTGAACAATCGTGCTGAGGACTGAGTTTCGTGACCGAGCGCCATGTCAGAGCGGTCCACCAGGCAAAGCACGAGGCAAAAAGGCAACCCCGAGTCCCAGGGCCCTCCGGCACGACCAGAAGTACCAGAAGCACCACATTAAGCCTTGCAGCACCGCAAAGATTGCCTGAGGCGAGGCCACGCTTCATGCCCGGGGAACGGCTTGGCCAGCCGGAGCAGCCTTTCCATTTCCTCAGGGTTTCTCCGGGTAGCAATAAGAGATGGCTCATTGGGAGGAGATCCAGCATTAATGGTGTTTTAATGAGGCCTTTCAATATGCTTACAGACTAATCAGCAAATTCCAAGAGGTCTCAGCTCTAATATGTCATTCTGAGTGCACTACAGGCGCGGTGAGTACCTCTTTTATGGCCGTAGCCACGTGTTGTCTGAGCCCGAAGTCCTGCCAAGCCGTGGCAGGCTCCGTGCCGTCAGGGTGCCCGAAGCGGGGCCAACCTGCCTCAGCACCCGAAGGAACCGAAGGCTGCACGTGGCGTGCGCCCAGCTGGGGCCTCGCGGGCCGGCTCCTGCCAGGAGGTGCCGCCGAGCAGACGCGGTGTCCTGACCCTCTCTTCCCACGTCACTCGGCCACCTCCGTCTGATGCCAGCTCCGGGAACACGTGGTCGGCGAGCTCCTTGAATAGGACATTTCCCGTTTCCCAAGAGCCCACGCCGAACTTCTGGAGGCAGCTCTTAGGACAAAAGGGCCGAACACAAAGAAGTTTTCCATCTCATTACATAAACCTGGCCTGAGGATGACTAAAGCGAGGATGTGCAACAACAAATGTCATCTGATCCGCACGGAAAGATCCAACGCCGACTGAAACCAGCCCTGGGACGAGCCTGATTTATTCTGTCAGCCTGTGCCTTGAACTGCTGATCGCATCGTGCTTCCAGAAAACGCTTTGAAAAAGCCTTTTGCTGACACCGGAGCCAAGCTGTGCGGCCCTGGCAGGGGAAGCACACATGTTGGTACACATGCACGGCTCACACCCAGCCCGCCTGCCTCCCTCCGAGCTCAAAAGCCCCGTGCACGAGGAGCCCGGAGGAGAGGCAGGGCTGGGACTCAGGCTGGGGAAAGGCAGGGATGGAAACACCGTGTGCCACTTGGGCAAACTCCCCGTGGCTTCCCCACACGCCGAGGTATTGCCGGCTCCCTCCGGCGAGAGAAAAGGCGTCTCAGGGGCAGGAAAGGTTGTTTCCAGCAGCTGCCGGTTCTTTCCTTCCCGCTCACCCTGCGAGAGACGGGGCTGCCTGGAAGGCAGCACCTCGTACTTCCCTCTGTGCCCTGTCCAGACCACAAAGCCACTCTCACGCTCGCTAACGGAGACGTTCAGAGAACGTGCCTAGCTGGGTCTTAACACCCTCGGCAGGTGGCTCCTCACCTCGTGGTGAGACTGCAGTTCTCACACTACGGCTCTGGGGGGGGGGGGGGCAAAACAGCAGGAGGGCTCCGGGTCTGCAGAGGGGGCTGGATCAGACGTACCGGTAGGCATCCTGCCCGCCTTGTGTGCTACGGGACCTGTTAATGCTCAGCTCGGGCATTTAATGTCTTCAGCCCCGTTTCCCCAGCCCGGTGCCCAGCAGGCAGCAGTTGTCCTCAGCCTGAGCAGTCTCCACGCCCGGGACGAGAGGCGGCGAAAAGCCCCAGAGACCGCAGTGCACAGGATACAGAGCGGATTAAAATCTGGTCAACAGAGGTCTTAAAATGTCAGCGTAAACACGAGGGCAGTCCTGGCGGGGCCCACGGGGAAGCTCGCTTGGGCTTAACAATAGGCTCGGTGACCTGGACAAAGAAAAACTCTGCTGATAAAGCTGCAGATTAGCCACTGGCTCCCGCTCTCCCCATCTTCGAAGGGCACAATTCACCGACACAGAATACTCAGGCTGCTCGGTCACCTGGCAAGCACCAGGTTTAACACAGCCAAAACCCAACGTGATGCCTCCAGGAGCAGAGGCTGCGGGCTGCAGGTGGGAGCCACACACCGAGGCTGGGCAGCTACAGCTTCGGGGCACCGTGAGAAAGGCTCACGGGACCCCCAACGCGCCCGCAGGTCTCTCGCTGCACCTATTTGCCTTACGGAAGGAGAACGAGAGCAAGGGGGCTTGGGACACGTCCTCGTACGGGGTCAGGGCAGCAGCAGAAGGTGCCCAACCTACGGCACCGTTCGATTAGTGGAAACCGAAACGAAACAACCTCAGAGCGGAAACGACGCACGCGTCCGAGAGCGACTGAAACCAGCTCCTGCGGCAGCTCGATGGGTTCTCGGCCTCCCGAAACCGAGGCCTGGTGCTTTCTGCAAGAGCTGCTCCTGTTCCCTCGGCCAGTTCCCCGTGGTCGCCCGAGGGAGAAGAGGCAGAGATGCTCGGCCAGCAGCTGGGGGCTCTGGGGGCTCTCCTGCTGCCAGCTGGCACCCGGGGCTCTCCGGCGCTGGCTTCCCCGCTCCCAGGGCCGCCGCACGCCACCGTGGGGCTTTCTCTTTGAATTCGGGCTTTCTGACCTGCCCGTTCTCCCCAGGAGCTCCTCGGCGTTCAAAGCACCTCGCTGACAGACAGGCAGGTGTGCCGGTGACAGCGGCCACCTCCCCGAAGCCGGCAGGGGGAGAGCGGCCCCCCAGCCGCAGCCCCAGGCAGGGCACGGGGGAGTACTGCGAGCCCAGCTGCGACATTTCCTTTCACCTCTACCTGTACAGCTGTTTCCTACAGGGCTGCAGCCCTCGAGTGAGATGCGTGAGGCTTCTGTAGGTGCTTGGGAACAAGACGGAACAGAAAACCGCTTCACACCTGGCCCCGAAATTACAGCACGCTGGAGCGGGGCCAGCATCAGCTGGCAGAGTACCAGTTGCAATGGACATCAATTACGGGGCCTGTCATCCTCAGACTGCAGGCTTTGCTTTTTGCAATCTGCATCGCTCCCTAAGCCTTCAGCAGCACCAGCGCTGGAGTTTTCCAGATGGGATCATTTCCCTCAGATTCCACTCGCTAGATTTATTGCAGCCTTGTTTTTTGTTGTTTTTTTGTTTTTTTTTTAACCCCCCCCCCCCCCCCTTTAAGAGCCTGAACTATTATTCCACATTGCACATTTCTCCAGGGCTGTATTCAGTGTCCTCGCGCTTGTTTGCAGCGCGTTCCCTTCACCTTCAGCTGGGGAAAGACAGCTTTAAAAAACAGGCTCAAAACTCTTGCTGCTTAAAGAGCGATCAGCAAGCGAGCCCCAGCGCCAAGTGACCGGATCGTGCCCTGCAGATGCAGCAGCAGTCACCGGGGCAGCACTTTTCTATAAAGGCACGTTTAAAAAACCAATCACCAGCACAACAGGCACCGAAACACCCTCCACTGCCACCCCGGCTCGGTGACACGGACGCTGCTCGGCATCCTCAAGGATGCGGCTCCAGGAAATGCCAGGGATGGACGAGGAGTTCAAGCAGGTGACATTCCTGGCGGCACCGAACCCGGCCTCTCCTCCATCACCCCTTCCAACGCGGCCCCTAATTTAGCCTAATTGCCCTTTACAATCCAAAGGCAGCACGCGCGCAAGGGAAAGCGGAGGCCGGGATGGAGCTCAGATACCGCTCGCGGTGTGAATGTCGCTGACCGTGCTGCCTCGGGGCTGCTCGCCTGGGAGCCGAGGCAGGCAGGAGTGGAAGGAGCTGTTCAAGGATGACTCCTCCTCGGATTCTCCTGCTCGGGGCTCCGGTCTCTGCTCACGGTTTCCCTTTTCCTCTCTGGACCAAGCTCCGGGCTGGAAGCTGTCGCTCTCATGGGCTGAGCGCGTTCTCCTGCCAGCTGGAGGGGAGATGCTCGGAGGCTATGGAATGGGAATATGGAAAGGATGCCGAGCAAACAGCCACATTTGCTCGCTGGGGTTTTCTCTCAGCTTATGAGGAGTTTGTGCTCCGAGTCCTGGTCTTGCTGCCTCTCCTCTTGCCTTGCAGAAAGCCCTCCAAAAACCGTCGCAGAGCAGCCACTCTGACATGCATTGCATCCCTGGCATCCCAGGAGGCGCTCAGCCTCGGAAAGGACAAACCTCCCGGTTTTCAGAGGCAGGACAGAGCCCAGCCGCCCCGATAGCTGCTCGCTCTGGACTTTTAAACCTGGGGCTCCCTTTCCAAGAAGCCTCAGACGTTACTACACATTGCCAAGAGATATCTTAAAGTCTTAAGAAGACTGAAATACTGTAAATAAGTAAGTGAGTAACAAGACAGGGCTAATTTTAGGCCAAGCCTACTAGGAGAGGATCCTAAACAGCTAACTCAAAGGCTGTTAGCTCACCAAACGGTGGGGGAACTGGAGCGAAGGCAAAACGTGGACCATCCACCTGGGCTGGAGGGAACAGGGGAAAGAGATTTGTGTTTTCCGAGGAGAGGAAAGCTTGGCTTTGGGGCCATCTGCACCGACGGGTGAGTAGTGCAAAGAGCAGGAGGCAAGAACTCGTGCAACAAGAACCACACCACGCGTGGAAAGCTGACCGGCTCGCCCTGGAGCTGCCCAGGACCCAGCGCCCAGGGCTGATACAGCACGATACCGCCCGCTTTTTTTCAGAGCCTCCCAATCCAGGGCTCAGGGCTTTGGTTTGCCCGCTGAGACGAGGCAGGGCTCGGGCTAGCAGGGCGGTGAGTGTCTGAGACAGCCCACTCCACACACAAGCGTGCACACGAGGGGGAAAAAAAAAAAAAAAGGGCCTTTCTGTTTCAGAGGAGGGAACCACAGTGACTAGCCCTATAAGCATATGTATTAATCATGCACCGTCTGGTTTTAATCCACACACTGCTGATCCTGCGTCTCACTGTATTGTTATCAGGGGAAGGAGTATTTCTCCTCAATCTTATTCACCAGCCAAAAGCCTGAAAATGCAAAAAACACATTTGTGAAGTGCCTTCCCAAGGACCCTGGGCCCCGGACCTGGTGAGCTGGGGCTGCTGCCTTTTTATTGGCGTTTAAAAACCTTTTATTAACGTGTGTCAGGGCTGGGGGAGGAGAGAGAGGCTCGGATTTCAGGACCCCCCATGCAGAGAGGTTTATTGTGGGAAGGGACATTAACACTTTCTCCTCCGTGTCTCCCTGGCTGGCACACGTGGCAGTGCGTGCCCTGCAGGGTGCGGGGGTGCCTGTGGGCCGGGCAGGTCTCAGGTGGGGATGCCAAGCCCAGGTGGAGCTTGCAGGGATGCACACAAGGAGCACTGACAACAAGGACGAGGACCTCCCTGCTCTGCAGCCCTCTTCCAGCCTCGCCACCAGCTCCACGGGGCAGGATGCTCGTGAGACACCAGCAGGAGAGCTGAGGAAAGCAGGACGTGCCCCAGCTCCCCAGGAACGTGCCAGTTAGGGCAGAAAAACAGACCCCCGCGCATCTCAGATGCACCACCACCAGGATTTGCTTTAACCTCGACGCAACCCGAGTGTTTTCCATTAAGAGCCCCCTTCAGCAGCACCACGCACCGCCTGGTCAACCCCCAGTCGTCACCTTCCCTCTCCCTGCAGCCTCACTCAGCCCCGCCGCCGCTCCCTGCTCTCACCCCGGGTCCGACGCTGGCTGAGCCGGAGGTCTTTTACCCCGGGCTCCCATCCCTGGCAGCGTTTCCTTCGGCTGCGAGGGCTGCAGACGGTCTGACAGCCCAGGCACCAGGCTGCATAGTTTGCCGTTGACTGGTACGTTCGGTGGTGTTCCATCACACAAGCTGCAGTGGCTATCTGCCCAACATACGCCCAGGAAAACATCACCAAGTTATGTTCACCCCGGAGCCAGCTTTTGTTGGTTACAGCTTCAATGACAGTGCAGGAGACGATGGGAAGCTCGAAGCATCACACTGGCTCCAGCAGGAATCCTGACACACAGCTTCATGGCAACGAACGGAGTCAGAACATTTTCACTCAAAATAAGAGCCAGGCCAAACGCTCAGAAACTTGCTGAGAAACTCTGGCTGAATTCTGCACTCCATCTGCTAAATGGGTCACGGAAAACAAAAAGAAGGGGGAAGCGCAGTGTTTGTCCTTTAGAGCTCACAAAACAACCATCCTCTTGGTGGAGCCAATAACCCAACACCATTTTAAGCCCAATGCACTCCAGCTTTGCCTTTAAACAGATTCCCTTCCCCTGAATTTTTCCAAAATCCATTAAGAAACTATAGTTTAAAAGCACGGGGTAACCATTTGGAGCATCAGCACGCAAGGTGAGATATTACCCTTGCTGCAGAGAGTGGACGGGCTCTTCTCAGCCATGCAAGTGATAGGAACGGCATCACAGCGAGCTTCCCAGAGCCACCCTGGTGTACCGAAATCCTCCCCCCAGCTCACGAGAAATTCACAGGGTGTGGTACAAAGAGCAGTGCATAGTCTGTGTGCCTCCAGCAAAGACCTGCCGTGAACATAGGGTTGAAAACTGAGCCAAGCCTGAGACTGGGCGCAGAAGAATAACTTGCTGAACAGCAGGGAAAAATCAATATGGAAAAGAGAGCTCTTGCTGCACAGAAACGCCAGTTCTCACCTCTTGCAGCCCGGTCAGCCAGCAGCCAACAAGGAGCACACAAGTGGGAAGGTTCCTGCAACACGACTGGATGTGGTGTGTGCCGGACGGAGCTGTGCCACCGCAGTGCCTGCTCGCCCCGTGCCACCGTGCTCAGCACGGACACAGCGTCCCTCCGCCGCCAGCAGCACAGGTGCCTCTGCTGGGGAGTCAGATTTGTTGGGCTCTGCGCACCGAAAGGAGAGCAGGGAGCGGAATGGGGGACTAGGGACTGCACTTAAGGATCCTCTGGTTGAGCTGAATTGGGGTTTTCTTTGTAGGAAAAGTGTATGTTGCTCACAGTCACCCGTGAAAGGCGTACTGGTTCACGCCCCAGCCATACCTTCCCGATTCGTTCTGCGCTGCCTTCCACAGCACGCCACTTCTGCACTGGCAAATAATTCACTTCGCTAACACGGCAGAAAGAGAAGATTTGTGGAGCACGGCCGTCATCTGACTGTAATCACCCAGCTGCTGCCACTCCGGGCCCTTCCTGCGGTATTACTGAATCACACAGAACGGGGCAGGGAGGTCCGGAGAGGTCACTTTGTCTCCTTTTCCAAGGCAGTTCGCTCCACCCAAGCTGTACCTAAGAGAGCCGCCCAGCCTGCTTTTAAAAGTCTCTTAATGCTGAAGAGATTCTGCAGAACCACTAAGGAGCCCGCTTTCGAGTGCTTAACTACCCTCAGGTATGAAGCCTTTCCTCGAGCCTAATCTTAATCTATTTTGCTGCAATTTATGCCCATTCCTTCCTACGTTTTTCAGCATGGAGCTGGAGGACAGCTTGTTCTCCTCCTCCTCTCCACGACAGCTTTTTCTGTAGCTGCAAGCTGCCTGCGTTTTCCCCGAATTTCCTCTAGCCTAAAACGCCCCAGCTCTTCCAGTTCCTTCTTGGAAGTCGAGCATCTGAGTTCTCTCTCCCACCGCTCCCCCTTCGTCCCCTCTGATGCCCCTTTGCAGAGTGACTACGCACAGCTGCTGGTCACCAGCCGGATTCCCAGTAAAAACAGTCAGTACTGGACCGAGAAAGGCCCCCACCGAACCTGCCGCTTCTGCTCAGCACGTCCTGGTGGTGCTGGTGGCCTCCTCTCCGCCCGGGTGTGATGTGCGTGGCGCTCAGGCAGCGACCGGCACACAGCGCCACGCACCGAGCGCGCAGAGGGGCTCCAGGACTCGCACAAACAGGAGCTGACACCCCGGCGTGCTGGGTGGGATCGCCGCTCCAAGGTCAGCTACGTTCAAACCAAACACGACCCGCTGGGGAGGCGAAAAAAAAAAAAAAAAGAGCGTAGGGGGGGCACGGACGGGACATCCAAGCCTGGCTCCTTCTCTCTGGGATGTGCGGAGGGAAGGCAGGGCTGAGCTGGCACCAGCACACCCGATAACCCTGCAGGGTGGCTGCTGCTGCGCTGCCACGGACAGCAGCTCGCAGCGGTGCTGCTGCACGGCGTCTGCGTTCAGCACTAGGGTCACAGCGAGCCAAGAGGGTGACAAAGCAGCTCTGCAGCCCAGGTGCGGCTGTAGGACAAAGGTGCTTCCCCTCTTTCTCGCACGTGAGCGCAAGTGCCTGGCAGGGCAGGTAGATGGCACTCCGAATAAACCGGTGTGTGGTTAGAGGAGTCAGGCCGCAGGGAATAACGGCCCCCCTCTGGCATGTTTAGGGCACCAGCCCACATTACGGGGCACCAGCCCACATTACAGGGCACCGGGACCACGTTATGGGGCACCAGACCAGGCTCAGTGCTGGGGAAGGGGTCCCTGCGCGGGGAGCTGGGAAAGGGACCGTCCCCAGCAGAACCCCTCCACGGCCAGCAGCACACACCTGGCAAACGTGCGTGCCTGGGGCACGTTTGTCTATTTTAACCCCTTCAAACAGAGCCTTGAAAATCCTTTTTTTACGCACAGACTCCCTGGACTAAAGTGCTTCCCTGAACTGGGAGAGCTTCCAGCTGTACTGGGTCCCCCCTGCCCTGCCCCGGGCAGCGCTGTGAGCAGGGGCAGGGCGGACAGAGAAGCGAAAGAGAAATCCGCACCTCCCGGGTCCCCGTGTGACAAAGGTCCCCAACTTCTCACAGTCATTTCAGGAAAACGCCAAGAAGAAGTGGCACAGGGGAAGGCGCCGCTGCCCCCGTCACACGCAGGCTCTCCGCGGAGCCCGGTCCCCGCAGCTCCACTTCTCCTCCTGGCGCAGCGCCTGCCCCGCTCAGCACCACTGGTGCTGCTGCGGTTCTGCCTCCGAGCAGGAAACCGTGGAGAGCCGCTCTCATCCTGCCGTGCCTCCGAGGGCGTGCAAAACAAATGCCATTGTGCCTCCTCCATCCCCCCATCAGGTTCAGGCACGTTATCCGAAGGCAGCCCCCGGGTCCCTTCTGGCCAGGTGGTGGCAGGGAGCAGACCCAAAACCCCACATCAACAAGGGAACTGATTTCATTATTCTAAAAACAAACAGCCCAAGGAAAGTTCAGGCTAGAATGGGCTCCTAGAGCAAAGAAAGGAAAATAGAGAGCGGGGCAGTGGGGAATGCTTCATATTCCTAAAAGCCTTTTGTACGTTAACACATGGTGTCTGCTTCTCTCTAGTCACCTATTTATCACTCTCCTCTTTAGAGAAGGAAAAAAGTCCTGGCTGCCTTCCTAAGGCAGAGTTTTGTGGCCGGGGGGAGGGGGAGGGTGCTTTAAGCATGATGCAAACCATTTGGAGTGCACCGAGAGCACTGCCAACACAAGCTGCACTATTTAAACAAGTGAGGAAATGATCGTATATACAACATGCCAGCGAGCACACACACACCAGAGGAAGTCGAGAGGGGTTTTCATGACACAGAGCTGGATGTCAGCGGCTGAAAGGTCGATATTTTCCCTTAACACCCTTCTCAATGACTTAATCGTGTTCCGTTTGCACAGAAAACTTCCCAAGAATAAAAGTCTGGAGGAATCGAGGGGGGATGTTTGGCCTACTGCTGACCTTGTCCGAGGTCCTCTCCACGTAGCAGGGCTCCTGGGGGGCGACCAGCAGGGGAACGAAGCCCGAGAGCAGCCGATCCTCTTCCAGGCTGAGCAGGGCAAGGTCGTCATCTGGGTCCTTGTACAGGGGCACCTCCGACTGATTCACCGTGGTCAGTACGTTGCAGAAGTCAGCCAGCGTCGCCCACACATCTACTGAGACCCTGGGAGAACGAGGAGAGACGTGAGCAATTCGGGGCTGGAATGCGTTGGGAGTTGCCTGCAACGCTGCAGCGAATACCAGAGAGGTGAGATGAGGCAACGCACGCCACCCCGCGCCCCGCGCCGCTGCCGACGTGCCCCGCGGGGAGGGCTCCGGACACAGCTGCACTGGCACCGAACCCGGGAGGGCTTTTAACCCTCACCGCCAGCCAGCCGGAGCCGACCCCGAGCCTCCCAGCTCCCCGGATGGGGAACGGCTCCGGGCAGGATCCGGCCCCGGCCCGCCGCCCTGCCCGGCTCTGCCCGCCGCGGGGCCAGCACGCGCACCCGCGGGGAGCCCCTGCCAGCCCCGGCAGGAACCCGGCTCGTTCCAGATGGGAGAAACGCTGCTCGTTGCTCAATCTCCAGGCAGGCTGGGAAGAGAGGACCTGTTTCCTGCGCTGCTGCGGGGGTGAAGGCAGCGCCCAGGGGGCTGCAGCCCAGCCCAGGCACCCTCTCCTTCGCCCGGCTCTACCTGTTGCCATCGTGTGCCGCAGCCACGCGCTGAAGCACAGGCATTTTTTAGCTGAATCTCAGTCTCGTGGGGCTAGCCCCTGTTTTACTTCTGGCCACGGCTTCGGCACTGGTGGGTGACCTGCACAGCCGCCTCCAGCACCTCACCTGCCTCGGTGGCACCCACGTGCAGGGAGAGGGGCACCAGCACGAGGCCACGGGCAGCCCTGGAGCGCTCTGTGCACATCCCCATCACACATCCCCATGTCTGTGCACATCCCCATGGCACAGCCCCGTGTCTGTGCACATCCCCATCACACATCCCCATGTCTGTGCACATCCCCATGGCACAGCCCCGTGTCTGTGCACATCCCCAGAGCACATCCCCGTGTCTGTGCACATCCCCACGGCACATCCCCGTGTCTGTGCACATCCCCATCACACATCCCCGGGTCTGTGCACATCCCCATGGCACATCCCCGTGTCTGTGCACATCCCCATCACACATCCCCGGGTCTGTGCACGTCCCCAGGGCACAACCCCATGTCTGTGCACATCCCCATGGCACAGCCCCGTGTCTGTGCACATCCCCATGGCACATCCCCATGCCTGTGCACATCCCCATCACACATGCCCGTAACACAGACAACGAGCACATCCCAGGATGGCCCCGAGCACAGAAGAATCATGCAACAAGCACAGGGCACTGCAGCCAGCCGGGCTGCCTCCTACCACACCGCTCACTCCTACTTTTAAAACCACTTATGTAGGGTTTTTTTAGCCTATAAACTGGAAAGAAAGCAGGGAAGAGAGGAAACAGGCTGATCTGCTCCTGGTGTCCGCGAGGAGCTGCCCCTTTGCCCCACGGCTCTGGAGCACGGCGGAGCAGCCAGCAGCACCCGGGGGTGCAGCAGTGACCAGGGCGGCCCGAGGCAGCCGCGGGCTGGAGAGAGGCCCCCTGCTCTTTGAACTGCTCCAGGTGGACAGAGTCTGCGCTCGGTTATTTACGGGAATCAATGTACCAGGAAAGCGCACTGAAATGAAACATCTTGTTTTCAAGAGCGTCCTGGGAGCCAGGCAGAACGAGCGGCCATTAATCAAAGCCCGGCACGTAATCAGCACACATGTAACGCAGAGTCGCCCACGTCCCGAAGCCAGCCCCGGCCAGCACGCTGCAGAGGAGAAGAGGTCCTTCAAAGCCCTCTGCGCACAGACACCGGGAGCTGGGTTCATTCACAAAGCTCCATCGCTTGGCTCAGCCAGGTCTGGCTGTCAGAAATGTTTAAATATGGAAAAAAATAAACAGTTGCAACACGTTTTTTTTTTTTCTTTTTTTCTTTTTTTTTTTTTTTCGGAGGGATCTGTCCGAGGCCCTTTGTGATGTAATGGGAAACGCTGCGTTTGTGCTACCAGCTGGAAAATAAACAGAGCTGCGAGGGTTAAAAGGAACTGAACTTTCCACGACCCCTATCTGCAAAAGAAGAAAATAATAAGAGGAATGATCCACTGCCCCACAGCTCTGATAGTTTATCCTCCGGCCCGGGCTGCAGAGACAAGCACCGGATGCGATAGGGCTGCTCTGGGCCACCTCCAAGGCGAGCTCTGCCCAGGGGAGATGCGCAGGGGCAAGGAGGCTCAGCCGTCCCTCGGCGCCCTGCTGGCAGCGGGGCCGTGCAGCCTGAGCCCGGTCACATCGCGCCAAAGGGGCCCCGAAGGAGCCGCCGAGGCTTCGGGCAGCGCTGGGAGGGAGGGATGGGGAGGAAGGAGCGGCGCCGGGGACGGGCAGCGGTGCTGGGGATGCTCCCAGGTGGCTAAGGGAGCCAGGTGCACGGGGCCGGGATGGAGGAGAAAGGAAAGGAATGAGTTGAAGGAACGGGGGCTGCAGGCAGGGATGGGGAGAAGCAGCGAGGGAGGGAGGCTGAGGGCGGCAGCAGGATGCGGGGCAGGGCAGGGACCCAGAACTGGGCACGCTTCGGGGCCAGGGGTGGTGGCAGGGTGAAGGAACGGCACAAGTAAGGCTCAGGGAGCCCTCTCCTGCCACGGGGCTCGGCACCGGCCACGTGAGCTGCCGCTGCCAGCCCGCAGCCCCCTCGGGCGGCCCCAGCCCCCTGAGCGTGAGAGCGGTCCCTGTCACTTTATCCTCTTCATCCCCGGCTCCCTGCAGCCCCGCGGTGCCTCGCCACATCTGTCATTTGCACTGGACGTGTTAGGTTTCCACCCTGGGCTTCCTTCAGTCAAACCGCAGGCTGCGTGCGCCGGCTCCTCGGGTAGCGAGTTCCTGCTGCTGCCAGCCCCGAGCAGCTCGGCCGCAGCGCTCGGGGGCCGGGCAGCACCCTGGCACGTGCAGCGTCCCGCAGAGCCTTCAAAGAGCCAACATCGCAGGAGGCGTTGGCCTTTCTGCTCTGGTTTTCTCCTATGATTTGGAAGTAACAGAGAGAGCGGGTCCAACAATTTTCTACCTTCCCTTTTGGAGCGGTTCCCCCTCCGCAGCGCACCTCCCGGCACCGCCACGACCACCTCCTGGCTGCCACCCACCGGCGAGGGCTCCCGGTGGGTCTCCTGCTCCTGCTGCAGGTCACCCAGCCCCGGGCAGCCCGGCCAGGAGCCTTTTCCCTGCTGCCCCTTCCTAGGACACCGCGGCCACGGCCAGGCACTTCTGGCTTATGTCACCCAGCCGAACCCCCGCAGGCCCAGCTGCCTGGAAGGGCTCCGTCTGCGCGGTGCCACGGCCTCGGCGTCCCTCCATGGAGGGAGGTGCCGAATTTCTGACACCGAGCCCAGGCACGCAGCTCCCAGGTACACGGCCGGGGCTCCCAGAGCTTTTAACCGAGGAAGCGAGAAGGGGGTGAGCGCGAGGTCTTTCCTCCGAACGGGGGGTTCGCTCGCTTCCCCGCGGACACATTTCCATTTGCTTATTCCACCAGGAGGGGGAAAAAAAAATAAGAGTTAATTTCTTTTTTATTGCCTCAGGATTCCAGGTTTAATGTAGCTGTCAGTGCGAGCGCAGCCCAGCTGCAGGCCGACAGGACGCAGCCCGAGGACGAGGGGAGCCGCACAAGTGCGCGGCCGAGCGCAGGGGACGCAGGGTGGCCGCGCTGACACGGCGTGGGGACAGCTCCCGCCTGGGATAACGGGGGGCATTTGGGGCTGTGGGACACGCACGGAGGTGGGGAGGAGCGGAGGGCGCTGGGGAGATGCACACGGGGGCACGGAGCGAGCCCGGATCCCTGGTGGCCGGGGCTGGTGCTGCGCAGCCCGCGCGCGAGCCACCATCTTCGCTGGGGGAGCGGGCCGCCTGGTGATTAATATCAAGTACAATGACCCCATGTTACAAGCCTGCGGGGGCCTGTGGAGGTGGCCATTTCCTGTGTAATACCAGCTTGTTTAAACACTAACATTCAAAACTCCACAGCTGCAGAACAAACCCGGAAAGAGCGGAGCGAAAGAAGCCCTGCATTGTGTTCCCGAGCCGCCGAGAGCCACGCTGCCGCGCAGATGGCAAACGACTTGGGCTGGCGCGCTCCCGGCGCTCCGCGAGGAGCCAGCCCCAGCGCCGTGCACGGTGCTCTGCGTCCCGCTCCCAGGTTTCCTCTTTCCCACCCCTCTGGCCCGGCCCAGGGGAAGCCGGAGGAAAAGCAGCTCCGCTGGGAAGGACAAAAGGGGGTTCGGGGCGGGAGCTCGTCCCAAAAGCGGTCACCACCCGTGCCCCGCACTTGGATGCGGGGACAGCTTTTGTGGGTGGAGATGGGGCAGGGTCTGAGCCCCTCTGCCCCACGGTGCCAATGATTTCGCCCCTCTCTGCCCTACACGCGGTCCCTTTGGTCACTCGGGTGCCCCACAAACCCATCCCTGCCCCAGGAAGCTGCCCGCAGAGCCGCAGGGACTCTCTCCTCGCCCTCAGGCACGCCGCCTCCCCCCAGCCAGCCTCTGCTTCAAGGCAGAGCCCTTCTCCGAGGAGCCTTTTGGCTCCTACTTCACTCGACTTCACCTTCGTTCTCGGCCAGGTTTACACTACCGAGACACCTCCGAATCCTTGCTTTGATGTCTTGATAGGGAAACTCTGGTGGCCAGCATTACTAACAAGGCTCAAGTCTGCGAAAGGGATTTTCCATTTCGTCTCCCGCAAACTCCAGCAAGCTCTTGGCACCCCCGCCTCCAGCTCTGTCCATCTCCCCCAGTGGGAGCTGCCATCTCGGTGACACTTTTGCACAAGACCGATGTGATGAGAGAGATCTGGCAGATCTCTCCGGGAAGGTAAGCTCTAGAATGTGCTCCGAGCTTTTGGATTTAATTTCGTACTCGGTTTAAATTAACCATTTTTAAATGCTTGCAGACAGGCTCCACAAACCGAGAGGCCCTTCGCTCCAGCGTGGAAGGAGTGCGGATTCTCCGGGGCCGGCCTCGTGGCAGGTTATCTGCCGAGCCACTGGCTTCCCCATCGATTCCTGCCTTTCGTTTAGTTCCAACAGGTTCACTACAGCAACAAAACAGAGCCAGGAGCAGCTCTGCTCTTTGGTGCCCAGCCTTTGCCTGTCTCAGCTCCTCAGCCGCACGTCTCAAGAGGACAGGGATTCACAGCAGCCTCCTTGGAGGCTCACTTTTCACCCCGGCTGCTGCTCATCTCTGTGCCTTAGGAAACGCACTGCTCCCCGCTCCTCCAGACTCCTTTATTTCACCTCCCACCCCTGCACGGCACGCACGGGGCCAGCAGGTCTGCAAGATGCACGCTGATGCACTGCTGCACCAACGGCTCCTGTTCGGACCCCGGTGCGATGCTTGCTGTGTAAGCGTGCTCCAAGGGAAACGCTTTTTAAGACACTGAACCGACAGCTGCGTGCAGCCAGAGGAGCTGGGAGACCTGCAAGCAGCCTGCTCCAGACAAACAACCCCAAAACACAGGGCCCTGCTGCTCCGAGGCAGAGATGTCCACGCTCGGGTTTAGCTCCTGATCCTGAAAACCCAGAGAGAAGAGCACCACGGAAAACCCGCCGAGCCTCTCCTCTCCGAAAGAGGCAGAGGAGGAAGGAAGCACTCTGCCTCCCAACCGCACTCAGTAGCCCAAGACCTCTCCGTGGCCTTGTAGCCTAAACCCATTTCCCCATTTCCCAGGGCATCCCCTGAGCCCCAGCCATTATCCGGGTGGGGCCGAGAGCAGGATCCACGTGCCGGGGCAGGGAGAGCGGGTTGGGGAGAGGTGCAGCTTCTCCCAGCTCGGGAGGGGATGCCTGCCCGGCGCTGGGCCCACTCCCACCTCCCTGCCAAGGCAAGGACCCCAAAACAAAGCCTCCCCGAGCACCCTTTCCTGCCTCGCAAAGCCCACTCCCACGTGGCTCAGCACCACGTTCCGGCGGCGCTCACCCCTCGCACCTTCCCCTCCGTCTCTGTCCAACGGGGAAAGCAGCGAACGGAGGAATTCGGTGCGCCTTTTTTTTTTTTTATTGTAAGGACTCAAATCCAGCAGTGTGATAAATGCATCCGAGCTACAATTAGGAAGATATATAGCATCAGAATGCGAAGGTCTGGGCAGCGTGGTGAAACGCGGGCTCTCCAGAGCCCCAGCTATGTTTCCCATTATGTAACCCTGGTCATGGGCAGACAGCCAGACTCCAAATGAAAAAGAGACTCTGGCTTGGCACCGTTTCTATTTTCCTATCCTCATTCGGGGTCAGCGCAGTGTCATACAGCTGCAGAGAAAGCTCCGGGGATTAAACCTGGGAAAGACTCCAAGACCAGGACCCGGGTTCAAGTACCAGCTGAAAGCAATAAACCAACTGCCACAGCTGGGCTGAGTTTAGGCGTTCTCAAAGTCCCCCAGCTCTCCCGCTTACCGAGAACCGGCGATCACGAACATGGCGAGCGCAGCACGAGCGGAGGCCTCGGGATGTTGAGCCCCAGCAGCCCGGGCCCTGGCGGAGGCTTGACAAGCTGCCCCGCTGGCCCCGAGCCCAGGCCGTCATTCTGGCAGCGCCGCTGGCCCCGGACGAGCTGCACTTTGATGCAAGCTCTGGGCCAGGCCTTTTGCTCCTGGTGGGCTGCCAGGTGGGTACGGGGCCTGTTTTTTTCCAGAAGCTTTAGCACATTCGTGGCATCCTTGCAGGGTGCTTCTGTGCTTAAGTGGTGCTTTTTTTTTTTTAAACTGTCCCTTTTCTGCGCCCACGTCACCCTGAGGGGCACCGAAAGCTGCGGCAGCAGAGCTCTGGGAGGTTTCAGTGCCTCCCACCAGCTTCTCCCTTGGCACTGGTGCAGGAACGGACCTGGGTGGCGCAGCCCCCTCCTGGGAGGCAGGAACACGTGTACAGTAACACAGGCCCCTTACTCACAGCTCTGCAGCTTGGCTTCTGTGCTTGCTCCTTGCGTGCTCGCCCTGCCCACGAGCCTTGGCTTCCTCCAGCAGGCCTGCTGCTCTGCCCTCCGTTTTACTTCTGAACTTTCTGAAGCTGTTCCTATCTGAACCCTTCAGCTTGGCGGCTCCACCTGGTTACTGAGCGGCCCCAGGCCAGGCAGCAGGCGTGTGGCAAGAGAGACCCGAAATACTGAGTGCTCCCCTGCTCCTTTCCTACCTCCAGGGAAAGCACAGCAAGCCCCAGGTCACACCCAAGGGCTGGTTCCCTGCTGTTCCCCACCACCTGCACCTCCAGGGAAGCTCAGCTACTGCTGTCCTGCTGTCCCAGCCCCCCAGCACCTGGGAACACAACGCTGGGCCAGCACAAAAGGCCTGGGTGAAAGAGCAGCAGGTCTCCTCGCCATGGGCAGGGCACGCTGCTGGTAAGCCCAAGGGCCAGGGTGCAAGGAGCTGGGAGCCAACCCCTGGAAGGCTGCCCTGCCCTAAAAGTAAGGGACCGGAGGGGCTGCTCAGCCACCCTACACGCAAGATGCGGGAGCAGCTGGGCCTCCGCGACGATACAAAGACCCTGGGCAAGCCAGCACCTTGCGGAGCAGAGCCCCCAGCCCATGCCCACCGCTCCCCACGTCGACGCGCCGCGGGGGAGGCCGTGCCCGAAGCCTCCTCCCGCCTCGACGGGCGAGCGGGAGCCTGCACCTGCTCCAGCAGCCCGGGGGGACGCAGCCTCGCGCCCCACCGCCGAGGCCCTCGCCCGCAGCCCGCGGCGGGGGGGGGAGGCAGCCGGTCCCTGGAAGGCGCCGAGCGCTGGCTGCGCGAGCCCGATCAGAAATTCCATCTCGAGGCTGCCCGTCGCCAAGGGCTCGGCGGCTCCCTGCGCAGGCAGCGCGAGGGGAAGGGGGGGATTGGTGCCGAGAGGCGCACGTGACGGATCCCAGTTTGAGTTCCTGCCCAAAGATGGGCAGCAGTTCACATGAGCAGGCAGCGGTCCCACACCGAGCAGCCGACAAACAGAAAACAGACTCCATCTCCACAAAATGAGGCCCAGAACTTCCTGTGTGAGATTTCCATTTCCTCAGCCAAATGAAAAAGAACTGGAGTAGAGGCAATAAACTCGGAGAGCAGGACTGGACCTGACGCACGGAGCGGGGACCCATTAATGGTTAAGCCACTTTGCTGGATTACTCTTAATGCGCCTTCCCATCACCCTGGGTTCTGGCTCCTTTGGATTAACAATAAGACGTGATTTCAGGCTCTGGATCCGGAGTACCGGAGGCAGATGGAAAATCCTGCGGGAAAGCAGCTACGGAGCATGCTCAGACACAGTTTCGCATACTCCATACTTGGCCCCTTCGCTCGGTTTTCTGTCCAAAAATATGCAAATTGCCTAGTCCGCATTATGGACTAATGGGCTGGAATCGGCCAGTTTAGAAAATTAACTCTTTTTTGTGTGGCAGGGGGTAGAGCCGAGCCGTTTCTGAAGCAGAAGGGAGGTGAGTTTTGGAGCTCTGGGACAGGTAAGCTGCTCCAGGCCAGCCCAGCCTCACCGAGGTTTGCCTGTTTCAGCCAGGAAAAAGGCAGTAAAACGCTCGTGCTACAAACGGCCTCCCCTCTTCCCACAGGGGACGGGCTAGCAGGGCGCCTAACGGGGACGTATCCCAACCAGAGCACGCAGCCTAAGCGCCAGGTAAAAATCTCGGCCATCTCCTAGCACCCAGAAGCAAAGGACACCTGCCAGACCCCCTCATCGCCACCTCGCCCCCCAACACTCTCAGCGTCCAGAGCTGGACGCCTGTCCTCACCGAGGGAGTCACTGTGTCACCAAAGGTGACAAGCCCCCACCAGGCACCCCTGCACACCGAGCCTCTCCTGGGAGGGAGCCGTGCTCGTGTCGGTGTCACGTCTGGAAGCAAGCGTGAGCGAGGGGAAAAGGGGGCGCAAGGGGCTCAGGGGGGAAGCAGACACCACGAGACAGAGCAGAGGATGCACGTACTGTTTGGGGAGCTCCAGAGAGGTGGGAGGAGGATTCCAGGTGTCCGGGTGGCCAAGCATCCAGTCCGACCAGACCTTCACGCTGGGGAGCAGCTCCTTCAGGTCCTGGGGCAAGGCAGAGACCTTGATGTCATCCTCCTCATCCTCCTGCTCCACCTCCTGTGGCTGGACTGCAAACACAAGATGTGAGAGCTGAGGCAGCTTGCTGCAGCCAGGAGCCAGACTCAGGCAGTCTCTCCATCACAGATAGGAACAGGGAATGAACAACACATCCCAGCATCCCTGAAGGTGCAAGGGAACAGCGAGGGCGAAGACAGAGCTGTTCTCCCTGCGTGGACTGGCCTAGGGGGCGAGCTGGGACGCCTGCAATGTCTTTTACTGAAGGCAGCAGGGTGTCAGTGTGATGGTAACAGAGGTGTGGGATCACCTGAGATCCTGAGATCCCAGTTTGGGGCATTTCCCTATAGCTGGCAGAAAGCATACCCTGTGTCTGTCCCTTTCTTCCAAAGGTTTCTGCCTGCACACCCGGTGTGTCTTCCTGCTGGTAATCCAGCCCTAAGCAGGGCAGAGATTGGGATGCTGAGGGAGAAACCCAGAGCCCCAGCAGAGAGGAAGGAGCGTACAAGAAGCAGGGAACGAGGTCCCAAACCCCACCAGGCTGCCTCAGGGCCTGCCACAGCCCCTTACCTTGCGCCCACTCCCGCAGCAGGTCGGTGCAGCGCCTCACCAGGAGGGAGAACATGGAGAGCCCCAGGGCCGTGGCCTGTTCCTGGATGACAGAGCGGCAGTCCTCGGAGAGGCACTCTGCGGGACAGAGAGAGAGCTCAGACACCCCTCCCCGCTTCACCTTCACCGCCACATAGTACAGGATGAGCAGCTCCTCCGCTCACACCTTCCTTGGTCCCGACTGCTCCACGTACAGGGGAAAAAACGTGGTTATTGGGGCAGCTCTGGCAAAGAGGCTCGGGTCGCACTGCCCACGTCGTGCCCCGAGGTGCCGAGGGCTACCAGCACAGAAGCTGCTGCTCGGAGCCGAGGCCTTCCCCTGAACCAGGAGGATATATTTAAGTGTTAAGAGGGTAATTAGCTGCCTGTTTGATCTCCCTCCCTGCTGGAGCTGTAACCTCAGCAGCTGAGGAGGGGGCTCCTCCCATCAGTTCAGCAGTCACACAACAGCTTGTCAAGAGAGCTTAATTGAAGCTGTTACTCAAGGAGATGCCACACGACCACAGCTCCTCCAAACAGAGCCGCCTCGGAGTGAGAGCAAATCCCCTCGGCACATCTACACCCAGCCAGAAACCACTTCTGAGGCTGCTGCGAGCGGCGGGGCGCTGGCTCGAGGGAGCTGCCTGGAGCTGGGCGTGGGTCGCGTTTAGCGAGGCCCGGAGCACCGCCGGCGTGCCAGGCTGCCCACGCCGGGCCAGAAGGGAGATTTTTGAGCCTCGCGGGCAGCCCCTGCCCTCCGAATCCTCTCTGCCCCCGCTTCGCATCCTCTCCCGAGATGCGGGGGAGCTGCTGGGACGCGCTGCGGGGAGGAGCGGAGCTGCAGTGCAGGGGGACGGGAGGCACCCGCGCTGCCCGAGGGCCTCCTGCCAACCCCTGCTGCTTGCTCGGTGCAGGCTGCAGCACCTTGCTGGCTCGCATGTCACCCGCTGCCAGCTCATGTCACCCGCTGCTGGCTTTGTCACCCACTGCCGGCTCCGTCACCCGCTGCCGACCAGGGTTCCCACCTCTCACCCTGCAGGCAGGGCCGCTACAAGCCAAGGAAGCTTTTCAAGGTTTTCGTACAGCAACCACAATCGTGCAGGGTTGTATGTCGACTGCAAACCGGTGCCCGTGCAAGCAAAGTCCCAGAGCTGGGACGGGGAGAAAGCCCCCAGCAGAGCCCGGCTCCCAGGCACCGCCGCCGCCGAGATGAGCACCAGCGGCGCACAGGTAACAGGGTTCAGGACTCTGAGAGAAGGACAGGAGGATTAAAGCACGAAGGGCAGGAGGATTAAAGCACGGCACCAACCCCGTGCCAGCTGGCGCTAGCAAAACGCCTGAGGCCCGGAGAACAAACACGGGGTTTTAAGTGTAAATTATTTCAGAGCAGTGGGGTGGGGAGGGTTAAAAACCACTAGAAAAAGAAAAAGCACCTAGAAAACACAGGTAAAAAGGGGAGGATCAGCTGCAGACTTCATTTGGCCGGCTCTCAGAGCAGGCAGCGAGCTCAGCACCTGGCAGGGAGACCACCAAGGGTGGCACCGGGAGCCCCCGGCAGCCCAACGAGGGTGCTGTGCTCCTCGGGCCGGGGCTGAGCCGGTGCCGCTGAGCGCCGGTAGGAAGTGCCGTGCTGCGGGGCTGTCAGCTTTTGGAGGAAACATAAAACTGGAGATGTGACCACTCTGGGACAGTAAATCTCTTTCATGAAGCCTTTCCCACAATTAAGAGTGTTAGTCCCAGCGCTCTGGCCACGGTCCAGCTCAAGAAATTGCAGTCGCCTTCCCCGCGCTCCCTCCTCCCGTCACGGTGATGCCGGACTCTCCGCTTCTTCGCCAGGCACGGGGCAAGACCACGGCCACCGCGCTGCCGCCTGAGCGCCGCCAGGTCCCCAGGGCACAGCGTGGGTGCTGTGCTGCCAGGAAAGGCCCAGGCATTTCGGCAGGCAGCGCCCCGGGGACTGCGGGCACCGTGCTCCGGGTGACTCGCCGTCCCCCCCAAAGTGCCCTCCAGCTCAGCCACCTTGTCATCCCATCCCTAAATCAAACAGCTCTGCTGGTCCTGGAAGTTCACTCCCCGGCCAGGCTTGCGAGGCTCATTTCACGGAGGCTCGTGCAGCCCAGGAGCCTCCCCGAGTCCTCGCAGGGCAGGGAAAGGCCCAGGTGAGAGCACGGCGGGTGCTGCTCACCCCCTCCGGACGCGCACCAGCGCTGCAGCTCCCAGCCCTGCCAGCAAAGGCTCCGAAGAGCTTAATTCTAGGACAAAAGAGGAGAGCCCCATAAATCAGGAGACACTTTCTGTGCCTTTTCACCACTTGTCTCGGGAGGCAGGGAGTCGCAGCGCGCGCTGAGCCGGGAGCCGGGAGCGAGGGCTCCCGACCGTGCGACAAGGGGGCTGGGGGGGGCGGCAGACCCCAAACACCCCCGGCTGCCCGTGCAACAGAAATCGCTCAGGGTGAGGGGATGAGCAGAGGGCAGAGCACTCGTGAAACAGTTTGGTTTTTTTGCTGAATGGGGTGTGGGAGCGATGGCTCCCTGCTTTGGAGCCCGGAAAGCATCGTTACCTCTGAGCTGGTCTGTGCTGCTCGTAAAGCACGATGCATTAGGACGTCAACTTGATGAAATGAGATGTTCTCGGAGGCTTTTGTGGTGCTGAGGTGACTCCTGTCCCTGCAGCCGAACAGCACCAGCACAGCCCGGGGGCATCAGCTGCCAGAGAACCAAGTGTAGGCACAGAGATCCTGACTGCTCCGGGCAGGGCACAGCCTGTGACTGCCGGATCTGCTTCCCCAGTTGCCCCAGGATGGTGGCAATGAGGCTGTGCCGTGCCACCAGCAGCCCCAGCAGTGACCCCGTGCAGGAAATCACCGAGCACAGCACCAGGAGTCTCAGCAGGGGCCAATTCCCCCTCCACCTTCCCCCCTGCAGCCAGGCGAACGCTCCCGTTCGGCATCCAACAGCCCCTGCCACCAGGTCACGCCGAGATTAGAAAAACACCCGTGGCCACGCTGCAGTCCCAGCAGGGAGCTGAGCTCCCAAACCCCACCTCCTAGGAGCCTTCTCGAGCTGGACCCGGTTCTCCATCACCTGCAGCACTACGTCAGCTGTGCCAGCAAAACCCTGAAGCACGTGCAAGGCGAGAAGGGAGCAGGCAGCGTTTTAGAGCAGGACCGTCACTGAACACTCGGCAGCCCGAAGCAGCAGCCTGGTATATCTGCGTTATCGCACGCTTCCCAGGCTGAATTTATAAAGATCTGTTTTCTTGCACCAGAAAAATAAGTTACAGCCCTGCAGCCTGCTGCACGTCCACCACGGACGGGAGGGCTCCAGGTGCTGGACGGGGCAGCGGGACCTGAGCTCTGACAGCCGCGCAGGCGGGGTTTCTAGCAGCCTGCCTGACACCAGCCACTCGTAAGACCCTTTTTTTTTTTCCACTTGGCTCAAACTCTAACTATCGGAGCTGAAGTTTCCATGCTGGGTGCCTGTCTCAGCCTGAATTCGTCCGGAAATCTTTAGCCCAAACGGTTGGGCTACTTGTGAGAACGAGGCTAGGAAACAAGATAGTGGCTTACCCCTGCTAGAAAAAAAAAAACGCTTACAACCTTTTCCTTGAGCTCATCTAGCAACTGCAAATCCTGGAAAGGGGATCTGCGATTTTGCTGCAGAATAACCTTTTTAACAGAGAGTTTTCCTGTCCTACTAGAAATCTGTCCACACTTGGCCGGGCTATAAACATCTGAAACACAGCAGTTTTTCCATATTCAATAGGAATTAATTTCGGCAGCTAAAACCTTCTAAGATTTCACCTCCCCGAGCATGCTCCATCTTCCTACTTCGCTTACATCCAACCACCCTCACACCTGACCTGCGTTACGCGCAGCAGAGCAGCTGCCCTGCTCCTGTCCAGCACAGGGGGACCTCCGAAAAACCATCCTCGTACTGCTGATGGCTGTGAGCTGGGGATTCCTCTAAGAAGGACACAGCTCCTCTAAGCGACACCCAGGCTGTCTGCTCTGAAGCAGAGCCCAGGAGCGAGAGGAAGGAGAGGGGACGGGACAGAAAAACTGGGAGCTGATGAGCATCAGGCTGCAAGCACGGAGAAGAAAACGACGGGGAAAAGGGCCAGGCTGTTTTTTTCTGAAGATCGCCAAAACCCCCTGAGCTGCAGAAGAGTCCTCCTGTTCCTCTGCACGTAGGAAAGACGTTTTGTTTTTCTCCAGCTGGGTACCGGTCTGCACGAAGAGCGGTGTTTTGCTACCAGGAGGCAGTTTCCTTTGCAGGGAGCCCGCAGAGCAGAGCAGATGAGGCAGCGCAGCTGCGGCAGCGCCCTCTGCGAGCGCCTACCTGGGCTCTTGGCTCTCGGCTGCGAGCTTTGCTCCGGCTCAGCCGGCAGCAGGATCCGACCCAGGCTCTCTGCAGCCATAAATCTACCTGCTTCGCAGGGGGAAGGGTGCGGGGAGAGGGGGGAGAGAGGCAGAGAGAGCGGGGATTTTTGTAACGGGGAGAAATTTGCGTTTCTCTGAGAACATTATATTCATGGAAAACATAAACCAACTGTCGTCAAAGTCGTCTGAGCTCAGGAAATGGAGCGGCCGGGAGAAGGCTGCCATGTGGCCGGATGTTATGTATTTCTAATTAGTGCTATACATCTTTCAGCAGCGAGTGTCCTTTTGCTGGGAAACACAACGCGCTGCCCTTGTTATTGTAACTGTCAGAGAGTGCTTAAACAGATAATCTCCAGGAAAAGTGATAAACACATCCCCTCTCCCACTAGGGTGTACAAAACAGCAGTGCCAAACCTCTATTAGGGCAACGCGACCAGCCGCAGGAAATGGGAATGGGAAAAGCGCAGGCGATGCGAGGGGCAGCCGCGGCCGAGGAAGGGGATTTGCAGGAGGAAGCTTCTCACAGCCACTCGAGTGCCATGTGCAGAAGGAAATCCTGCGGGGGACGATCAGGGCAGAGCGAGCGCGCACCGCGTGGCCCCGGCCGCAGGGGCGCTCGCGGGGACGGGGCAGGAGGGCTGGAGGCGAGGGCTCCCGGCTGCTCCGCTCCGAGCACGCTGCAGGTAGCGGCGGAGGAAAGCCCCGGCGGCCCCGGAGCTCCCAGGCGGGCAGCAGAGGCAGACACGCTCCCGTCTGCAACCCGGCTAGCACAGAGCGCGAGGAGCGCTGAATCCTTCGCCGTTACACCGAGACCGGCCAACGAGCGCTAGCAGAGTCTCGAAGGAGAACAGATCTCTTTGATTCGGACAATCAGATCCAGCCAAGGGTCAGGAGGACACCAGCGAGACGTTTTCCACGCTGCCCTCCCCGTCCTGCCTAATCTGAGCTGCTGCTCGGGGCCGAGAAGCCTGGAGCAGCGCCGGGCGCAGGCACGGCTGGCAGCAGGGACGCACTCTGAACCCCCAGCTGAACCCACCTGCCCCGGGGACGCTCTAAAGGACCCCACGCGAAGGCAATCGAGCAGCCGAACGGCTCTCCAGACAGTCCTGAGGACGGCGCAACGGGCTGGCTGGGGGGACGCAGGAGGTGGAGGAGCCCGGCGAGCGCGGGGCCGCGGGCGAGCCGTGCCCGAAGCCCGCTGCGTGATGTGTCAGCGGCTCGGCGGCACAGACGGCTGATTCACCAGCCGGCTGCTGCCCTGCGGGGAAGAAGGGAGGCCGGTCAGCGCCGAGCTGACACCACCTGAAGGCGATTTGTTTGCTCTCTTATCGCTCAGCCACGCGGGAGAGTTTTCCCCGTGAGTCACCCTCCGCCAGACGCGGCGCTGGCAGGGCTCCGGGGCTGCCCAGCGGGACGGGGCCGTCTGCAGGAAGCGGGCAAGGACAGCGGTGGAAGGGGAATACAGAAACCAGCAGAACCGCGGGGAGGGATGCTCACGGCTGCAGGGCATTTCCCTGACGCCCCCTCGCCGAGGTCCTGTGAGTCACGGGCACTCCCAGCTCTCTGCTGGGAACGGCGAGTCACACGCGCACTCGTCTGCCCCCAAAAGAGCCTGGGAAGCCAGATGCACTCACCCAGCCCTGGCTAGTGCCACGCAAAGATGCTGGGAACGCCGGGCGGTTTTGCTGGGAAGACGCTCCCCAGCTCTGGATCCGCAGGTGGCAGTCGGGACAGCCAGCCCCAGCCCTGCAGCCAAGCTGCACGCCACCACCTGCACGCAGAGGGCCGAAACCCTCCCAGAGCGACCTTCAGCTTGCAGTCACAACCTGCAAGCCCCCAAATCCATCTCCCCGCGCCGACTTCTCCCCGCAGAGAGGCAGGAAGGCCCCGGGGGGGGGGGGGGGTCTCAGCCACAGCACCCAGACCCGCACGGCACAGGGGTGCTCCCCCGGCAGCCGGAGCCGCCCAGGAGCCCGCGGCTCCCTCTGCTCCGCGCCGAAACCCCAGCTCGTCCAGGGGAGGGAGGCCTACGAGGTGAGGAATGCTGGGGGCCTGGGGAGGATGGAGCAGCTCTCCCTGTGGAAGCCATTAGATATTCAACACTTCATTTGTTTCCAGCCGGCCTGGACTGCAGCGCTGGGCTCGAGGACGGGAGGCTCTTCTCTGACGTAACCAGGAAGCAGCTGCAAAATTAAGGAATCCCTCATGACATCATAAAAAGGGTCGATGGTTTACAGGGGAAGGTATAAAAATTAATGACATATTCCCAACCCGAAGCAGCAAGCCTGCCCGAGAGCCGCAGAGGAAGCCGTGCTGCCCCTGGCACAAAGGGGCTGCCCCGGGCGGCGCGCTGCTGCCGGCCCCCTCCGGCTCACCCCGCAGCCCCGACCGTCCCCGAGCCCCGGAGCCACGCTCGGGGATGGAGCCTGGGGTGTGATAACCACCTGAGGACGTGCTCCCGACCCCCGAAGAGCAGGGCTGTAGGCTCAGCAAGGGAATGGTTTTAGAGGCAGGCTGTCTCGCGTGCGCAGGGCGGCTCAGGAGTCGCTGACAAAGAACGTTGGTTTGAAATGACTCAGGGAGAGGTGGTTATTTGTTTCCACGGGGAAAGCAGGCACATGCGCCGCGTGTGTGCCCCTAAAAAAAACACATTTCTGCAGCTCTGGAGGACCAAGTGGTCCTGCAAGCCCGGGCAGCAGCACGTGGTCCCGCTCCACTGCACAGCCCAGGCTAGGGCAGAGAGAGTGACATTAGCCTTGAGGACAAGCACAGAGCCATTTCCACTTGAAAAGGGAAAAGGATAGTGGTTTAAAATTAACCGCGGCCTTTTCCAGGAAATATCAGTGGAAAGAAGCAGCCATTTTTAGAACTGTTATTCTCAGAAATTTCCTGAAAAGACCCATCAGTCAAAACACCGACTGAAGCCATTTCCACTTGCGCCGAGCCGCACTTCGCAGCTCCCTGCGCTCGGGGGGCCTGACCCCGGCGGCGGGGCCGGGAGCCTGGTCTGCACCCTGCGGCCCCGGCGAGGCTGCAGGATTCGCTTTTGGACACGCACCACGGCATGCAGTGGCACAAACACCCCTGCTAACCGGGGCTGGTGGCGGATCCGTGCTCATGACAGCTTTTGTTAGCTAGGTCCACTCCAAGACGTGCCATTCCCGTGCAGCCAGCTGGGGCTGAAGACACCCACAGCCTCACCCGACTGGCAAAGCCTGGGGAATCACCAGGAAAACGATTGTTTTCCAGCATCGCCTTCAGCAGGGCCGCTCCGAACGGGCGAGCTGACACCAAGACTTAGGGAACGCTCGCCCCGAGGCTCTGCGCAATCCCCGGAGCTGCTGGTCCTGCCTGCCAGCAACCAGCAGCAGGGGTTTGACCCGTCTGGCAGCTAAAAGGCTGCCACGTCCAAATGTACACGGCTCCTGGCTAGCTCCTAAGAAAGCGTGCCCCGCCGAGCTGGCAAGCCAGCTCCTCAGCACGTATATATATAGCTCTGGGCCAGCCCGGCACCAGCTGGCTCTTGCTGCAGAGGGAATATTGCTATAGGATGCACAAGCACAGTGGGGCTGGAGTGGTTTCCAAGGGTAAAGAGCCCGAAGACGAGCAGGGCACGGTACGTGTACAGGACATCCGGACGGAACAGGGCACAAGGCAGGGGTACGCCAAAAGAAGAAAAAACGAGGATGACGGAAACATAAAGAGGCGCACTGCAGCGGGGCAGGATGATGCAAAATGAAAAACATAAATAAAAAAATACCCTGTCCTCAGCCTGCGTGGTCCTCAGGTCCTTCACCCCTTCCCGAACGAGGGAACTCGTGGCCAGCGAGGGAAGCAGGGTGCCCGGCACGCGTGCTGCCCCGGGAGCCCGGCTCGGCGCACGCAGCAGGCACGGCAAGCTGCTACTAGCATCCCACCCAGGAGCTGCGCGCGCCCAGCCATAATTGTGTCAGATGTTATTTACAACGGGGGAGGAGGTGTGAACAGGGCTTCCCGAGAGATTTACTCCAGCCCCGAGTGCAGTTTCACCAGGACAATCGCAGCGAACGCCAGGCAGCCTTTCCGCCCCCCCCGGGTGCTGGAGGTGGGCACGGCTTTTTGGCAGCCGAGGCGAGCAGACAGCCTGCAACTTGCCTTCTCCGGGGCGAGCCTTCGTGAGCGCCTCGTGCCTGGAGCAAAAGCTAAGGAGAGAAAAGTGCCTGCAGACAGGAGCGTTCGCAGCAAGCCGCCTTTGCTGGGGCAGGAGCGGCAAAGCGAGGAGCTTCCGTTTCGACACATTCACTCGCTGCTCTTCTTTTTACAGCTTCCTGCGGGACCCGGGCTCCAGGGTGTCACTTTGCGAAGCAAATGCCAAACGTAAAGCAAAACCCGTGCCTCCTCCATCCCTCCGGGGAGGCAGCAAACCCCAGACCCCTCATCCCATGCCTCCTGCCCTCCTGCAGCAGGACCCCAGCCCGTGCCAGCGCCTGCTCAGCCCCCCCGGCTGGTGACAGTCCCGTGCCGGCACCCCCAGCGCTGCCGCGCTCCTACGAGAGGGGCAGAGCCCTGAGGCCGTGCCTACAGTGAAGCTTACCTAACACTTTCCATTGTAAGACCCTGTTTTTAGTTCCTAACAACTTTGCCAAACTTTAACCATTTAGGCTGCGGTCCCCCATGCCAAAAGCTTTCTTCGAGCTAAATTTATTGGGAAAATTTCATCTAAAAAGGTTCAGCCATTTGCCAGAATGAGGTTAGGGAAAATATATTGTTCTTCTCAAGTTAAAAATTCTTCGACCATTTCAGTGAAATCCCCAGCACCTTCACACTTCGGAGCAGGAACCAGAAGTTTGGCAGGGGACGGCTGCGGGCTTTGGGCGTGCCTTCTGCCACCTCACTCCACCCTTACTTTGCCAAGGGGTGAAAATCGGAGTGTTAGCAGACAGCTCGCACGTGCCAGCTGAGGCAGCGGCCGGTTAATCCGCTGGGACGGCCAACAGGAGGGGAAACCAACGGAGGGAAGACAAAGGAGAGGGAGCAACAGACCGAAAAAGGGTGCTGAAGCAGCAGGAGCGAGACGATGCTGTAGCAGCGGGGCCGTACCCTGCTCTCCAGGACGCCAGCCCCAAACCAACACCCAGACGTAATGCCCTGATGGGGCAGACTCTGCCGTGGTCAATCCAGATTTCGGCGCCCAGCGAGGATCCCAGATGAGGTCAGCCTGGTTCCACGGGGGAGCTCGCTTTTCTGAAGATGATGGGAATTGCATACAAATTACACGCAAAAAAAAAAACCCAAAAACGTTAAACGAACACAAAATGGAGCATTCAGAGGTCAGGAATACGAGACCCAGAGCTGTTCTTGCAACTTCAAGTCAACCCCATCGCACTTACACACTATAAGGTAGCCCTAACGACGTATCATTTTCTTCGGCTTCAAGGTGCCATTTTCAGCTGTCACAAAATGAACGTCCCCCAGAGAAGCCCTTCCTCACGTGCTGAAACACGCGTGTCATCAGTAAGGCTGGGGACTGCAGGGAACAGCCGTGTTTTGGGGACGAAGGTGGCTCAACCAGCTTCTGCCTTCGCCTCGGTCCTGCTCTTCCAGAGGGATCCGGAACCACTTTAACCACGCTCAGCTGATGTGGCTGGGATCTGACCGTCCCTCGCTTGCTGCCTGGCCCCGGTGACACAGAGGGGATCACATTTGCAGACAACGGGCAAACGCAGCCACAACTGCAGCTAATTAGTGCTCTGCTTTGAAAATGAATGACTGCAGCCCAGGAAGGACCATGTATTTAAGGTACCTCCACCTCCTCTGTCTCGAGGTGAGCATCCCAAACCTAGAAAACCCGTTAGTTCCCTAATACCTCAGCTACCCTCTGTGCGGTTTAGAGATATCACGCCGAAAGGCATCCAAAAGGGAGATGCTTTGAGACAGAAGCCAGTGAGCTTCTGCGATCCAGTTATTGGGCCCGAAGTGTCCAGCCCTCCCTATGCTTCATGCAGCACTGAGGATAGCGATAACACTTCATCAGCGACTGCTCTAGAAAACTCCCATGGGCAGGAAAAGGAATTTTACAAGCGAAAGGACCAAAGTAAAACAGAGCATGGGATCTTTTTGCCGCGTTATCATCCCCTCTATCACAGGAGCCCTTATCTGCATCACGGCACGCCACAAGCGAGTGAAGTGCTGCAGGATGCGAGCGCTGAGGCTCGCCCTGCTCGGAGGAGCCCCCTCGCAATGGTGCGCACACGGCCACGGCCAGTCCCTGGTGGTGAACGGGGGCCACGTGCTCCTCCTGTGGAAATCTGGAAAAAAAAAAATCAGCCCAGAGCAGTGCCACGCAAAGGAAGGTTCTCAGGTGTCGAGTGAGCAATTCCCTACTGGAAGGGCTGAAACCACAGGCACAAACCCACAGCACACAGGGAAACTGTTCCAGGAAGTCTAACATCCGAGCCCCAGTATTAGAAAATATGATCTCAGCGCTCCGACGACGCGCACGCGGCCGGAGCCTCAGGTCCCCAACCACCGCGCCGACTGCAGCGCGCGCGCACGGACTATTGAGCCCCCTGCCACCGGGCTCAGCCTGGAGCAACTAAAAAGCGCTAACCTTCTACGGTCGCTAACGAGCGTAAGACGTAACGGTTTGATGCCAAATTCCTCTTTTTTCCCGTGACTTGAGATGGGATTGGCATGACCGTGAAGCTCCCCGCAGCTACCGTTGCTGCGGCGCTCCCGACGCCGCCGTCTGCGGGGAGAAGCAGCCCCGAGCTCGCCGGGCTCTGCCCCGGGCACCCCGGCACCCCCCCCGAGTTCCCGGGCCAGCGCCGCTCCGTTTCCTGCAGAGATTTGAAAACCTGTTGCAGTTCCAAAGCGAGCTTCGATTTCACTGTGACCAGCAGCTCGGAGACTCGTAGTTACTATACAGCCGAATAAAATATTTTTTCATAAATTTAACGCCAGCATGTCTGTGTTTGGAAACTTTGAAAATCCATGTTGTATGGTTTACTGCACTGGAAAAGGTGCCAACAGAGTTTCAAAGGAAGGGAAGTGTATAACTGTTTCCTTTCAAATGCATTTTCCAATGGGATCCATTGAGGGAAAAGGCTGGAACTAACTAAAACATTATTAAAAACTGTTATGAAAAGAGACAGAGAGATGGAAAAAGATAGACAAAAAGTCCAATACACAGCCGAGAGGGAGGGAGGGAGACAGGCAGCGAGAAAGGGGATATGGGCAGAAAGACACTTTGGGTGGGGAAAACGGGGCGAGACGGGGAGTTTTATCTGGCAGTCACCGTTCGTGGTTTCATATTGTTGCAGATCAATTGATCGGGACTTCAAGTGCTGCTGGCCCAGTGGCACAAGGCGAACCACAGAGTTGGCTGCAGGCGCAGCGCTCGCGAACTGCTGACCTTCAGTTTTAAAACCAAAAATATTCTTCGGGAAACAGTCACACCGGGTTCCAGGCCGGGCTGCCAAGCGCAAACAAGCACTACTAACCTGAAGCAACGCCCCGAGCCCTTACCCCGAGCAACAACCAGGACTAGTAACCTGAAGTAACTCCCGGCTCCGGTTCCACCGGCGTTAACCCAGCGTGACATGTGCGCAGGGGCTCGGCTCGGCCGCCCGCACTGAGTGGAGCGGTTCGCTCGCCAATCGCTGACACACGCCGCCGCGAGGAGATGCAGGCATCGTCCCAGACACGCCGCCGACGGGCAGCCCCCGCTCCGCACCGACCCGCTGGCCGCGCTCGAGCCGCTCCGACAAAACCCAGAAATACCCAGACGATCGGGGCCATGCGGCGCCGTCAGCCCGGGTCCCAAACCTCCACCCGAGGTCCAGGCGCAGCCCTGGGTTTGCTGCCCTAAAAGTTAAGGGGGGACCGAAAGGGGCTGGAAATGCACCTTCGGTGGAAGACCCGGTGCCCCCCCGACATCGGGAGGGGGCCGGATCCCTGCGGCCCTGCCAGGCTTCAAAGAGCCAGGCTGGGGCGGGCAGAGCTGGGCGCGAGCCTGCAGAGCTCCAGGCCCGCGGTGCTGTGGGGTGCAGTAACCGTGGGCTGTAGCGCACATGTCGAGGGATGAGGGGAAAAAAATAAACAGACAGACAAAAGAATGAGGACGCTCTGCCAATTCCAATTGTGCAGCTTTTCTTTTAAATGCTTATCAAGCTGAGAAAGAGCAGAGTTCTTGGAAAACAAGGTTTCCTTTCTTCCGATGCCAGTGTCAAACACCCTCAAGGACGGGTACAGCACAGGCGCTCGCTGCCTGCCGCCCTCCCGCAGCCGCCGTCCCGTCCCGTCCCGTCCCGTCCCAGCTGCCCCTGGAAGGGCTCGCGAGCAACGGCCCCGGCGTTTCTGGTAAAAAGATCGCTGTGCTTTTTTTTTTTTTTTTTTTTTTTTTATGAATCTCCAATCTGGCTGGGTTCAAATTATGGCCAATTACCCACCGACACTTCTCGCTAATAAAATAAATTTTTACGGGCCCTAATTACTGCTTTCGCTGAACTGCTCTACAGGAAGCCGGAGCGCTGCGGCTCTCCAGACGGCAGCAGACGGCGAAGCGAGGCACCCGCGAGCGGAGCAGCGAGTGACTCAGAGGAGACGAGAGCTGGAAGGGGGGAGAGCTCGCGCCTGGCCGGAGCTGCACCGGTCCCCAGCGCCCTGCACACAGGGCCCGTTGCGGTGTCCCCCCCGCCCCGAGGCACGGCACCCCGCTACCTGTGACGCAAGGCAGGCCTCGGGGCCGGCACCGTGGGCGCGAACCGGCGGTGAAACTGTATTTGGAAAGGGGATGACATTGTTATTTGGAAACGGGATGAAATTGTTATTTGGAAACGGCTGCACGGGTCGCGTGTGGCAGGGAGCCGTGGCTCCGGGCTGCGCCTCCCCGCGGGGCTGCGTGCCCGGGGGGACCGGCCCCCGCAGCGGGGGGACCCCGAGCAGGGAGGGAGGGAAGGCACCACCCCAGCTCGGCTCCCACCTTCGGCTCTCTGTTACAGCTACGGTTAATTGAAAGAGACAGAAGCCTAGGCCAAACCAGCAGAAATGTACAAAATTCCTCTGCAAAACGTGAAGCGTCCGGGCTCCAAGAGCCCGCTCCCAGCTCCGCGCGCGCTCCCGCTCGCCAGCGCGGCGCGGCCCCGGAGGACTTCCTGAGAATGAAAAACGAGCAGGAACCCCGGAGGTGACTGCAACCCGCAGCCCGGCCCTCCCGGCTCGAGAGCTCGCCGGCGAGCCCCGCCGCTCGGCGAGGCGGCACGGACAGTGGGGCCGCTGCCACCGGGGCCGGGGAACGGCCGGGACGCAGCGGGAGAAGCGCCGGGGCGCAGCGCGCTGCAGCCCCCGCGGCCCCGGGCTGCTGGAGTCTTTCAAAGCAGGGCTGCCACGCAGGTATCCGGGCTCGGCCGGGGAACCGCGGCTCTGCTAGATTGATTAATTTTTTTCTTTCTTAAGCGGGATTACTTTAATTTTCGAGGCCTAATGGAGTCCAGCTGCGACGGGGAGGCGAGGCTGCAGTAGTACAAAGGCAGGCCTCTCCACGCTGGTGCAAACTTGTACAACGGTCGCCGCGCACACGCACGCGCACGCACACACAAAGACCTATAAAAAGGATGCACTGCAGCGGGATATTTTTAGTCCTGACAATACAGCACTAAAAATACGACTTTGCTAATACATCACTACAGAACTATTCCCAGTGTCCATTCAGGAACGGTTTTAAAACATTTATTTTTGTTTCCTTTTGCAATGGTCAGAGAGGAGGGAGAAAATAGAAACTCATTGATAAGAGGAAACGAGAGAGACATGAAAAATTGAAAACTACCTAAAAGCTCATGGAGAGGTTTATTTTATTAGTTCTTAATAAATATCTTGCAGATTTCCTCAGGAAATACACCAGATCACATGTAAAATAGTTTGGTACTGATGTCAACTGTGTCAGCATATGAAATCTATTAGGGTGAAGCCACAGCAGGGTGATCAGCGTGCTGAAAAACTGCACGGCACTGAGGCGAGGGGGGGCGGGGGGAATCTCACGGCCCTTCCAAATTCTTCGAGAGGTAAAAAAGTCAGCCAAGACGCAGAGAGAGAGAAAAAAAGATCCCACATCCTGCTTTGCGCTGCCAGCAATGTGAAGTGCCCAGAGATTAATTCTATGTCTGGCCTGGAAATGTGACTTTAAAGCATGGAGGGAGCGGGGAGGAGGAGGAGGAGGAGGAGGAGAGAGGAACGAGAAGGCCAGGCTAACGGGGACTGGCACCGTGCCACCGACCCCCCCCTCCTCCCCTTCCCCTCCCCGAGCCATGTTTCAACGTAGACAGCAGTAAACCCCAGCAGACAGCAGCTCCGCGCGCGCTGCCAGGGCCTCGCACCAGCTGCAGCGCGTCTCGCGCTCCGCGCGCAGCCCCGGTGCAGATGGGCCCGCGAGCGGCGCTTCCGCCGCGCCTGCCTTGAAAGCCACCAGCACATGTGGCGGCGCTGCGCCGCTGCTCCCCGAGGCGGGCCGGGCACGCCGGGGGCCCCGCTGCCGGCACCGAGCGTGAGGTCTCGGCAGCCCCTCGGCTCCCCGGGCCTCGCTCCGAAGGGTTGGTGCTGTTCCCAACGCGCCTTTGGCAGCCGGCGCCTCCTCTCCGGGGCCGTGCCGTTAGCCGGAGAGCAGGCGCGGCTTACGCAAGCTTCCCCGCGCTGGGGTCCGGCGGAGAAGCGCCAAGAGTTCACGGAGGCTGGGTCAGGAGCTTGGGCGGGGGCTGCACGCCGCCGGGGGTATGGAACGAGGGACCCTAGCACGTGCTGGGGACCCGTGCCAACCGCAGGACGCGTGCCAAGGGCAGGACGGATGGCTACGTGCGCCCTCGGCACGCCGCCTGCCAGCCGGCCCCATGGCCACGTTACCACACGCCGCACCCATGGGTGCCAAACACGGCCCTTTGCTACCTGAAGCACCTCACTTCAGTGCTGTCACCCGCCTGGGGATAAACGTGCCCCACGGGCACACGCGGTCAAGAGCGGGCACTAATTGGGGGAAAATCAAAGGTCTCCGTACATGAGCCTGAGTGGGGATCACCTTCTGGCCTCAGACACACGTATAAGTAGAAACGCAGCCACGGTTGTGCTCGCTACCGACCTCGGCATTAAGGCAAGAAGAGATCCCAGCGAGCCCCTGGGGGTGCTCGCTCCCAGCCGAAGCCCACCCGGTGCCGGTACCCGCTTTGCCGAGGGGCTGTGCCCGCAGGCAGGTGGGGAGGCCAGAGCTGGCACCGACCCCGGAGGGAGAGGCTGGAGAGGAGCCCGCGGCCCCCGCTGGGCGGCCCCGGGGAGGGAGATGAACCTCACCGAGCTGGCAGGTTGCAGCTAAACCCGCGCAGGGCACGGGCACGGGGCAGGCAGCCCTCCTTGCCTACACCTGGCAGGCTATAAAACAGCCCCACAAGCTCAATCAAGAGTTTTACAACTTCACAAAGCACCATAATTAGCCTAATTATCCGACGTTCTCTCGGAGAATTAAATAGAAATACAGTAATTGACTCGGCGTTGCTTAGAAGCGCGAGGAAATCAAAGGCGCAGCGCACATTAAAGAGGCAGAAACATCTCTTTAAAAGTGAGAGGATTTCCTGTCACGGTACGAACATCTGAAGCCTCCCCAAGCCGCTGCACCTGGGGTGACCCCGCTCCCGCTCCCTCGCACCCCTCTCGCCGCACACACCAAAGCAGAGGCGAGGCAGAGCCCCAGGACAGCTGCGTCAGGCACCTCCCTTCTCGCCTCGCAGCAGGAGGACGGACGGACACTGCGTGCCAGCACTCCATTTCCTGCCTCTCCTTTCATACGGCGACGCTGCTTCTTCCCGCTTGCCGAAAAACAGGGGTTGGGTTTCGGCCCAGGCAGAGCGAGCCCGCGCCTCGGTGGCACCGCAGCGTGCGAGCCCCTCGGAGCCGAGCCCACGGGGCAGCGGCCCTGCTCCGACTTGCCGTCGGGCGGCAGGAGCTTGGCTGGGAAGCAGACTCGGGCTTTGTGCTTACGAATCGTTTCCCTCCCTCTGTTGCCCTGAAACGAGAGCCCGGTGTCGCCCTGCCGTTTGGTGGAACCGCTTCGGGGGCGGGCAGGCCGGGCACAAGCCCCCCCCCGGTGCGTCCAGCTGACGCCGCTCCCCGGGGACTTGCGCCGCGCTCGGGCTGGAGGGCAGGACTGGAGAGTCTGACACACGGGCGGGCGCTCGGTTTCGCTGGAAACCTTCCCCTTCCCTGCCACAAAAGCCTCGCTCGATCTCTTGCCTCCGAAGCCGACGGCGAGATTGCAGAAACCTGAACTGCAAGTGGAAATTCCCTGCCGCGCGCTGCGCAGCGCAGCTCCTGCTGGCACTGGTGGCAGGGGGAAAAAACGTCACGTGGGCTCTGCACACACGGCTCGCTGAGGAGTCTTGCATCAGAGGGCAGAAGCCAGCAGCCAGGAAAATAACTCCAATTACGGTAAATAAATCCCCAAATATGTGACAATTTGCCTTTTAAACAGGAAACAGAGGGGAATAAGCAAAGGAAGACTTTGGTCTAAACATTGCTGCCACCAGCCTCAAGAGCCCAAGAGCGAGGCTCTGAAGACACGTCTGGGCCAAAAGCGTTTTACCTGGGCTTTTCTGATGTGTTTCAAAGGCTGAGACAGCTTCCTTCCCCCAAAGGAAAGGCGCCTGCAGTTCCCGGCAGCTGTGCCAACCTCCAGCTCTCCAAGCACTCGGAGGAGCAGCCCTGGAGGGACAGCTACCACCCTCCGGACACGTGCGTGACCCTCGCAGGGCTCCGTGTGAGCGACAGCCCGGCGCGGCACAGGAAACGTGCGCTGCGCGGTCACGCACACCCGCACCACGTCAGCGCTGCTCTCCCGCTCACGTGGCGGAGCCTGGGCACGGCCAGGAACAGCCGTGGGCAGCTGATGGAGTGTAAAAGCCCTGTGCGCACACGCAGAGAGCTCTCCGTACCTGCGTGCTCTCGAGAGCCTCCACGGGAGCACAGGGGAGGCCGACGGAGACCAGGCCCAGGCGCTCCTCCTCCGGGTTTCCTCCTCCCCTGCTTCCACGCTCGGACCTGAGGCAAACGAGAAGAGCAGCGCCACGAAGGGAGGGGAAGGACGAATTTAACGACCGGTTCCTCCAGGCTTAAAGGCCTTGGGAAGCATTATGTCTCAACAACACCTCGCTAAAGCCAGAGCCAGGCACTCTCGCAGGGAAACGGCATGCCGGGGCTGCCAGGTGCACGCTCGTCATCTCGGGACAGACGCTTCAGCCCGCGCTTGCCGCACGACGACCCCTCAGAAAGCCAATTAGAAAACCCCCTTGCACCGAGGGGGCCGCGTTCCCATTACAAAACCCAGGCCCCAGGCAGGCGGAGGGCCCTCGGGCTCCCAACGGCACCCGCAGCGGCAGCTCAGCCCCCCAAGACGCAGCCCCCAGCAGTCCCCCCCCTCCGTGCCGTGCCCCGAACTGCCGCAGCCCACGGAGCTGTCAGCTCCACGGGGCCGGCCGCCCTCCGGTGAAGCGCACGTTTGCCACGCGAGGAGGCAAACTATGAGAAAATGACTCAGTTCTGCTCCCCAGACAGGGGAAGATCAAGTTGCTGCTTCTGCTATCTACAGCCTGAGGTTTATTACGCTTTGTTTTGTGCCTAATTTTAAAACTCCACCAAACCAAGGCAGCCGTCCACAGCACTGCTTTATTTTTAAACGCACTCAGATGCGCTGGACTCCCTTGTGATCGACTCCCAGCACCTTCTGCCTGCTCCAACATGCACGATGTGGTTAGAGCCTCAAGAGAGGCCATTGAGATGTGGCTGCAGCAGCAGAGCGCTGCAGGCTTCCGCCGAGCCTTTTTCTGACGCTGCAGTGAGCTCTGAGCAAAGCTGGGCTCCAGCCATCGGAAACCAAACCAGGACCATGAGGATGGTCAGAGACGAGGCCCGGTTCTGCCGCCGAGGGCAGACACCGCCAGCTTCTGCAGCGTCTCCGGGGATATTTTAAGGGTTTACGCTTTAGCTCGTAAGGCCGAGCAGCTGCGGTCAGCAAAGCGAAACGTGCTCCGCTCCGTGCGCGGCGGCAGGACAGCAGTGGAGCAGCCGCTTGTAAGAAGCACGGGCTGAATTTGGGGGGGTCCTTCGGGGTCGGTGCGTCCCCTGCAGCCAGGCTGGGGTGCTGAACATACGTGGCAGGAGCAGGAAGGGAACCCTGCGCCTGCTAGAAGCTGCAGTTGACGCCCGCCGACCTGGGGATCCTTTTCACGTCTACCAAAAAGACTCGGGCAAGATCAACGTCAGGTTTTCGGCCAAGGAGGGCTGCGCACGGCACCGAACCCTTGCAAAAACTATAGTTAGTGGACGCTCAAACACGTAACGACGGCTCTGCGTTAGGCAGGCAGCGTTTCTGTTCCGCGGGGCCTGTGCGGTGCCGACCTACTCGACACTGCTGCGATGACACCGCAATGAAGCCGTACCGGGGAGCAGCGCACAATCCTCCCTTCCTTCACCAGCCTTTAGAGCTCCCCCGGCCAACCTCGCCTCGGACAGCACAGCAGACCTTGTCCTCCCGCAGAGGCAGCCCCAGCAGGGCTGCAAGCGAAGCCCAACCCGACCCCGGCCGCCTCCACAAACCCTCCTCGCGCCCCCCCCGTGCGCCCCGGCAGCAGGAGTGCCGCCCCAGCCGCAGCTTTCCGTGGCCAGCCTTCGCCGAAACAGCCCCGCTTTGGGCAGCAAGGCCGGCTGCCTGCTCGCTCCTCGGCCAGAACCTCGCCGTGCCTCCGCGCCCCGACTCTGCTCGGCCCCGGGGGACGCGACTTCACTCCCGGCATGTGCTGAGGATGCACATATGGCGTTGTTCCCCCCCCCCCCCCCCGCCCCCCGCCTCTTCCACCTAAGCCCGACCTCCCTAACAAACTCCACGCAGCGCAACGCGACGGGCCCGAGAGTGCCAGAAGGCATCCAGGTGCTGCAGCCTGATGCTTCGCACCCGCGGCCAGGCAAATTTGCCGGGATTTCCGGGAAGTGTCTCTAGGGTGCCCCGCGCTGCGCCCCCACTTTGGTGCGCGCTCGTCAGGAATGCGGGCCCGTCGGGGGCGAGGGGGGGGGTGGAGAGGGGAAGTTATTCTGGTGGTGGCCTATGAATAACATCCAGTGATTTATAGGAAGTATAATCCAATAATACAGTAAAATAAAACAGTGTGTCTGAGATGGGTTTGATTCCAGGAATTATAAAACAAATTATTAAAGAGAGAGAGAAAGAAAAAAAAAAAGAAAAAAAAAAAAGCCTCAGAGAGGCCAGATCGGAGTAAATTGGGCACAGATGGGCTGGGAGGGGGTTTCTCCCTCTCCCCTCACCGAGATGCCCCTGCCGCAAGCACGGCTTCAATTAGTCCTTTCAGAAACCAGAGTTTTATTTCCCCAAATTACAGAATTAAAAAAAAATTAAAATTCTCGGAGTGTTTGTGGTCGGGATAAAGGGATCCAAAGCTTCTCTGCAACTTGATTGTGCAGATGGCTACCAAACTGTTAAAAGGGCCACCCCGTGAAGGGCCCGCCCCAGCTGCAGCCCAGGATAGCCCCAAAACCTCAGGAGTCACCGACCTCCCCCGACAGAGCGCTCTAGCGACCGCACGGCCCTGCCACGCGGAGCACCCACGTCTCTCTGCCTCCTTCCCGTGGCTGGGCATCCTCGCCGCCCAGGGTCAAGGTCCCCAGGCTGCTTTTTCGCACCTCCACCGCTCCTGCCACGAGCGGAGGCAGAGCTTGCCGCGCGTCCCCGCGGACAACGGGGCGGTCGGGCTCACCGGGAGGAACGCGCGGCTCGGTGCCGCACCGCGGGGGGAACGCTTCATGTGGGAAGTCTTCGGCTTCCTCTGTCAGAGAAAACAACAGCCCCGAGCCATCTCCCGGGGTCTTCCCAGCGCTGCCTGGCTGCTCACAGGCAGCCGCGACCGGCTCCAGCGCGCCCGGCTCTGCTCCGGTGGGATGAACGCGGCTCCGGCGCTCACGGAGCCGGCACCTGCATGGGAGGAGGCCGTGAAATGCCACGCGCTGGTCACAGCTGGGTGCGGCTGGCTCTGAAAAGGGTTGAAACACCCCGCTGCGCCCCAACAAGTCAGCCCGTCGGATGAGCAACGGGACATCTTGCAAAGGCAGATTTAGGGAAAGGGTAGCCGCAAGCAACGAGGAGCACGGAGACGTTATTGCAGACACAGTGATGTAGGAAACCAACGCCAGGGCAAAGGAAAATGAGTAAAAGGCAAAGAGCAGATAGAAACCGCTGCCCACAAGTCTCCAAGCTCCTGTGCTGCCTGCTGCTCCACTGAAAAATTGGGACAGGCCGAGCATAATGCGCAGAGAGAACGGGGGAAGCTGATACCAAGAAAGGGGCCGGGTAGGTGTGAGGCATTAAGTCCAAGGAAAAAGAAAAGTGTTTGCTTAAGTGTTTGATTGTTAATGCTTCCTTTTTTTCAATTCCCAAACCAGTGCTCAGAAATGTGTGTCAACTGGCAGGACGTTAAATCACGCCAAAATTCCCCACGCCACGAGCGCCTTGCCCACCCCACCACCCCACGGCTGCTCGCGGCACCCCCGGATCCCAGCACGAGGAACTCATCAGAAAACAGACACGGGGCAAGCCTGCGAGTTTCTCAGGAGCAGCAGCTGTGGCTCCAGAGACCTGGAAATACATGGGAGGAGAGGGAGGGGAGCACATACCCCACGAGATATCTACCCCCGGACAGCAGGGAAAAAAGAGGCTCTCAGACAGACCTCCCTCGCTGGCCCCAAACCCCCAGGATCTCCTCCTGCTACCGCGAGCTCGCAGCTGAAGGTCAGACAGGCACATGCGCTGGGAAGGCCACAGCCACGCTCCGGTCCCAGATTCGCGGGAGGATTTCGGTAGGAGGGGATCTCTGGAGGTCGCTCGGTCCAACTGCAGAGCTCGATCCAGCTCCGCAGAGCTCGGGCGGCCGAGCCCTGAGTGCAGCGAGCGCTGCTCGCGGCTCCCCACCGAGGCTCCCCGGCAGCCGGGACGCAGGCAGGGCAGGGGAGCGCTGCCCCGCGCCCTCCACACGCTGGGGTCGGCCCCCTCGCGCCCGCTGCCGCTGCTGCCCGTGCGGCTGCAGCCCGGCGAGGTGACTCGTGTGCTGGGAAACGGGAGCCCGCACCTTCCCGACAGCCGTGCCTGCTGCCTGCTCCGCTCGGACCCCTGCCCGCAGCAACCCACGCACCGGGGCAGGAGCCAACGCCCTTCCCTCTCCCCCTGTGCTGGGCACTCGGTAATAATTCAGCAAACTTTCCTGCTCGCCTTTTAAACTCCAGGCTCTTTGCTTTCTGCTTTTTTTTTTTTTTCCCTCTTCCGCACCCAGCTCCCAGCACTTCTCAGTATCACGGCGTCGGCACCGAGCCCGAGCTGGGCTCTGCCAGCACTCAGCGCACGAGCGCTCGGAGACCACCAGAGCATTTGCGCTGACAACAGAATTTGCTTTGCCAACAATATTCTTAGCAATGTTTTAGGGTCACCAGAGCAAGGAGCCCTCGGGGAAATCCTTTAAGGGCACGAAGCCTCAGCTGGCAGCCGCCGTGCCATCGGACCTGCAGGCATTTCATGACCACCACCACCTGCTCCGCGCGCGGTCTGCAGGTCCCCAGCAGGAACGAGTTTTGCTTTTCTCTCGAGATCAGAAAGCTGGGAGCAGCTGGCAACTACTCACCCGGGAGGCAGGAAACTCCGAGAATACTTATTTTTCACATGAGATAAAAAGTGCTCCCTTTCTGTCACTCACTCACTCACATCCATGGCTCGGCTGCGGATGGAAGAGCCGAGCCCAGTGGTCTGAGAGCTGGGATCGCTTCCAGCTCTGCCACGGGGGCTTGCTGCACGGCCCAGACAGATTTCTTCCTCTCCTTACCACCCGCTTCTGTCTGCAGCACAGACACGGCTATTAATATACCTACCGGGGGGCTGCGCGGAGGCATTGCTCATAATCGTAAAGCACTTTGCAGCTCAAACATAAACACGCCGTTGCCGGTTGGCACACGGCAGGAAGGAGGGCAAGTCCTCGTACGAGGGCTGCCGGCTCACCCAGGGCTTCCCCCGCCTGAGGAAGGTTCCTGCGAGGCGGGCCGGGCACCCAGCACGGGGATCTGCACGTCCCAGCCCTCCTGCTGCTGCCAGCTCGCTCCATGCGCTGACCTCAGCCCCCGGCCAGCGGTCTGACAAGTGGCCAAGTGGCTCACGAGGGAGAAACCTTCCAGCAGCAGCTCCTTGGGGCTCCGCCGCATCGCCCACGCGCCGGCTTTGACTGAAGGCCATCAGCTGGAGGCTTCCACCTTTGGGATCCAGCCCCTAAGCCGCTGGTGTGCCCGACGCTGCCTCCTCCCAGCCGGGGAGCGCGGCCCCAGCCCTGCTCCCAAACGCGTGGCGCGGGCTGAGCCAGGCACCGGCTGCCGGGCAGGGACGGACACATCCCCTGGAGGCACAATTCCAAGCCCAGTGGAAGGGCTTCTGCTTTGGTGGCATCACAGCACAAACCCAACAACAGCAGGGACCACGCAGAGCCCCCTGGGCGATACTGGACGTGCTTCGTCCTCCGGGTGCCTTACCGTGGGGCGCAGCCTCCAGCCCAGCAGCTCCCATCGCACGGCTCTGCTGCCCGCCTGGATGGACGCAGTGGCAGGCAGCGCCGCTCTCCCAACAGCCAAAACCTCCCAGATCCTCCCAGCCCTCTGGGTGCCAGCGTGGGCACTGAGCAGGGCCCAAGCTAACTGCGGGGAAGGCAGAGCCGAAAAACGGAGCCCTCCGTCTGTGCCTGCTGACTCAGGCTCCAGGGAGGCGCAGCGCCTCCTCACCGCACCGTGTTACACACCTCACCGAGGCCCTTCTGTACAGGCCAGGGCTCTTTCGCTGTCCCTGCACACGCCGACACCCTCAGGCATCCACTCTGCTTCCCCATCAGATGCGTAATTCCCCCCCCACCCTCATCCAGGAGCAGCCTGACCCTACAAAGAGCGGCCGCTCCCCAGGCCCGGGCTCCCTTCGAGCAGCACGTGGTACCTTTGGGCTGGGAGTTGTACACCGCAAACATGTTGATTGCCACGAGCTGGAGCATGCGGGTGCTTCCGATGGGAGGAGGGCTGTGCTGCAGCAGGACCTGGAACTCCCTCAGGACCTCTTCGGCCACCGCAGGGAACGTCTCCATCCTGCAGGGAGAGAGAGAGGCTGGAGAACGCAGGCTATGCCCCGGGGCCGGTGGCACAGCTCCCTTCGTGCCACCTTTCCCCGAGGAACGGGGACCCCTCCAGCTGTCGGGGGGCTGCCTCCCGTCCCAGAGCCGCGGGGAATCACCGCCTCGCAGCGAAGGTGCAGGCGGTGCGAGGGAGACAGCCGAAGCCTTCCTCGGAGAGGGCAGCGAGGGATTGCTCTGTAACTGACAGGCAGCATTCCTTTGGCAGGAAAACGCGGCCTTTATGAGTCATTTCTGACCAACCATTTTTTTCTACTGACTTCTACCAAGCCGGGAGGGGTGCCAAGAGGCTCACTTGGACCAGGAGCAGCCCATGGGACAGAAACCTAGGCTGCAGCGAGCTGCACACACTGGTGCCACATTGCGGATGTGGCAGCTCCAGTGCCTTGAGCTCTGGCCAGAGCACGCTTCCTCCAGTGCCTGTCCCGCTCGCTCGGGACAGGACCCCACAAGAGCCCCAAGCTCCACGCTCCCAGCACGGTGACCGGAGTCCTTAAATCCTCACCGCTCGGAGCCCTGCTTCGCCCAGGGGACAGCAATTTGCAGATGAACACCCAGCCCCGGCTGGCTGCTGCTAACGCCAGTGCCGCAGCTGGGCCCCGCAGCGCTGCGAGCGCTCCTCGGGACACGGCAGTGCCACGGCCGGGGACGGGGTGAGCTTTCAGCGCCGCTCACAAGCGCCCGTGGAAACGTGACACGTTTATCCTGCTCTTCATCTGGCGTCGCCGAGGGAATCGGCTGAGGTTACACAGCAGAGCTGATGGATCCCCAGCAATCCCCCAGATGAACTGGGGTCAAAAACCAAACCGGTTGCAAAGAAGAGCACAGGCGGGCCGCAAAAATCACTGCCACGTGGCTGCCCACAACAGCCCTCCCCCGAGACCTCACCTGGTATCCCACAAAGGCATCTTTATCATCGAGAAGCTGCCAAAGGCTTTGTAAATTAGTGGGGGAGGGAAAAAAAAAAAAAAAGGCTCTCCCATCCCGTTGCCTCTGCTGAGCTTGCTCCAGACCCGCCAGGAACGAACGCTGCTCTGGCAGCAAGTGCCCGCTCCAGCGATCGGCAACACTGAACTCGGGTGCCCCAAAACGGGAGGGAGGGAGCCCAAACCTGCGGCGGGTAAGGCGTCTGGAGCCAGGGCAGGCAACCTCAGGGGCCTCCATAGCAATTTCCTCTGTCTTTCCCCCGAGAGATGCAGATCTTGTGATATCAGCACGCTACAGGCTGGATTAGCGAGCCGCTTCTGGTAAGCCACATGGGCAATTCTGCTGGGCTTCCCCAACAGACTTTCAGGACAGTAATAGGCTCTATTTTTAAAGACAGAAATGGCTTTCTTCTTAACCATATTTCACAGCTGCCTTTCGACAGCCGGTTCTACGTGGCAGCAGGGGTACCCTCTCCCCTGGCACCGTGTGCTGGAGCGGTTCAAGGCCCCCGTGACATCCCCACGAACACGGGTTGTAACGAACTCGTGCTCTGGAGCTGGGCAGGACGGAGCGGCTCCGCCAGCACAGAAGTGCTGCTCCCCCTCGAAGAGGCAACTTCCCTGGGCTTGGGGCGCAGCCAGGCAATTAGAGCAAACCGATCGCTTCGGAAAACTTCCTAATTTTGAGAAATCTCAGCCCCCAGCCAGCACGGCCAGCAACATCCTCCTAGAGCGGACGGGACACCAGGGCCGGAGGAGCCCTTTGCAGGACGGGTTGTTAGCGAGGAGATGAAGGTTAGCGCCACGGAATAACAACCAGAAGAAGTTGTGAGGGCTTCCTCAGCCCCGCCAGCTGTGCTCCGATACCGCCGCACATCTGGAGCGGCACGCGGTAACCCCACTGAGCTCAGAACCGGCAGGTCAAGAACAGAGCGGAAGCTTTTAATAAACTGCTTACCTGTGGTTTTAGGAGCAAAAGAGCCCGATCACTACATCAGCAGCTCTTCCCTACTTTTTACGGATAACTGACTATAGATCCTGCCCAGAGAGGACTCAGCTAGTCCTCACCTTTTACCTATATCGAGCACGGAAGCTATTTAGCAGGGCTGGACGATTTCTCTTCCTGTGTCATGGTATTACTTTCTAGTTCCCTTCTAAGTACTTGAGGGGATATTCTGCCATTAAACATCCTTGGGTTTTCTAAATGACTGTCCTGGGAAGCAACCGCCTCAAAAGCTGCATCTTAATTTCACAAAAGTCTCGGGAGCCAAATGTGCAAGCAATCACTGCAACATCCCCACTAATCCCCCTGCTGGCACGCATTCAGCCCGGAGCTCGGCCGCGAGCGTGGCCCGGCGGAGCCGAGCACCAGCAGCTCCCTGGACGCTCTGCCCTGCAGCACAGACGCGCTGCGATCCCCAAACCTTTCACGGGCTCTCGCAGCTTTCCTCCCGATTTCCCGCGGGCGGGAGGAGGACAACGAGTGCTGCCTCCTCGCTGCAGGCCGGCCTGCTGCCCCCAGGCAGGCAACGAGGGCTGTGCGATTCAGGGAGAGATCCACAGCCAGTGGATCGCTCTCCCCGTCTCCCTCGGCCACTTGGCTCTCCAGCGGGTTGTCCAGCGCTGCCCCCGCTTCGTTGCTTTATGAAGGGTGCAAAGTCAAGGACGTGCCCCCCTGAGGAGCCGTCCCAGGGAGCGCACCGTGTGGAACAAGTGCCACGGCTTTAGGGTGCGCGACGGGGTTGGGGCTGGCGTCCTGCACCCTCTGCTTCCCCTCTCCCAGGAGGGAAGGGGACAGGGCCCCCTCCGACACCTGACTCCGCCTGCGGAGCGGGGACAGCTCCGTGGAAGCCTGCGGGCTGAGCTCTGCTCGCCGGGTCAGAAGGATGTCCCCCGGGCTGGGCCCGCAGCCCAGGCCTGGATCAGGCTCGCTTTGCTTCAAGGAGAGCTCTCAATTATTCGAAACCAGCTTACGACAGGCGCGGCCAAGGGGGCACTTCGTGTAAACCCCTTCCCACAGCTCTCAGCTGCGAGGCTTCCCCCGAAATGGCAGCGAGGAGACGAAGGGCGAAGCCGGTCCCGATGTGCTGCGGACCCTCCTGCACCCTCCTGCCCCCAGAGCCCCCTGCCCGCCAGCTGAGGGTGGCGGCAGTGGGAAACGAGAGGGAAACTCCCGAGATTAACGGGGAGGGAGCACGGTTTGGGGCCAGGAGAGGGAGAAAACAGCCTCCGGTCCCGCCCGTGAGCGGATCCGCTGGCTGAGCTCAGCCTCTGCCAGAGGGTCCTGGTGCACCAGCAGGATCAGGCCTTGAGGTGGGGGAAGAAAAAGCCCCAACAATAACCAGCGTGGACCGGAGGGCGGGTAAGGAGAATAGGAACCAGGAGGCTAGGCCTGCAAGAATTCACACCCTGTGCCCTCAGCTCCAAACACAGCTTAGTTGCTAACAATATTAAATTCCAAAAAGACTTGTAATGTAGGAAAATAAAATAAACATCCTGCACACTTACCCAATCCTGGTAAACAGCTTCCCATGGGCATGGAGAAAACTGAGGATGAACCTTTTGTTCAGCTGCATGGGAAAAAAAAAAAGAGAGAGAGAGAGAGGAGAAAACAATTAAACTCTCTCCGATTTCCTGTGAATTAAGAATGTCCCCAGTGACAGAAGAACCTGGCCTGGATACTGGGGGTGGCACTGGAGATGGGAACCAAATGGACATGCCCGAACTCTTACAAACATCATGCATGCAGGCGAGGGCAAGTGCCAAACAGCTGGATGCGGAGCGGGGAGAGGGCGGTGGAGACACAGCACCCTCTGCCGGGACCTGGGTGCTCGCAGCAGCCCGGCTGGGCTCAGCGCCGCCAGCCCCAGGCACGGCGCAGCTCCGCGCCCTCGCCGGGACCCAGCAGCTTCTGCGAAGGGTGTCCCAGGGCACGGCGCTGCCAGCCGGTGGGGGAAAGAAACAGAAATACGGAAGCGACGCGGTCGGTGCTCAGGTTGGCACAGAGCTGAGGGCAGCCCCCGGTCGGGGCACGGAGGGAAATGCTCACAAAGCTCAGCAGCAGAGCCCGGAGCGCTTCTCTGTGCCGTGCCGGGGCAGCTTTCGGAAGCGAGGGGTTTTGGGGTGATGCTGTGCCCTTGCATTTAGCCCCAGCCTTAGGCAAAGGCAGAGAGGGAGCCTGAGTTTGGATTTATCAGAAAAGCCCCTGCAGCACCGAGCCTGGGGCAGGGCTCATTAGTTCTCTTGTGAGCAGGTGGAGCAGCGTGGAGCTGAGTGGATGCAGGGAAAAGTCCAAAGCACGTGGCATAAAGGCAGCTTCCTGCCCCACTCGGGTCCGATAACACCAAAATCTAACCGAAATAAATGCTTTCCGCCACTCGAAGCCACCTCTGCTAGCTCAGCAGCACTCTGGGCTTTCCCCATCCTTATCTGAACAGCTCTGAAGAAGGCTGGGGGTGGTACAAAGTCACTTTGCTCGGCCCTGGAGGTGGCTGTGTCGCCCTAGGGATGGCCTGGCCTCTCTCTTACCTTCTCCGCCACGAGAAGCTTCCAGCTAGCACCCACCCGCCTGCACGGCCTCACTGCCGTGACAAAAGCCAGGCTCCGAGCCCTGCTGACCGGCAGCGGCCCGGGTCCAAATGCTGCAGCTCCGCTCCCATTCGTGCCAGGATTTGTCACCCTGAACCCCTCTGCTTCCACTTGAGGGGGAATCAGGAGCGCGGAGAGAGGAGCAGGACAGCAGGAAGGGCTTCGGCAGTGCCAGCCACGTGCCGGGACGCTGCCGAGGCTCCAGCAGGCGGCACGGGCTGCCCTTGCCCTGGAGCTCCTCCTGCCTGGGGTGCGGAGCTGCCCAGCTCACGCCGTTACCCACGCGAGCCGCTCCGCGCGGCGCGACTGCTCGCCCCGGTGTAATGAACCCGCGCTGCGCTCCCCGAGGACCCGTGCGGGAGGAGGATGCCCCGCTGCAGAGCCGCTCCTGGGCCATGTGCGAGTTTCAACATAAAGCCTGCCTCATAAAACAAGCCAGACCAATTAAACTGGCCCCCGCAGCAAGGGGTTCTTGCTTGCTCGCTATTTTACTGCTGCCCTAAAGAGCCCTTTCCGCTGGAACCTGACTTTATTTGCCACCATTTTATTAACTCTGCAGATGAAAACCCAAAGAGGCCGGGGAACAGTGGGACGGCAGAGCAAAGCCCTCGCTCGCTTTGCCGGCCAGGTTTGGACGGCTGCTTCTCCACCACCCTCTTTAAGACACCAAGGCAGCTCAGAGCTCGAAACCGTTAACGTTTTCCTTCGGGCGACGCCCCGTGGAGGTGGAAAGCTGGTTCGTGACCGGCTCCGCGGCTCCAGCTGCTATCAGGCACCCCGAGAGCTGCAGCCAGCTCCCAGCCCCGAGCTCAGGTGCAGGAGCCCGGCGGTGAGCAGCGCTCTCCCCCTGCTCTCTTGCAGGCTGCAGGAGCTGCAAGAGGGGCACCGTCAGCTCCGTGCTCCTCGGTGAGGGGATGTGGGAAAGAGACGCTGCCTCCACCAACACCCAGGGCCCCGGCCTGACCCGGGAAAGCCCACGGCAAGGCTGACGGGCAGGTGGCATGCAGGGGAAATAAGAAACAAGGGCAGCAGTTCACCTCCAAGGCCCACGTTCAGCCCACAGCCTCGGGAGCGCTCACCCTGCAATCCCTGCAGCCCTTTACTGGCAGCGGGGGAGTACCAAAACTCCCCACCCTGAATGGAAAGTGACGCCCACGGAGGGACACGCACAGAGGCACCCGGCTCCGGGAGGGCTGGGCAGGACCCGGCTGCACCCAAACCTTCTCGGAGGGAGCTCCAAGCTCGGCTTTTTCACCTGCAATGCCGAGCACTAAGCGGTCACGCAGCACAGGACCCGGTGCTGGGACGTACACTGGTGCATGTAGCGTTTATTTTTTAGGAGGAAGCAGGATACCTGCCTCTGGGAAAGAAGCAGGTTTCGTGCCTCCTGCCAACTTTAGCATGAACCCAGCAAGCCCGGGCCGAGCCCTGTGCGCCCCGGCACCGTGGCATCGTGAGCAGGCACCTTTCGTGCTTCTTTCATCCCTTTTTTCTCTCACAGCCTCGAGGTTTTGATGAGCTCATCGCTTAACTTTGGACCTTTCATCTCCGAGTTCACGCGAGGGCCACGGGCTGCTTTGACTGGGCTTTTTCTCCGAATGACTCGTCCTGGAGTGACTCACCTGCCCCTCAGCCTCCGGGAGCCGAGCGCCGCTTCTCACGGCGAGAGGGAAACGGCGACTTCCACTCAGCGGCGCGGGGCAGGGAGGAGGAAGTCCCGCCGCCCGCCGTTCTGCATTTGGCGGAGAGAAACGCTTCCCCGAAGCCCTGCTGCCACGCTCCTGACCCCGGTACTGGAAGGGGAGACCCGCAACGACCGCCTGGCTTCATCTGAGCTCGGCCCCGTCCAAAAGGCTTCCCAAGAACGGTCCCCGTGTGGATGCCAGGGGAACACAGAGCTCCCCGTGGGCAGCTTTGTTCCCTGGGCCGGGGAAACAAACCTGGCTAGTCCCCGCTGGGCGCTTGGGAAGAGCCCACCAGACCAAGCAAAGCTTACACAACACGAAACGATGTCAGAAAACGGACTCTGTCCCTTCCAGCCGAAGGGCGGGCATCACCGATATGGAAGTTATGAGCATATAGCGAAGGCATTAGTTATAAAAACAAACCAGCTGTCAAGAAGAAGAAGGGGTCCCTGCACACAGTAGTGCCTGAAGCTGAAAACAGCTGTTTCGGCTGTCATGAGTCAGCATGTGCAGACAGACTAAATCCACCTGGGAAGAGGCAACCTCACCAGAGGAAGCAACCCGCTGCTGCTCGGGGAGCATTCACACGCCGCAGCGCCAACCGAACTGGATTTGTTGCCATGGACGAAATCAACAGTGACTAACAAACCGCTCGCCGAGCGGCTCGGAGCACAGACAGCAACGGCCCTGGAACAGGCAAGCTCGAATCCCGGGGAGGCCACGGGGAGTACGTCCTGACAGCACGCAGACCAGAGGCGGTCGGGCAGCTCAAGGAGAGGTTTGGTCGCGGCTCGAGCCAGGGAAGAAGAAAAGCGAGAGCCGACCTCGAGAGACTCCGCGCCGAGCGAAACGGGTCGAAAATGTGTCTCCCACCCCAGTGCAGAAACACAGGAAATGCCAGCGGGGTGCACAGGAAAAGGAGCGCCACGGAGCTGAGCTCCCGTGCTTGAACCCGGCACGGACCCGCTTGGCTCCCCGCGGGGAGCGCGCCGAGCTTTGGCACCTGAGCATCGGTCCCAGCTGCGAAGGAGGCACCAAATAAGGGAAGGATTCTGGAGCCGCGACTCCTGGGGAAAAAACCGTTTCAAGTTAAAAATTGTTACTTCAGGTTTGGAAGTAAATTTCAGGATCTGGTCTTTATCAAGCGAGGCAAACTTTCTTCAACATCAGCAAAGCATCTGCGGAGCAGAAAGCGGTGTCAGAGTCAAAATAGGCTGCAAAAGACAAGTCCATTAATCAAGAGACCAGATGCAGAAGTGCCTGTAACAAACGCGCTGTCTCCACTGGAGTGGAAGGGACTGGAGCACAGCGGGGCGTTCTCCTAAGTCTCGGGGTATCCTCAGTGACAAGGGGTTGGGATACAGACCACAGAGCCACGCAGTTCGGCTCCAAAACACGTACCACACTCGTCCCAAATATTTTCGGGGTTTCTTGGGCAGCCAGGCTTTTCCAGGCACAGCTTCCTAGCTGGGAATGGTGTGAAATAACATCCAGGCACCCAAACCATGCCATATTGTCTCTCCCAGCTCAGGGGCTGGATACGCCACGTTACATACGAAGATTATTTCCCTCTCCCCCTTCCCTGCTACACGCCGACCCAGCCCAAGGGCAGCAGCGGGGCCGTTATCTCCCCCGGAGGCGGCCCTACAAGGAGCCCGAGCCTTTCCCCACGCCGTGCCTAACCTGCACGGTTCTGGCGGAGCTCTCTGGGGCTCCATCTCACTGAATCAGCACCCAGCACGGAGAGCGAGCTTCCCAGACAGCCCAGGATGCTGCAGCGGGCTTCACTGGCAAGGCACCAGGAGGTTTTCACTGCTGCAGGTGCAATTATAACAGCGTGCCGGTGGAAAGCGCGTTGTGCAAACGGCTGTCTACATAAAGGGGCTATCAGGGATGGCTGGCTTCTTTTGCCGGATTTACGAGATAGCTACAGAGCTGTGGGCAAATTCCAGCTGGGCTAATTAGCATAATAATTCCTCTTTGTGCACTACCTGCAGCCACGAATGGATACAGAGCTGCCTTTGCTGCTCCTCGCCACGTGTTCCAGTGCAGGTTTCTGTTCAGCAGTTGCAATGCCCTGCCCTGAACTAGGTTCATTTTTGTAGCGACAGAAGCAATTCCAGGGAGAATCCCCATACTTAACGCGAGACACTGCACGAATGTAAAATCCAATTTACTACGGCATGGAAAAAAGAGGGAATCCTGATGTCTCGTGGCCTCGAGGCTAAAGAAATTCATTTACAGGTAAAGAAAACTTGATGCACTCCTACAGCTTCCTGATCTTGTGGACTGCAGCAACTCCAGGACACATCTCATGGCTGTAAAAGTCACAAGTCAGCATCCCGGCAAGACAAAGAGAGGCATTTGGGAAGCCCTTCATCAAAAGCAGGTGAAATGAGAAACATAAGCAAGAAAAGCGCGCACTTCAGTAATGTAAAATCAAGCAGCGGTGACTTCACCGGCTCTGAAATAAATATCTGGCCTATGCGGACGTTTAACGTGATTTAGTAATGAAGCTATTAGCAGGACTTTCAGTTTAAGGAAAACGGGTCAAATGGAATATTTACACGCATGCGATTTCCTCTTCAGCCACACTTGTAACCTAAGCTGCTTGTAAAGCATTTAAATTAGTAATATGCAGCATTCCTGAAAAAATATTAGACTAAACACCCTACATCAAAATTAAATAAAACCTGATTGAGTTAACATCTTAAAAAGCAGCGGTCTTCAGGGAACCCTCACTGAACCGGGTGGAAGGAGATTGGTGGAGCCTCACTGGCAGCGTTTTTATCGACAAACTGAAAGTAAATTCGATCGTCCGCCCGCCTGAGACACAAAAGGAACGATAAGCAAGGATGGCTGCAGCGCATTCCCACAAGGTTATTACAATCATTTCACAATCTGAGATTTTCCGACATCAAATGCCACGTTACGCATCTGGGGTCATGGAAAGTATGCCTCCAGGAAACTGAGCCCGAGGCAGCTTCTCCATTAAGGCTCGAGGGACTGCAGAGGCTAACCTCCCGGTGCAGCGCCGGCAGAAGGGATAGGGTGCTCAGACGAGCAGACAGCAGGCACCGGGCAGCACATTTCCATCTATACACGGCGCTGGCGAGACCGACGCTGAAATACCGCACCCAGTTCTAGCGCCCTGATTTTAGAAAAAAAGATGCTGAAAAAACTGGAAAAGGTCCAAAAGCCAGCCGTAAAAGTGATTTCAAAGGCTAGAAATAACGCCTTGCAGTGAAAAACAGCTCGATCTGCTTAGCGTATCAAAAAAGCCTGGGAGGTGATTTGGTTGCTTCGTGCAAAGGACCTCCACAGCACTTAAAGGCTCTTTGCACGAGCAGAAAAGCAAAGCAGAAGAACAAACCAGAAACATTCGCTCTGGAAACAAGGTACAAATGTTTCAGAACCAGCTCAATTACCACTGGAACAAACTCCCCAGGAAGAGGGTGGATTCTCGTGGCTGGATGTCTTTCTGGAAGTTTTGCTTTAGCCAAACACAAGTTATTTGGCTTCACGCAGGAGTAGCAGGGTGAAATTTAAGGACCTGTGATATACAGGAGATCAGACTAAATGATCTAATGGTCCCTGCTGGCCATAAACTCCATGAATCTATGCAAACACGCCAAAGAGGGTCCTCAGCTGAGATATCAAGTTCACTTTCAACACTAAATGTTTCACAAGTTGGCTCCGGTGCTGCAGGTCATTTAGGATACAAGCTCAGCTCTTGAAGGCTGCATCTGGTTAAGCACTGAGAGATGACCCGGGCAGGGCCGTGCTTCGTCCAGCAGGTAAGGGGCAGGCTGCATGCTGAAGCCCCAGCAAAAAGCAGCTTATGCTCAAACACGCACAGCGTGCCAGGAGAAACCAGCATCTGCGATAAAAACGTGACACCGAGGGACGCGTGCTGAGCCCTGTTTGTAAGAGATCTTCCCTTAACGTAGCTCGGGGTGTCGTCAGCCTTCTCCGCTATTCCAGAGCAGATCATCTGTGGGGTCAAGCACGAAGGAGGGAGACGACAGGAGAAATTCAGAAAGGTGAGGACAGGAGAGATCTAACCCAAAAAGGCTTAGGAAGGAATGAGGCCGGCAGAGGAGACGTTTGGACAACAGGCTGAGCGGAGGCCGAGCCTTCCAGAAGGCTGACAGCATTATCACAGGCTGCTCTTCGCACTCCTGCTCTCCCAAGCTGCGTCCACCGGCGGGGCAGAGGGCAGCGAGAGGCGGCCAGCGCTCCGCGCGGCTCCCACCGCTGCAGCTGGCTGCCCACGCGCGGGCAGGGCGCTGCCTGGGGAGCTCTTCCGGAGCCTTCGCTCCTACCTGGGTGGTTTCACCCGGGGCACGAAGGCATCTTCGTCTCCGCCGTGCGCCACGCAGCACTGAGGTCTGCTGGGGAGGAAGAGCAGAGCCAAGGACAGAGGAAATGACACAGATTCCAGCAGGTTCCACTCCCTGATCCTCCGGAAGGAAGTTTCTTTCCTAATACCCACCTCCACAGTGGATACGAAGCCTGGCTGGAAGTGGCTCATTCAACAGTGGAAAGAAATAAATATTCCCCGTGGCAGAAATAAAGGGTTTTGGCTGCGGAATACGAGGTGCCATCCCAAAAAGCGTTCAACAGACGGCAGAAAAGGTGGGAGCGGGCCAACTGCAGACAGAGATCAAGGTTAGACCAACAACAAACAACAAAAAAAAAAGCTCAAGAGCAATCACCGTCTGACAGGCTTCGCCCTGCTCTGGGAAATTTCCCAGTCCTGCTGTTAGACGCTTTACTTCCTCTACCAGCGCTGCCAATTCCTGCAGTATTCTCATCTGAAGCGCAAACCCTCCCCTCCCGACAGCGCTCCGCAGCGCCGGGCCCATCGGACCCGCTGCCACGAGCGAGGCCTCACGTGCGGCAGCGGGAGGGGTTTGGTTACACACAAATCCCCGGCTGATCAGCACCAGCAGGAGAGGAAATGAGGAAAAGAGCGAGCGACAGGGGAAGGCGGTTTCTGGATGATTGTACTTGGGTTTAGAGCATGCGAGGCTTGTTGGAACTCGCAGCCTTGCCCCCACCCCGTCCGCAGCCTCTCCGGGAGCGCTGGGATGTAGCGGAGCCCCTCGCACAGGCACGAGGCCCTTGATGTCCTCGTAGCGCTCCCACCTCCGATCCACCAGCACACATTAGCACCAGATGCTCGTTAGCGGAAGGAGACCGATGTCGGTGCTTCTCCCCTTCAAGTAACGTTAGGCCCTGCCTTGTTCTTCGCAGTTAAATAAAACCGCCAACACGGTCTAAAAATAAAATTAAGAAAAATTAAAAAAAAAAAAATAAATTAAAAGTCAACACCAACTTCTGGAAACTCTTACCGAGAGCTTAAGCCTTCGCTTTCTGGGTAGTGACAAAAGGTCAAGCTGTGCTGGAAAGCAACATGTGGGTTCTACACGCCATGCGTGCACGCGCTGCCTCAGCCAGCAGGCTCCCTGAGCTGTACCGAGCTTGGGGAGGCCTCAGCAGAGCGGTGCTGAGCGTCCACGGGGGATCACGAGCCCCAGCAGCGTGCTACAGCGTTTCTGGGCGGATTGCTAGTGCCTGAACTGCAGCTGAGGATTCTTACCGCTGTTTTGAAGTTAAAAAAAAATAAAAAAGAACAGTTTTTTAGAAGTTCAGCGCGAGCAGGGAGGGTGCACAACTGGCAGCAGGCACAAAAGGCAGCGCTAGCTGCATGGCTGAATGTCACGTCTCAAGCCCAGAGAGGCTAGGAGTGTGGTTTTGGTGTTTAACCAGCTTCAACTGCAGCCTGGCACTCTTTTACTTCCTCCGCAGAGGAGGCTTCTCACTGCTGGGGGAAAGAAACCAACCTTACCGCGCGAAACCAAACGGCTAGAGTAAAAATAAAGCCCCGAGGTGGTTTGGTGACCGAGGTCAGATCAGGAGGCGGAGGGTTTGCAGCCTGGGGAAAGCACTCAGAAATACTCACGCTGCCAACCGAGAAAGAGATTACAGAAAAGGAGGCAGGGCAGAGAATTAACGCGAGTCCAGCAGCAAAGAGCCTGAGAAGCCTCTTTCGCACGCTACCAGCTCCCCCGTGCTCAAAACAGTTTGTAAACCGTTTCCTAAACACAAAGGGAAAAAAAAACCCAGACCCAGTCCTGACCTCCATGAATGAGTAACCAAACCAAACTGCTTCCTGCGAGCTTGCGGGGGTGAGGGCAGGAGGCTGCCCGGGCAGGGCAGAGGGAACTCCACGTTTCTCCCTCTCAAGCACCGCTCTGGGCCCGAAAATTAAGGACTCGACAACTCACGCTGCTTTTGCACGTGGGTGGTGGGCAAAGGAGAGGAATGAGGAGGGGCAGCCTTCAGCTGGCTGCCAGCGCTCGCTGTTCTGGCCCCAAAGAGCCTCCCTCTCCTTTTTGTGCCACGGGGGAGGCTCAGCAGAGGGCCGCAGCACGGCAGAGGTACGAGAGCAGAGCGGCAGGCTGGAGGGGAAGCACTGCCTTCCCCTGACGGCCAGGGCAGGCCGCACCGCGCCAGCCCACAGAGAGGATCGCTCGCGTCAAATACTAGAGAGCACCTAAGCGTGGAGGAGACAAACTTCCTCACTTAACAGCAGCCGCCTTCCTGCGGCAAGGCGCCGACGGCAGCCTGCCCCAAGGCCCTCTGCAAGACCTCGTGTCGCTCCTCTGCGCCGGGAGAGGCCGAGGGGGCACTCCCTCGCTTCCCGTGTCCCCCCCCACTTTGGGGACGCACCTACGCCACCGCTCGGGCTCGGCTCAGATGTGGGACAGGCGTGAGAAGCGGCTTCGGCGGGCAGCCCGGCCGCTGGGCATCTCCAGGCACTGCCGGGCTCGTGGCCTCCGTCCCCTCCGCCCTCTGCACGGGAGCACAACGTTGGGTGTAAAATAAAAGCAGGCAAGAGTTAGCACAGGGCTGGGAGCTCCCAGGGCATCAGCAGCAGCCTGAAGGGTGACCCTGCGCGGGAGCAGCAGCGAGGGGAAGGCAGGCAGCGGGTGGCGAGTGCAGAGCCTGCTCCACGGCACCGCCAGGCTTTCGGGCTGCCCAGCTAAAGCAGGAGCACGAACCCCTGGCTGCTCGGACTTGTCTTCCACCCCAGAGGCTCCTAAAATGGCCCTCTGTGAGCGCTCTGCCCACCTGACGCCACGGGCCGCACGCGGAGCCCTGTGCTCCTGCCAGCAGGGATTATTCTTAAGAGCCTACATGGAAAGAGAAAGGAGCAGGCACCATCCTTCACTGTCCCGAGGAGCGCCGCCCGGCAGCGAGGACACAGGCTGCCACCAGCAGACCCGGGGACGGGTGCCTCGGACCAGCGAGCTTCCCGAGAGGCCTCGTGTCCACGTGTACGCGTGGCAGAGCAGCTGCTGTTACAGCACGGCATCAACTCCGCTTTTACCTGTCACTAATTCCTAGTTGGGCGTAACGAAGAAGAGCTACGAGGTGAGAAAAGAGCTGGCAGGGAAGGGTAAATAAACAAACAGGGGTGTTTCTGCGGGTATCTGCCCAGGAAAAGCCGGGCCACGCTCACAGATGCTTGGATCACACCACAACGGCCTCTCGGCAAGCCAAAAGCTCCCAGGGACTGCGGGTATTGGCAGCAGGGAACCCCAGCTCCAAACCCAGGTCCCTGCCACCACCTCGTGTGCCTGGCCCAAGCAGAGGCCAGGCTGATGGGGCAAAACGGCCAAAACCCCCCCGCCAAAACCCCCTAACGGCCTAACAGGAGCTCTGATCCCGCTGCCGCCCTAGAAGCGCTCCCCTCCAGATGCAGAACCCCGAGGAAAAATCGCACAGCCTGAAGCCAGCCGGGAGAAGGAGCCAGCCCAGAGACACCCGAGCGGCTCCTGCCGAAGAGGAACAAGTACACAGAGCAGAAACAACAAACACGGCCAAGGAAAAACGGATGTGAAACATGCAGGAGCTGACCAGGACAGTGACCCTTTTCCCAGCCGAGGACGCACACCCGCCATCAAGGCAGAGGCTCAGGGAGCCCCCAGGACCCCCCAGTGCTCCTGGAGGCACAAGTGCTCCCCAAAATGCCTTCTCCTGTCTTGGACCACGATCCAGCTGCAGAGCTGAAAGCGGACACAGCATCACGGTCCTCAGACACGACGAGCAATGACAGAAATAAAACCGAGCAGGAGAGAAGGACTGAGAAAGACAGAAGGTGAGAATCCTTGCAAACGTCTCATCTCAGAAATAAAATAAAAACAAAAAAGAATCACAGGCAAAGCTATCATGAAGCTAACTCCAACCAGGCACTGCCAGACGGGTTCCCAGTTGGCTGAATCCAGACCTAGAGGGGAAAAAAGCAGCAGGACAAATCCCACAACCTCCCCTGCTGCGAGGAGACAGCGCCTTCATCGGGCCGGAGAGGACCAGAGGACCACCCCCCTGCATGCTTAACACTCGTCTCAATTTCTAGAGCTTGGTGGGTGGAAGGTGATGGTGGGGTCCAGAAGAAACCGGCACCACTCCCCTGAGAGAAAATAAACACACCCCAGGACACGCACTGCTGACAGCTCCACGCACTGCTGCTGTCTCCTGGCACCTGCACCCACCAGCGAGCTCCCACAGAACGGCACGGCATGCAACCACGAGGAAATACAGGAGTAAGGTACGGCGTCCGGCCTGCCGAGAGAACTTTGTTCCCCCCTTTTTTTGGTAGAGCTCCTGGTGAAACTCAATGCCCATCTGTGGAAACCCCGATGTCCGCGTTCCCTGCTGCTGAGAGGAAAGCCTGGGTAAGGACATGGAGGTTAAAACCCGCTCCGAACTTCTGAACTTCAGCAGATCTCTCAGCTTTCCTAGGGGCTTTTTGGGTGGCCCTCCTTTTGGGGTGGCCAAACTCGCGCTGGCTCTACAAGACTGACCTCTCGCTAAGAGTCTAGGAGGCTTAATTCGTTAATGATTCTGAAGCATTCAGACATCTGGAGAGAACTATTATTCAATTACTGTTGTGCCAAGGGAAAACCTCTCTTCCCTAATCCTAGCTGCAGCTATGGAGTAATCTCTGTCGGTGCATGCACACTGCGTGCTAACATAAGGAAGTATCTGCTGCAGAGCGCAGGCAGCAGGCAACTGCAACTGTGGGAACCTTAACTCAGCATTTCCTGACAGGGGTGATTAAAATCTCAAACGTAGTGTAATATTAACACTTTCTCAGGAGACTGACGGCACGTTTGCCCTGTTTACTCTACCAATTCACAGTCTGCGTGGCAAGCTGCAGCCGGTCCTATCAGACCTGAGATCAATACAGACCCAAGGCAAACGAAACCCATGGCAGCGAAGAAATAGGACTTGGCTCTCCAGCTCGCTTCGCTCTATCCAGCTTTTGTTTTTGTTTTTAAAAAAGGGAATACGGCCGCTCATTGGCTCAGTCTCCTTTTTGCTTTTCTCGTAGGAATCCTACACAAAGTGACCTTACGTTGTCGGGTAAGCGGGGCATCGGGGCAGCCCGGATTCTCGTGTCGCTGCACACCTAAGAAGCAAACAACAAACAGGAGACCACAGAGAACGGCCAGAAGGAAAGATTCACAGAACGAAACTCCAGAAGGCTGCAGGCATAACGGACAAAAGCCTAAGCACAAAAAGGACGGGCTTCGACCCAAACGCTTCTTCTGCTGGCTTTGAAACCTCCCCGTGCCCTCCGTGCCAGCAGCGCCGAACCCGGTTACTGAGAAAGGGGCCAAACGAAGCTGCACGGCCCTTGGTGCGGGCACGTGGCACACGCTTCCAGTTCTGCCTCTTCCTAGAAGAAGATGACGTAGCAAAGAGAGGAAGAAGCAGCTGCGCCAAGCCTCTACCTTAAACACACGGTGCCAAGGCAAGCTGCCAGCACCGCACGCTGCCTTTGCCACAGCAATGGCTGCAGCACGAGCTGCCCTTGTGCAGCCCCGCCATCACGCTTCGCTAACTCCACTCGGCTAGCTTCTGACCCTGAAATAAAGTAACGGGGTTTGGGTCTTTGTATAGGGCCACAGAAGGGGGAGGAAAACAAAAAAGCAGCAGGCAGGCATGCACTGAGCAGGCTCTGCTCGCCGAGAGGGCAGCAGGCACAGCAGGAGGTGCTGGGAGGGAAGCGTTCAGCATCTCCCTGCCCAGCTTGCCACCACGCAGCACCGCTACTTAACTGCCTGCACAGCAAAGGAGGCAGCCAGCGAGGATGCAAAACATCCCAAACCCGTTTCACATTATCTACGAAACTGCCAGGCTCCTTTAGCTCGGGCTGGGTTTGGAGCAACGGCCTGTTTGAAGGGCACAAGGAGCCTGCTCCCACCCCCTGCCTGTATGTGCCCAGAGCTGTTAGGGTCTACGTTTGTGTTGTCCCTGCTCCTGAAAGCTCAACACTTTCCCATTTTGAGCCAAAAAATTACCCTCTCTGGGCCAGAAATAGCAAACGGCTGCCGCAAACGCTGCTGTCCGAGGAGCTACCTGCGGAGCACAACTGTCAGCAGGAACGGAAAACCAGCCCCAGCCTTCCCCAGGGCTCACGCTGGCGAGGAAGGCACCGGGAGGCAGTGACACAGTTTCAGGCTCATTTCTCTGAAATGACACGTAAGCACTGGCACACTTCCCCTGGGAGCAGAGCTGTTCCCTTCCGCCCCAGCCCGCGCGGGGAGCGGGCCTGCTGCGATGTGGGGCAGAGGTGCTGCCAGGATGAGGGCTGCTGCCTGCCTCTGGCCCAGGCAGGGCCCTTCCGAGGCCAAACAGTGCCACACAGTGGCAACACGCAGACTCCTCAGCTCCTCTCCAGTCCCCCGAAAGCACCGCCGAGGTGAGGAGGAGGGTAGGAGGCTCCAAGGATTGGAGAAGCGCAGAGCTTCCTCCCAAAGAGCTGCTGTTTTCGTCCGGCCCCCAGCTTCGCAGCATGGGAACTTTGGGAGCGGACACAGATTGCAGATTTCTGCTTCACCTGCTTGTTTTTAATCCACATCGGTTTGTTGACAACGGTTGTGGCGTGGCTCCGTAAGCAGTTGTGCCAGCAAAAGAGGAGCAGAGCAGTGCACTGCAGCCCAAATATTAAAATCTTGGCTGCCAGAGCCAGCAGTGCCCAAATCGGTGCCCTCAGCTCTCCCTGCCCTTCTGCCTTTGGGGTTCTGGCTGTGCAGCCTCTCGGTGTTAGTGGGAGCAGCTTTCCGCAAGCCAACATTTCAAACAGCCGGAGAGACCAAGACTAATAATGGTAGTCATCAGACACAGCCTGTACAGGCGTTGCCAGTGGCCTGCGCTTCAGGCAGTGCAGCCCCCACTGAACAGAGCGAGGGCAAGCTCCAGCAAACGCCGCCGCACTACGAACACTGCAAACATCACGGCCCCCCGCTTCGCTAGCGGTTACACCACCCCACATGGGAGCACTGCAAAAAGAGAAACTCCCAGTGCCTCAAAAACACTCACAGCATCTTACGTCGAAGCACATCCATCAATGATTTATGGAGATGCTACAGCCTGGCACGTTCCTTTCGATGATGCTGAGGAAGCAAAGGTCTCCAGAAGAGAAGGCGAGGAGAGGGAAAACAACTGAGGGCAGTAACATCCAAAAAATGCAGCAGCAGTGTGCCAGAGCTTATCTTTCACAGTTCTAAGGCTTCACCCCAGTTCCACCCAGCTGAAGTCACAAACCAGTTATAAAAGCGCCATCAGAGCTGAGAAGCCCTGGGCCCCACAGTATGCAGAGGAGGCCTTCCCAGCCCTGCCCAGCTCCCATCCTGAACAGCCATTTTAGGACAGGCAGCCCAGAGCTCCCTGGCAAGTCCTCCTGCAGGCCACATGTGCCAAAGCGATGCAAGGATTCCTAGGGGATGAGCTCCCAACCATCACTGCCTTTGCCTGCATTCCTGGGCCCAACAAACAGAGTTCACCCGGGCTCCTTCTGCAAGGTACACAGCTCGAACAGCCCGGTGTGAGATACCAGTAGTCCATTTTTTAATCCTTACAAGAGATTTTTCCTCAGCAGAACGAGTAATGCAAACGCAACACCTACACTGGAAATTGAAAGCACGGTTTTCGCGTTTGTCCCAGCGCCAGGTGATCGGGAGTTTGCGCTGGGACACACGGCACTTCCAGAACAAGCCCTGGAGCTTCCAGGGTCACCGTTAACCCCGGTCCTCAGCATCTGACCTCATTTCCCACCGGCAACCTCACCCAAACCAGAGCCTGCCGCAGAGGCATTTCGCTGCATCTTCTGTTCGTGCCTCTCCTATTCCGTATCAGCCCCACCAGCACGTGCTGCCAAGAAAGGGATGGTAACAACATGCTTTAAACATGAGAGGCACGAGGTCACCAGCTCCTCAGCCTGACCCAAGGCACAGCTCCCATAGGGGAAGCCAAAACACTGGAAAATTTAGCAACAGGAAAGCAAAACAGATCCAGTGTCATTCCACTGCATTCCAAACACATGACACCAAAGCCAACAGCCGCCTCCTGCAGTACTCACGTCGCTGGGGCTGAGGTTCCCAAGACCGTTGTCCTGCTCAGAATCCCTGCCGGACTCGTGGCCCTGGGAGGAGCGGGGGTGGGAGGGATGGATCCAGATCTCCAGCCGCGTGGCGTCGTCCCCAACTTGTCGCAACGTGGACTTCTTGCCCTTCCCCCGGCGGCTGGGGCTCAGCTCCAGCACCTGATGCTTCTTGTGCTCCATCTGCTCCGCCTGCGAGGACGGGACAGGCTCAGGTCATCCAGGGATCAAGGGTCAGGGAAAATATAGTTCATTTACATGGAGAAAGTGGCTTTTGCGCCAGCTTCAAAACGACAGTGACTCACTGACAGGTTCAGAATTTGGTTTCTGACACTACAGGATGGCACAGGTGAGAGGATTTTCAATCTGACTGCACCGGGACAAGAGAAGCTGTGTCCGGTCCTAGCAGCGCTCGGCAGCCAACTCGCTGCATTTTTGATTTGGGGCACAAAGGGACTGCAGCCTCTGCTGCCCACCTCGGTGGGATGAGGCAATAACCCAGCTGCATGCTGAGGCTGTGCTGCAAAACACAGCAACCTCCAGCCCTCGCTGAGCTGGGCTGTTTTACAGTCGGTGACCCAGAAATAAGAGATTCAGCTGACTACACAGACCCAAAAGCAGTCTGCAGACAGGCAGCATCATTCTCTCCCTCTCTCTCTTTTGACTCCCAGTATGGAATTTCTTAGAAGAAGACTGGTGGCGACTCCAAGCCCCAAAGCCACCAGCACCCTTCTCTCCAGACCTCAGCTCTCCAGCTGAGAGCCAGCTCAGGCAGCCGCCGCATCCCGCAGCTCAGCCCCCAAGCTCACCTTGCGTTTTGTCTCTTCGAACAGGCTCATGAGGCTCTCCTTGGCTGTGAGGATGGGGTTGCTGGCAGCCAGGCTGCGCATGTAATAGTAGACAGCATCCAGCTTTCTCCTCTGCAAAAACACAACCAGACCCAGAGCTAGCGCTCATCCTGGGGGGTTCGAGGCCAAGCCCCCACAGAATTCCCCCTCCATATTCAATACCCTTTCCCTCTCCCTCAATACTGCCTGGGACAGACGTTCACGCAGCAAGAGCAGCCCTACAGACGAGCAGGACCTTGACTTCTGCATCCCCGTTCACAGCCACCTACGGGAGCCAGCCCCAGGCTCAAGCACTTTGCTGGGGTCAGGGAGCGCAGGTGCCGCAGCAGCCTGCAGGCTCACCCCCACCAGCCCTGAGGCTGCCGCAGAAGCCGTTAACCCAGAGGCTCACACAAAAAAATCTCTCGGCAGACATCACGGCAAAGGGCAGCAGTACAAGCGCTGAATTTCTGACAGTTCGGGAAATAACTCTCTGCAACATTGCTGTGAATATGGAAATGACTCCACGCGGGTTTTACAAGAGCAGAGGCCCAGGAATACTGGAGGGGTTGCCAGACTCCTGGCAGGGGCGCAGAAGGATGCCCTCCGCACCTCAGCCTGTCCCTGGGCTAATCCCTCCACACGCAAGCAACCTCTCAGCATCTTTCCTCCCACAGGCCAGCACAGGGAACACTGAGAAAGCACCCTCCAAGTCTTTATACTACCAAGACCCGCAGCTATTTAGGGTTTTGCCTGCGTGCTGCTGGCCTTACAAACCACCCCAGCATGGCAGGACACTTTGCTGCTCCAAGCCCCGCACTGGGAGTCAGAAAGGTCATTCCCAGCCCCGAGGGAAGTGCGTTTCTAAACCCTGCAGTTTTGAACTGGTGTTTTAAACCAGCACCTTTCCGCGTTGTAAACGGGCAGATCCCCACCAGTCCCTCTGCCCCATTATCTGCTGCAAAGCTTCCTTGCAACAAGCCTTCCTGCATGGCTGGAGTAGCCAGCAAAACTGAAAGCTAAGGAAGTCGCGTGTGGATGTTGCATAGACTGGTGCTCACTGGCTCACTGAAGACGTGGCAAGCAGGAACAGGATCCTCACAACAGCATGGTCCTGAGCACAAGAATCTCATGCAAAACCTTAAAACGCAACCCACTTTCAAAACGTGAACTCCCAACAGCCTACAGAGCAGTCCCCAGAATGCTAACAGACTTCAACAGCAGTGCGTATCTAACCAAGCTGCCTGAAGCCACAACAGCTGGGATCCACAGAGCACGCCCTGCCACCAGCTTTTTCCTTTCTTTAAAAAAAAACAGCTGGAAGCACTGCCTTAAACAACGTCCTCCTCCACCAGATGGAAACCCCTAACCTTCCCTGAGGCTCTTCCTGTGCTTGCTGCACCCTCGCACGACCAGCACCTTACCGTGTATATGGCCAGGAGTGCCAGCTGGTTGTACGGGCGGCCGTTCTTGGGAGCGATTTGCTGAGCCTTCAGGTACCAGCTGAGAAATAGAAGAAACAGAGAAAAAGTTAGGTTGCCTTCCTCGCTGCTAAGGGCACAGAATTCCCTCCGAAGCACTGGCGGCCCTGCAGGGAACAGGCCCTTTGCACAAGTGCCCTCTGCCTGCGTGAGCGTGCACAGCCAGCAAGCCTGTACCCGGCCTGGAGAGCCAGAGCCAGGGCACAGGACAAGAGGGCGAGGCAGACAGCGGGAGAAAGAAATGTCCTTGGCTCAGCCTGCAGACAAGTATTTAGCCAGATCCAGCGAGCGCTGTCCCCAGTGCAGCCTCAGGCACAGAGAACGGGCTATTAGGAAAACACTTCTCTCTCCATCCCCTTTTCAGCCTTTTTGGCAGCTGGAACCAAACCTTCCTGGTTGCTTAGCTCATTTCCAATATTTTCAAGATATTTAATCATCCCAGAACAAGAGACATCAGTTCAGTGACAGCCCATTCCTCCAACCTCTCTATTCTCCCTCAATCGTGTTATCCAGTTTATAACACGCCACACCGATCTGGCACTCTGTTCAGACACATCACAAACGTAGAACGTTCCTCCCGGCCCCTGAGATACCAGCACACTCCATGATGCCCGCAGGTTCAAACCAGGCAACTTTCCCAGCCCTGTTCTGCAAACCACTACAAGTTTCAGGGCTCCATGCCCCATGACAGGCTCACTTGCCCACCATCAGCCTTTGTTCCAGAAAAATAAATAATAAAAATTAAAAAAATCAGAAAAAATGACAGTATACCAGGCAAAGCAAGAGTGTCAGGAAGCAACAAGCGCCAGTAACTCCTGATGCAGTCGGAGCATACGGACACATACACGGGAACCTCCCCTAGCTGAAAAGCTAGCAGAAAACACGACAGTCATTCTGCCAGCCTCAGCAGCGTAAACCCTCCCTGTCGCGGGATCAGCACGGGACAACTTCCACCCAGGTGGCTGGAGGAAGACAGATCTGCGGGTTGCTGTCTGGGGTAGCGAAGCAGGCTAGGCTACACCTTTCAGCTTCACAGGACCGCAACACAACGAGGAGTCATAAAAAGAGGCTAGAGGCAAGTTAAAGCACGAAATGAGATGCGGCCCTTGTAACCAGATAGAGGAAGAGCTTTCCCCAGCCCTGGGGTGGGGAACACAATACCTGCGTGCCTTTCCGTAGTTGGCTGTATCGTTTGCTTGTTCTCGGTATCGGCAGATGTCCCCTTGGCAAATCATACACCTCTGAGCACTGATCAGCGCGTATTTCACCTGGAAGGAAGAATTCGGGACGTTACGTGGGAGCTGCGCGCCCCAGCTCACCTTAAATCCCAGTGAACATGCAGGGACTGTAGGAGGAGGTCACTGCCAAACCGAAGGTCTCACAGAAGGGCCACAGAATTAAATGACGAGGCTCCAGGGCACTGCTTCAGCATTTGCGACGGCAACCCAATCCCCAAACAGCTACTCCCTTACATCAACGTCCTAGTTCTCGCCCAGAGGAGGTGGGTTTCGGAATCCGTGGCTCATTCAGTCCATGACCAATTTGAGGAGGACAAACTGGTTAACACAAACACATCTCTGGGAACGGAGCTGGACTAAAATATCCTCTTCCAGCTGTCCCTCACACCTGCACTCACAGCTCAGGGCAATCACTGTCAAGTGTCAGAGAGACAGCACAACTGTTCGCTCCCCTTGTTCGTTATTCTGAATTCCACATACAGGAATAAGAGATGTTAAAGAGCTAAGGCAAAGCCAGGGCACCTTTGGACACTTCCTTCCCTTGATTAGCCCTGGTCACAGAACCGATTTTAAAAAGGGAAAAAAAAAGAAAGAAATAAAAGAGAGTTCCTTCTTTGCAAAGGATGCCAAGAAATGTTAATGCACTGGAGTTGGTTCAACAAGTTCTCTAACAGCTGAGGTTCCCTGCAAACACACTGACATCTATTCAGATTGCAGCTGCCTACCTCTTGGCACGGGCAGCACGCTGAGCTCAGCCCACTGCGTGCAGCTCACAGGGTGAGAAGGCTCCAGGAGGAAGCCAACCTACCATTTTCCGCAGGGGCTTACTGCGGATGGCCATCCCGTCCATGTAGTCCTCCAGCTTGAACTGGTACGACACCTGCAGCTTCTGGAGCAAGCCGTCGAAAAACAAAGTGCCCTGCAAAACACACACGTACCTGGATGTTACAAACCTTCCAGGCAAGGCAAAGTCACCACACCGTCCCTTACCACGGGCAAAAAAGGTTCCTCTCCCTGAGGTTTGGGCCGTTTCTCTTCAGAAAGTAACGATGAGGCCACACAACCTCCAGCCTCAGAGGTTTTTAGGACTGGACGGGACAAAGTCAGGGCTGACCTGACTTAGTGCTAGCCACAGTCCTGCTCTGAGCAGGAGGCTGGACTGAAGCCCTCCAGCAGCCCCTCCCTACCAACATAATTCTATAAAACACGTCCTCTCGGATCTGTCAGCCTGCCTTCTACAACGAGTACACTAAGCTGCCCAGTCCAACAGAACGGCCCGTAAGCAAATTTGATAAAGAGGGCCCAAACGCCTCCATGAACGCCTCTGCTTATTTCCACGTAAGGATGTTTATTTCATTTTAGCTTGAACTAATTTCTAATTAAAACAGAACCCACCGAAACAAGCCTGGTTTAAATTACAACAAACATCCGCCTGGACCCAGGGCTGCTGTACTAAATCACCATCCATCTGAGCGTTCTCCCTGCATGGCCTAAGGCACACAGAGAGGTAAGCAGGACCAGGAAGGCTCGTTGTCCAGCTGCACCACCCCAAACACCACCCAATCCCACCCAAAGGTTTCGTGGAGTTTGGGGTTGTTTCTCTCTTCTTACCTCGTCTAGAAGCTGGAGAAGTTTGATCCGAATTTCCTGCGCGTTTTCCCCCAGAGGGTCCTTGAGAAGCTGCCGGAATTTCTCGATCACCTGGTAGAAGGCGTTCTTCCACAGCAGCTGGTCCACGTTCTGCGCGTCCGAGAACTCGATGTCCATCAGGATGCACCGCTCGTACAGCTGCAGCATCTCCAGCCTAGGGTGAAACACAGTCGGTGGTGCGCACAGCCGCCCAGCTGAGCTGCAGGGAACATGTGCTGAGCCATCCGATGCTTTTTGCCTAGCGAGAACGAGGCATCAGCACTTCACCCAGCTCGCAAGCTACGGCAACTGATGCTTCCACACGTTCTAGAGAGAGACGGGAGCTGTTGCAACCACCCTTCTGGCTCCAAGCAGGGCAAATCTGAAAGGACCAGCTCCCTTCTGTGCCTGCCAAAGAGCTAGGAGACCCTGCGACAACTCTGCCACTGGGAAGAGCAAGCCACAACTGCCTCCTGATACAACACGACCAGGCCCTGCTCCTTCTGAGCACAGCCCAGCCCCTACGGGCCAGGAACAAGCGCGCACAGAACCAAAGAGCAGGAGATGCCCTGCCGTTACAGCGATCCGTACCTCCCTTCCATCCACACAAAATACACCGTGGAAACAGAGACCCTATTCCCTCAAAAACGAGCACAGGAAGTTACACCTGAAGGAAATAAGCCTCAGGGTAACAGAAAGCTCATTCCCCTCACCAGCTACCCTCAGCCCAGCCCAGCCCCCGGAGCAGAATTCCTCCTCTCAACTTAATAAAATAGCGACAGGCCAGAAGCAGCTCCACACTATCTGGGGGAAGCTCCCAGCGAAGCAGATCCAAACTTTCCTCCAACACCCCCAGGGACGGTGACTCCACCACCTCCCCGGGCAACCCGTCCCAACGCCTGACGGCTTCTTCCAAGAGGAATTCTTTCCTCATTTCCAACCTGAACCTCCCCTGGCGCAACTCGAGGCCGTTCCCTCTGGTCCTAAATAAGCCCCAGGGATTAAGAAGCCCCTGAAGCCAAGCGCCGAAGTAGCCCCACAGCCGGGCTGACAGCAGGCACCGGGACATGGGCAGGGGGTGCACTGGAACAGACGGGGAAGGGGCCATCTGTCCCGGTGCTCCCAGGGCAGGACAGGAGCGCTGGCCACAGCAGCACTGCACGGCCTGTCCTCGCCCTCCAGGTAACAGCTCCGGGCGCCCTGAACGCCCTGACCCGAAACCTCCAGCGCTGTGTTAATGCAGACACATCGCACCCTGAGGTCTGCGCTGTGAGGCCGCAGATCACAGAGCAAGCCCTGAAACGAGCTTACCTGCCGGACGTGCTGCCAGCTGGCTCTGAAAGTAAGCCCCAGAGAAGCCCCAGAGACACAGAGGTCACAGGCGAACGTGGAAGATGCCAAGCAGAACCTTGCTACAGCCACGTAAACTACCCTCCAGGGCGCCAGTGTCACTTCCCTGTTGCTAGCTGGCCTCGCCAGGCCACCCCTGCTGGAACACTGCACGGCGCGGGGCTGAACGGTGTCAAGAACAAAACCGCCCTGCACTCGGAAAGCGCTGCCACTGCTACGCGGGCATCCAGGCGGCACCCCGAGAGCTCGAGCCAACAGCCGCTGCGCTGAAGCCCACGATGCAAATCAGCCGACAGCCGAGGACAGGTGAGAAAGGAGAAGTACACCAGCAAACGCTGACAGCACTGGAACCAAGAGAGACCAGCTCCAGCAGGGGAAGAAGAACCCGAGAGCTGCAGGGGGCGCGTGCCCTGCAATACACACGCAGCATTCCACAACCGCGAGAAGCCACGGCTTAGCTCCCAGCCTGGGCAAACGAGATCTTCGCCCACACTTTTCCTCCTCATACCAAACACCACTAGCACGTGATGAACAGCCCCAGCACCTCAGAAGCCTGCGAGCTACTGCCCCAGTCTCCCAGACATCAAAATCTCCTTCTACCAGGTCCTCCGGGAGCCCCCGTGCTCTGGATAACCGTGCTGGTAGCAGAAAAGACCCTGCCACTAACCTCAGCTGGGCCATCTTCTCCAGCCCCTCCGGGCTGATGCGGTCTCTGGAAAGCAGATTGCTGAGCTGCTGCTCCTGGTTCCCAGCCTCGCGCAGGAGCTTGCTGAGCTCCTGCTGCTGCATGCTCCGCATCTGCTGCTCCATCTCAGGACTCAGAGGGGCCGGGGGGAGCGGGCCGCACACGTACTGCCCCGCCTGGCCGGGGTACCCCGGGTAGTAGGCTCCTGGGTACACCCCGTTGCTCGGACCCACGGGATACTGCAGGGAGTAGCCGCCGTACGGATACTGCGGGCCTTGCGCGGCGGCCCGGGGGTAGTAGTAGGGGTTGTCGGAGTTCTGGAACTTGTAGTAGGACGTCTGGGCCTGGCGGGCTTCCCCCCAGGAGGTGGGGCTCACTTCGTCGTCCGTGTCTAGGAAGTGGAGCTGAGCGCTCTGGCTCTTCAGGGCGGGTTTTTGGTCCGGGTTGTTGGGGTCCCACAGCCTGCGAGCGGTGCCGCCTCGGCCCCGGCTTCGCGAGCTTTTGGTCCCGGCGCCGGCGAGCAGCAGCCGGGGCCCGGGGTGGCCGGGTTCGGGGGAGCCCGCAGTGCTGGCAGAGAGGTCCGTGTTGGCGGGCAGGAAGAGGATCCCGCGGCCCCTCCCCTGGGGCTCTCTGCTCTGGCTCCTCGCCTCAGAAGCCTCTGAGTCATTGCAAGCGGCAAACGCCTTCGGGGGCTTTTTTTTATCCGCGTCTGCCAGGCTGATATCCCTGCTCATGGTCCTGCTGTCAAACGTGACTCGGAAGGACCCCTTCACCTCCCGGCCGTTGCTGCTCCACTCGCTCTCGCTCCGAGACGCTCGACCCTGCTCTGAACGCTTCTTCTTGTCTGCAAGCCTGCTGGGGACGTACGCTTCTGCCTCGTCGATTCTGTCCTCGTCCAAGGAGTCCGTGGAGGACGCGGAGAGCTGCTTCCTGGCACGTGCCCTTTCCCTGGCACGCTCCTGCCGCCTCTCCACCCCGTCCACGAGCGGGGCCCCGTCCACGCTGTTGTTGCTGCCGGCTGAGCTGGTGCTGCAGGTGCGGTATCGGCTGCGCCGCTTGTCAGAGCGGGAGTAGCGCTTCGTGGAGCCCAGCTTCCCCTGCATCACCTCGTCGTTTGCTCTCCTCAGCCTGTCGCTTCGCTCCGCCCGTCTTCCTTTTTCTCCCCTCGAGGTTTTCCCTCCTTCCCCGGCCTGGCTTCCCTCTCTGTCCTCTTTGCCCGGTTTGGTTTTCCTGGTGTCTTTTCCGCTACCTTTCTCAGCCTCTTTGTCTCCCTCGACTCTCAGCTGCTCCATCTTGGAGGCGACTTCCTCGGCAGCTGAGCGCAGGGCTGGTTCTTTGGCAACCGAATGCAGGCGCTTCCCAGGCTGGTAGATCTGCTGGTCCGGCTTCTTGGCTCTCCTCGTGGTCTTGGGACACCACTCATCCGCAGCGGGCTGTTTGCAAGAGCTCTCCTGGCTCTGACGCCCACCTTTAGCCTCCGTCTCTTCGTTCCCCTGCAAAGGGCCGTTCTGCCCGTGGCTGTCGCCTTTGCCGAAGTCCTCTGCGACCGGAGCCCCTCCTGCCGAAGGGCCCTTCCCAGCAGCGCTCTCCTCCTTGCCCTCCTCGGCCCCGCTCCTCTCCTTCTCGGCGGCCTCGTGCTTCGGCGACACGAGCTTGCCCCTCAGCCGGGAGAGGCCGGGCTTGTAAATCTCCAGGTCCGGGCGCCTGTTGTCTTTGCGGTGCCTCGGCTCCTTCACCTCCGTCATGTTTTCTAGGGAGAGATCGAGAGACCGGAGTTACTCCCACCACGCGCCGGGAGAAAATAACGACGAATATTAAGCAGAAGCAACGAGCCTGACGGCCTGGCGGCTGCTCCCGGAGACCAGACCTGAAATTCTCGGTCGGGGCTCGCAGGAAACGAGGCCCGATCAAGCCGCCCGGCCCCACACACACAAAGCGCAACCCCCGCAGCACCGAGGTGCCGAGGGCGATCCGGACGGGCCCCGGAGGCTGCCTCCAAGCAGCAGCCGCGGCTCGCGGGTTAAAAACTTCCAGCTGAAGCTGAGGGGGGGGGGGCGGGCAGCTCCCTGCCTTCCAGCGGGCTGAGGCGCCCCGCTCAGCCCCGGCCGGTGCCTGCCCCCCTCTCCGGGCTGCTGTAGGGCCGGGGCCGGGCCTGCCCCGCCACGGACACCCGGACGGACAAACGGACGGACAAACGGACGGACGGACAAACGGACGGACGGACAAACGGACGCCCCCCCCCCGCCCCCCGCGTTCTCTCACCACGGCGACGGGCGGCGAGGACGCGGCCCCGCTCCGCGAGCCGCCCCCGCTGCCCTCAGGGCTACGGAACCGGGGATCCCCCAACCCCAAAACCCCACTCCCCGAGCCCCCCGGCCCCCCTCACCTGGCCCCCCCCCGGCGGCGGCGGCGCGGGCCTGTGCCGCCACCATGTCCCGCAGCTCGGCGGCCGAGACGCGGACGCGCTCCAGGCCCTCCGCCATCTTCCCTCGCTCCCGCCCCGCCGCGGGGACGGCGCCGGGGCCTCGGGGAGGGGGGGGGGGGGGGGAACGGGGACGGGCGGAGGGGACGGCGGCCGAGAGGGGCCAAAACGCGCAGCAGCGAAGGCGGAACGGAGCCGGGGGGGGGGGGCTAAGGGGGTTGTGGTGGCCCCGGGGGGGGGTGTGGTGGCCCCGGGGCCTCGCAGGGTTATGGGTCCCGGGCCTCACAGAGGCTCGGCGTGGCTCCCCCCGGCTCGGGGCTTTCTGCCCGGTGAATTTTGTTCCCCCCCCCGCCGCAGGGTGCCAGCGGCACCTACACGGTGCCCCCCTGGTGACAAAGCGAGGGGCAAGCAGAGGCAGCTCCCTGCTCCTGCCTTCAGTCCGGGAGGCAGGAGGAGCCGGGGATGCAGCCCCGAGGGCACGGCCCTGCTGCCCCAAAGGTGCTGGAGGAGGCGAGGGAAAGCACAGGCTGACTGCTCCTCCCTAACAGGTGCAGCTGAGGTGCCACAGCAGCACTCACACTTAATTTCTGTGCAGGTGGCAGAGGTAAAGGCAGCAGTGGACCCCATTGGGGCACAGGAAGGATTGCAGGAAGAGCAGCTGCCATCAAGGTAGGCAACAGCACAGCTGGGAAGCGGTGCCCACAGGGTCAAGGCTCCCCAGGCAGGCAGCAGCTCGTTCCCTTTATACACAGAGAAATCCCACTCTGGGGAAATCTCCGGGCTGCCTGGGGTCTGTGCTGCAGCAGCAGCATGGCACACTCAGCCCCCTACCAGAGGACAGGTACACAGTAGTTTAAACCAGGCAGCTCCTGCTCTTTGCAGGCTCCGAGACCAGGTGTTGAAGTGTTTGCTGCTGAGCCCCGCCGGTGACTGTTACCTGCCCAAGGTAAGAGGGGAACTGACCCTCAACCTACAAACTCCAGGCACCACCACACATGCAGTCAAATCCAGCATTAGAGAAAACGCGTGGCCCATCACAGGCATCTGGTTGATGATGTCCTCACTGTCTCAGAGGAAAAAAATCAAGGTGAGAACTCCCTGGCGGCTTCCCTCTCCCAGCAGACGGCTGCCTCCAGCCACACTCTGCCCCTCCGTTCTCCCCCCTGCACTGGCCCAGGGCAGTACAAACCCTGCACGCAGCAGCAGCTGTGCAAACACCCCCAGCCTCCAGCTGGAGAGGGCTGGCGGAAGCTCTGCGCTCCCTTTCCGAAGCGCTGCGGAGGCAGATGCACGCCCGGTGCCCTCCGCAGCCCCGGAGCAGCACGTACTGGCTGCCGGAGGACAGCTGCTGCTCTCCCAGCAGCGAGCCACGAGGCTGGTGTGGGAAAAGGACGAAGCTGCTGAGCCAACAGCAGGTGGGGGAGGCGTGGCTGCGCTCTCAGAGCAGTTCCAGGCAGTCCCCTGGGGCCTGGAGAATGTTTGCATCGTGCTGTGCAGGGGAAACGTGGACCTGAGCTCCCCGGGGAAGTGAAATGAGACCAGAGCGGTGTCTCCACCAGCGAGAGCCCGACTCCGAATTTGTACGGTCGGGTTTAGATGCGACTGAAAACAGATGGACAGCCCCGAAGGTCTGAAAGCTTCTGTGAAGGGCTAAGGAAGCTGGTGTTGGACTCTACAGCCCTGAATCACTTTGTTACAAAGCAAAGGGTCACTCCTGGGCACTTGGAAGCGAAGCACTGCTTGTTCTCCCCCACACCAGCCCTCCAGCTCTGGAAAAGACCTTCAGTGGGTTGCACTTTGCCACTACCCAGCTGCTACTTCGCCTTTCTTTCCCAGCGTCCTCAACAGCTTCCAACAAACTCCTTCGATAAAGCAAAATCCCCTCACCCACTGCCACGGCAGGGCAAGGACAGGCAAGAGCCCCAGAGGGCGAAGGGGTTCACAAAGAGGAGGGTGCTCGCAGCCTCCCATTCGGCCTCCACAGCCAGCCCCCACCAAGACACAGGGACTTTGACATTTTTAAAAACGGTATTCATTACAATAAATAGCTGTAGCTGGAACCTGAACACCAGCTGTTGAGACAGCTGCCCCAGTACAGAGCCCAGCACCGACACGTCCAGGACATCAGCGCTGTCCTCACCGCGCGCAGGCTGAGGACAGCATGGGGAGAGCTAAGGCACTGGCTGCGTCAGCCGCGCTGCCCGGCGGCTCATTCCATTTCCACCTCCTGCACGGGCAGCGCGCTCTCACTCCTCACCCAGGGCACGGGCTCCGGGACGTAGGGATCGTAAGTCCATTTGGGGAAAACCCGCTTGTAGAGGTTCAGCAGCACGGTGTCCTGGGACTTCAGCTGGCCGTCGAAGTGGCACTTCATGTGCCCGTGGGTACCTAGGCGGAGAGCAGGAGGCTGTTAGCTCGCGCTCCTGCCCAGAAAGGCCACGTCCTGCCCACAACGAGAGAGAAACACAGCGCCCAACCTACCTAACGGCTCCTTGATGTGTCCCCGACGACCCCATTTTGTCCTCAGCTCCACTGGCTTAAACCACGTCACGTCCTCTGGAGATCAGAGCACGGAAGGAGGTAAGGAACAGGCTTTGCTACCCAAACACAGCCGCTCCCGCAGGAGCAGGAGTTCTGCTTCCGCGCCCCTTCTTCCCCCCGCGCAGAGACGGGCCGTACCTCTGTTAAAGAACATGTATCGCACCACAGCCGTCTTGGTAAAGATCTTGAAAGGGTGGCCGCTGAGCACCAGCCGCTTGATGATGATTCTGTCGGGGTCCGCAGCCAGCAGGGAGCCCGTGGCGATGAGGTCGTGCATTCCTGCGAGGCGGACTCATTATCACACCGGGGCAGCACCACCAGACGTGCCTGCATCACCTCCCTCACCACAACCCCCTTCCCCAAATCGTTCCAGGCCCGGAGCAACCCCCCCAGCAGGAACAAAGGTGCCTGTGATAACGAGGAAGGAAATGAGTTAATCTGCTCAAACAGCACGAAGGCCAAGTCCCTTTCGAGCCATACTTTCTGAATACATGCATTCATGAGCAGGACACGCAGAAAGCCTGCGAGCATTTGTTTCCCAGACAGCAGCTCCTCAGCACGTCCCGACTTACCGTTACTTCTCTGTTTAAAAAGAAGCACTGAGGCAGGAGGGAAGGTGATGGGAGCATAGACAGTCACCACCAGGGCAGCATCCGGGCGCAGGAAACGCTCCAGCTTGTGCTTGTCAGCTAGGACAGAACAACAACGATCAAGTTCAGCCCAACGGCAGTCCTCAGAGCGCCGGGAAAGCCCATCAGGCTCTTCCCTGGCAGAAAAAAAAAAACAGGCCCCGTGCAGTGCTTCTCTGCTGGTGCAGAGTATCGGAATGAAAGGGATCCTCTGAGCTCCCAGCTCGCTGCACGGAGCCTGCCACCACCTTGCCGGGACCAGAAAACCACGTTGCCCGAGCCCCCACTACTTAGTGCCTCCCCCGGAAGCCTCAGCGCCTAGGTGGGAGTCTTCAGAAGTTCCTTCAGCCAGGTTCAGACATCGTGGCCAAGACATCACAGGCTTCCTGCCCCAGGAACCCCGGCCCCGCTTCCCGGCACAGCCGCCCTCTCCCCAGCTGTCCCCCACAAACCTGAGGTGTGCTGGGAGAACAGGGGGGATGCTCGGAAGCGCCTGAACCCGCAGTGGAAGACGAGCTCCTCCTTGGCCCTCACCGGCTCGCTGCTGGTTGGATGCCGCCGCACCAGGAAATTCAGCACAGACATCTGCAGGAGAGGCAGCACCGTGAGAGGCTGACGGCAGCGCTGCCAAACAAAGGCCAGAGCACAGAGCAACAAAAACTGCAGCAGTGACAAATTCCCTTGACAAAGGGCTCCCGGAATCAGCGGGACCGTACTCGGTCACCTTTTGCTCGTGAGGAAGCAGGGCAAAGAGGACTAGCGGCTTCCCTGCTCTGAAGCTCTCCATCACCCCGACAGGGACGTTGCAGACGTGAACCGTAACGTACCAGCCAACCTGCCAAGAGAGGATCACTTGTGAGTACTTCTTTCACTAGAAACGGTGTCTGGAGAACCACGGGGTTAGAGAGGGAAGCCAGGAGAACGTCCGCCGTGCTCGTGGCGTCAGGCTAAGAGCCGCCTGGCTGAACAATCCGCGCAGCCACCTCCTGCCAAACCTCTCCTGCTAGGAGAAAGGGAAGGTGGTAGGGGAAGAGATGGAAATGTGACTGGTCAGCGAGAGAAAAGGGAGTTACCAAAGCTCCTTCGGCCTCCTCTTTCTCTATCTGCCTGAAGAGGTGCTTTCTGGTCCGGAAGAAGTCCTGGAACTGGAAAATCCTTGCGTAGTCCCGTGGGAGGTTTTCTTTGGGGTCCCACGGAGAAGTCCTGAAGCTCTTGAGCCCTCTGTACTTCTGGAACCTAAAGGACAGACAACAGGAAATAAAACGCTTCACAAATCCACAAGGACTCACGCTTTCAGAAAGGGCAAAGGGAGCAAAACAAGCGTTAGACGTTTTCACAGAAAAGATCTTAGTGCAGGGAGAGGTAGGCACAGCAGCCAAGTCATGAAACAGCCCCCACAGAAGGCGATCACAGCACTGCAGAAGACAAATCTCTGCGCTCCTCGTGCACTGGGTGCTTGCTGAGAAGAGAAACCGAGCGGCTTCTCCAACCCACGCAACTGCTGAGATGCACACTGCAACCTGCCCTCGCATTCGGGCTCTGCCATCCTCCCTGTCCCAGCTCAGGACAGGTTCTCTCCGCCTCGGGGAGCTGCACGCTGCCCCAACTAATGCCTCCCCTGGAAGCCTCAGAGCCTAAAGGTTCGTCTTCACAAGTTCCTTCAGCCAGGTTCAGACATCACGGCAAAGACATCACAGGCTTCCTGCCCTGCCTCACCACCAGCGGCGGGCCCCCCGCAGCCCCTCTCCCAGCACGGCGCGCGGTTCCTTACCGGACTCTGGCAGGCACATCACGAGGCGTGTCCACCTCGTCCGGGAACATCTCATCCATTCTCTCCTGTTTGAATTTCTCCAGCATCTGCTCATCTTCCTCCACCTTCTCATCGTACTGGTCGTCCCGCACGCACTCGGACACGGTCACGGTCTCACACTCCTCCTCTGCGAGTTCCTCTTCCTCCGCGCTGCTCTCCCCCTCCTGGCACGGGACAGCACAGAGCCCGTGAGTCCGCACAGCCCCCAAACCTCCGTGTGTTTGCGTGAACCACGGCTACAACACAGTCCCTCGTTTTGGTAGCAAACAGGCCAAAGAAGCAACAGGATGCACGTGAGAGGTTTAACGATGGAAAGCCAGGCAAGTCCTAGCTCAGTGCCGTGCCCTTTCCTGGAGAAAGCTGCAAGGACAGGACTGTACCAGGCTATCCTACAGCACCCAGATCAGCTCACAGAAGTACCTGGGAAGCTGCCTCTTCCATCATATCATCATCGATGTCATCATCGACGTCACCATCTTCATCGCTGCCCTCTTCGTCATCCATGATCCACGCAGCCTGGTACTTGGACGTGCCTTTGGGGACCTTCACTTCCCTCCTGCTGGCCTTCTGAGAAGCTGTGGGATCCCCAGCAGCGGTTAGTACAGGAAGAATTCCCCTCTGCCTCAGCAGCACTTATATCACAACAGCCAAGACCACCTCCCGAGCCACCACTTCCCCGCACAGGATTTGTCAGGGCCTGAACAAGGCAGGTAGGATGTGACCCTGGTTTCTCTGCAGCTGCCCTCAGCCACCCCAGCGCCAGAAGGTTTCCAACAGCCCCTTTAACAGGGACAAGGGAAAAGCACGGAAATTCGGCTGCTACTCACCCTCCGCTTCCTGCAGCTCTTCTTCAGTCGGCCACGTCTGCTCCCCTTCCATGGGGTCAGGAACCACTTCTGACTGCAAAGACTCCTGCTTGCTCATATCCGCCTTCATCAGGAGCTTTACATCTTCTTCCATCTCATCGGTACCATTCACAGAGTCCTCCTGAAGGGCAAAGGCGGAGTCCCCCGCTGTGAACAGGTCCAACTGAAGCTAGCCAGCAGTCTGAAACGAAGGCCTAACTCCTCCCACAACCCTCCCTGCCAAAAAATACCCCCGCTCTGACAAATAACAGCAGAAGCTCCCTTGGTTATGCTGTAACCTAACCGTCACTACGTGCTGTGCGCAGGGAAGCCTTAGCTCGCTGGCAGAACCGCACCTACCGGCTCTCTTCACACAACTCCCTCGTTCCCCCGCCCTTGACCACACCCCCCAAGTTGTCTTTTCTGGAGGAAAGTTTCAAGATGTTGTGTTTTAAGGGGCCCGGCAAAGCCCTGAGCTCCCACACACCTGCACATCCATGTCCTGCGTCTTCTTCCGCCCCTTAACCACTCGGGGGTTCAAAGAGAGGGGATCGGGGGGCGCATCCAGCTGGCTCATCTGGAAGTCTCCGTGCCCCACAATATGCACCAGGCCGTTCACGTCCAGGGTCTGTCCCCGGACAAAGCCGGACACCTTCAAGGTCCCGACCTGGTCGCTCTCCTGACTGGGCACGAATTCGGCAGCGTAGGCAAGGAGGTGAGCCCGCCTGTCCCGAAAAGCAAGGTGCCGCTGCTTCTGCGTGGCGAGGTGCCTCAGCAGCAGCGAGGACTCCTGCTCTGTGTTCAGGGAGAAGAGCTTGGCCTCTGGAAACCGCTTCTCGATGACTTTGGAAAGTTTCTTCTTGGCATCTATGCGCTTCTTCGGCGGCAAGTCAGTGCCCCCTGGCACGGCAAGAGCTACGGCACAGAGCAGAGGTCACCGTTAGATTTTTATACCCTTTTCGCCAAGCATTAACAGTCTTGGATGTCTGCAACCCAAATAACCAAACAAGAGATGGACGCTACAAGCTACGAAGGCAGCTTCACCCATTCAAAAGAAAAAACAGGGCATAAAACTTGTCTTTGGATATAAAATTTTAAGATTTTTTAAAAGAGACCATGGAGAGACGGACTCAGGAACTGAACTCAGCAAGAAAGCATCTGAATCCTTTTGCTCTGCGTGGCTGAATAATAACCACTGCACACCTACGGACACCGAGGACGCCCCTTTTATCTCTAGCACTGCCCTACCAGGATAGTGACACAACGAGGCAGCAGAATATCAGCATTTACCTGACCTATACACAGAAACAGAGAAGCTGAAGACCTGGGGTCACCTATTACCATATGGAGTTTTGGCTTACTAAACAGTAAGCCCCCATCGAGCACCCCCTTGGATCTGTAGCCCACTAGAAGCCTCTGATGTTTCTTACTCACCATAACTGGGGAGCCCCTGTGCGAAGAGGCAGGAGAGGCAGTACTCCCCTGCGCTGTCCCAGCCATCCGCAGGATCCAAGATGAACAGGAGGGAGTCGGCAACTTTTGCTAGGTCTAAGACAGCGTGCAGATCCCCTGCGCGCAAAACACCTCCGTTAGCGGGGCTGCCGGGGGTACGGGGCCAAGAACTACCCAGACAGCGATGTTTCCTCACCTGTCTGTGCCGTCACAAACCGCCAGCGCTGCTTGAGCTGGGGGCAGAGGAGCGCGAAGCCCCCAGCCTTCCCCTCGTCCACGCGGAGAACAGCCGAGTCCTGGCTCTGCAGCAAGCGGAGGGCGTCGTGCGCTGCAGCCCTGCTGTGCAGTGGCACCACAACCACGAGGTGCGGGGGCCCATCCCTGCTGCCCAAACTCCGCTTCTCCGCCAGCACCTGTGGGCAGAGCTCCAAGAGTGTGAACCCCAGCGCTAGGAAGCCTTGGTCAGCCCTGTAACGCCTCGCTCGCCTCATTCTTCTCCTGACCCAGCCCCCGTTCTGACCCACAGACCCCAAAAGGCAGTAAAATCACAGACTCATTACAGTTGGAAAAGGCCTTCAAGATCACCTGGTCCAACCACCCCCCTACCACCACCATCACCCACTGAACCATGTCCCAAAGCACCACGTCCAGCCTCTCCTTGAACACCCCCAGGGATAAACCACATCCCTAAGCACCACACCCACCCATTCCTTGAACACCCCGAGGGACGGTGACGCCACCACCTCCCTGGGCAACCCGTCCCAATGCCTGACTACCCTCTCTGAGAAGAAATGTCTCCTCATTTCGAACCTGAACCTCCCCCGGCACAACTTCAGGCCGTTCCCTTTAATCCCAGCACCGGTTACCTGTGAGTTTTTACAGCAGAAAATTCCACTAACCCTGCACAATCCCATTTGAACACGCAAGATTTGGGGAATTTTCCGCTGCACAGCCACGGCTCTGGCGCCCAGCCCAGCCCCCCCCAGCCGCACACCCGGCCCCGCTCCCCGCCCCCCCCCCAGCCCCTCACCGCCTCCTTGCGCTGCCGGCGGAGCTGCAGGGCCTGGTGCCGCCGGTCCGCCCTGCCCAGCTCGCGGCGCTGCCGGCGGCTCTGGGCCTTCACGGGGACTCTGCCTACGGAGGGGGAAAAAAAAAAAAAAAAAGCGGTCAGGAAGCGGCTGAGGCGGCTCCGAGCCCGGCCGGGGCCCTCCCGGAGCCCTCCCGGCTCACCCGCGGCCCCGCGCCGCGCGGCCCGGTGGTGCCTGCCGCCCTTGTGCGCCTTGTTCTGCTGCTTCAGCGGCCCGGCCCGGTGCGCGCCCGCCATGCTGCCGCCCCGCCGCCGCTTCCGCCCGCCCCGCGTCACTTCCGGCGGCGGCCGTGACGTCGAAGGGAGGCAGGGGGAGGGAGGAGGAGGCGGCGCAAAATGGCGGCGCCGAGGGAGGGCGGTAGCGGGGGGGGGGGGGGGCGGCTCCTCCCCGACCCCTCTCCCGGCCCCCACAGCGCAATAAATGAGAGGCAGGAGGCCGGCCGCTCCTTCAGCAGTTTATTGGTGGAGGTTTCCGTACAGATCCCCGCGCCCCGCTGCCTTTTATTTTATTTTATTATTTTTTTTTTGACAGCGATTCTTGACAATCGGTTCTCACTAATAAACTTCTGACAGCCGACTCCTGACAAGCAGTTCTCAACAACCAGTTCTTACCAATCGATTCCCGCCGCTCCTTTCCCAGCCACAAAGCTCTGCTCCCAGCCCCGAGGCCCCAGCAGCACCCGTCCCGCTGGCACGGCGCACCGACCCCCGCGCGTCCCTCACAGCTCCAAGCGTTTCCCTGCCGTGCCCCCAAAATACCGCTGCTGCTGCTCCTTACAGGCACCATCAGGTCCGCAGTACCTCAGGAAGAAGCAGGAGAGCAAGAGGGTTAAACATTTACAACAGCGGCGCGATTGCCAGGAAGGATGAAGTCGGTAACCCAAGGGAGAGGCAGGGCGGCTGTAACGCCGTTCTCGCCTCAGCGACTGCCCAGAAGGGAGAAAGCGGCTCCTACAGGGCCCTCACCCGCCCCAGCACAAAGAAACCATCCCTTTTTTTCCTCCTGCAAAGAAATCGGCCCAGCAGTGGCAGCGTGAGGCTGTCAGCCACGGGCTGTTCTGTACAGATCCTTTTCTAAGATCAAGCTGGCTGCCTGAACCTTTTTAACTCAAAGCAACGTCCTACCTGACAGGGAAGAAGTCACAGAATTAAATAGAATGGTGAAAAACAAGCACTGTTTAAGCAGTAGTAATTAATTCTCCTTATATAGGTGTCTGCTGGCTGCAGGACAGCACACGGTCTCTCCCCGCCCTTGCCGGAGGCCGGCTGCCCAACAGCTGAGACAGCCCGTGGCACTGCCTCCAGAGCCAAAAGCAAAGAGAGCAGGACTCGAGGTAACCAGGACACTTCTGAATGGGGAAAAACAGTCCCACGAGTGATTTATCCCTCACTATTTAAGCAAGGCTAGGGAAAGGAGCAGTTTGAAACTCCTTCTGCCCAGGCTTCCCATCACAAAGCCAACTAAAAGCCTCTGCTCCCTGCAGAGACCAGGCCCGAGACAGCCAGCAACAGCCGTGGAGGCTGACACCTCTCCATCTCTGCAGCCCTTGGAGCTGCTGATCTGCACCATGGACTGGGCCCTCCACGCTTAGAAGCAAAATTCCCGCAAATCCATGCATGGTAAGCTTACAGGCATTTCACTGACCTGTGCCTGCCCAGTTCGGCAGGGCCCGCGGCACACAGGACCAAAAATCACACCCCGCTGAGCTGAGTGAGCAAGAGCAGAAGCCAGGCGCTACCTCGCTGCAGGGGGCTCCTTCAGGTTAAAACAAGCTATCCCTGGCAAAGCACAAACTCCCAAGAAAACAGAGCCACATTTTGTATTCCTAGAGCTCGGCAAGCCCTCGTGGGGCAGGGGGCTCCTCGTCCACACGCCCTTAGCTCCCCTGCACTACCGCAGCGCGCTGTGCTGCGCACAAAGGCACCTGGGTTGGCAGGTGGTGCTGAGCAGCCTGCCACCTCTCCCCCTCCGTGCTCTCTCCTCCAACAAAAAAAAATGAGCTTTGCATCGCCCTAGCGCAGAGCCCAGACAAGCTGCTCTGCCACACGCCAGCTAGATCCCAGAAAGCAGCTGCATTGCAGGAAGGCTGCGCCTCGCGAGGGAAGCCGAGCTGTTCCCATCCCTGCTCCCCAAAAACATCCTCACTGCTGCTTTCTGCTTGGGCCGACTCCGCTTTACACGTGGGCGAGGAGGGAGCGACAAGCCAGGGCAAGCTGGAGGCAAACCCCAGGCCTCGGTTTATAAAGGAAGACTGGTTGCAACTGGAAGGGCCAGTTTATTAGAGAAACCTCACATCGCAGAGAATTCACAACACAGTGGAGAGGGTCCGGGCCCGCTGAGGGGAAATCTTCTGCAGCAGCACAGGCCTACGTCCCCCAGCTCCAACCCCAGCGGGTGCCACGAAGGGAAGGGTTAACTGTAACACAGCTTATGGTTACAAGCAGCCTGAGAGAGCCAGTACTAAAGTCCCCAAAAAAGCCTCCCCGTTAGACAACAGTTAAAACGAAAATGGTTTAAAATGTTTAAAAGCTCCGTGTTCCTGGCTGCAGCACGATGGGGAGGCAAAGGGCTACAACACACGCAGTTCGCTGTGGGTCTCGGCACTCGAGCTGCTCTACCAGTGAAGGCCGGACGGGGGGGTCTTCTCGTCTTTGTTGCTTTCCAGAGAAAAGGGTGGGATTCGGACGTCAAAGTGGGAGCCATCAGGCCTCTCAAATCGAAAAGTACCCCTGCAAAACAACGGCAGAGATCACGCTGAGGCCAGGGAAAACGCAGCCAGTCGTCAGCAGCTAGGAGGTAAGAAACAAGCTCATCCATATCCTGCAGAGGGACTCTGGGGCTGTATTTGCAAGGTCGGTTCAGCAGCGAGAACATCTCTGCCAAGATGACTCATTTATTGGAAGACTCCCGGGCAGTTTACATCACATCTCTAATACGCTTTTCCTGAATAAAGATGTCATGACTGGATCCTCCAGGAGGTAAGCGCACTCCAAGCATCTGCAGCAGTGTTTACCTCACACCCATCCCACAGGAGACAGAACCAACAGCGCTATTTTTACAAACGTGATTACAAATAAATTCAGACGCGTATTTCTTGGCAGAAGCTCCACTAGTCGTCTGTGATAATACGAAATCTCAATACAGATGCAACTTGCAACAGCTGCTACTTTGCATTTCAGAAAAGGGCACTGAAGAACTGAATCTGGCTGTCCCTAAACATGCAAGGGACTTGCCACGTCCCTGGAAGCAGTCTCACTGCCCTGAAACGCAGACCACTGCACTGCAGAACATGGGCAAGAGGGCTGCGGAGAATAACAGGTCTTGCATCACGGAAAGCACACAACAGAAAACAAGACTTCAAGCTGAGCAGCTTCTGAACTTCAGAACCTTTATCTCCTTCCCTTCAGGGTGCATGCAGAGAGAGGGGGCAAAAAAATCAAAACACTACATCTATTTCTATTCCCCAGGACATACGTTCAGGCAATTCAAAATGCGTAACGTGTCAAACACGGGCGTATCTGGTAGACAAAAAGCTGCTCTCACATTTTTCCCAACTCAAAGGTAGTTCCAAGGCAGCTTAACATCTGAAACAATTTACTGAAAGCCAGAGAGACCTGTCGCACAGCAGGCAAGAGGTGGCTGCACATTTCTTCTTCAGAGACAACACTAAATGCGCTAACCCAGCTGAAATGTAAAACGAGGAAATTGCCTTAACCCCCCAGCACAGCAGAGAAACACCTCAGGCTGAGCACTTTCCTACCTGCACTTAGACAGGAGGGGACTTGGGTGCAAATTAAACTGAAGGCCTTAGCTTGAGTAACCCCACACGCTAATTCTCTGTGGTCACAGAACTGCACAGCTTCACTCAGGGACAGAATCAAAGCCCAGCAAAAGGGCAGGCCTCTCCGAAGAGGAGGAATCCTTGTGCACACACCTCTGCTGCCTAGGGAAACGCCAGCGTGAAGCCTCGTCCCTTGCACCAAGCACTGAAAGGGGCAGAAGCTGAGGGTAGCTGAAGATAATGGAGAATTGCTTCATGTCTTTTCAGTCCAGTCCAGCACAGACCAGAGCAGGAGGAGGAGGAGGAGGAGTTAGCCTGGAGCCTCTCTTGGCGCAGAGAACCAAGAGATCACCTTACCACCAGCTGGGATTACTACTACCAAGAAGCCGCTCATACAAAGACCCCTTTTAATTACCACACGCGTCCCGTCCAGTCCGCTTCCGCCCACCTTTAAGCCACAACTCCAGACTGCAAACTCTGCATCGCAGCTCAGCGCTGTGGGGTCCTACACCAAAACAACTACTGCGGTAATAAGTGCTTCTTACCACATGTGGCCACTGGATGCCTGCAGGGAGACGTGACTGCTGTACTGAAACGCTGGCTGCTCTTTCGATAGAACTGGCTCCTGAGAAGACAAGAAGAGACCACTCTACATCAGCAACAGATCTTAAGATTCCTCCACAGAGGGGCATCAGCAGGAAATTTACACAGCGAGAAGAAAAAGAGAATCGCAAATGTTCACACTGGCATTTGGCACCAGTTCCTCTTTTCTGTTTCTTAACATCTCAGCATCGCTCCCAGCTACGTGGCAGACAACCTGCCCGGTGAGTAGCGCAGAATCAGGTATTATTCCAGTTTCCCCATTATCAGTCATTTAGGAGCATTCTGTAATACCCTCCGTGAAGTTTCAGTTCACACAAACTAACAACAGATAAAAAGCTTACGTGATTTTTTTTTTTTTCCCACTGCCTGTTTTCTATTCCACATTTCTTTTGCCTCCTAAGAAATTTACTGGCAAACCAATCCAAGCGAGAGAACTCCAGCAAAGAGCTCGCTTCCCAAAAGAAGCGGCACAATACCTACCCTTCCCACAACACCGCGGCCTCGCACTGTTTCTAAGGTGCCAGACAAGCTAAATATCCTCCAGTGCCGTTCTCGCAGCTGTACCACTTCACTGTCAAGGTTCTCCAAGCGAATACAGTAGCGCCACTGGACGGAAGAAAAATAGTTATTAACAACGAGAATCAGTTGCAAACAGTTGATAACCCACAGCCGATACTGGGAAACAGTTGCCAGGCAAGGGCGACTCTCCCTCAGAGCTTATCACACCGCAACGATGCCACAGCAAATAAACTCCTTCCCTTTAGCTGCTCCGCAAAACAAAAGGCACTTACCCAGTAGACATGGGAATTCTGGGCTTCCTGTCAAGAGAAACAAAAGACTTTAGCAGCTGCCCTTCAACGCTCGGCGCCAAAACCTCTTCAGCTGTCAGCACAGCACAAGCACGGGGGCTCTCGCTCCACGCCAGACTGACGCAGCCAACTCACATGAGCGCAGAGACAGCTGCTCTCCGAAGCGGTCCGGCAGTTACCGCCTGGCACTGGCTCTGCTCTAGACATGTAATCATGAGGTGGGAGGTTTGCAGGGATCTCATGACTAGGGAGGGTTGATCTCCATGTTAATTACGCACTTTCTACAGATCTAGAAACACCCGTTTCCTTGCTTTCAGGCACCTGTTTTTCTGACGAGGTTAGGACAAACGTCAGTTGGGCTCCACAGAAGCTGCAGTGCCACACCAGAACACTCGCCCGTCACAGAGCAGGCTCACAGCAGCTGTACTCAGAAATCAAACTGCTGCTGTAATTCCCAGCCCTCCCGCTCAGAAATCTATCGGAGCCTTATTATTTCGGGTGGCCCACGTGAAGATGCTACGCTATCGAGTGTGCGTGGTTATCAGCTAAATCCAGAGTCTTTAGCCAAACCCTCTAACCTGCATTAGGGATGGGAAACGGGTCAACACCCACAGACCTCACCACTGGGCAGGATAACGGCCTTGTTATCTGGGCAGATGGCCTCGGTGCCACCTTACGCATGTGCCCAGCTGCAACTGAGGCAGTAAAGGACCAGTTTACAAGTCTTGCTAAGTATCTTGCTAACAGCGCTCTGCAGAGAAGCCCAGAGTACTTCCCATCCTACAAACAACAAGAGAAAGCCAATCTGCAGGAGCTGTTCTCCAAAATACTAACGACAAATATTTTCATATTCATACCTCTGCTGGACGTAATGACAACGAAATTACAACTGGGATTAAAATGTACTTTCTCCAGTAAGCAGAAGGTGCCTTCAGCGAGTCAACAGCCCTTAGGAAAACATCCAAGTTAACCAGCCCACAGAACTAACGCAGCAAGATGCAACACACACCTACCCTCATGCCCATATAGAAAGGGATGACTGTGACTCGGATGTTCTCTGTGGTTTCTCGGTGCACGTCGGAGAGCTCCAACCAGGGGTGGTTCTTTTCCTGCCACGCACACAGCGTATCCCGTGCTACAAAAGGTGGAACTGTGGGGAAGGAAAGATCGGAGTTCGTAAGCATGTTGTAGCCAGGGTGCCCCCCACATCCCCAAGCAACTGCCTTCAGAGTTACAATTACTTAAAGGAGGCTTTACTGTGACAAAATCCAAGCCAGACCATGATTTTCACACTGTATCCAAGACAATGGCCTCTGGATAATTGCCACAAAACACCCCAAGCATCTGGCTGGCTCTGGGGATTTACCTCAGAGGACAGAAATTACCTTTTGTTTGGTCGTACATGAGAAACCTCTCAAAGAGCTCATGCTGGATGGGCACCTGATCGGTGGAGCTGTAGGGAAGGATATCTTCATGGCTTACGTAGTCTAAACCTGGAGAAGAAACCCCAAAAGCAGTTGAACTTCCAGCAAAGAGCAGCTCAGAAGTCCCCGACAGAGAAACAGATCCCACTAGCGAGAAGTTAATAAAAGGACTATAAGGACTTGGTAGCAGAAACCAATGTTGATACCATGACTGCAAGCAAGAAGGGAGGAAACCGGCCAGTAATAAACTCGGCAGCGTTCTCCTGGGAGATTTCTCCATAGGATAAATTCTCTGATAAATACAAACTGGCTGCAAAGTCACTGAACAGTCAGTCACAGAAGGACTTTGGGCAGGAAATGCACATGATGAAAGATCTAGCTAGCAGTCCTGGTAATAAATAAAAATAAATAAAGCAGAATAGCTTGTATGCAACAAGGTTTGCATATGGGATTCGTGTATCACTAGCTCAGAGTATCTATGCCTTTGTCTGATCAGAGTCTGCCCAACTTCCATCTCTCCAAAAGGGCCTCACACATTTTAGTAATTCTGTTTTTTTCTAGCAGGGTCCTAAAGCACAGACAGGTCTACTACAGGAATGCCCTAAGTGCACCGCCGCTTCGCTGGTAGGAGTCGACTGCTCACGACTGTTTTGGGCTCACCTCATGACAACCCACATCTCCACAGAGGTTAGAGGCGCTTCTTACTCACCTGGTATGGCATAGAGGGCTCTGCTGTCATCGTGATTTGCCAGGAACGTCACTGCTTCTGTCTGTGATCTCTGAGACTGAGAAAAGAGAGGTTTAAGTCTTTCACAGAACGGATTGTTGAAGGTCAGTTTCCACTTATGCTTCAGTTTACTACTGTTCCTTCTACAGCATATAAGATTTGTTTTATGTAACCAATTCACCTCAGAACATTTCCACTTTCAAGTTCCTCCAGACTAATTTTTCTCTCAAACAAGTGGAAAACATTTTCAGTGCTGCAGCCCACGTTTATAATTACTTACGTGCACCAGAAAAGGAATGCCAACAGGATAAGGCAGTGAGGTTGGAAAGGGTAAACATTATCCAGAAAACAGTCACATGACACTCCAGAATATTTTTCTCAGGGAAATTACGACTTGAAAAACAAATTTGCCCTACAAGTTCCAAACGATCCCAGGACAAAGACCCAAGCTAGCCATCACAACCACTTGGATCTACGGCCAGCGATAGAAAAGCATTCGCATCAGAGAAGATATTTGAGTTTCAATACCACGATGACATTCGTTACTTACTATATGCGGACAATCCCGGGCATCTATGAGCACCTGGTAGTAAGTATGCGTTTTGCCCTTGACCTCCTTGGAACCATGGCCTGCCGCGTTCTCACTCCTGAACGGAAAAGCAGAGCCCTGAGCTCAAGTGCACGCACCCTAACCCCTGCTTCAGCTGGGACTCGGAACGGGAGGGAGCTCACTTCGAGACGGCAGCAAGCCTTTGTTAACAGGACCAAGCACATTCATAAACAACAGTTTCTTAACATGCATTCTGCAGGCTGTAAGCATTCAGTTCTACCCGAATTAAGCTCGCTCATACAACGCTAGATGAGACAAGATGACAACCAGCGGTGTTTCTCACAGCACACCTCTTTTTTCAGACAACTCAGAAGTTCTTTCTGCTCAGCCCCATGTCCTGGCTGGGGCAGGTATTTCTACTGCCCTCTTGTTCTCTCTCTGCTCACTCCTCACCCCTTTCCAAGTCCAAATGCACGCTCACTGGCACACCTCCAAAACAAGCCAGGGGAAAACGAATTGAAGAGAGCAGAGAAGCGAATAGTGACTCAAACAGAAGGATGAGCTTGGCCTAGGGGGCTGAAAGTGGAGGCAGGGGGGAGTTGGAAGGAAGGGAGCTGACAAATCCAACTCACTGGCAACCTATAAAGGAAGCAGCCTGTAATTTTAAACACAGGAGCAAGTTAAACTAAGCAAAGCAAAATTAAGTTTTGCTTTATTAAAAAGATGACGGGATGTTTTTTTCCATTTCTCTCTCTCTCACACACCCACACTCTTCCTTCCTACTTCCATCCAGTCTCTAACAGAAAATTAATGCAACGTCTCTTATTTGAGCACCTCTCTTCCAGTTTATCTTCACACAAAACAGAACTGCACCACTGTCCTCAAAAAGCAGGAAACTTGCTAAGAAATGCAGCAGTATAATATAAATGTAGCAGTATAATAGCAAATAGACATGGAAGAATCCTTACTTTTCTGTGACAGGAGAAGCAACATCTCGATCATAGAGCCTGGCTTGCCAGGGAAACAGAACTATCCCTCGATAGCCAAACACGCTGTGAAGAAAGAGCTGAAAGGAACAAATAATTGCATTTGAATACACAGCTGGCTTCAACCAGCTTAGATACAATAAGAAACATGAACCCAAAAGCCCCTTTTCTGACAATATCTTAAGAAAAAATAAAAATCTGCTAATCGAGCTACCCCCGCTAACAAGAAACACTTACAAAAAACTAAATATGCTAGATGGAAATGCAGGGAGAATGACCATAGCAGAAACAAAGAGGGAACGTAAAGAGTTTGGGATGAGAGAACAAATTCACGTCGTCTCTATCCCATAAAACTGAATGGCTACACCAGTAATAAAGTTCTGGAACATCCCAAGTGCAGAGAGGAGAGCAGGACAGAAGGGACTGCTCAGGAACACAAACAGATCTGCGAGTCGCACACGCACCAACGACAAGTTTAGTTGTTGTGTCTAACATTCAGCAACTGGTTCTTTTACTGCTAAGGGGAGAAAACGCTTAAACAAAACCTGCAGAGCACATTATCTCTGCACGAGCGGCTCTGTCGTGGTGCAGATTCTTATCGACTTGCTACTGTCAGATGACTGACAAACTGCAGACACAGCAGGGACGAGGCACGCTGATCTGTGGAACCTCTGGCCTTCTACTACTACGCTGCGGATCCCCCAGCTACCCGACGGCTGTGGAAGGAGCCTGGAGGGTCAGCGCCGCTCCCCCGGAGCGCTCACCTGGCCCGTCTCGTATTTGCCATGCTGCTTCGGTGCCTCGAACACCCCCACTGTCTCCAGCACTTTGCCCTCGGGACGGTTCCTAGGAGCAGAGAGGCGGCTTGTCCCCAGCACCGCGCTGTGCAGGGCGCACAAAGAGCTGAGCCCCAGCCCCGAGCCTCCCGGAGGGCACTGTGCGCCCCTGCCAGAGCCCAGCTCCCTGGCCCTCCACTCCCAGTACCCCCCCCGAAACCCTCATTTCCCACCTCGCCACGCAGACACCCCCAGATCCCACCTTTCCCACCTGCCCTCCCCTCCAGGACCCTCCTAGATCCCTTCTTTCCCCCCTCACCCCCCAGGCACTGCCAGATCCCCCTTTTCCCACCTCACCCCCCCCCAAGGCCCCTCTTTCCCACCTTGTCCCCACTCAGAGCCCCAAAACCCCTCCTTTCCCACCTCACCCCTCCCAGACTCCCCTTTTCCCACCTCACCCCTACAGCCCCCCCTCAGCACCCCCTCAGCATGCCCTACCCCAGGTCCCCCCCCCATCTACTCCAGGCCCACCTCCCACAGTGACCCAGCACCCCAAAACCCCCTCAGCACCCCCTCAGCATCTCCCAACCCCCCTCAGCACCTCCCCAAACCCCCCCTCAGCACATCCCCAAAACCCTTCAGTACCTCCCAACCCCCTCAGCACCCCCTAACACCCCCTCACAGCCCCCTCAGTGCCCCTCAACCCCCCTCTGCACCCCCCAAAGCCCCCCTCAGTACCCCCTAAACCCCCTCAGCAACCCTCAATCCCCCTCGCAGTCCCCTCAGCACCCCCTCACCCCTGTCAGCGCCCCCCAACCCCCCCATCACCACCCCCAAAACCCCCTCACAGCCCCCTCAGCACCCCCTAACTCCCCCCGGCACCCTCCTAAACCCCCTGACAGCCCCCTCAGCGATCCCCAATCCCCGTCAGCACCCCCAAAACCCCTCACAGCCCCCTCAGCGCTCTCTCACCCCCGTCAGCACCCCCCTAAACCCCCCCTCAGCACCCTCAACAGCACCTCACCCCCCCCCAGCACCCCCAAAACCCCCTCAGCAACGCCCCCCCCGCCAAGGCCTCACCGCGACGACAGGTGCCTCCGCGGCGGCAACGGCGGCAACAGCGGCAGGACGGCGGCGGCCGCCGTCCCTCCCCCGACTCCCAGAGGCGGCGCCCCGCGTCCCGGGAGCCGTTCCCTCAGCGGCTCCCACAGCGGCAGCCCCCGGGCCCGGCACCGGCCCAGCGCCGCCGCCACGTACCGCCGAGCCGCGCCGCCCGACATCCCGCCGCCGGCCCACAATGCACCGCGCGGCCCCCCCCCCGCCGCCGCCGCTCCCCCCTCCCTTCCCTTCCCGCCGAGGGGGCGCTCTAGCCCGCTCCTCTCTATGGTGCCCCGCGTCGCCTAGGTGACGGAGGCCGCGGGCCAAGATGGCGGACGCCGTCAGGGCAGGGCCGCGCCTGAGGAGAGCGGTGGAGGGAGAGGAGCTGGCCGGGCTCCCCGCCGCGCTGCGGGACGAGCTGCGGGACGCTGTGGGGTCTGAGGGTGCCCTGGTGCCCTTTAGCTTGCTGAGGAGGCTGCACGGCGGGCTGCGGGAGGCAGGTGGGCTGTGCCGGGCCTGCTCGGCCGGGCCGCGCCGCCGTTAATGTCCGTTAATGTCCGTTAATGTCCGTTAACCGCCCCCTCGTCCCGCCCGCAGGGTCGCCGCTGTTCCTCTACCAGCTCCTGGAAGGCAGCGAGATCGCCGTGCCCGAGGTGCCGGTGCAGCCGCGGGTAGGTGAGGGGAGTGCCGGGGGCGGGCTGGGGGCCCCCTCGTCCCGCGGCCCTGACGGGAGCTCTGCTCTGCCCCCAGAACCCCGAGCTGGTGGCGCGGCTGGAGCGGATCAAGGCCAGGCTGGCCAACGAGGAGTACCGGCGGATGACCCGCAATGTCACCGGCCAGGTGAGGGGCCTAGACAAGGATAGCTCCCCCACCATGCACCCCGAGAGGTCCGACCCCTCCTGCATTGCCTTCGATGCTCCTGAGGCAAAACCGAGGGGCCAGGAGAATGAAAATCCATCCGTCTTAAAGGCAAAAAAAACATCCTGCCCTGTCACACCCGTGTTGCCCACCAGTTCGTCTTCAAGCTGGTACTGGCGTGAAGAACAGGAGAAGTTTCTTAGCTTTCTAAACCTATGATGCTGTCACGTGTGTCTGTGCATTGCCGACTGCCCCATCGTGACTCATCCTCAAAAGCATGGCCAAAAACAACCCAACAGCCAAATGAATTTTCTTATAGAATGAATGCAGTGCAGAGGGGAGGGGGGCGGGGACCTAAGGAGCGCACGCTGTGAATACCTGGGAACAATAGGTGCGGTGCTGAGGCCAGACAGGCAGGACAGGGTTATGGGGAGTGTGGAATAGAAGGCACTGACTTTTTGGAGCAGCTCATCTTGCCAAAAGTTGTCAGGTTTTGATCTGGGAGACTAAGCGTCTTATGTAAATATTTTACTGTGAGCATTTGTGCTGCCATTTTCTGAACTGTTCTATGTTTGCTATAGTTTTGAAGTGAGGTCATTCGTGTCAAGGTAAAAACAGGGTTGAGTGAGATCTTTGTGAACAGTGACCGTTTTGACAAGCCCACGCTTGTCAGATGACAAGGTGAAATCCTCTAGGGTCTCTTAAAGACAGATCTTCAGACTCCACGTAAGAGATCTCCAAGAAATGCTTTGATTAAAAATTACCCCTTCTTGTTATCACCGAATCAGGCCACAAGCATAAATCCAGAAATCTCTGTGGAGGGCCCCGCGGGAGCTTCCCAAACTTCTGACTGGATCCGAGGGACAGGACAGGGTATTGGTATTGCTTTTATTCTGCAGTTAACGTTAAAATGCAACAGAATACAAGTTGTTTTAATCCCTTCTTTTAGGACATGAACCGAGGTGGGACCCTAGCCGACTTTGGGAGGCAAAGTGAGTGGCTGGCACCTGGCAGCGCGTACCGAGAGGCAGAGAAGTCAGTCAGGAAGCGTCGCGTCGCTAGCAGTTGGCCTCAGGCAGCCGTTCCCTCTCAGAGCAACGGCATCTCGCCGGGAGTTAATGCACAGAAGTGTTCCTCGAGTAAAAGAGCGGCCCATCTTACAAGTATTTCTGGGGGCACAAAGCGTGTGAATTCTCGAGCCTTCCCGTAGCCCAGCGGAGGCAGTCTCAGGCAGATTCACTCAGCAGTTTTACGGCTTGCCCCCCGCCCTGTTCCCCCAGCCTTACCTAAAAGCGATCCTCTTTTCCCTTCTCTCCAGTTCGCTCCGTTAAAGCCGTGGTCATCACCGTCTTCAACTTCATCGTCACCGTGGTAGCCGCGTTTGCCTGCACGTACCTGGGCAGCCAGTACGTCTTCGCGGAGACCGCGGCGGTGAGTGAGCCTGCTCGTGGGGCTCTCTGCACGGCCGGGCAGGAGCAGCAGACGCTCCCTGGCACCAAGCAGCAGCTTCACCATTCACACGTGGTCACTTTTCTCTCTTTTTGCGTCCTCAGCGCGTCCTCTCAGCGGTAATCGTGGCCTCGGTGGTTGGCTTGGCGGAGCTGTATGTCATGGTGCGGACCCTCGAAGGGGACCTTGGGAAGCTGTAGCCACGCGCATCCCCCTGAGCTGTGGTGCTCGTGCTGCGCTGGAGGCTTTGGCCCACCCCAGGAGGCATTTGTTTGGGGCAGGCTCATCTCGGCGTTGGCGTCTGGTGGACCTCGCTTCCCGCTCCTTAACGTTCCCGAAATGAATCATGGATTAAAAATCATGCAGCTGCAGAGCAGAAGAGGGAATGGCTGTGAGCTTTTACCACCCCAACACGGAGAGGAGTGTGAGCTGGTGCTGTTCCAGCTCTGTGAAGCCGCTGTGCTTTCGTTCTGCAAATAAACACCGTTGTGTTCTCAGCCTCCTTCCTGCCATGCGGCTCGCTGACTTGGCGTGTCGAAGCCATCGCAGCCAGCCGCAAACCTTCCCTCTCCCTCCGCACCCCGCGTCGTGCTCTGTCTCCTGCAGGAAGCAGCGCCCTTGCTTTGCCCGGCCTCCCTGCTCCCACCCGCTCCCCCACGTGCTTTAAGGAGCACGTTACTCACTCGTTACTCACTCGTGACCAGCGTGGCAGTACCACATTGGTGACGGGAGCTTTCCCCCCTCCTCGCAGATCTGTTCAGGACGACAGCACCTGGTGTGGCGGCGTTGGGGTTGACGCCCAGCTTGGCCTTGTCCCGAAAAGCTCAGCAAGCAGGCGTCCCCTCCACGTAGCTCGTACCGAGTCCTCACACGGGGAGAGGGACGCCCCGGGGGCTGCCACAGCTCCTGACCCGCAGTCCTGCGGCTGGGGGGGTGCCAAAAGGAGCCTGGAGCCCCTGCAGGGGGGGAAGTACGGGGGGAAGCGGAGCAGCACCGTGCCCCGTGGCGGGGCACCGCAGGCAGACAGGGCAGCGACAGGCCTTTGCTCCATGCCTGACCCACCAAAAGACGCCCGGCTTGTGTGGACGGGGAGGGAAAAAAGCCCCGTGAGGAGCCCGGGGGCTTCTCCGGTGCCGCTGAGCGCGGAGCGGAGCCCAGCGGGTGCCCCCAGGGCCCTGCGGTGAGGAGGGGGGGCACGGCCGGACCCTGGGGGACGCAGACACCTGGCGGGCAGGCACCGAGCCAGGGCGGGACACAGCGATTAATGCTCTGATGGCAGCTAAGCCCCTCTGCGACCACGCTTTAATATCCGATACGGGGAGATCTGCCGGCACCTGCGAACGTGCCCGCGGATTAGGGGCGGCCGCGCCACAATCATCCGCGGATACTGCCTCAGATTAAGGTATTTCTCCAAAAGATTAGGCGGTATTAAGCCGGGGGGGGGGGGAGCTGATGGGGGAGCTGGCCCCGCCACGGCCTCACCGGCATTTAGGATATTGGGTGGCATCGCAGGGACCGTGGGGCCCGGCGGTAATTCCGCACCCTAATGAAATCAGGGCGATAAACCCCCGGTGCCAGGGTAGGGGGGGGGGGGGGGGGCCTCGCCGTGGCTACGGCTCGCCCAGGTTGGTGATGGCCGCGCTGTAGATGAGGTCGGAGATGGAGCCCAGCGAGGTGGGGAGGCCCCGAGCGGGGCTGTGGGGTGCTGGCGGGATGGGGACGGGGCTGGTGCCGTCGGGGGGCACCACGGGCAGATCCCGCTCCCCGCGTGGCGGCGGCGGCGGTGGTGGCGGCTCCGGTTTGGCGCTGCGGATCCTGCGGGCACGGCGGTTCTGGAACCAGACCTGGGGGGAGGCAATGAGACAGCGGGAGGGATGGAAGGAGGTTGGGGACACCCTGCCGGGGGGGGTCCCCCGGCCCCGCTCACCTGGATCTTGGCCTCGGGCAGCTGCGTGAGCTCGGCCAGGCGCTCCCGGGTGGCGATGTCCGGGTAGGGCACGGCGGCGAAGGCCCGCTCCAGCTCCCACAGCTGCCCCCGGCTGAACGTGGTTCGCCGCCGCTTCCGTGGCCCCCCCGGGGGTCCCGGGGACCGGTTCTCCCCCCCCCCCCTCCGCCGCCCCCCGCCCGCCGCCCGGTCCGCCCGCCCCGTCGGGGAAGCGGAGCAGCGGCTGGGGGGCGCGGGGGGTGCCCGGGGCCGCACTCATCCTGCCCGGCTCCCCCCGGCCCCGCCGCCGACCCGCTTTTTTATCCCCTCCCGGGGTGGATGGGGGGGGCTGGGACCGCCCCGAGCGGGCGGTGCTCACCGGGCCCCCCCCCCCCCCCCCCAGCTCCCCTCCCCGGTTCTCTCCCGGGGATGCTTCCCCGGTGGGTGCCCCCCGACGGCAGCACCCCGCGGGGCTCGGGGACGGTGCCCCCAGCACCTCCGGCCCCAGGAACCCCGCCAGCTCCCAGCACTGCCCCCCCACCCCCCCCCCCGACGGCTCCCCCCAAGAGGCAGCACCCAGAGGAACCCAGACCGAGGAGGGGGGCTTGGGGGTCCGGTGCCAGCACGTTGGGGAGCCCAGCTGATAGCGGCCCCCCCCCCGTGCCCCGTCCCCAGGACAAGATGTCTCCGTGCAGCACCCACCGCCTGTCCCCAGCCCCTTCCCCCCCCCCATCCCCGTGTCACCACGGCTGTCCCGCGGGGCTGGCACGGGTCAATGTTTAACCGAGCGGTGGTACCAGTTGTGCGGGGCGGCCCGGGGCCGGCTGGCGGTGGCTCCCAGCGGGGCCAAGCGGGTGCCGCCGCCACCACCACCCCGAGCGAGGGGTGCAGGGGGGGCGAATGGAGGCGGAGGGCGAGCGGGGCTGGGAGCCCCGACAAGGCACGAGGCCCACAACGCTCCCACGGGGCCCGCGGCGACCGTAAGTCCACGGGAGACGGAGGGGACTGAGGCCACCCCGTGCCACAGTGACCAGGGCCTGAGCAGCCAACGTGGCCGCCTGGGTGGCTGGGGGGGGGGGCTGGCACCCCAAAAACGCTGGGGTGGGGGGACAGGGGTGTCCCTGTGCGGGGACGTGGGGGATGCTGCACTCCGTCCCCTGCCAGGCGCTGGGGCGCAGTGGGGACAGGAGGAAAGCACGAGCACGGCATGGCCTCGGGTCCCTCTCCTCGGGGTGCCCCGCACGTGGGGACACCCACCACCCCGCCGCCCCCTGTTCCCCCAAGGAGCCCCGGAGCGGAGCAGGAGGGACCCGCGGTGGGGAAGGAAACGCGCCTGAGGGTGGTGCTGAGGTAAGGGGGACGCGGTGGGCTTGGGGACATGGCAGGGATCGGACGCAGCACCAGCCTCGCCTGGTCCAGGGGCGCAGCGGGGCTCCCCGGGGTCCCCAGGCGGTGACACCTCTGTGTCCCCCCTCACCCCCCGGTTAGGGTCCGGCCGCTGACCTGCACGGAGACACGCCGAGGTGACCGGCGGGTGGTGCACAGCCTGGGCGACGGCACCGTCCACGTAAGTGCCACCTCCCCAGGGGGGCCAGGGGCCGTGGTCCCCCCCCCACCCACCCCGAACCACCGCCACCGTCCCCAGGTGAGCGCGGCCAGGCACGACGCCACCTTCGGGTTCAGCGCCGTCTTCGACGCGGGCGCCTCGCAGGAGGCCGTCTTCGAGGGCAGCGGGATGAGGCAGCTGGTGGAGCTGGCGATAGACGGGTGAGCCCCCCCTTGAGCCCCCCATCCCCACGTCCCCACCACGCGGGAGCCGTGCAGGCCCCACGGGGAGGTCTGCATTGCCGGGACGGGGCCGGGAGGTGGCATCTCTACACCGCAGCCTGGGGCCATGCCTGAGGCTCGGCCTCCTTCCCCAGCTTCTCCTGCACCGTCTTCGCCTTCGGACAGACGGGCTCGGGGAAGACCTACACCCTGATGGGGCCTCTGGGGCAGGTACAGCACCAGCTCCGACGGCAGGATGGGCTCCTCGCGCCCCGTGGTGGGAGCGGGCGGGAGGTGAGGACGCGCTGTGACCGCTCGGCCTCTGCAGAGCGAGGCCCAGCCGGCGGTCCCGGCTGTGCAGGGGCTGATGCAGAGATCCTTCGCCTGCCTCCTGGAGCACAGCCGGAGCCGCAGCCCCAGCCTGGCGCTCAGTGCCTCCTACCTGGAGATCTACAACGAGCAGGTAGGTTCCTGCACGGCCGCCCAGCCCGGCCCTGCTGCCACCCCCTGCCCCGTCCCCGCTGCCTCCCCTCCGCCGTCCCCCCCCAGGTCAGGGACCTGCTGAGCCCGGGGCCGCCGTGCGCCCTGCCCCTGCGCTGGAGCAAAACCCGCGGCTTCTACGCGGAGAACCAGCTCAGCGTGGACTTCGAGAGCCTGGAGGCCATCGTCGACCTGCTCCTGCAAGGTGCCGGGGCAGGGGCCACGTGGGGCACATTCGGGAGGTGCTGCACCCAGCGGTGCCCCCCCTGCAGCTCTCCATCCCGGCAGGTTCCCGGAGGCGCCGGACCTCTGCGCACGCCCTCAACAGGCACTCGAGCCGCAGCCACGCTCTCCTGACCATCCACATCCGCAGCCGAGCCGTGAGCACAAATCCTGCTCCGGGCACACGGGGGAGGGCTGGGGGGGGCCCTGGCTCTGCGGCTGTGTCCTGCTCCCCGAGGATGTTTTTGTGGGGCTGGGCACTGCAGCAGGCAATGGGGAAGGGGCAGGAGGGACGCAGGACCAGAGCATTTATCCCACAGTGTGTGTCGCCCCCCCTCCAGCCCAGCACCAGCCCCAGCAAGCAGGGCACGCTGTGCTTCGTGGACCTGGCCGGCAGCGAGCGGGTGAAGGACACCGGCTCCACCGGGGAGCTCTGCGTGGAGGCCAACAACATCAACCGCAGCCTCCTGGCGCTGGGTAAGAGCTGGGGACCCCCTGCAGCGGCTGCCGGACCCCGTCACAGCCCCGACACACGCTTTGAGGCTCGTCCTCCCGCAGGACACTGCATCTCCCTGCTGGCCAAGCCCCAAGGGAAGCGGACACACATTCCCTACAGGGACAGCAAGCTCACCCGGCTGCTGGCCCGCTCCCTGGGCGGCTGGGGCGTCACGCTGATGGTACGTGCATGGAGGAGGCTGGGCAGGGGGGTTTGGGGTGCACAGAGCCACGGGGTCTTGCCCCACGGAGGGGAAGGCTAGATGGGGATGGGGATCACCCTGGCTGGAGGCTCACCTGCGGGTTCTCCTCGTCGGCAGGTGGCCTGCATCTCCCCGTCCTCGCGCTGCCTCTCGGAGACGCTGAGCACGCTGCACTACGCCAGCCGAGCCTGCAGGGTCACCACCAGACCCGTGGCCAACAGGGTACGGCTGTGGGCAGGGGCAGGATGCTCAGCCCCGCTGCCGGGACCCCTCCGAGCCATCCCCTCATACTCCCAGGTCCCCCGGGAGAAGCTGCTGCAAACCTTGGAGGAAGAGATCTGGGCCCTGCAGCTGGAGAACCTCTCCCTGCGCCAGCAGCTCTGCCTGCCCACGGTGCCGACGAGGAGTGAGGAGGTGCTGGGGACCCCCCCGAGGCCGGGGGCACAGCCAGGCTGGGCGGGCAGGTACGGCCACATGGGGCCGCGCTGCCCCCCACCCGAAGGGCAGCTCCTGTCGGAGGGAGCCCCAGCCTGGCCCAGCCTCTACGGCCTCCTGCGGGACTTCGTGGTGGAGAACGAGCAGCTCAGGTACTGGGGGGGTCCCGCTGGCACATGCAGGACCCACAAACAGGGGCTCCAGGAGCCGGAGGAGCAGCCAGAGCCCCCCAGCCGGGCAGCACTCAGTGCCTGCCTCTCCCAGGGATGTGGATGTTTGCTTCAGGGAGGGTCTGGAGGCAGGGCTCAGAGACTCGCTGGAGGCTGCCCATGCCCTGCCCTGCTCCCTCACTGCTCCCCAGGCAGCCCCACAAGTCCCCAGACCCTGGCGGTGACATCCCAGCCGTCCCATCCTGCAGAGCCCCCCGCAGCTCCTGCGGCAGCCAGGTCCCTCTCCGGAGCACCCACGTCCCGCTCGGCCACCCCACGCAGCTCCGGCAGCCCCACGCGACACCCGCCTCCGGGCACCAGCTGCCGGTGAGCGCGGGGACCCCGGGCATTCCCGTGCAGGCTGCAAGGAGGCTGCACAAACACCCTCTGCTCTCTCCCTCTTGCAGAAACTGCCTCCTGCCTCCAGTTGCCCCCAGTGCTGCCCCGGTCTGCCCGATGCCATCGTGCCCCAGGTACATTTTGTGTCCCTTCCGAGGGGGCAGGCAGGGCGCAGCAGCACCCTGACAGCTCCACTCGGTCCCCAGGTGCTGCCGGGGCTCCCCGTGCCACAGCCGGTCCCCCTCGGCATCCCGCTGCCCGGCCAGGAGGACGCGGCTCTGCCCGGCTCCCGGCCACACCAGGGAAAGCGGTGAGAGATGGGGATGGGGCCGACCCCGGGGCATCATCTCGGGAAAGCCCCGGGGATGTGGAGAGGCGGTAAGTCGGGGTTTTGCTCACGGCAGGAGCCGGGGAAGGAGCCGGAGCTCATCTCGGCGGCACCCGGTGCCACGGGACAGCCGGGAGCCACCGGGCTCCGAGCGCTGGCCCAGCCCCGAGAGAAGGGTTGTGCCTTCGGCCCCACCGTGGCCAGGCCCAGTCCTGTCGGAGCCTGGAGGTGAGCGGGGTGGGACGGGCAGAGCCTCGGGGTCTGGCGTGTGCCCCATGGGGCTGCGGGCCTGATCCTGGGGTGCTGGAGACCTGACCCTGCCGGCTCCCGGCCGCCAGCCGCCGGAGCTGTCCCTCTGCCACAGTGGGAAGAGGCCCCGGGCTGGCTAGCGGAGCAGATCTGAGCTGCCAGAGCCGCACCGGAGCCGGGACCAGCAGGGGGGACCCTGCACCCTGTAACCAGCCCCAGCCTGGCTACAGCTGGGGGCACAACCACAGCCCCCCGGGGCACAACAGAGCACAAGGACCGCGCGGCCCACGGGTGGCCAATTTCGCCCTGACGGACAGACAGACAGACAGACCGACCCTCCAGCCTGCACGGCGCTCGCGGTTTATTTCGGTCTAGCTACGGGCCGTGGTGCTGGGCCCGCTTCAGGTGCTCTCCTCCCCGGGCTGCGGGCAGTCCAGCCAGTACTGGGCGATGGAGCGCGGGTAGCGGGGCTGCACCAGGTCCACGCGCTTGGTGCGCAGGTTGACGCGGTAGTATTTGTCTGGGGGGGGGGGGGGGACAGAGGGGGCTGTCAGCATGGTTTTGGGGCCGCTGCCAGCCCTCGCCGCCAGCCCCACAGCATCCCGGAGCTCGAGGATGGCGCAGAGCCAGAGGAGCCCCCCCAGCCCCAGGGGGGGTCCCCACCCTGCAGCTCCCCAGACTCACCCCCGACGAAGAAGTAGACGCTCTGGAGGGTCTCGCACTGGGATCCCGACAGCCAGTCGCTTTCGGCATCCGTGGAGTCGGAGTCGTTCTGCAGCCAGCCCCAGAACCCCAAATTCAGCGACCGTTGGTTCTTGTACCTCTTGCGCTGGCGACGGGACTTCCTCCGGCGGGGCTGCTGCGACGCCACGTAGATCCTGCCAGCCATGGCAGCGTCCAGCTGGCTCGGGACCCCCCGCCAGTCTCTGCTGATGTACCGCGGGCCGCTCGCCCCGACTGGCAGGGAGGCAGAGGGAGAGTTAGGGGGGAGAAGAGACGTGCAGGAGCCAGCGTCTGCCCCACAGACAGCCCCCAGCGCCTGTCCCATGGCATAAGGGTGCTCCGAAGGGTCCCCACCCGGATGGGACGTGTGACGGGGACACGGGGAGGCAGAGCCTGGATCCAACCCTCGCCAACCCCAAGGCTGGGAACAGCCCCGCTGGTGCTGAGCACCCTCTCCTCTTCTCCTCCTCTCATTTCTCCTGCCTTGTGTTGGGGTTTCCTACAACGTCTTTAGCTCCAGTGGGAATAAACAGCCCCCGAGAGTAACACTGCTTTGTGAGGTGACTGTGACGGGCTCGGCAGCGTGGGACATGAGGGTGGCAGGGGCTGGATGCGGGCTGAGCACAGGGGGTCGGGGCAAGGGGGGGTCCCACACACAGCCTGGCACCGCAGCCCCAGGCACCGTGCTGCGTCCTGGGGTACTCATCCTGCGCGTACTCATCCTGCTGCCGAAGAGGATCTGGAAGATGTCCTCCCAGCTGTCACGGTTCATGAAGGCGTAGTGGTTGAACACGGTGGAGGGCGAGGACTTCTCGCACTCGGCCTGCGTGGGCTGGTGGGCGAAGTCGTAGGACCAGTAGTACTTGTCTGCGGGAAGGACGCGGGGCGGTCAGCGCGGTGCTCGGGCACTCGCAGCCCCTGTGGGCATCGCGGTGGTTTCGTGCCTTACCCTTGAAGAAATAGACTCGCTCATTGCCGTGGAAGCTGTGCGCCGGGAGGGCGAAGGCGGCGTCGATGTTGTTGGGGATGCCTTCGAAGCCGTCGGAGATGTTGCGCGGGTACCCGGGGTCCAGGGCCCCATCGTCGAAGCGCCAGTACTGGCTGCCCTGGGGGTGCAACGGGGACGGGGGGGGGGGGGGCGGTCAGCAAACCGGGGTGGAGTCCCCAGGCACGGGTGCTCTGGGGACAGCCACCGTGTTTGGGGACATCTGGCACCCACCTTGAAGAGGTACGTCTTGCCCTGGCAGTTGATGCGTGTGAAGGCCGCGTCGATGGGGCCCTCGATGCCCCAGACGTCGCTGATGAGCTTGGGGTAGCCGGGCCGCACGCTGCTCTCGTCCAGCTCGTAGAAATACTTCCCTGCAGAGAGAGGGGATGTGGGAGGTGGGAGGTAGGGTTCCAGCTTGGCGGTACGTGCCGGGGAAAGGGCCCCAGGGTACCTCGGAAAGCGTAAAGGGATCCGTTCTTCAGGTCGGTGAAGGCGTTGAAAGGTTTCCTGCTGCACAGCTCCTCGGTTTCATCCTCGGGGCCCTGATCCGTGATCCCGTCGGAGGGGGTAGTGGTGGGCAGCTCCTGCACAGGCTCCTCCGTCTCCACCAGCGGCTCCTCGGTGCCCCACTCGTCCTCCGACACCGTGGGCAGGGACGTGGGGGGTTCCGTGGGAGCTCTTGTGGGCGCTGCTGCCCTGGTGGGCGGCACCGTGCCGGTGTCGATAGGGAGGTCGTAGTCGAGGTAGTCGTCCTCTGGCAAGGCGAAGACATCTCCCCGGGTCACTGCGGGAGGGGACAGGTCAGTCCCAGGGAGCCCTGGGTGTCCCCACGCAGGGTTTGGGTGCTCCCAGACCCGCGGGGCCACACGCTATAGACGGCACTGAGCTGGATGCCGAAAACACCCGGCGCAGCAGCACCCCAGCGCTAAAGCCCAGCCCTGCCATCCCCCCGCGGACACGGGTGTGTGCGGAGCAGGGCCAGAGCTGGTGGCCTGGGACGCTTCCAGGAACCCCGAGGCCGGTGGCAGGGACATGGGGGGGCGGCGGGGCCGGTACCTTTGGCTTTGCAGACGGTGGAGTAGTCGCTGCAGCAGCTCTGGTAGTACACGCAGAGCGTGTCGCACTGGCACTTCTGCATCGCGTTGAAGCCCTCATCGCAGCGACCCTCGCAGGACTCTGCAAGGGACACCAGGCACGGAAGGAGCACCGCGGGGTGAAGGCAAACGTGGTCACATCCAGATTGAGGGGACCCAACATGGACACCCACCCCCGGGGGCTACGGGGACGCCGTTCCCCGCTCCCCCCCCCCCATGCAGCCACAGTCCCCGATTTGTGCAGGACCACGCTGGGGGGGATTCACCCAGGGCTCCCCCGCCGTCACACCGTTCCCCCACACCAGCTGCACCCGCGGGCAGCGAGCGGGGCTGGGGCTCACCTTCAGCAGCACGGGCCGGGGCGAGCAGGGCCAGCGCCAGGACAGGCAGCAGCAGCCTCATGGTGGGCAGCCGGGAGCGCAGCCCTCCTGCGACTGAGCGGGCTGGAGAGTGGCCGCCGCCGGGGCCCCAGCATCCGCTGTTTGCTCAGCCTGCCCCGGCCGGGGAAAACAAACAGGGCAAGGTCAACGCGGAGGGAGAAGGGGCAGAGGCGCTCGCTGCCCCTGCCCGCTCGCCCCCGCAGCCCGAGCAGCCCTCGGAGGGCGAAGGGAAAAGCTCTGGGTTACACTCTCTTAGAACAGCACTGTTTTGGGGAGGATTTGGGGATTTCTGACTTTCTCAACGGCGGCCAGGCTGGAAGCAGAAGTGGGAAGCCCCACGGGAGGCAGGCGCGGGATGGGGCCGCTGCCACCGCTGCGCCCACGGAGCAGGGGCCGGGGGTGAGTGGCCGGGTGGCAGAGGGGAAGCCCCGTGCGTTTTCACTGCGGTAGGCAAACAAAAGGCTGTGTATTTTGCTCCCATCATTCCCTTTCCGACAAATCTTTTCAGTTACTAATTAATGTCGACTCAGCTCTTTCGACAGCTCCTGATAACTCCGGGATGGTTATTTAATCGGGGCAAGGAGCAAACGCGCACGAGGCAACGGCAACACCACCTCCAGCAGGACTCGCTGCACGGCACTGCTGGGCCAGGAGCTCCGCTGGGGTCTGCCCAGCCCGGAGTGGCAGCGTTGCCACGATGGGCTTCAAAAAGTGATGGGTTTTGGGGAGAGAAGACAGCAAGCAGGCTGGCGGTGCCACTGCCCGCTTCTCCACGGGCTTTGCCTCTGCCAAGGGCAGTTCCCGGCACTGGCTGCTCCCACCCTTGCTGGGAAGAGTGCGGCTTGGTGTCGAGAAACGCGCTTCCACCCGCAGGGAGAGCCTTGGAGAGCCACCAGCAGCGGGCTGGTGGGGCAGGGCTTCTCCTGCAGCCCCCCTGACCCCTCCTGCCCCTCGGTCTCAGCTGCGTCACCCCTGGGTGCAAGCCCTGCGAGGCTTTTGGGGTGGCTGGGACGAGAAGGGCTGGGCTTGGAGCTGCTCCTGCTGATCGGCTCGTCCCAAGCTCACCAGCTGCCCTCCGGCCGCTCCCGGCCCCCACCAATCTCCCGGCACATCTCTGCTGCTTGAAATCCCTCCCCAAAAGCAAAAGGAAGCGAAACAAAGCTCTCGGGGCTTGTCAGGGGGAGCCGAAGGGGAACGGTTTGATTTTTGCCCCCTCTGAGGCAGCGAACCCTCCTGCCGTGCCGCACCACCACCCGTATCGCTGCCCGGGACTGATAACAGCTTATCGGGAAATCTCTTACTGTTCTGTGCCGAGGGTCTGCGGCAGTCCTGCGCCGCTCGGGTCGCCTTGTTTACTGTCTGCTGCCGTGAGCTAAGGTCCCTTCCTGCGTCTGTCCCTGTGTATTGGCTTCAGAGAGGATTAAAAGCAGCTCCGTGGCATTAAAACCTCAACTTGAATTTAAGTCCCAGTCTGAGCTGGCAGCAGGCTGCTTTTGGAGCCAAGGATTTAAGCTGCTCCTCCCAGCACTGGCGAGCAGCATCCCAAGCATTTCTGCCCTGAGCACGTCCGGCCTGGAAAAGGAAAATAAAAGGGGCCCAGGCTGCCTCTGCTCTTTCTTTTATCATGCAAATCCCGAGCCCACCCAGAAGAGCTGCTCTGAATTTCCGCCATGGCCAGGGGAGCTGCTCAGCCCACCACAATGATAGAAAATACATCCAAGCCACAGAGCCAAGAGGGCCACGGCCACGCCGTGACCACGGCCACTGCTGTGCCATCGCCCTGCACCCCCTTCCCTGGCTCTGGGTGCGGAGGGTCCCAGGGAGATTGGCCACAAAGGCAACAGGGGGGTCCCTGGGGGTGATGGGGGGACAGCAGGGGCTGCAAGAGGAGGGCTGGGGGTCCGGCAGAGCATCTGCAGCGAGGAGGGGGCTGCTGCGGAGGAGCCCCTCCTCGGAGAGGCGGCGCCTGGCGCGGGTGACATCAGCTGCTGGGGAGCTGGGATGCTGAGCCTGGCCCTGGCGAGGCGGCTGTGCCATCGCTTCCAGCCCCACCCCACACAGCTCAGGGGTCCCGTCCCCCCCCCCCAAAAAAAAAAAAAAAAAGAGCCCGCTGTCCCTGCCTGGGCGGGCCCGGCGGGTGCTGAGGATGCTGCGCTAGGGGCTGCGGATGGTGCTCACCCTGCTCGTCTCCGTCTACAAACTGTGCCGCTTCTTCGCCATGTCGGGCGCGGAGAGGCTGGCGGTGCCCGAGTGCGTGAGCCAGGCGGGGTGCTGGGCCGGTGGTGGCAGCTCCACGGAGCGCCGTGAGGTTTCTCCCGGGGTGAACACGGACGTGCGGGCGGCCCTGGACCGCATCCTGCCCGCCCTGCAGCACTCCATCGCCTGCGCCAAGCAGGCGGCCGGCCCCGCCGAGCTGAGGAAGGCCATCGGCGAGGTTTTCCAGCTGGTGGAGGAGGCCTGGGGGATGCCCACGCTGGGGAGGGACGTGGCCAAAGTGCTGTGCGACGTGATCCGCCTGGAGGGAGGCCTGGACCTGCTGCTCAACCTGCTCTACACGGCGGAGCTGGAGACCAAGTGCCAGGCGGGGAAGCTCCTGGAGCAGATCCTGGTGGCAGAAAACAGGTGAGTCTGCAAAAAGGCTTCCCTGCCTCACGCAGCAGGGATTTCTTCCACCTGCGTCCCCCACATTTCCCTGCTCCGGGCACTCCCAGCTCGCCAAACCCCTCTGCTCCGTGCCGCAGCCCCCCACTTGCACGTGGGGTCCCTGGGCAATGCCCTGACCCGTGGCTGGAGGAGCAGGAGCAGCCCCAGCACAGGGGATGCTGGCGAGGAGCGGGGCATCCTCACGAGCCACCCCCAGCACACGGCCACCCAGGTGTCCCCAAAAAGCCCTCTGTGGGCGAGCTGGGACAGGTTGGCTGGCCCAGAGCATCTGACCCGGAGGGTGAGAGGCACGGCTACCCCTTAGCCATCACCACAGCGGGAGGAGGAGGAGGATGGAGCTGGTGCCCGGAAATTTCCTGCTGCTGACGGGGTGGAGTGGAGGCCGTAAGGAGGGGGCCGGTTGGTGGCCCTGGGAGCCCCCAGCCCGTGGCTCCTCGATCGGAGGCTGGAGATGTACACGCTGCGCCCCGGGACAGGTGAGGGCATGCAGCTGGCTCTGCCAGAGCATCGGCACGGATGGAAGTGTGCGTGTGCGCACGTGTGTGCACGAGGCATGTACAAGCATGCACACGTGGCACCCGGCACGCCTGAGCGCACAGCCACCACCTGAACAGCCCGGGGGTTTCTCTCCATCCCCGTGGTCGCTGCTCATCCCTTTGCCCAAAACCCCAAATCAGCAGATAGCTCCTGAGGCTCCAGTTTTGGGGCTGGGCAGCCAGTTTTGGCGCAGTGCGCCCGAGCCCAGCCTGCCCCAAACCAGCACACTGGGAGCACGCTGAGGAAGCCTGGCCAGAGCTTATGGTCCTGCCCCAGCCTCAGGCACAACGCACCGCGCTGTCGGGTCGTGGACTCGCAGCCTGGCCCCCGGTGAGTGCTGTGGCAGGAAAAAGGAGCAGCGGCTAAATCAGGCAAGTCCATTAGAGTGGAATTAATCCCAGGAAACCGCTGGCATGGCCTGAGCCCAGCACTTATCTTCCTGGCAGGAGACAGCACTGCCGGAGCTGCCGTCTCTGCCCCAGGAGCAGTTTGTAGCCCCCAGCCCCTCACCGCTGACCTGGGGGGCCGTGGCTGCCACCTGCCCCCCAGCCGGGCTGGGAGCCAGCCGCAGGGTGCAGGATTTTTTTTCCAGAGCTCTCCACGACGTTTGCTGCCAAATCTGCCCCAAGGTCAGCCCCAGCCACGCGGGCTGCAGGCTTCCCAGAAACGCCCGTCCTGCCTGCCAGCGTGGGGAGGCTGCGGTGCCCTCGGCCCCAGCATCGCCGGGGGGCGAACACGTCGCTGCCATCAAGGGTTTGGGTTCTGTGGGAACAGCACGGGGCAGCCGTGCTTGCAAACGGAGCAGAGCCACTAAAATCATTCATGTCTAAGGCCAGGAGAGCGCTGCTCCTCACGCAGGGCAGCCAAGTGCCTGCTGTTTCCCCCTTCTTCAGCCCACATCCCAGCAGGTCACAGAGCAGCCAGAGGACAGCGCTGGCTGGGGGCAAACGGGTTTTCAGCCCTGAGCACGAAGCAGCTCACACGCACCCAGGAGAGCTGTCTGAACTGATCTGCCTGGCCTTAGCCCACCCTGCACTGCTGGTTCCTACACGTGTCTTACCCGGAGCTGGAGAGACGGGCACGGTGGTCACCTCCTCCAAGGCCCGTCACATCTCGCTGTGCCACAGCCTGGTGGCACATCTGGCAGCTGTGACCCACGGGGAGACACCTGGCTGTCGTGGGGCGCACACCACCAAGGCCCTCACCCGCCTGCACCTCTCCTTCCTGCAGGGATCGGATCGCTCGGATCGGTCTGGGGGTGATCCTGAATTTAGCCAAGGAGCGGGACATCCCCCCACTGGCGCAGAGCGTCTCCGGGATCCTGGAGCACATGTTCAAGCACACCGAGGAGACCTGCTCCCAGCTCATCTCCGACGGGGGCCTGGATGCCATCCTCTACTGGTGCCGCTGGACGGACCCCGTCGTGCTGCGGCACTGCGCCATGGCCTTGGCCAACTGCGCCATGCACGGCGGGCAGGCCAACCAGCGCCTGATGATCGAGAAGAGGACGGCCGAGTGGCTTTTCCCACTGGTGTTCTCCCGGGACGACGAACTGATCCGCCTGCACGCCTGCCTGGCCATCACGGTGCTGGCCACCAACAAGGAGATCGAGAAGGAGGTGGAGCGCTCGGGGACGCTGGCGCTCGTGGAGCCCTTCATCGCCTCGCTGGACCCAGAGCGCTTCGCGTGCCGCATGCTGGGCAGCAGCGACAACAGCCAGGGCAGGACGGCCGAGGACCTGCAGCGCCTGGTCCCCTTGCTGGACAGCTCGAGGCTGGAGGCACAGTGCATCGCTGCCTTCTACCTCTGCGCCGAGGCTGCCATCAAAACCAGGCAGAAGCAAACGAAGGTAAAAGGGGAGGTTGGCCCTGGGGAAAGAGGTGCCAAAAGGAAAAGGTGCTGCCGCTGCATCTCGGTGTGTTTTGTGTCCCCCTGAGCTCACCCAGCACCCCAGTCCCAGCACGGGGCTGGGGAAGCAAAGCGACACCCCTTCCCTTCGTGTCCGCAGATTTTCAGCGAGATCGGGGCCACGCAGAGCCTGAAGCGGGTGGTGTGCTACTCCACCAGCAGCACCACCTCCTCCCTGGCCAAAAAGGTGCTGCGCATGATAGGGGAGGAGGTTCCTCGGCGCATCCTGCCCACGGTGCCCAACTGGAAGCCCTGCGAGGTGCAGACGTGGCTGCAGCAGATCGGATTCAACAAATACTGCCAGAGCTTCCTGGTAGGGCTGCGTGATGGCGCGGGGGCACCCGCGTGGGTCCTTCTGCCCCATCCCGCAGCAGAGGTGCAAAAATCTCACCCAAGAGTTTTCCCATGCCCAGCTGCCCCCCACGCACATCAGCACTGGGTGGCCCTGCCATCCTCTCCCACACCCCTCTGCATGCACCAAGCAAGGGCTGCTGTCCCAGGGAGAAACTTTAGCCCAAATATTTGGGGACAGGGCTCTCGTGGGTGCCAGGCCTCCACCAGTCCCGTGGGCCTGAGCGTAGTGCCAGCCAGACCCCACAGGTCTGGGTCTCCAGCCCGGATTTCTCTCGGCAGGACCACCAGGTGGATGGGGACATTCTCCTGAGGCTGACGGAGGAGGAGCTGCAGGAGGACCTGGGGATGGCCTCCAGCATCACCCGTAAGAGGTAGGAGCGCTACCAGGGCACGCTGGCCTCACACACAGTCAGCACCATGCCGGCAGAGCCAGGGAGAAGGCGTGTGCCTCTTGCAAGGACAAGAAGAGGAAGTCCCCGAATGGGAAATTTGGACTGCCAGGGCTTTTCCAGAGCAGTATGTGACCCAGAGGATGCGACGTGCAGGCGTGGGGTGGGGAGAGGCCAGCTGTGGCATAGAAACTGAGGTGGGAGGCTGCAGGTTACCCAGAATGGGGTGAACTTACCGAGCCCCTTGTCCCTTAGCTGAGCTCCTCGTGCCTCTGCGCCCTGAGGACCTGCACAACCACAGCCACGCAGACGTTTGTCCCCATTTTGTTCATTCTGCACCGCGGCACGTTGGTGCGCACCCCCTGTCGCAGCTAAAGATGTGCCGCCGAACATCTCCAGGTCCTGCCTGGTCCAGCAGGGGAAGGGGGCCTTCCCCACACGTTTACTTTTTCCTCTGCCAGGTTTTTCCGGGAGCTGACGGAGCTGAAAACCTTCGCCAACTACTCCACCTGCGACCGCAGCAACCTGGCCGACTGGCTGGGCGGCATCGACCCCAAGTTCCGGCAGTACACCTACAACCTGCTGACCTGCGGCATCAACCGCAGCTTCCTGCACCGCGTGACGGAGCAGCAGCTGCAGGACGACTGCCACATCGCCACCGGCTTCCACCGCGTCCGCATCCTCTCCGCCGCAAGGGGTGCGGGTGCCGCCACCGCCGGCTGCGCGGGGACGAGGGTTGGGGGTTTTTTGGGACGAGTGGTCGGGCACTTTTTAATTTTTGGTTGCTGTTTGTTGTGCCTTAGAAATGCTTCACTCCCCTATAACGCTGCAAACTGCGTCGGATGGGACCGACGTGTTTATCAGCTACCGGAGGAGCACCGGCTCGCAGCTGGCCAGGTGGGTGCTGCGGGCGGCGTCACGGCGCTGGGGTAAGGGCACGGAGCCATGAAGGGGAGGGGGGAGCCGCCAAAATCTGCTGTGCAGGCGGGGACAGCAAGCACCAAAAGCTGCACGGCGATCCAGCAAATTCCCAGTCCCATCACTGCCACCCCCCTCTGACACTGACTCACCCTCTTCTTGCACTATGCTGGTGGAGCCGCAGGAGGCGGCAGCAGGGTGCTGGTGTCCTGCTCCTTGTCTTCTGCATGAGCCCAGCCGCCTGTAAGCAGGCTGGGCTGGCAGCTGGCATCTCAAGGCCCATGCCCTCTGCTGCTCCTCGGTCTCACAACGTCTTGGCCGACGTGGTGGGACAGCGCACGAAGCCCGGGCGCCGTCTCCTCTCGCCACCAGCCTGCTGAAGGTCCACCTGCAGCTGCACGGCTTCAGCGTCTTCATCGACGTGGAGAAGCTGGAGGCAGGGAAGTTCGAGGACAAGCTGACCCAGAGCGTCCTGAGCGCCCGCAACTTTGTGCTGGTCCTCTCGCCCAACGCGCTGGATAAGTGCATGGCAGACCCCGAGTGCAAGGACTGGGTGCACAAGGTAGGAGACGCCAACGGGTGGGAGCCCGGTGGTGATGGGCTGGCGCAGGCCATAACCCGAGCACTTGGTGTTCCTGCAGGAGATTGTGACGGCCTTGAACTCTGGAAAGAACATTGTACCCGTTACAGACCATTTTGAGTGGCCTGACCCAGAAACCCTTCCCAAGGACATGAGGGCTGTCCTGAAATTTAATGGCATCAAGTGAGTAGGGAGGAACTGGCACCGCGGGGCTGGTTCCTCGACACGAGCAGAGAGCGGCTTGCATAAGCAGTAGCAAAGAGCACAAGGAAACTGGGGAGAAAGAGATGAGGGAGGTAGAAGAGGCCAAAGGGAAGCTGAGTCACTTCAGATACTCCGGAGCGCCAGGGAGCAAAGGTCCCCACCGCAGTTCTGCTCTGGATCGCAGAGCTGCCACCCCACTGCCGATGGGAGGACGCCCGTCCTTGGGCCCCCGGTCCCCCAGGCAGGAGCACCCCGAGCTGCCCGCAGCCCTCCTGCCCTGCGTTCCCCAGGGGGAAGGGGTTTTGCTGTAGCATCCAGTGTTTCTGCATTTCCCGAGGGGAAAAGGGGTGCTCCCGGAGAGCTGGGGTGGAGGAAGGGGGACTCTGCCTCCCGGCTCACATGCGCTGAGCTGGCTCGTGGCATCTCGCACAACAAAAAAAGGTAACTTCAGTTTTCCTCTCAAACGCAGATGGTCCCACGAGTACCAGGAGGCCACAATCGACAAAATCATCCGCTTTCTCCAGGGCCGGTCCTCCCGGGACTCTTCGGCGGGGTCGGAGAACGGCCTGGACTGTTTGCCGTCTCTCGGGCAGACCTAGGAGCAGCACGGCTGCCTCAGCCCCTCCGGAGACTTTCCAGGTGACCCCTTTTTACGTGGGGCCAAGTTTCTCCCTCTAGATTTTCCCCCATCCTAGTTACCACCCCTACCCTCTCTCCCTCAGGACCTGCCCCACCTCTTGGCTTGAGACCAGGCCGTGGCTCAGGCAGCCATGGGGCGTTAGCCCCCCTCCACCCTCCAAATGCAAGCCCTTGGGGCTAAAAGGCCAGCGCTCCCTCGTAGGGTGCCCGGTGAGCCTCCAGGGCAGCCCCTGGGACAGACAAGCCGTCTTTCAAGCCATCCCTTGGGGCAGCAGGACTTGCAGGCTGAGCCGCCCACAGCACAGGGGGTGCAGGGGGGACCAGGACAGTCCAGCCCCCCGCAGAAGGCTGCAGCTCGCCCCAGAGATGAATCCAAAGAGGAGGCACCTCCCAAGGAGCAAAAGTTGTGGGATTTTCAAGGGGTTCGTTGCAGGAGGACACGGGAGAGAGCAGCTGGGAGGAAACGGTCCATAAGCATCTCATGGCCTCTGCTGGGTGCTGCAGGAACATCGCTGTGCTTAGGTGTGGGTGGGAAAGAGCAAATAAAAGCTAAGCCCTAACAAAATCCCCATGTTTGGGAAAGATAACACACACAGGCCTTCTAAACTGCTCGGCAGAAGCTTTCTCTTCCCCAGCAATATCCCTTTATCACCCGAGCTTGCTCCCTCCTCGAGGACTTTCTCCTCCTAATGCTGCAAAACCACTTTGTGCTCTTAGCTCTGGTGACAGAAGTTTGGCTTTAGATCCCAGGAAGTTTCCAAAGGGTCTTTACAAAAAGTGCTTTTAAAACACCACCTTTCCCTCCAGCCGGTGTCTCAGCTTTACCACTTGATCAGGTGCCTTTATTTATCCGTGAGGCACAGGAGGCTGGATTGCGACTCTGCAAAACGTATATCCACGCAGATAGGAAGATGCTAACTGCTGTACTGTAACTTGTGGAGATGTTTCACACTGGCTGCATTGTATTCTGTTGTCGGTGCTCCACAGCAGATCTCCCACGGTCTGTTCCTTCGAGCAGGGGCTGGCACATCCCTTTGCTGACAAGCACTTACCCCGACAGCCCTGGCTAAGCTCCTCCGGCTCAGGGACGTCCCCACGCTGCTGGATGCAATACCAAATAGCACTTGTTTCCTTCTACCAGCCTCTTCCCAACACCCACCAGATCTTTTGGTAGCTACTCACCATGAAATAGCAGGTAAGAGCCGACGTTGACGCAAAGGGCAGGTGGAGGCTGCTAGGTGTGAGCACAGGCTGAGAGCACCCCGACACGCCTCTGAATTCTGCCCTCCTGGCCTTGTCCTGCTTCTCACACCTGCTCGGAGGGTGATCAGGCTTTCAACAACACGGCATTTTGCAATTAGGACCAGACACCGCAACTCCTACCTGAGTTCTTCTTTTTTGGTGCAGATCAAAGTTAATAACGCAAAAGTCTTCCTCATTCAGGACACGCTCAAGAGCAAGTGCAAGCCATGCCCAGGGAGCACCAGCCTGCCCAGCACTCTGGGGGTCAGGCTGATGCAATAGAAGAAAATTCCTCAGCCTGTCCCTGCTCAGGTTAACCCACCCTTTCCAGGAGGCAATGAGGAGGCACAGCTACATTACAGCCCACGAGCACTCACCTTGGCTCTCCGTGAAGCCTCGCTACCTGCCTTAGCTGGCATGAACATTAACACATTTCCTTTCGGCTTGCATTTATGAGCATATCATAAGAAGAAAAGTAAGTTAAATTCTGGTGCTTAATCAGAGCTTTATGGATAGCTCTTATCAGCTCACCGATAATGGCATCTTTGCTCTCCAGTGAAAGGTTAATAGCTAGGTCTGCCCAGCATTCACCAGAAATAGCATCACCTAATCTTCAGATTAAATACGAGGAAAGCAGCAGATGAGCCCAAAGGTGAATCTGCCAAAGGATAAAAGCAACTTGTGAGCCGCTTCAGGGAAAAATCCTGAGTAATTTACTGAAGGTCAAGGCCTCTGTGGCCATTAAAGGAGTACCACACAAACAGTCCAGAGGATTTTTCTCTCTACAATAATACACAGTAAGATTCTCGTGTCTTGTTTCCCAGGAGCTCTGTAGCATTTAACCTCCTCACCCTCCACTCAATAGACAAGACTTAGTTGTCCTCTACAGCTTCGGTGTCTTACCTGCAATGAGATCACATCCCATGCCCCAGCTGCCCAGACCGTAACTCATCCTGTTTCCCTGTTAGGCGATTATCTTCACCCTGATGAACTCACTGCTCTTGACAAAACATCCCATGCCCGTCCACTTCCAGACAAAGCAGACATCCCCAAAGAGATCATCGAATATCTGAGTTGGAAGGGACCCACTAGGATCATTGAGTCCAACTCCTAAAATAAATGCTTCTGTTCTCACCCTTCCTTATCCCTTTGCCATGCCATGTCAGAAAGTATTTAAAGTTGTTCTATTGGACATTATTAATAAATTTGGTTTATACTCTAAATCCCAGCCTCTTTTATGTTTGTGTCACATGCTTCTCTCCCTGCAGCTTTCTCACATTTGCTCTCTTCCTGTCACGCTCTCTCATCTGCTGACAGGGCAGGGCTTGCTGGCAGCAGAATTCACATTTTCCAGGCACCATTCTCTGCGGGGTTCACACTTCAGGTTCATCTCGCATGGGCTGATGTAGCTCACTGCAACCCCAGGGACTCTCTACCTGCTGCTCACGCTCACAATGCATGGATCATGTACTTGCTTGTAGTTCTTGGAGGAGAGCCTAGAAAAACTTCAATTTTTCTAATAGGGCTTAATAGTTCCTATTGAATTTTGCCTTTGCAAGCACCCTGACACAAACAGCAAAGCAGAGCCAGTACACAAGTTTCACTTCACTGCGCAACATTTAGCAGCTGCTACCATCGGAGTCTGTGGAATCTGTTGGTGGAGAAGAAACTTGCCTCACAACCGACTCAGCTACAAACATCTAATGCAACACTTGCAGCATGCCCTGATCCTGGGGGAGGATAATTCTGGGCTTAGCCCATGAATCAGACAAGTAACTCCTGCCTACGTCCACCGGCACAGCTACACAGACCAAGTGGCATAACAAATAAGGTCTCAGAGTCTTCCTACTTCTCCACCTCCTGCTTCCTTACTCCCGAGTTCCGCTCTTATCACAAACTCCTAACGAACAGGGAACAACGTTGTATAAGCATTTCACATTTACTGCATATTTAAGGACAGGTTACATGCTATGCACTGCTGCAAGCTTTACTCTGGTGTTCAGGAAAAGCAAGTTACGGTTGCTTGCAAGTCCCAAAACTGCATTCTTCCTGATCCAGCTCCCTCACAAGCTCATTCTTCACACAGCAGACAACTTCCTGCTGTGGCTTCTTTACTACAAATTCCTCAGTAAAAGGAGAAGTATGAAAATAATGGAGAGAAGCACAGAGCAAGGCAAGGGCAAATCTCATTAACAGCTGCACAAGAAAAGCTATCCTTTTAGGAGCCACGAAAGAGAATGGAGGTTTTATTCATTCTGGAAGTAACGTGTCTGCTAAGCAATTTCACAGTAAGAACACTATTGCATACATCTGAACACTGTGTGCAATGCAGTGTACACAGAACTGCTGGTTTATGGCAGTTTGAAGAAAATAGGACTGAAACAATACAGCTAATTCTTTGAAAAGAACAATTATCAATACTGTGAACACAGGGGTTTGCTTGCTGGCATCAACATATCCTGAGAAGTGCAGCAGGAGTGACTTACCGACACATAATTGTGTCCCAAAAAAAAACAAAACAAATTTATTTCCAAACACACTAGCCCTCTCCCCTTAACAGCTCACCCCAACAGCACTGACCTGCAATATTCAGGAGACTAATATTCACAACACACCGATTTGGAGCACAGACCCTCCTCCCCAGCAGAACACTGCTGGGCTACCTCTGCTTCAGTCCTGCCCAGCAGGCTTGGGTCTGGGCCTCACCCACACCAACTGTTCTTCTGCTGCACGCTGAAGTACTCAGAGGAGAATGTCTGGCAATTAAACCAGAATTCAGTCCTCTCTCACCACTAAAAGCACAGCACATTATCTATCCCCCCACCTCACAAAACAAACCAAACCACTAACTGGCCTTGCAAATGGCCAACAACAGCTTTTACTCTGGATTGGCTTTCGAGTCCTTTGGGTTTTCTCTGACAGATGAGTCAACACAACAGCAAAGAGGAATTCACATCTGCAAATCAAGTTCCTCCTAGCAGTCAGAGCCATGATTTCCAACTATCTGGCATTTAAAAATCAGCAAGGACAACCATTGCGTCCTTCTCACACTAATCTGTTCTTCAAGGGAAGAACAAAGAGCAGTCTCCAGCGGGACGCTGCCAAGCCGGCCAATTCCTTGTTGCTAAGTTGCTGCTCAGCCATCTGCAGGGGACAGGGAAGCATCTGAGAAGTGACTGTACTCAGGGTTTGAGTCCCAGATTTCTATCCACCTAAGAAAGAAAGAAAGAAAGAACAGTGAGCGCCTCTGAAGGAACACTGGGACTTTGCTGAATGAAGTCAGTTTTAAAGGTTCAAGGAAACAGAACAAAATGATCCTGCCAGGAGCTGCTGCACTTCTACCACAACTCCCAGCACATTCTCTCTCCCAGGACTAAACCAGGGGATTCATTTTCTGTCATGACACAACTTTTGCTTTAATTCATAGAGTAACAACAGGAAAAGAGACTCCTAAGAGAGCTCCATCTCTTCCATAAGGGAGGACTTGAAAATCCAACTCGAGACTCGGGATTCCATTCTGAGGGTGGAGTAAGACTTTGAAGCTGTTTGAGCCTCGGCAGCCACAGCACTCAGGCTGCAGGTTCATCGCTAGGATTCAGCTGCCAGAAGAAATGGGCCCGCATCTCTGCTTATTGGGGCACTAAACACCCTCCCGTAAGCATAACTGAAAATACACCTTTAGAAATGTGAGCCCCTATCCTAAGTCTAAATTGTATTTTTTATATTACACTTCACAGGTCCTACGGCAAAGTTTAGAAATTTGAAGTAAATTACCCGACAATAGCTGCTGGAATAAGAAGAATTATAGCCCCAAAGAGAAAGGGGAATCCCCTCATGAAGTGCAAGCTCAAAGGGTAGAGAGAGTTGAACACTCCTGTGGCCACAAGTGAACACAGCCCTTCCACACAGGCAACAGACGCGAAGAGAGCACCTGCAAAAGATAAACGAGGTTAATGGTGAGAGGGCCCTGCCTGAAAATCACCAACTGAAAGATCTTTACCATGTCAACTCTTTCAGTGGGATTCTGTGAATCTTTCCAAGGGTTTGCACTTCTGACCAGAAAACTGGTGTCTGTGTTGTCAAGCATGATGAGGCAAGAGCTGGGAGCGGAGACTGGGCATGCTGTACTGGCCCAGCAGGCCAAACATGTCGCACTCGGCTTCTCTGTAGGAAATACCAACTCACTGACCTCCAGAACTGGTATCACAGGAGCTGACCAGGGACATTATCTATCAGCTGGATTATAAACCTTTTAGAAATGGCTATCTAAATCTGTTTACTGCCAGGCACATCTTATCACTTGTTAAACATTAAGTACAGAAGAAGACTATATTTTATAGGCTTAGCATCATAAAGCTGGTATCAGCTGTGTGCCGCCTTCATTCTAGCATAAGAAATGGGAATTCAGCAAAGTCACCTTCAGGTCTGTCCCAGCTCACATCCCTCCTCCCCTCTCTCTGCCTGCACAAGTATTCCTATGCAGTCTGTAACAGCAAGTGTAAGCTCTTCAAATGAATTACTGGAAAAAAAGCAAATACACTCCTCCTAGGGGTTATCCATGATCTTTCGCCATGGTCAATGATATAACCCTCTAACAACACTGCATTTCTTCCCACCGTTACTGATCTACAGAGAAGAGTAATGGCCAGAGAAATCAGTAGTTTCTGCATGTTATATAATCCCATTTTAACTCTTGCTCCTCATAGTAGTTTTGGAAACAGATGAGTGGCCTGGGCCCCAGGGTGAATGCACGGGCCCAGGAGTCCAAAGGAGCTAGGGAAGTCCTAATCTCCCAAAGCAGTTTGGTTTCAACGTTCCATGACGACAAATGTTTCAGGACCTAGCTTAAGACTACTAGCTAACTCCTTACCCTGTTCTGTCTCACCAACCAGCTTGGAGAGCTTGGCTCTGATGACTGGAGTAGCTGCCATGGAAAGGAACAGAATTCCATAACCTGTAAGAAAAATACAGCATATTAGGGAAAGCTCAGGTAAAGTTGTATTGACTTAAAATAAAATCTCCAAAGTTGGTCCCAGAAACCTGAAGCTCTGGGCGTTTTCTCCCTGCTACCTTCCAGTCCCATACACCCTCCTGCATTTCACAATGCACTTTCATCTGTGCCTGCAGTGCAATACAGCTACCCGGAAACCTGTTATTCTAGGGACTATATGGTTGCAGTTTCAATTTCAGTGTTTGGCCAGCTTTGCTGTTAGCAAGTCATTGTTTTGTTGGTACATTGGCTGAAATGGAGGCAGCAGTTCCTCCAGCATCTCGAACTCCCAGAAGCACACCGTCTTCCCGCATCTACTGGTACCTCTAAGAAAGGACCCTGAGATATACAGATTTAAGAATCTGGCATCACCTGTAAACATCAGTGGTGTTGTAGTAGCAAGGGAAATCACAACCAGTCCAGAAATATTGGAAATCAATCCTATCTCTGCCACCCAGGTGTCTTCAAGGCACAGCTGCAGCAGCCGCAGCCCTCCCAGGCTGCTCAGGTAAGCCAGGTAACTGGCAGCTGAGCCGTACCCGATGAGATCAGAGGCCCAGCAGAGAGGGGAGCCAAGTTCGTACAAAACAAAAAGGTCCTTGGTTCCAAAATGTACAGTGACAAGAAGAAAGAAAGCCAGGGAGTAAAGGGCGAGCTTCCGCCTGGAGCTCAGGTGCTCTGGGGCCGTATACAGCCTGTAGACAGCCTTGTAGTGGCTGAGAGTCAGCAGCTTGGCCGGCTTCTGCTGCTTCACCGACTCCTGAAGACAGAAAGCAGCGTAGAGAGCAGCAGCGAGGCTGGTGGCGAGCACGAGCCAAAAGGGGTTGATGTACCCCTGTGCTTTGCGCCACTGGCCGCCGCCGATGCTGGCCAGCATGCCCGCGACGCCGAGGCAAGCCTCGAGGACGGCGACGCGAAATGTACGCGCGCGTTTGTCGCTGGTGTCGGCCACGTAGGCGAAGCAGCTGGCCAGGATCAGGTTGTAGTCACCCAGGAGGCCGCTCAGAAGGCGTCCGAGGAGAAAGTAGGCGACGTGCAGCTGCAGGTACATGACGAGGAGGTAGATGGCCGCTTGCACGGCCATGCCCACCGCCGGCAGGACAAGCGCCGGCCGCCGGCCCACGCTGTCGCTCCATGGCCCGAAGAGCGTCACGGAGAAGAGCCCCACGAAGAAGCCCCCGAGGTTGATGTAGAGGTTCCAGCGGGAGACCAGTGCTTCCACCTCCTGCAAAAAAAAACAAAACAACACACGCCTGAGGGCCTGCACCGGGTCTCCCGAAGCCCGGAGCTCCCCAGGGGGGGAACCGGCAGCGCCCCCAGCCCTCCCCGGGGCTCGCACCTGCCGCAGCGGGTCGGGGCCGCCGCTGCCGTTCCCGCAGCCCGCGGGGCTGCTGCCGTTGGGGCCGCTGTAGCCGCGCTCGGCGCCCAGGCGGTCCCAGAGGTACTGGGTGGCCAGCGGGCCCTGCAGGCCGAGGGACAGCGTGGCGAGGAAGAGGAGCGGCTCGGCGGACGGGCGGCAGCGGCGGGCGGGCGGCGGCGGCGGCTGTGGGGCCGCCATGACGGGGGGCTGAGGCGGGGCGGCCATGACGGCGGCGGGCGGAGCAGTGGCACCGTCCGGCCCCGGTCCTGCTCCTAGCCCCGATCCCGATCCCGGCCCCGGCCCCCGCTCCGGTCCCAGTCCCGGTTCCCGTCCCGGCTCCGCCCCGCGGCCGCCCACAGCCCCGTCGCGGCCGGGGGCCGGCCCCGTGAGGGGCTCGGGGCTCGGTGAGGCCCGGGGGAGCCGCCGGGGCCTCGCACCCCGCCGCCGGTTTTCCTCCGGCTGGCCCAGGAGGGAATTCGCCCTCCGTGGGAGGCCCAGCACGGGCTGAGGGGCTTGGGGCTGCATCCCCCCGACACGGTTGGGTCACTGAATGATAATTAAAGGGATTTAAACTTAAAGCCTGGTTTTGTTCCTGTCTCCAATCAACCGTTGAAATACAGCAGAGCCTGGGAAATGGCATAGTTAGCAGTGCAGAATCGATCACATTAGCTTGCAGCACGTTAAAAAATACTTATTTTCCTAAAGGACAAAATAACCTTAAAAAGTGTAACATACAAGAGGCTTTGGCTGTGCTGTTAGGTTTGTTAGGGGTTAGGTCTGCCTCGAAGAGCAGATCTGTAAGCAAAGGCCAAGTTGTTCTTTAAATCCCGAGACAACAATCCAGAGTGTTGGATTAACCAGTTTACACAAACTGGAGTGGTTCCAAATTAATGTAAACTGGCATCACTCCTACCACACCACTGAGGGTATGTTAATGGCTACGGGTGAAGCTCCAAGAATTTCCCCTGAAGCCAAACCCTTCATTTTGCAGTAACAGACTTAGTGAGCGCAGTGTAGCATCTTTGAAAGTAACAGGACGTAACTGGCAGCGGAAACAAAAGGCACAATTTGTTAGCTGAGGTCCTTCTGAGGTCCTTTTGCATAGCTACATCCCTCCCATAGACAGCACTGCAGCTGGAGGCCAGCCTTCATGCTACAGAGACGTGAAAATGAGAGGCTTCATTTCAGCCGTTGATTGCAACCTTAGGACATCGCAGAAAGTAGAAAAAAATGACTTTGCCATTGGTTGATTTTGTCACTGCACCTTTTCAAACACTAATTCAACATTAAGTGGATGCAAAAATGTGGGCAATATAATTCATTTGAAAGATTTTTCTCATTCTTTTTGTACCGAGGGTGAAATGCTAAAGCTCAGGATCAGCAGTTATTTAACATGATGCTGTTTCTTGCGAGCAATGTGCCTGAATCAAGCTGGCAAGAAAGCTGTGAGTTTGCAGCTCTGGCAACTGAAACCCCACTTGTTTTTCAATCATAAGCACATTAACGAAAAGAAACTAACCCCAGCAGAAAAGGGAGGAGAGAGAGGAATAGCAGAAGCTCTTTGTGGAGCTGACATCAGATGACCTAATGTCTTTGCTTCTCCCCTCTCTCTGCTTGACTAAGCTATAAACAGAGCTGTGACAATTAATACCAACAAAATGGAAACATTATCATCATTATCTGAAGCATGCACTTGCATGATCTACCAAATAAAGACATCAGTGTCCCTAACAGGATGCTCCCTTTGGAATTAAAAACTTCAGTTCAGTTCCTGTGTATTTACAAAATCAAATAACCCGCTGCTTGTATCTTGGAAGTTTCTTGCATCTGGTGTAAAAATTGCCAGTAATTTCCCAGGAACCCATTTAAAATATAAAATTTAAAAAAATTACCCTGCAAGCTACTAAAGCTGCGCCTAAAAACATGCCAGATAAGAGATAATAGAGGTGAAAAAAGTATAGCCTGATGTTTGCAAATTTTTGCATTGTAGCCAAACCTTTCCCAATCCATTCAGACACACCAGGCTATGCCAGAAGACGTTATTAGTTTCCCTCTTGGCCCTAAGCATTTCATGTAACTTGCCGGGCTGTCATGTAGCAGGAACTGAGTTCTGACCCGACCTTAGCATTTCCTCTGTTACTCTTTAAACAGAGTAGAAGAAAACTGTCATGAGGCTGGTCCTCAGCCTGTACAGCCGCAGGAACCCCTGCTCACACCTGGTAAGGGCTGCAAGTCCCTTTCTGCAAGGGGACTCGATGTGGCATCTGGTGACAGGAGCTCTGCTCTAGTGGATTTTGCTGCCCAAAGAATTTCTCAGTGGATACAGTGAAGTTTACATGGCATTTTGTCTAGCTGTTTCTAATCTCCATATCTGAGGGTTACATAGGCAGTGCTTTTCAATATTCTACAATATTTTAAAAGTATTTTTAACCTATTGTAGAGGGAATGGTTTATCTTTTTATGGAAGGTATGTATTCCAAGAAGACATTATGGAAGACCAAAACTTTAATATTCTTTAATATTTATGCTTTTAAAAAACAGCTTGGCCCACAAGGAGTTAATTCTCTCCTGGATTTACCAGTTATCAGAAAGGTTGTCTTAAGAAAGTTCCCGATCCGACACTCTTTTGCTCTCCCCTCCCTTCTTTGTTCTCTTCCTTCTTTCTCTGATTACAGTTCCAAAAACAACACCCAGCTGCCAGAGGTCAATGTTTAATATTCTCCAGGGCTTATATAGTCCCCAGGAGCAGAGCTCAGGCCTTTCAGCACTGGGCCAGCTCCAGCACCATGGCTGGCTTCTGGCAGATGACCCTAGCCTGCTGGAAATACCTGATCATAGTGCTAGTGCCCCTTTTGTTTCTGCCTCTGCCTCTGGCTATTGATACCAAGGTAAGAACCTTTTAAATTGAATTTGAGAGTCAAATCCCTCCTTAGAGCTGTTCCTTTTAAGTGACAGAGCTGAAGTGAACATGCAGATTCTTTCTCAGAGGCATTTCCTTCATTTATAGCATGAAGAGCTTCTTGCTCTGAGCAGACGCCATAGACACTGACAGTGGGGGATATAAAAGCAATAGGACCTCGATGGATGAGCAGACGCATCTGTGACTGGATATTCTAGAAGCATGCACAGTGACACGACCTTTTAACTTTTGCTTCCCACCTGACTTATCAAAGCACTTTCTATGCTGAAGCTCATACCCGTGAATCTAATTTACCTCCTAAAGCTCAATTCTAATCCCACTTCTGATTTTCTAAAACTATCCAGTCCACATCCTCTTTTAATGTTTTTTTTTTTTCTCATCATAGTTTCCAGACAGAAGAGACATTTTCTTAGTCAAATGGACAAGGCAATCTGATACATAAGGAAATAATAAAATGTATTTCACTTTTTCTTTAAAAGCATTATTTCTGTAATAATCTTTCCACGCAATGATTTAAAATATAAAATGTCAAGTTTTGGAAGACCAATCACTTAAGATTCCTTCAGAAGAAGTTAACTGTAAAAACCTGTAGTAGTAGGGCAGTATTTCTGAACCATTGATCATTTAAATACAACACCGAGAGCAGGCAGAGTGCCAGCATCCAGATTATTCTTCACTCTGGCTTTTTTCTTCCACTCCCACTCGCTTAATGCAGACAGATCTAATCTCTGCTCTTCAGGTCTCTTATTGCAGCCCGAGTATCATTAAACAGCTAGTCCCGATCGTCTCTCCTGTCACATCTTTGGATGTCAAGTCCTTCCTCTTTCCTCTGATCTCTGCCTGCCCGCCTGTCTCCTGATCCCTCCTCACTCCCAGTTTCTGGTCTCCTTCCCCAGGCTTCATCCTTCACTCCATCTGCTCTTACCTGTCTTTTTGTGCAGCTCCTTCTTCCTCGCAGCTCTTTTTCTCGGTGTTTTCAGAGACTTTCTGGAGCTACGGCCAGAGGACTGCAAGCCAGAACAACAGAGTGGCACTAGCACGGGGTGAAATGTGGTAACTGATCAGGCATGTCCTCCTATTCCCCTGCTATGCAAATAAAACAGCTTAAACTCTCACTTAAAAGCTTACTAAGAAGAAAAACAAACAAAAAGTCTTTTTTTTTTTTCTACTTAACTTTGCATAGGCAAAAGTGCTACTGAAGTTAAAAGAGATGTGGCTCATATATCTTCTAAAGAAGCCGGAAATAGAGGTGTTTTTCCTGAGGCCACCAGTTCATACTTATTTGCTAGAGTCATTGTTATCATACAGTAAGTCATTGGTATTGTCAATCAGTGGAATAACTTGTCAGTCATGATTCAGTTCCCATTTGAAAATGGCTCTGGTTTCTGTGTAGGCAGCTACAACACAAAGGTTTAAATGGTCTGGACACGCTTTTCCCCTTGCAAACTGTAAGAAGCTTTCTGGTGTTAGAACTGTGCGTTGTGGTACTGCTATGGCAGAAAAGCTGGTACTTCAGCGTGCAGAACCATGAATAGATCATTTATTTGATGGGATTTTATATTTTCCTATTCTGTTGAGCTATTAACCTGTACTATAGTGACACAGCACTGGACACTAAACTATTATAAATGACGGGACAATGCTGAAGATTTAATCTAAAGACAGAGGAATGAGAAAGCAGTTTTCCTTATAGGACCACTGGCTTTGTGAACAGCCTTATCCCAGCTTTTACTGCAAGCCTGTTCACAGCACACTGGAAAACAGCACTGTGAACATGATACATGTTCCAAGGCCCTGCTGGAGTCTCTCAAAAGGCTCCAGTTGGTGTCTCTTACTAACAAAAAATAGAGAAAAATAAAAAAAAAGGATCATCAAAACGGGAAGGTTTTTACTACCATGCTGCTCTGTTAATTTGCTACCTAAATACCTCATCTTCTTTCCTCCAGACTGCTCAGCTCGCCTGTTCATCCTTTTTCCTTCACCAGCTCTTTAGCTTCCACGCCACATTCAGAAGTTCTGAACATGTCCTAAAGCATCGCCAGTTTGATCCTCCCTGCCAGCTCCTTGGTTTGATCCTCTGTCATCTAGCCATTGCATTTCCATCTGTTTTTCTTTATTGCTTTCTCAATAAGCATCAGTACACTTGCATTTGTTCCGTCCAGCATACTTTAAGTGGATATTCTTGATCCAAGACCGTGCAACCACTTTTTTCTTCCAAATCTTATGCTCTGGCCAGTGCTGGCACCCACTATCTTGCTAATACCAGAACTAGGAAAGCACTTTATCCTGCAGTGTTAGTTTTCCTTGCCTTTTTTCAACTGTCATGCTATATGCTATGTTATGATATGTTATTTTGAATCCTTCTAGTGTCTGAGACTGAGTTAAATATTTTTATATAAAATTTGGAGTGGTTATCCAAAGCAAAACTAAATCAGTGTTTTCTCAGGAGGAAAAAAAAAAAAAGTACCATGAAATAGGGCATCGTACTTTCTCCAGAGGAATAACTCATATTCAATGGAAGCTCAAACTGATCTGTGAACAGTTCGTCAGTGAGCATTTCAGGGTCTGTACTAAGCTAAAAAGCCAATAAAAAATAGATAAAAATATTTACAGTACAAGGAATCCATGCTGCTGAAGGTAACTGGGGTTCATCTGGACAAGTCCTGAGACACACAGAGAAAAAATGTAGAGAAACCTTGACTGGATCAATGATTATTTCTGCAACTCGAAGACTGGAATAAATAAGAAGAAAATACTAGCACCAGCAAAATTAAGAAATCTGTGCGGGGACTGCCAACCCCTTATCAGAAAGGGTTCAAAGTCATCAATTTTTTTCTTTTCCTAAGTTTGTTCTCTTTCCGCACTGAAGGCCCCAGTCTTTTCCTCGCAGTTCTGACAAGGCTGTTGAATAGTTTGTCATTTGATTAGGATCTGCATAGGTAGGGGGACAGATGGGAGAGGAAGAAAGAAAATAACCTTTTCCCAAATCCCTTTATCAGGCAATGAATATAATTATGGGCTGTTGCTTTCTCAAAGGCTAAGCAAGACGTACAGTCTGTTCTGATTGCGTGTACTCTCCTTCTATCAGGAGGCCCGATGTGGTTACGTTATCATCGTGATGGCACTGCTTTGGTGCACAGAAGCCTTGCCGTTGGCTGTCACAGCACTCTTTCCCGTCCTGCTCTTCCCACTCATGAATATCATGGATTCGACAGCAGTAAGAGATACGGGTCTTGTTTGTTTGTGTGTTTATCGGCCATGTCTTATGTTGGGGTGATTTCCAGAGTGTGGGGCAAAGGGGAGAAAACTGCACTAATGTTACACAGGCAATCAATCACCTGCATCCTTCGTGGAACAGAGCTTGCCTTGTGCCTACCATGAACTCTGGGTGGAGCTGCTAATCTGAAATCAAAGCAAATTCATTGATCAGACACAATTGGTAATTAGTGTTTTAATGTCTGTAGTACAAGGTTCTCCCTCGGAAATCACCTTCTCTCTAAACATTGGCTTCTTATCAATTTTTTTTCCTCCCTTGCTCCATGTTGCAGGTCTGCAGGGAGTATTTGAAGGACACCAATATGCTTTTTATTGGGGGACTGCTGATGGCCATTGCTATCGAGAAGTGGCACCTACACAAGCGCATTGCTCTGCGGGTCTTACTAATCACTGGTGTTAAACCAGCCCTGTGAGTAACAGTCCTGAAAACGAGGTGGGATAAAGGACTTTGTGGCTTTAGTTCCCGTCAGAGTTTCGCTTGAAGTCTCCTATGTGAAGTTGCAAATCATGTCCTAAAAATGCTTTTCTACAGTCCAAGAGAGTTGGATGAGAAAACCCTGCAAATGGGGATCCTTCGATGTGTTACAGACCTGTGCCTCTGTTTTGAATTCCAAATGGCATTAGGTGGGGAAATAGCAATTCTGAAAAGTCAGGGGTGCTACTGGGCTTGGGCAGAAGCACAGCCTTAGACAAGCAGAAGAAGCTATAGCTGAAATGTAGAAAACATGTACTCTCTAAATGTTGTACTGATTGCAAAGAGGAGAGAAAATACGAGGATGCTTGTTTTCAAAACAACAAATGTTTGCCAGACTAGAGCTTTAAGCTATGCAGAATCTACATTGCCTTATTTAATTTGTCCCAGACTATAAGAAGAGGAAATACGGAAGGAAATTACAAAGCAATAGAACAAAAATGCAGACAAGATAAAGCCTTTTTCATCCAATATATAATCTACATCTCATCTAAAGAATAATTTTGAGACAAATAACAGGGTAATACTGAAACAAGGATTAGAATTTTACATGAGTAAGAAGAGACTCTTAAATGATAGAGGTAGGATAAATCTATCCCCCTAAAAAGAGAGATCATTTTCCTTATGATTTAAACTGATTGTCACTTGGGATCAAACTTGGTTTGCAATTCCTCTTCAAAATGTATTATAATAGATTAATATGTGTTATTGAGATGGTATATCTTCCTCTGAAGCACGCAAACTAAGCAGGATACTGGCCAGATAAACTGATGTCAGCTCCTGCTTTCCTAGTTTTACAAATACAAAAGCACAATTGGTGAAAATGCAAACAAATAAATAAATAAATGAAAAAAGAAAAAAGGTTAAATCTTCACTGTATCGTTCACAAAGCAGACTAAGCTAAGAGAAGGTGCTAGATGTGAATTGCTAAGCATTTTCCAAGCCTAGCACTTGTAACCAGCACTTTGCAACAGAAAAGGGCACTGAAACCCTGAGTTTTGAATTGGCTTTTTCAAACCTTTTCATTTCAGACTTCTCATGGGTTTCATGGTTGTGACTGCCTTCCTGTCAATGTGGATCAGCAACACAGCCACCACTGCCATGATGGTGCCGATCGCACAGGCAGTGTTGGATCAGTTGCATGAGTCAGAAATGGAGTCTAAAACAGCTGGCCAAGAGTCTGAGAACATCAATAAAGCCTTTGAACTGCAAGAAGAGCCAACTAAACTAAATAAAGAAGAGCCAACTAAACCAAATAACTCCACAGGAACAGAGCAAAAAGGTGAATGGGTTATGGGCATTTTTCTCTTCAGGGTAATGGAGGATGGCCTCCATTATGCCTTCTTCACTGGCATAACAGCTGCTCCTAAATTCTAAAAGAACGTACCTAAAGCATCCTGACCGTATCATACAGCATTTGTGAGGCTCTTCCACGAATCAGACAAAAAACCAGTAAGATCTACTAGCTTGATTGAAGTTGGAAATAAATTACAAACATAAAGAAATGATAACTAATCAATAGAATGACAAATAAATTCTCCATTAGCTGAAGATTTTACATTAGGTTCGATATTTTCCTGTATATTTATGTTAGTTCAATTATAATCTACCGTGTAGTTTATCAAATAATAGGAAAATCCTGAAGGAAAACTGGCCCATTTCATGCCTGAAGGTTAGAGATTAAAACGATCTTTCTAATTCAAAGATATATAATCACGCAACAATATCTCTTTAGCAGCTCTCTCACCCTCTTCCCATCTTTGAGTTAACTCTAGTGATTCTGCACGTAAACCTCAGTGCCTGTAGTGAGGTGCTGGTACAGAACAAGTTACCTTCAGTCCATCTCTCATGGCTCTGTTGTACCTCCTTGAACTCTTTTCTCTCCCCACTGTGTGCAGTTCAAAGTTCTCAGTTCACTGAGGAATGTCGGCAGCATATTCAGACTTCATCACCGAAAAACTGCTATTTTCACTGACGATCAGTGAAAATGGACAGCACGTCAAAGAGTTAACGATGCCATCCTCCTGATATGAGGCTGGCATCGTTAGCCCTTTGATATATCAAAGTTTTTGATATACCCTCCTAATATATGGCTTTGATATACCTCCTAATATATGGCTCCTTCACCTTTGAGTCCATTGTGTCCCAGCTATCAAGTGCTGAATTTCACAGGCACGAGATACTGTCCTATCCAACCTAGCTTCTGTAACTCTTTTGTTCCTGTTTTGGGACCTAGGTGACAACAACGTTCTGACGATTGAGGAAGACACACAGAGAAATGAAAATCTTCTAGACGAGAAGCACAAGAAGCTCTCCAAGGGATTGTCTCTGTCCATTTGTTACTCAGCCAGCATTGGAGGGATTGCAACTCTGACTGGGACAACACCAAATCTGGTACTGAAAGGACAAGTTGATGAGTAAGTCTGGTTGAATTTGGGACTACATACCCACTAAGCTGCATCTTTCTGCCACAGCTGACTTCTAGCCAATATGGAGAAGGGAAATATCAGTCTGGTAACTTTAGGGTAGTTAGTTTATTTTCCTTAGGGAGCCTCAAAGTACCTTTTTTTTTTTCTTTTTCTGAATTGTTAATTAAATGCAGAGGAGACTCCAGGGTTTTGGATGCTGACAGCCTTCTACATTTTGCAGGCTCTTTCCTGGCAACGGTAACATCATCAACTTTGCCTCTTGGTTCTCTTTTGCTTTTCCCACCTCCCTCGTGTTGCTGGTTTTGGCCTGGATTTGGCTGCAGATATTGTACTTGGGCTTTAAGTAAGTACACTTTACATACTGTAGCCTAGCTGACAGGTCTATTATTAAGTACTCATTACACATTGTACCACAAGTGATTCTTTTAATGATGAGCCTGTGTTTGAAATTTAGCAGTCACAGCCAACAGAGGCTATCACAACAGCTTACTAAGTGTCTGTTAAAATACTGCAACTTTTTCTCCAAAGAACCTGATCAAAACCCTGTTAAATATACACTGTAGATGGAAAAAAAGAGCTATAACTGCATACGACCTGTTCTGCAGCATTGCTTTCGTGCCCTAAAAGAATGCTATGCTTCAAACCAGGAAATTGATTTCTGCATACAGCTGGTATTTACCTTTGTGACAAGAGCTGCCGCAGACCCAGAGGATTAATATTGTGTCAGTTCCCAATGCTAATCACCCCCTGCAACCAGTTTGCATTACCTACCTGTTTTATACTTAGACTTTCACTTTTTTGTTATCCTCAACCTCTTTCCTTTTATTTGGAAAGAGCTTTGTTAACACCTGAAATGGTATTTTTTTCTTCAAATTCTTATTTTTAAATTCTCCTTTCCTGTGATTTTAAAAAAGCTTGGCAACTGTTTACATCCTGATGATCATATAACGTCAGTCGTACTAATATGGTCGTTATTTCCCTGTGTGTCCAGATAGACCCACATTTTGTGTTTACATCATGAGCTTTTAGGGGAAAGAAGGCTCTTTTTGAATCTTGGCAGCACACAATACAATGCAGTTGCTATCTACACCCATGGGTGCTGATGTTGCGATAATTTATATATACATAAATACATATATAATACAATGTGGTTGAATTATAAAATTTTGATTCTTGACTCTTAAGATATCTAGCAAAATAATACAATATGGTTGAGTTATAAAATTTGGATTCTTGACTCTTAAGATAGCTAGCAAATTTCTGTAATATTTCCTATCCACTTTTTCTAGTTTTCAGAAGAATTTTGGTTGTGATAGAAGTCCTTCCGCAAAGGCTAAGGAGGAACAAGCCTACGCGATTATCAAGGAGGAGAACAAGAAACTGGGCTCAATGAAGTTTGCAGAGATAGCAGTTTTGGTCCTCTTCATACTGCTGGTACTGCTCTGGTTTACCAGAGACCCTGGGTTCATACCAGGTTGGGCAACTGTTCTCTTCAACAAAAATAACACAAGGTATCACCACTTTTCCTCCTCACTTTGAACAAAAATAAATCGGGCAACAATAGAATTATAAAGCATAGACTAATTTCTCACTTCCCAAATGATATTTCATGCAGATTCCCTGCTGGGGTTATCCCTGCCTAATTCATGAATTAATCTTACGCTAGCATCACAACAAGTTTAGAAGTAAACTATTCACTTGTTGCGTTATCCAATTCGTTCAGTTCCTCATGCACCTAAAAAAAACAGTAGTTTGCTCACTGAAAAACAATAAAAAAATAAAATAAAATAAGTAAATAAAAATTTCTCACATTTCTATTCTAGCTTTGTCACTGATGCTACAGTTGCCATCTTCATTTCAATTTTGTTGTTCATCATCCCTTCTGAAATTGCTACCAGCACTAAAGACAAAAAACAACCAGGTAAGCTCACTAAAGGCATCAAAAATCAACTCTCAAAATAGGTAGACCAGAAGTTTTACATTTTACATTCACAAAGGAAATCTCAAGCTGCTCTTGCTCCATAGGTACTGTTACATGCTTTAGCCTACTCAAGGCTTTTATTGCATAAAAGTTCTCTATTTCTTATAATTTAAATTCCATAGAAGTTCTCTATTTGTTATAATTTAACTAAGTACAAAACGTAACCCAGCAGTGTTCCAGAAACCAGTATGCACGTATCTAAAAGCTTCTGAAACTGAAGGCTTCTGCAGAGAATACGTGACTTAACAGAAACACATTTCTGTGGATATGTTGCCATACCTCTAACCCACTCTTACCTTTCATCTACTTTGCTATGCTTCTTGGAGCAACTACAGATTATTCATTAGTATTTTTGCAAGTCAATTTTTAAAATCCTTGTTGATGAGACTCCCATCATTTGCTTTAGGAGATAATTCCAGAGTCTAGTTTATCTTGCTGACAGAAAAGTTTCCTCATGTTCAGACTAAACTCACCTCTCGCTCTGACAAGTACTCCTTTCTTTGGAGATTATTCTATGGTTTACAAAGTCTTTCTGGATTTTAGGCAGCAAGCCAAAGGTCCTACCACCCCCAGCTCTCTTGGACTGGACATCAGTTCACCAGAAAATGCCATGGAACATTGTATTTCTGCTGGGAGGTGGTTTTGCCTTAGCCAAAGGCAGCGAGGTAACATTCCTCTGCTTACCTGGTGTTTGTCTTAATGGGTATTTTCTGTCTTACCTTTCACCTATGCTCTCCTGGAACACAAGAGGGCACGCTGGTAGCACCAATGTGCATTTCCTCAGCTAGTGGCAGTGAGAGACTTCACCATCCTCAGGAGACTGAGTCCTGTGATTAGAACAGATCTGTTTTGTTACCCGTGCAACCAGCATGGTACGGCAAATTAGCACAATTAACTGTCTTTCTAGAAAAGTGGATGATTAAGAAAATACCCCAGTACATCAAAGACTATTAAACAAAACTTAATTGATGTGGCAGGCATGAGCAGCTAAGGTGCCCAGGATGGGTCTCCAAATTATTTCAAACATCCAGGTATGAAATAGGGAGGACATGAAGAATATTGTTTATGCACAATTAACAGCCTGAATAGAGAAATAATTATTTGCTATCATTAATGCATTGTAAAGACAGTATCTTCTTCTTTTAAATGCTTTAGAAGGGAAAGCATGTTTATTTTTAGCAAGGCCTCTACATGTTTTTCTACAGAAAGCAGTTTACATGAGAACTTCCATAAGAAGGGAGGGTAGAATTGGTAAGAGAAATGCAATTGGCCTGCGACGTGAGTATTTCTTCTCCAGCCTACTATCTTGACAGGCATCTTTCCTCTCTTACAGGAATCTGGTCTGTCTGCATGGTTAGGCACAAAATTGACTCCTCTGCAGGAAATCCCTCATCCAGCTATTGCTCTCCTGTTGTGTCTCCTTATTGCTACTTTCACTGAGTGCACCAGCAATGTGGCCACTACTACTCTCTTTCTCCCTATTCTGGCTTCAATGGTAAGTTCCAGTGTTTCAAAATGCTCTCATAAGAACAGCTTTCATTCCTGATCCGAGCAGATGTATGCTCAATGATTAAAAAATAAAATAAAATAACTGGCTGACACAGCCAAGCACTGGTCATGTATCTAATCAGGAGACAAGACTTAAAATATACATATATGTACATGCATGCATATATATATACTCACACACACACTATGCGCTTCGTTCAACCTTTCTAAAATCATTGCTGGGGAAAAGCAAAGGGATTAAATTCACTGGCGTATTAGACTTTGCCTCCTGGCCTAAACAACCTCATGAGGTCACTGCCAGCTATACTTGTTTTTTTCCTATTTGTTCTGCATAGAGACAGCAGCAGCAGCATTTGTTTCCCTGCAACATTCCATTACTGTATTTCACTCCGACCACTAGCTTTCCACAAGTCTCTGAAGGCGATAGCATTACTCAGGCTCTATGACCTAATTCAGACTTTTGCATTTCCACAGGAGACTCCTGTTTTGGGGTAGACATAGTTCTGCAGTGTGAAAAGGTGGTTCCAGAGAGAAATTGGAATAAGCTCCACCAAAATCTTTTTGCATAGGCCACAGACTCCAGTTAATCCCTAAAATGACACACTCATCTTCAGAGTTTGGGCTACCCATTTTCCACTGATAACTTAATTTCTTTCTTAATCAGTTTGAAGTCACTTTATACTCTTGCCTGGTCTTAGAGTTGAATGCAAACATCATTATTAATTTATACCACAGCAGGGATTAAGATTCCAGAATCACAAACACAAAGCACTGGCCACAAAAGCAATTCTTGTTTTTGCTGCATAAAGACACGGAGTAAAAGTTTCTAAAGCAGAACCAAAATGCTGTTCCTACAGCATTTGTAAAAATAAATAAATAAATAAATAAATAAATAAATAAATAAATAAATAAATTCTGACATGGACAAATGCAATCAGTATTCTGACAAAAGATTTCTATGCATTTTTGTATATCAAAAAAAAAACAACCATCATCCATGCTCTCCTTTCTTGCATAGGCTCAAAAGATCTGCCTCAATCCACTCTATGTCATGCTGCCCTGTACACTTTCTGCATCACTGGCGTTCATGCTCCCAGTGGCCACTCCCCCTAACGCCATCGTCTTCTCATATGGACACCTCAAGGTTATAGATATGGTGAGCAAAAGCACATTCTTTTCATAACTTTCATCACTAGTTTTGATCTTTCCCTTTCCGAATATTGGTTCTTCTTGAAAAAGTCTTGGAAAACTCACTGTACTCTACTGAATGGAAAGAAGAACATACATATATGAATTATTAAAGAGTCGCTCTTACTAAACTATATTTAACGCCTTACAAAGATGCTACCGAGTTTTTAAAAAACAACCAAGGTCTCTGGAAGATATTCCAACAGGAGCTTGCTATCAATCAGAAATGGCAACACGTAACTGTTTCAAAAGCCCAAATGTAGATCATAGGGATGACAAACAGACCTGTACAATCCTTCTTCAGGGACAAGGGCAAAGCTTAGCACATCTCACCAGGCTGCCCTGATGCCCATTCTCAACACAGACAAGGATGTCATGTCTCTTGACAACTTTTCCAATTCATAACTGATTCAAGAAGAAATCCAAGGTAGCATTAGATACCGATACCAGGTCAGATGAGAAAGTCCTGCACGCCAGAAAAAACGACCATACAAACATTCCTAATCAGCATGGAAGGAAAAAATATGCAATTCAACAAATAACCCCTCTCCTTTATCGTTATAGGCCAAAGCTGGATTTGTACTCAACATCCTGGGAGTCCTGACGATAACTCTAGCCATCAACACCTGGTCTTCATCCTTGTTCAAACTGCACACCTTCCCATCCTGGGCAAACGGGACAGGCTCATGCTAGTAATACAGAGAGACAATGGAAACAACTACTGTATCCGTTAGGACTGCAGTGTGAGCAAGACACAAGTTTTGCTGAGGCAGCAGTTTAGAGATGGGCCTATTCTGTGGAAAAGGACATGCTACCTACAAACAAAATCATTCAGTTGATAGCAGCAATAGAATTGCCTAACAGTGCTGTTCTGGTTGGCAATTTTTTTACCCCAGCAGTAAGACAAGCCAGTAACCTCTGGCTTTTCAACAGTTCCAGGTATCTTTAGATTTTCTGTTTGCACAGGGGTAAATTTTCCCCAACTGCATCGTTTCTCAAGTTCTGTATGTAATGTCCGAAATCTGCAGTGAGTGAGAAAGAAGAGAGGCGTGTATGTAGAAGGAAGAAGGGAGACTGTGTGTACCTGATTTCATGCCTGTATCTGTGTATCACCACAGCTCATATGAATATTCACCTCTATATGAGCATACAGGCCTCTGTGTTCAACACGTACAGAAGATTGTTGTGTACTCTGTGGGCACTCAGCACGGTATGCGTTGCATGATTAGCGGTAAATCACATATTGTCAGCCTATTTTATCACTTTGAAATGTATTTATTTACAAGCCCCCTCTGTTATGAATGTAAAAGGCTTTTTTTCCTAGAACATCTGTCCCATTGTTATTTATGTAAGATTACAGTCTACAAGGTCATGGCAGGAATAGCAATGTTCTCTTGTGAAAGCGTAGAAGCCTTGTGCCCTATAATGTGTATATGATCGAATTAAAGATTTTTTTTTATGTACCCCTTGTGTTATGGAGATTTTTTCTATTACATATGTCACTGTAAATAAACTTCTGTCTCTTCCATCTGTCAACTGTGAGCTTCTTTAAATAACTTGGCATAGGCAGTTAAGTTAGCATAATTGATTTTCTGTTATCATTAAAGTAATAATTAATACTAAGAGTCTAATTTTCTTGGACTCTCAATACCAAGATCTTCCTTTTCAAAGCCCCAATATAGTTAAATGTTTAATCCCTATTCTGCAGGAACCAATTTTCAGTAGCTCATAGGCTCCTAATGACCAAACTGTCCAAGATACTGGACTTTTTGGATGTCTATTAGCATGTACATTTTTCAAAGACAATTTGACGTATCAAGCACTCGATACCAAAAGATGAGGTTGGGTTCTGACCAGTCAGGCAGACTATAAATGCCACTCAACTTTGTGTGAAATGATTTGTTCTGTTATAGCCTGCATAAGTTTTGCAAAGTCTTTTGCATTTCTGAAATCCCTTGAATCATACTGGTTCCCTGAGAGTGGCTGCGAATGATTTTCAGTCTATGCGAGCTCTTCAGAATCTTTCTTCTTTCTTTTACTATGCTAGTTATTGGGAGACTAGGACAATGTGCATTGCACTTTTCATCTGTAAAATGTTAGAATGCACTGACCTGCAGTATTTTCTTTCCAACTGCCAAGACAGTTCTGATACCTGCTGATCACTGGTTCCCTTTGTATCGATAGCTTCCTTGGCCTGACAAGCACAGTTGCTGTGGAAAATCTCAGAAAGCAGAGTCTGCTGTTAACCCATCATTGACTTTGAAAGACAGAATCTGTGTTTCGATTTGATATATGATAGGGATCCAACAAAATATCCATAGCATGAGAAGGAAGGATATTTATTCTCTTTCACTAATGAACTCCTGAGTAATTGATCTCATTTACATAATGACTTGCTCAGGTCACTGCTAATCCATTCACCTTCTTTCCCTTTGCGTTTATCACTGTCAAATAATATCCAAATCTGCCCAAATACTTTCTTTACCCTGATCACAATGTGTGAGTGCCTAACAAAATAACAAACTCAAGCAGACGGCTTGCTGCAAACCTCTCCCTTCCTTGCTCTTTGTCTGCAGCATCAGGGCAGTGTGCATAGCTTTTGTTTGCTTTTTGTTTTCTTTGAAATACTTACACATAGTTTACATGTCCTTCTAAATTACTGCTTAGCTAAGCAGGAAATGTTGAATTCTTATAACATTTCCCATCAGCCTCTCCTCCCAGCTGTTTAAAACGGCTGCGTTATGATTCTTTGAAGTCTTTCCTATGAGTCTACATTATTCAGAGGCTGTGGTGTGCATAAGTACATGCAGGAGCACAGGTGCAATCTTTATGGCAATCTCGAGAAGAAAGAAGAAAGACATGAAGTAGCACCGAGTGTCATGGGGCCAATGCAGTAATGCTGGGTGTTCCATGTGCATTACCATGTATGAGCATATAAAGGCTAGAGACTTACCAGAAAATGGCTGCAGCAAAAGCTACTCAAGGGGTTTCCAAACGCCCAGTTTTCAGAAGAAGCCAGGTGAAAGGATGTAACCTGTACACAGAGAAGAGAAACTAACAATAGTACCGGGACATAAAGAGAACGGACAATTTCATTAATAGTTTCCACCTTGAAGTGATGGCAGCAGCAAGTGCACACTGGGCATTTTATTGCCTTGGGTGTGTCTGAGCGCAGGACTAGTTGAGGTACAGCTAAATATAGCGTGCTTGTGCAAAAACCAGTAGCACTATTAAAAATGTTCATAATTTTCTAAGCAAAGCAGGTAGAAAGTGTTTCTAAGCCCCATTATTACACAGATCACCTTTGAAGGGTGGTTCCCCATTATGTTTCCAGATATTGCCCTCAAGGAGTGGCTCTATTTCCCATTGTGTGATCAAATTTCACAATCTTCTGTGAAACTGCCAGCTCAGCACCTGCTGTAGTGAGGTGTGATTTCCAATGCAGCTCTTCGTTTTGGAGCTGACACTAAGTTTGTTTTACATAAGAGTTGTAAGTGATAAATTTGTTAATGAGAAGGGGACGTCTGCCTCCTTGCCTGCCTTGTCTAAAAAGCAAGTGCACTACAAAACCACAAAATATAGGTTTCCCACAGCATATGCCAGTGAGTAAGTGGGTGACTCGCAGTCACCTCCTCCATTTTCCCTGGAGTTATGGTGCTGTCTTGCCTTGCCTTGCCCAGACACACACACACACACACGTGTACACAAAAGAGAACGTGAAGGACTTATCCTGGTAAACATATACATTTCTACAACACTTGGCCACAACAGAAAGTCAGAAGAATTTTAGGCAGGGTAATGCAACAAAGAAAACAGCTTACTTCTGAGAAAGCACTTCACCCCATAAACATCTCGACAAATTTGTAAAGTGGCATGTAAGTGATGCAGAAGTCACTTAATCAAGCACTGAAATCATAAACAAACTTAAAAGAACAGATGACAATTTTAAAGCCAAAACAGGATTAAGCCAGCATGTCTTTTATCCTGATGTTGGCTTGTAGAGACCAAATATTTGTTCCCAGTCACTTAAAAGCTATTAAAATGAATTTAAAGAAGCCCTTGTTCTATAGCATTGAAATCTTGAAATATATCTAGATCTTTTTTTCTTCTTCTTTAAAAATGCTTTGAAGGAAACCTCATCATATAATGGTGACACTAAAAAAAAAAATCTCAAAAAGATGAAAAATTCTATTTTCAGAAACCAAAACACAAGCCGATAGGACTAGAAAACAGGATAATGAGAACAGAACTGGATAAAGAATACGATACAGGCCTAAGTGATATATTCTAAAATTATATTAAAATATACACAAAAATTCTCAGTGACTTGGATGGAGTGAATGGAGATCTACAACAAAGATGGAACTGAGAATCAAAAACAACAAAGAAAGAGGTGAAGACTGCTGTCCAATACCATTGCAGACTGAAAAATGAAGGTCCTGTGTATTATCCAATAGACATCAGCATATATGTAAACACGGACCTTTCCCCAGGAGCTGTAAGAGCAGTTCCACTCTCATCCCTGGAGGTAATTCCTCCCTCAGATAGCTATGGCATGTTGGCAGCAGCGTGCAGATGAGTGCAAAATTCCAACTCTCTCCATTTAGCATATTTGTTCTAGGAATACAACCCTTTGCTCTCGATTTTCATATTGTTCTCAGCATTTGCAAAAACAGAAATAGAGTTTAAAATTTCTTTAGTGATGAATAACCAAGTAAAGGACAGAAAACATTAATAGGATGGCTTAGGAAATATATAAATTTAAGTCATCAAGGAATTTCACAAACCTCTTTTTTTTTTTTTTTTTTTTAAGCATAGAACCAATAAAACTATTTACAACGTGATTCACTGAACTTTATGATTTAAGTTCGTAATGACCAAGGTGCTAAAGCCTGGAAATGAAGTGGTTTGAATGTACTAATCACGCTGTGTCCAAAATAACAACTGTTTAATAGAACTTAATCACTGTTGTAAATGCTGTGCATTTTCTCCTATTAAAGGCACATTTAATATTATTTATCCTTTAATCATACTAACAGACCCAAAACATCAAGCTGCTGTTCAGGATATAGAGTCTTTTGCAATGTGCCATCTAGTGGCTGCAAACAGCCTGCTAGGGCACGCTCAAAGGTCCTAAATCCAGGCCAAGCACCCAGGCTTGTGTTGATGTTCATCAGAAAGCATCCTTAAATAGCTAAGGGGAAAGTGATAGAGCAAGAGGAACGCTTTTCAAAGGCAGTGCATCACAACATCGCTGCAAAAGTAGAAGCGTATCAATTAATCCAGTTAAATAAAAAAATTAAATTCAAATTATCAAGAGGAAAAAGAAAGCACCTTGAAAATAGAGAAGGAACAGAACGGTTAATTCAAGGGCTCAACCCCCGTATATTGTTATGCAGGATTTAGAGATCAGACCAGATGCAACTGCTTCAAGGCTCAGACACCATATGCCTATGTACAGTATCTATCTTAATAGAGCATTAGTGATGGCTACTTTTAGATGGGACTGTACTTTGAATATTAACATTAGTTATGATCAACATCAAAACTGTATTCCGCTTCAGCTTGATACTACTCAGCCAGCTTCAGAGTAGTATTAAAGTTCTCTTGCCAACTTAGCAGCATTACAGGAGTTTCCTCATTTCCCTTGATCCCTGTCCAGTCTACGAGAAGCAGAGCATTTTTAAATTGTCCCAGTACCTGTTACCAGCTGCCACCTGTAAAAGCTACCCCAAAAATCACTCATATGACCCTCCTGGTCTCCGGAAGGGAACGGAAAGCCCTAGGACACCACATTTCATTAATTCTGCTGATTACAGAGCTTCTCGTTTCTTTCAATCAATCGAAAGGAGAAGTGGTCAGAGTTGCCTGCAAAACCGATGTCCGTATTAATGGGGAATTGCACAACGTCAGGAGGGCAGGTTGAAAGCAGAAGGGGAACACAGCCCGGTACAGTTAGCTGTTACGGCACCAGTTCTCCTGGTTGCCTATCAAGGACATCTCAGGCAGTGAGTAGTGGTTGCTTTGGAGCAGTTTTAAGCGACCGTAAAGGGAAAGTCACATTTCCCTTTTTGCTGTAGGACTATCCTGATGAGACTTGCCAGAAAATTCAAAAGGATCCTCTTTATTTGTAAGACGTCTGTCACCTGAAGCAAGTTCGAGTTTTCCTCCTTATTCTTACCTCTGGCAATATCATTCCTGCTACATGAAACATGCAATCATAAATCATTTGTCTGCATTGTAGATAACATAGCTGTACAATGCAAGCTTCCTCACACCTGTGCTTTTTCTTTTCTCCTTAGACCTAAGCAAGCGGTGTTGTGGTATCCAGAGTTACAGCTGGCACTGAAGAAATAGCCCAGCCTCAGAAGACACTACCTATTCAATCCGAAAAACCCTTTGTAATTCCTCTAGTGTTACAGCTGTATCATCTGAGCTGCAGAGAACATAGGAACAGCACCGGAATTTGTTTGGATGACTTTTAGAGACTGGACTGCTCGATGTAACTTGCAGGCTTAGGAAGGAAGACACAACACTTTTTTCCTCTAATTAGTGGTGAAAACCAACGACAATAGCTGGTCAAAATAGAAAGATCAATGAATGGCCCAGAAAAAGACAAGCTCTCCTTTCACTTTCATACACTACCTCCTAATCTGAGAGGTCCTGAGAGTTGATAGAAAACATGTTGTATGGACAAGATAAAAATCAGTTTTTGAAATATATTCAGAAAAAGAAAAAGAAAAAGAAAAAGAAAAAGAAAAAGAAAAAGAAAAAGAAAAAGAAAAAGAAAAAGAAAAAGAAAAAGAAAAAGAAAAAGAAAAAGAAAAAGAAAAAGAAAAAGAAAAAGAAAAAGAAAAAGAAAAAGAAAAAGAAAAAGAAAAAGAAAAAGAAAAAGAAAAAGAAAAAGAAAAAGAAAAAGAAAAAGAAAAAGAAAAAGAAAAAGAAAAAGAAAAAGAAAAAGGTGCCAGAGGGGCAGGTTCCATGTGCCATCCTGGCTCTAGAAACAAAAGTCTTTCTCCTCAGTGTACATGGGGCATGTGCAAGTGCAAGAGTTCATATTATATGTTTCTGTATTTTGGCAAGGATACTATAAGAAAAAAAGCATGTAGCTTATTAGCCTAGAAGAAAAAGCTTTGGTCTGTTTACGCTGTAACCACACACCTGTATCTCAGAAATATGAGACAACTGATGGGGAAAGGGGAGGGGTCTGACATCTTTAGTTTCCTCTGCACCAGGTGCAGTCAAGTATGCAATATATTTCTAGCCACTATTTTGAATCAGTGCCACTTTTAGCCTACTGTACCTGCTGAACAGCCCCTGCAGGGAATGACTCCAAAACATGCCCATGCTCCCTGCTCCAGCAAGATCAGTTCTTACCTGGAGCCCTGGCGGGTGCATACGTAAGTCAGCCAAATCCTGAAACCATTCTAGCACAGCTGCAGTTCCTTCGAGTCACAGAAAGACAAAAACACTAAATCTTGTACTAAACGACTGTATCCATTCATTTTCCTTACAGGAGGCAATACTTAATTTCCTGTGGCTGCCAGTTTGCGTTCCATTTTTACAGGACATAAATGTGGCACTACGGAAACTTGCTGTCTTGTCACAATGCAGCCGTATCGTGAAACATCAAGGTCAGGGACAGAGATGGACAAAAACACTGTCCTCTCTCCTTAGTTTCTTGAGCTAACACATAGATACTATAAAATCCAGCTGGATTAACTGTAACAATCTAAACATTTGGTTCTCCTGAATCCATTTTTTTTTTTACGTTCCTGAGCAAACAGGAAAGAAGCAAAGATGGTTATACATACAAATAATATTTTTTAAATAAGAACAATTTTCCATCTATTTCTTTGTATCATGAGAATGACAGAAAAACATCCTTTATATTTGTTAAGATAGAAGCCACATGAATAAGAACAAAGCGGCTGCTATTGCAATACTGATTACGAGACCAAACACACTGCTTGCCATGACAATAACAAATTTATGTACTAGCACTATTCCTTTTGAATTTATTTCTTCTTTTTGGTATCAGCACGACATGAAATTATTCAGTATTTGGAGCAGGATAAACAATGTGAAACTGTTTAAGGAAGTACATTTTGCCACACTTGACATGACAAAGCAAAAGCGAGGACACACTCTATCATCTGCTCTGTACAGATAGCGATGTGCTGTGGGCTGGGCTGCTGAAAAGGGATAGCATGGTATTGCATTAGCCCATATTAAAATGCACATATTTCTGTAATTTTTATTTCTTGAATCTGACTGCATGCAAACTACAGAAAGCAAAGTCTCTACATTTAGGAGCTTAGACCTACATTGGGAAAGGAATATTTAGTATTCTTAGGCGGTGATTAACATGAACTCTGAGTTTATAAATATGATGAGTCTTTAATTTACACAACAAGAAGAGTAATAAAGATTAGAGAAAAGAGCTTGAGAGGGAGGGAGAGACACCTCCATATCTACCTTAGGTTGCTAACACACTCTAATTACAATCGGTCTCGCAACAAAATCTTTCAAGAGCCAATACATTTTAGCTTAATGTTCATAAATGGCTGGGTGCTGCATGCACAGTGCACAGAATAAGCAAATGTGCTGTAGCAGAATGCCTGGTTTCCTTTGAATCTTGCTCAGGTTATTTTTTGTCATGAAAGAAGTATCTGCAACTTTGGCAGTTGTAAAACTATCATGCATGGCACCACCTGCCAGACTAATAACAATAATTAGAAATGTAATAAACTGTTCATTGGCAAGGTAACAAATTGTCTTATCCTTTGAAAGTCACACTGGCCCGAGGCAATTCCTCACAGACATTCGCCACTGATGTCACAAGAGCCTGAATGAAAAGCACACTATGCAAAAAGAAAAAAGAAAAAAAAAAGAGAGAGAGAAAAACAAAAAATTAAGAAACAAACAAAAGCCACCAGCAAAGAGACGTTCAAGCAATCTCCAGTACCTGAAGTGGATTCCCATTTTATTGAATAAATCATTAAAACTAAGGACTTCCAAAGTGAGGGTGAACCAATCCAATTACTTCCTATGAAACCTTACAGGCTGGAATATTTGGAGCTCATAATACTTGCTTAAGAAGATGAAACAATTTTTTACTGAATTTAGAATGAAAACATCACTTGCTTGTTATGCTTCTTAATTCTTTTCATCTTTTGTACAATGATCTTCCAAAAAAATAATTTGCACTGGATAGCTTTTATACCGGGTTACTCTAACTCTTGTGTCTCACACATCTAATTTAAAATCTAACAATCTGAGATCAATATTTCTTTCTTACTCAAGTTCCTCTAAGTACTAAAGCAATCTTGGTTCATCTGTCAGACAGGAATTAATGGCTTGTTCGGGTTCTTTACCTCCCATTATTACTTTCCATTTGAACAGAACACGCAATTCCACATTGCTTGTTTTCTAAATGAGCGTTTAAAATCATCCCCAGTGATGAGAACGTGGTTTCATATTTTCATGACCTTACAGTGGTTTTGTCTCCACTTCCACACAGTATGTTTTATCTCTAAAAACCCATTTTTAATTTCTAAAATGTAAAAGCCATCCAGAAATCTGTGGACATAAACATTTGCTTCAGTCCACGTTCTTCCTCATCCACCTTCTGGAATATATGCAGGCATTCAAAGGAAGACTGCTACTGGTTCCATGCTTACAGAGAACTGAAGAGAAGAAAAGCAAGTCATAAACGCTGCATAAGCACTTCTTTCTGAGGCTTCTGATGATTTCACAGTCCCAGTAAGTCATCTAGGAGGGGCCCATGCCAGGCAGCAGCCTGCTTTTGTTCTTTGCTTTGTACTAAGAAGGGAGGGACATTGCTGAGGTACAACACTTTGAGTATTTATATGATTCATTCCTTCTTTCATTGAATCATTTTCTAGTTTCTAAGATAATACCTCTGGGATGATTTCAGCTACTGTTTGCGGAAGCACCAAGTTTTATGTTTTCCATTATTGTGTGTGAAGATAAAGATGAAGGAAGGATTGCCCAAGCAAGATGTGAAAAGGTTTTGGAGAGGGTGGTGGAAACCTCTCTCACACTGTTCTTATTACTGACCCGATGGCTCTAAAGTCTTGCATGCAGGAGCTAGCAAGGTCAGCTCAGCAGCCTGACTAACAGCCAGGTACAGCTCCACAACCTTCCTGCTGTACGTGCTGCATATTTTCCCAAATCCCAGCAAAGCCCTAGAGCACATCAAAGAATTCAACTCAGGCGGCGTTTCAATGTAACTGGTTAGGAAAACCCAACATGCTGGTCCTTAAGAACATTCCGAGGAAACTCTTCCCACTTTTTCTTTCTGTTTCAAAATCGATATAATAATAGCTGGCTGAATTTTGAGATAAAACCTTGGAGTTTTATCATCAACATTAAGCACCTGTCAGCTCTGTCTACAAATCCTACAGGTAAATCTACGCTCTCTCAACGAGCTTGTAAGAAACTCATGCTTCAAGAACCAAATTTGAGTTGTATTCCTAAAACACTTTTCCTGCAATACGACTCTATTAATGCTGTTTATGCATTCATACTTCTCTTATTAATAATGCCAGGGTATTCTGGGATAGATATTCCCCCAAAGTGCGTGGAAGTGGAGAAATGCTGGAAGGGCGTGCATGGGTTGGCACTGGCCGCTTGTGGAGTGCTGCAGTTAGGAACAACCAAGCACACTCCAAGAAAGGAAGGAGACAGACCAGTTGTACTGGTTATTAGGCATGGTTAAGGGGCTTAAAAAAAAAAAAAAAAAAAGAGAGAGAGAGAGAGAGGAAAAAAAAAAAAGAAAACACTTCTGCCAAGCCAGTTATAAGAAGATAATCATGTGCTAGCCTAAGCCTCTGGCAGGAGGAAAGCACTGTTAGCTGTCTTCTAGGTAGCTAAATATTAATCATCCCGTTTAGAACCAATCACTTCACCAACTTAGCGCTTGGTTAAAGGTTGTGGTACAAAGAAGGTGCACTGTTTTATCTCTAGCTGCAATATTCCTAGGCTTCTATAGACAATGTGTTGGGCAAGGCGAACACGAAAGCAATGTTCCAATTGTTAGCAAGTTCGTTAGTTTTTGGACAGGTTTCTCTGCAAGCTGAGAAGCACAGCGTGTTCTGAGAGCTCTCTGCTGTTCCTGAGGGCTACATGAGAGATCCCCAAACAATTCAAAACAGATTCTCTTCAGCTGTTGAAAAAGAACGGCACAAGAATACAACGTGTTTCATCTTGGGTTGCAGGATATGTAAGCACCGTAAATGGCTAACACGCTGCATCTGTACCGCAGAGCGGCATCACATGTCATTCACAAGCAAATGCTGTTTGCAACCTCTGTCACAGCTCCAGAAAGGATGCTGCACGTTCCTGATAGCATGTCAGCAAGGAGGAGCAGACACGAAAATAGCCTGAGAACTAAAAGATGCACTCTGCTCGGGATAGGTGTGGGTTATTCAACAGCCTGAGAAATCATCTTGCAGCTTGAAATAAATGGAAAATAAAAAGAGCAGGCAGCAAGCCTTAGAAGCGATAATACGGAGTGATGTATGAGCGATCATTTCATTGCTTATGCCTTAGCTCTAAGTGGCCAAACCTGCACAGCATATTCAAAATCATGAATGTGACAGGATTGGGTTTGGAAGACTCACGCAGTTCAAAGGCCTCACCTGTAGCTCCACATGTTCTTGAAACTCCCACAGTCCCTCAGGGCCTTAAAAGCAGAACACAAGAGCATTCTCCTTTGAATCTCATGTGGTCTGACCTTTGGAAAGTTCTGCTTAGAGGAGCTGGAGGTGACTAGACAGAGGATCAACCAACTGTTCTTTGCCTTCCAATATCAGCACAAAAGTTTCCAGCGCCATTGTCAGGAGGATTTACAAAATACTGTCAGGATTCAATTACTTGTCTTCTGACACTCTGTTGACTTTGACCGAGCGTGTATTAATTAAATTACTGTGCTCCGAAAACTGATGTAAGGAAGACTTTCTCCTCATTATTGTCACCAAAACTCTCCCAATGGCCCCCCTGCTTTGCTCAACTCTGTGGCGTTATAAAAAGCCTGGCAGGCAAAAACAAAGCCGTAAGGCCAAACAAACAAAGACAGCCCACCAGCCTACCACTTACCCACCAGCTTCAGGCTAGGACAACTTTCTGTTAACCTTGTAACAAAAAAGGGAAGAATATCACAAAAAGACACTTCCTAACATGCAATGTCAACAAAAAAGGGAAAGCCGACAGAATGCTGCCAACTCTTCACAAATTATGTGCTGTGAGAAGAGAATAAAGGTTATTGTACGTTATGGGACATTTCAACCTGATTCTGAGGGTTCAAACTTTACAAATTTACAGGGATCAGCTCCAAGGAGGAACAAAAATTCCTCTCTGAGTTCAGGAAAAAGGAGCTGGAACTATACAGCCATGTCCTGAACATGGCATGTGATACAGAACACTGATAAGGGGCAAATAGCTAAGCACAAGGCAAAATAAATGTGAGAAGAATCAGAGATTATAGCTACGTTAGCCCAATATATCTGTCCTAAGTTAATTGTCTCAATCCTATATTGACAGTTGCATATTGCTGGCAGTCTAGTCAAAAAAGCAAAACAAAACATATTGCTAAATGACACAATGACTTTAACACATGTGTAGATCACCTACCTGAATTTCACCTAGAGCAGAAAGGCAGTCAAGTCTAACACCGTGTCTCCAGTTCATCCTCATTTCTAAAATAACAAAACAATAATAGCTTATAGTGGCTGTCACATTGCTACAGATGCTACGCTTTATAGGCAACCCTAAATCACTGATCAGGAAATGACATTTCATATTTAATAATGGTTCTTTATATTTTAATTTGAGATTAAACAATTAACAAAAAGAAAGCTCTGCAAATGCCAACAAAAGAGCATCCTATGGGAGAGAAAGATTTGGAGGCTACATTTCAGATCTACCAGATCTAGTGAAATTTATCCTTCAGTCTTCCAGCTGAATACTGCAGTGCACAGCTCCTCTAAGCCATAGTAATGATAGGGCAAAAGACAGATACATTTTGTGAAAAGAAGAGGCTCAGAAGGGAAAGAGAATGACATACACTTAAATATACTGAACGCTAAAATTGATGTTCTGTTTACCAATGTGTTTTTCTAGAGACTTTAAACTCCAGATAAATGCATTTGAAATTATTTCTTAGGGACAAAAATGGACTGAAGTGTATGTAGGTTAAACCAAGGTGTGTATTCCCTAGGGATATCTCAGAAGATAAAAAGCAAGCCCTGACTACTATTTAAAGGCAGCACAGCAGACGGTTAAGTTACACCCAGGTGTGTCTTCCCTCGGGTGATCCCAAGGGAGAGATGCTAGGCCACTTTTCCTATTTAATGGTGGCAGAATAGCTGGTTAGATTACGTCTTAAGTCATTTTGTAACCTTATCATCCAAATGCTAGGATATAAAAATTGTAAGCCTACAAAGCTATTTATGATAACAAATGCTGCAGCCATCACTGCATAATAAAATATAAACAATGCATTAAAAATAAGCAATTATCCCACTACTAAATGAAATAAGAATATTTTATCAAAGGAATGAATTTATGCTATGGTTGGGCACAAAATAAAGTAAGTTCATAGGGAGAACTCCTCTCTGACAAATTTCCAGATCAACAAGACCATTCTTGCCAATTTTACATAGCAGGAGGGGTTTATAATGAGGTCAACAGTGGTTTTACATGTAAGAGAAACCAAGAACATGTTATGTTAAAATTGATCAGACGTTCTGAATTGGATGTGAAGTGTCGTGCACACCTCTGAACTCAGGTTACCCATTTCCAGTGCTTTGCCTTGAAAAGCATAAGCTAGTGCAGGGAGACAAGGATCACACTGTGGAAAATAAGGAAGTAATCATATTTTTCCATGTTCTATTACAAGATCACCTCATATACACAAGGTGCCAAAACACGGCCAAAATGCAGCATTATAGGAAGCAGACTGTATAGGATGTTTGCTCCCTAAGCAAGGGAAAGAAACACAGAAGCACATTCTTGAGCCACTCACTCTGGACATCTAACAAAGACATCGTGCCAGCTCAGTTATGCAAGCTGTCATTTCCTTTCGCTATACAGCGCTGCCTGTGCACAAGTACCAAACAGCACTGACACTTCAGCAATCTTCAGTGAGCAGCTGAGCCCTCCTGAAGGTAAACAGGGAGCCATTTCCACCCACCGACATCATTAATTCTAACTACAGTCTCAGTCAGACATCACGGAATTGGTTCCACCGACTTGCATCTTGAATATTTACTTCACAACTTTGACGGCTGCAAATTTATTTTTTTCCCAAAATGAAAGATCAGATACAGGAACAAGTGTTAACAGCTTAGACTAGCTCCCAGTACACCAGATTAACACTTTGGTCTTTGAACAAAAGCTCAGACCAAGAACGAATCTCAAATTGACTCACTACAATGGTCCAGTCTGGATCTGACAAACCTAAGCTTGTTCTGATGTAACCCTCTTGATCTCTTCTGTTCTTTGCTCGTGGCATTTGGCTTCGCCTCTGGAAGACCAAACTGTTTTAGTTTAATAGAGCTCCTCAGGTTCACTATAAGGCCGGTGTGAGGAAAAGTCTTACTGGCTTTACATTCTACACAACTATTTTCTCACTCAAAAAGAGAAACCCCATGAAGCAGCACTGCCAGGTGGGCCGTGCTTTTTACGTCCCCCAAAGAGTACGTTGATACATGGCTGTGCACACACTGTTAAGGAACAGGAAAAGTCCTCAGCAAGCACGGATGCCCCCCTTTCCTCCAGGTATTTCCTCCGATAGCTATCCGAGAAAAGAAGAGATAATGCTTGCCAGTCAGTGGTTCACTTTCATTCAGGATCTTATCTCTGCACTGTAATCGACCTGTGACGCCAGCTCGAGTAAACTCACCCAACAAGCTGGTGTTAAACCAGCTAACTTAGGTACCAGTAACTACATGGCTGCAGCAGCCTGGATCTCAAGGCAGGCTGCAAAACTCACTGCAGAAACTGGGTTAATAATCAGGCCATTAGCCTACTTTGGTTCTGAGCCACTGCAGTTAGTAACTAAGCTACTAATACAAAACCATTTCAGGTTTGTCTATCTCAGCCATCGGAGTTAAGAATTGTAAATTAAAGGTAGCGCAGAATTTGGGAATAACTAAGTAAAGACGTCAAACAAAGCCCCGATCATCTCAGGACCTTTCCTGCCAGATGTAGACATGTAACCCTGAGGGACGTCAAATGGGAAAGCCCTTGGAAGGGACAAGTAATTATCCAGAACTATCTCTGAGATCTCCCAGACAGGAAAGAGCATATCCACCAACAATTCATCCTCACTATCTCCACAAGATCCCACAGATAAATTGACAAAGTCTTGGTTTCTAACATCAAAAGCTCCCGATAGATCTAATAAACTCAAATTGACAAATTCTTGATAGGAAATACACTTAGCAAAGTTAGAATATGTCTTTTCTTCCACAGGTCCCATTATTACGACATGTGGATACCATGGGAGATCTTTTCTGTCACAGATTTGTGTAATGTATTCAGCAACAGGAATCATAAAAACACTTCACGAGTAGCACGAACCTAACACGAACATAATTGTCCTCCATAGCAGAAAGTATGTTTTTATCAAAGTTTCAAGGCCTTATTCAGTATCTTACCATAATCGTGGGAGATAAACATGGGTGTACCTATACAATAACCTGGGGGCCGCAAAGATGTTTCTTCTGTTTTGTGGAATGACGATAATTATATTTAGCACTCATTCAAGGCTTTTCATCTTCAAAGCACTTTACAAACATTAATTAATCCTCACAACACCCTATGAGGTAGGTAAGTATTATTACAGTAGGTGTGATCAGGTTTGTGCAGGGGACTGCAGAGCATGCACAAGCCAGGTAAGGGCAGCAGAAATACATATTCCTGAAATTGCACATTTAAGCTCTTATTCCTCTCTACATACCTGCACACAAAAAACCCAAACCTCTCCACATAAATATATATACACACATGCCCACACAAATGCATACACACCTCCAACTTGGTTCTATTTTTACGACTGTGCTAAAGCACGCAGTTTGGGGGAAAGAACACTACCTTGAGTGTATTTGTCTCGTAGTGTTCACCTTACATTTGAGTGGCACAACATGTTTTGACATTCTATGGTGGAGTCACAATTCTTTTCCACGATGAGAGTTCAGGCTGAACAAACCTAAGAAAGATTCCTATTTCTGGTAGCTGAATGCTTTCTGATAGTATGGCAAAATCCATGCCAGGAAAAGAGTGTTTTTAATAACCGCAGATGGATAATAGGTTTGCAAAACACAGTAACAGATGGGTATTTTAAATCAAAATTAAAACAGAGAGGTTGAGAGGGAGCATTCTCTTTCCAGACAGTTAGAGCTCAATACCTGCCCAACTCCTCTGAAGAATTACCAAGAGAACAAGGAAAAAAAAAAACCTGCAGCTTAGTCATATTTGTATTCTTATTAAATGCAGGATTGCCTGAGGCGAACAAGAGCTGATATCATAATTATTGGCTTGCCTAGCCAGCTGCCTTCTCTCACCTGATGTAAGATCAGATCTTTCCAGCCTTTGGAGACTCTGTACCGCTGAGCCTCCACTCTCTCTGCAGGGCTGTTTGAATGACCTAATCCTGTCCTGGAGCAGCAGCACGCCGTTTTGCTTCAGTAAAAAGGTAAGAGGAAACCTCTGACAACTTCATATAGCTTTTTAGAATTCAGCCGTGAAAGCCAAACGGAAGGGGGAGCAGAACTCTTTTGCCTTGGCTCATCTATTTAATGTGAAGTCCCCGAGGCTGACTTTGAAGAACTTCAGGCTGAGGGAAGGGGAAGGTCAGCACCTACATCCCGTTCCTCAGCAACTCCCATAGGTATTTATCAGCCGCGAGTGAGGAGTATCAAGAGAAGCAGTCAGGAAAACACCAGGTAAGCTCATAGATCCATTGGTCTTTTACTGGGAGAAGTGAAGACTGTAGGCGATTTCCCAAAGGAAAAAAAATAGATCATCTTGTATGGGGTGTATACGAGCTTAAGCTAAGCCACTGTCTGTTTCATAGTTACAAAGAAAGCTGACAGTGTTTACCACTACCTGGAAAAAAAAGAAAAAAGAAAATAGAAAAAAAAAATGAAACTACATAACAGAAAGACAAAACAAGAAAAGTATTTGTAAAAGAAGTCTGAGGTCTCATGCCTCATAAATTCACAACAGATTTATTTCATGTTTTTCCAGTGGTGAATCAAAAACCTGGAAAACTCTACATTTTGAAATTCAGCTTTCTTTTACTATGGCTTGTGTTTTAAATATGCTACTTTTGCCTTGTGTGTTTTGTGGTAGTAGGTGAAAACTTTTTTTGAGCTTACTCTTACATTGAGAGGTGACTGAAGTGACAGCCAGAGAGAAGGTGGGATGTGTTAACTGCAAAGATGACTGAACTGAAGTACAACAAATGGAAACTTGTTTCTTATTTCTTTATGTGCATAGGAAATACATTGCTCTATTTTCATTTATTAGTTTCAGACTGTTAGATTTCCAGCAAGAAAGGAACTGTTCGTTTTATAAACATAATAATTATCAAACCTATAAATAACAACTAGCCATCATTCACCTTGACCCTTGGTCCTTCTGCAAATTTACAGACTAAATCTGAGGGAATTAGACTTTATTCTATAAATGTTTCAGTTTGATTTATCTAAATCACGTGTTTCTAACTTGAATATTGATATGAGCTAGGTTGAACCGGATGAGTTTTAGGCTGAAAATGTATATATTTTGTTTACAAATAATTATGAGCATAGAAGAACAAAAAGCATTTAAATATCTGGTGTGCATATTTCTTAAGGAGTAAAGAAGGATTGTGTACTTTGCTGTCAGCCAGGTGATGCCCTATGTTATATATGCAGCCAAGCACATTGTTTACCCTACATCCAAGTGAGGGGAGATGAACATGGGTAGAAGTGGTATTAATGTAAATGACAAAAGGGACTACGTCTTGGCAACCTGAGCATCCAGACTCTGCCCCAAATGTTAAAGCATGGTGTGAGAAAGTACTAGCTTGTACATGAGCACAGATACTTATATAAAGTTTGCTGTGTTCCTAATAATAAAACTGGAGCCACGTGTTAGTTACTGAGATGGCAGCCAGTTGACTACTCTGGGGAGTAAATGGAAATATCTCTACACCACCATGGTAGGTGTAACACAGGAACCTGCCAGGGACACCTTAAGACATTTGCCATTATTACAAAGCGCTGGTGTGAAGGAGGAAAGCAAAGGAGAGGGACATCTACATGAAGTGACATCTTTCTGATCCAAACAGAAAGCTTTTGTCTTTTTCAGAACAGCTTGCTGCTCAAATGCAGTTTTTGAAGGCGATAATTAGGAAAAAAAATAAAAATAAAAAATTAAAAAATAGAAAGAAACAAAAAATGAAAATGGGCTATGTCATCTTAGAATAACTATTTTGCAAAAGCAAAAAGAAAAAGAGAATTGTTTAGGATTCCTGGAAACTAAACATTAACCACAACAACAACAGTCTGAACTTTTTGGCTGCAAACTGCAGAAATTTAACACAAGCAGTGGTGTTATGCAGAACTTCTTTCAATCACAAAATTGCTCCCATAACCTAGTTTCATAGGCTGTTAAATGACCAAGGACAGGGAGACAGTGATGCAGCCTTGAAAAAAATCTAAAACAAATTTTCAAGTCCTACAAAACATATTGCTAATTGACTCACCCTAGAAACAAAAAGAGCTTTTGAGTAGAGCCCACAGTGACCACAGCTAGATTTGAAGTCAGACATTCTGCAGTTATCTATGCAATAAAATTTAAAAGGCATAAAGATTCAAAAAAAATAAATCAAAACCAACAACATGTATTTAGCCTTTAGAAGGCAGGGAGTCAAAGCAGTGTAGAGTGTGTATAATTTTTACATGTACTTCTCTGTCCTGTTTATAAACCAATTACAGATGCAAAATACTCCAGCAGCTCACTCCTCACTCATGCAGAAACTTTGGAAGCTGGCTCTTTCTGATTGTGCCCATTAGAAAGTAAGGAAAAATGTTGGTTTGGATGTAGCAAAAGTGAAACAGTATTTGGTAGATCGGTGCCTATAAACCAGAGTAAGGCCAATGGAGGTAACTTCCAAGCAGATAGGATTTACTGTTTGTGACCAAGTCCTCTATTGTTACTCAGAAAGGCTGAGCTGTATGATTTGGGTCAAACACACCTCTCTGCTCTCCTGCACCTGGAAAATCATTAGCTTGAAATACAAAGAGATTAATTATGGTGATAATGCAGATTAAGTGAGAGGTACAAATAAAATCCTCCTCTAGTACATCTGTGAGTGTGCCCAGTGCCACATCTTTCTGAGGCCATTCTCCATTCAGTTAAAATTTGAAAGCAAGGTGGCGATTCTCAAAAGCCATGCAAGGCTGAAAGAAGTCGGAATAGCATGGGTAGGAGCACACAAAGAAACCACCACAGAATGGCATCATTCTGCCTGCCCTAGGAAGCAGAGCTGTGAGGTGCTGCTCTTTCTTCTGAGTCACTGCTGAATCAATGCCCTAACATGGCGCTGACAACAGGATGCTGCTCACATTAAGGACTAAAACCTAAGTTGTTGTGGCAAGTTCTATTTATCAAAGACACCCTGTCACTTTTAATAAGATTAGGGGAAAACGAAACATTTTGCCATGTTTTAAATATAAATTCAAGTCATGCCCTCATAGTCATAGCCTGCTGCTCTTCTGCATCACTAACTGGCTCCTCACCCCACAGACTAAAGCCCGAAGATTATTTAGTTTTTTTCTATTATTCAGCTACATCCTGTAAAACAGAGCCCATTTTTGCACCCCTCTTGTGCATCTCAGTCCCCTGGTCATACATGAGACACTAGCAGTGTTTTCTTCACAATGCCCAGAAAGCTCAGACCCCTCGCTACAACGCAGCATGCCATGTTGTCTTGCAAGCAGCCTCTTCCCAAGGACCTATATGTCATTATTCTTTGCCTAGTTGACACTATTCTTCCTTCAAATCAACGCTTACAAGAACCACATACTCTAAGCAAATAGTATAGAATATATTACTATTTGTTTTATTTGCAATGCAAGACCTTCAGGTTGTCCACAGAACAACCTTATCTTCTGCATTATACCAACGAGGTAATAGTGCCTAAGATTGTTATACGTAGTTTACCTAAATTTCCCAACATTTTCAAATAAAACCTGCATTCTTTGTGCCCTGTTAAATGTTGTGTAAGTATTGAAGGGAGCTGCTAAACATGCGGTTAGTAAAGTGATCCCTGTAGAGCCTTTACAAATCTCAACAGTGTCTTTTGAGGCTTAGTTAATATATGTAAAATCATTTTAAGATGTTTGGATGAGACAGGGCTACTGCAATCCAGAGCATTATTATCTTTCTGTTGGTGAAGTGCTCAGAAATGAATGAAGCATATAGGGTGAGGTTCCATCAGTCATGTAATGAAGCTAAACATGCTGTCATTTTAACCCAATTTGTTTCCCTCTGTACTGCTGCCTCACCAGTTTGTTAGAGCCTCTCAAAGGAGCTCATCTAGTGTCAGCTTACAACTTCCACACCTAGCCCGTACTTTACTCCTGGAATGGGTAGGTATCCCTGCCCTGCAAACTCCTAACTGCTGGTTCAACAGACCTGCCAGGACAGGTCCCTGCAACATTCCCCTCTGTGGGCAAATGGTAGGATGCCAGAAATATTAGACAGGAACCTGTTCTCCCAGGAATGTAAGTAATTCATAGAAGGAAATAATTTACTATTTTCCCAGCTGGAATAATTAAACAGCTAGGCACTGTCCTCCCAAGTGCAGAAAAGAATAATAGCAAACCAGAGGGGGAAAAGAGCTGTAATGTCCTTCAGTATGAATTCCCTCCCAGACTAAGCAAGTTTAATTCTGTGCATCTTTCCTCATAGGACACATTTTCTAGGTTCTGACCATTTTTACTCTTTCCTACGGACTCCAGATTGGAGTCCATTCTTTTAAAATGGGGTAACCAAAATTGGACACCAACCTTCAGCTGATGCTTTACCAACACCAAGAGGAGCTAGCATCCTAAATCTCACAGCATGCACTTCTGTAAGCACCTCATACCTGTAAGCATGTCTGCCTTTTATAGCCTTCTACGTTAAAGCATGTTATGGCTGATTTAGGTTCAGCTTGTGACCCATTAAAACCTCAAGATCTTTCTATGCAGAACTGCTACCTAATCACTTGTTCTCATTCGCTTTCTGTGAGGTTTATTTTTCCTGCCTAGATGTTGAACCTAGTTATTATTGAACTGCATTTTACTTGCTTCAGATCATTTTTCATGTCTCCTTCCTCTCCCGTAAATACACATGCAAAGCCTTCTCTCTTCATGCTGTCTCCAGGCTGGATCAGTGTTCCTCTCTAGTCGATCACAGAAGTCATTAGTGAAAACACCAAGTAGCGTCCGACTCCTTTACAAATCCACTCATAACACACTTCCATTCTGACACCAGTTAGTAACTACTCTTAATGCTCTTTTCCACACAGCGTTACCTCCTCACTACTAGAGTTTTCTCTAAAATAACGTTTCTTGGTTCACTTATGAAAATATCATGGAAGACGGTGTAAAAGCCTCAGTAATGTCAGGCTGTATTATGTGTACATCACTGCTTCTTCCTGCAAGGCTAGTATACAGGCAAACTACACTCGTATGACAATTGCTCTTATGGCTTTTACTTTTGTCTTTATTTCCTTAGTTTTGTTGTTGTTGTTTTTTACTTAATTTTATACTTTCTCTGGGAATTGAAGTTAAATCGGCTAGCTATAATCCTCTCATACTTTCTAGTTTCAAGACAGGTGCTGTATGTACCTCCTTTCGCTCTTCTGACATGGCACTCATACTCAGTGAATTCTCAAAGACTTGCAGCTCTGTCATTACTTCAGCCGATTCTCTAAATTCACAAGAATGAAATTAATTAGGTCCACTGAACTTGAAGACGTCAAAAAGCCTCAGCCTTGTCCCCTGGGAGGTGAGAACAGATGTATTCCTCAGTGCATGAGATCAGAGGCAAACACCATTAATATTCCCAAATTTCTCATACTCTGACTTGGCATTGCCCCGTTAGTTTTCCATTGTGCTTTAAGGTCACTAATTAATGTGTGCCCTACTTTTCCACTCAGGAATGGTTTGGGGCTGTTTGTTTTTTTCTTTGAAATGCAGAGTGTCTGGAGAACACCTGAGCTCCCGTATGGGTTTCGGGGTCAACTTTGTGATATCTGAATTTTGCTTTCTTAAGACGCAAGGAATACCATTGTCAAACACTTTTATAAGAACCTTTTAAAGCATGGAAAAGTTACATATTAGGACTAATATTTTCAAGATTAGCCATTAATGCAAAGTACTCTGTTCAGGGTAGCCTGCGCATAGTCTTCTGTGCGATAATGCTACTTATTTAAGACTATGGGAATTTACTGTCCAGAGGTAGATACCAGTTCAGTCTGTAATCATGTGGAAAAATTCTTTGCATCACAAAAATTTCATTCAGTGTTTAAGACTCACTAGAAACCTGGTAATGGCTTCCTGGTTTTCTGTCCAGCCTCACGCAGCGAGAGCACTCTGCGGCCTAGTTTGACGAGCATTGCCTAGCAGTAGTTTTCAGCAGACAAGAGCCAAAAAACAAATAGGGGACAGCTTAATTCAGTCACAACTGTTCTCTTTTCCTCCCTGACCCTGTAAAAATACAACAGGGAACTGTTTTCGACAGGGAAAACAAGCCAAGTTTACCTATGCATATGTAGAGTGACTCAAAAGGACTGCAAAGGGGACTGCAATATTTGGCATAAAGTAATGGTGCTCCTTATCGTTTTAAGTCTCCACAGAAAAAGTCATCTAAAAAAAAATCAACAAAAATAGAAAAAGTTTAAGTACAGGTGAATAGAAGATTTTCCCACATACAAAGACGCTATCAAGCTAAAAGATTTAAGAAAGAATAGCAAAGAAACATTTAAGAGAGAATGAAAATATGCAAATTGGAAATAAACTCATGATGAATCTGAAGGTTGGATGTACCAGCAGTGAACTCCTTGAATTTAACGTTGTGGATAATCAAGTCTTACCATCCTGTAATTCTTAAGAAGTGTACGATGGATCTATCGTACTTGCTTCTACTTTAGATACTACAAAAATCAAAGTTTTACCTTTATTTCATGACTGCAAATGCAAAACCAGACATTCTTGATGAAAATATATATATATATTTGTGATTCCTGTATAATCACTATTTCAGCAGGACTGAGTTTCTCACAAGATGTAAGATATATAAAAATTACAGTAAGAGAAGTGATAAGTGGCAATATTTAACTTGAGAGGAGAGAAAGAAAGGAATGATTTACAGAAAAGCAAATAAAGTAAACCCATATGAGGAATTCTTTTGCCCTAGTTTAGCAAGTCAGAGTCGATGACGCATTCATTAGTGACATTTAAGGTTCAAGCAAATGTTTTTTGTAACAGACACAGGCCCTAGATTTCACTGTCGGAAGAAATTAGGCATGTGCTTTTTATTTTTTTAATCTGTTTTCCTGCTGATATTCTTCTCTCCACTTCATCCCAGCTGACCCTGCTTGGAGCAGGGGGAGTGGGACTCGATGAACTGAGGTCTTTTCCAACCTCAGCTTCCCTGCGCCTCCATGAAGCTTTCCGATAATATCTCTGCTAATCAGATCTTGCTACAGATCGGAAACAACAGCTGTGAAAACGAAACACCTCATAGGAGAAAAATGGTCTTTGACCATAGCATGGATCTGCCGTGGGAAGCTGCGGCCACCACGGGGCAAGGTGACAAAGAAAGCCAGGCACGAGGTTGCTTTCAGTGCTGACTGGCCCCTTCACCAGCAACAAATGACTACGGTTGACAAAAGCTGCTCGTGCAGACTTCGTCTCACACAGCCTCAGATAAAACTAACCTCAAACGCAAATCTTTTCCTTGACTCTAAAACTTGATCCACCATTCATAACCGATAGCTATCGTAACACAAAGCTCTGGGCTCAGTTGGAAGAAATATTACTTCAGAGGGTTTAAATATGGGAAAGCAAACAAAAAAAAGTCTAAAATAAAACACGTTATTTAATTGTATGACATTAATTACTTCGGGAATAAATATCTAAGCAGTCTCCGAGCAGCATGTTCTCTGCTCAGGACCCTATTTTCCCTTCCTGACTTTTTTCCTTCCATTCAGTCTGTACCTCCTCTATGTTCTGTACTTGTATGACTGTTTATAGTCCCCCAAAATACTATATTATCAATTTATTTTAAATCTGCTTAGTTCATCTAAAAAGTTAAAACATCACAATGAGTAAAGAACTGTGTAACACACAGAGGTATTTAAAAGGAAGGAAAATTTTGAGCAGTTGCTGCTATCAATGTCAATACAGATTTGTGGTTCTTTTTTAATATAAAATATAAATATAATTTAGTATCTCAAATCTTTTTTCCTCCTGAAGTTACCATTCTGAGAAAAGAGTTAGCAATAGTATGAAACCATACCTAATGAATATTCTTTATCAACTGTGCTTTAAGCGTTGGAAACAAACACCTATAAAAAGTTTAATTTGCATTATTTTTTATGTATAAGAAAGCAATGTTTTTTTGTAGTATGTTTAGCTTTACATCCTCCTTTAATGTGGTTATCCCCTTAGATCAGCTCATTATCTTTTATGTACCATTGAAATATAATATTTTAAGAGAAGAAACGAGCATAGTTCCAACCTCTTGATATCTAGCTGCTCCCAAAAACATAGGATTCCACTTCAATAGTGGCATTAATTTTTCACACTAAGGAGAGGACAGAGAAGATCTGTTACAGAGCACAAGTGCCTCAGAGCCTCTGTGCTTCCTAAGCTGCTATGATGATATATGCGTCACATGCAACAGAAATACAGGGGGAAAAAGCAGGACATTTATGATTTGTTTAATTTTAGCCTTTTTCTTGTTTCTAGTTGTCATCCCCATTCATAGCTTGATAACAGCATCAAGTATACGTAATTCAACACATTTGCTTAAATGATGCTTCCTCAAAGAAACAGTGACTTTTTACTGCTAAACACAGTTTCTGCACACCAAGTTTTTGGATGTTTGCTCCTTCTGCACAATTTCTTTCCTTTATTCCAAGCGTGCTATTACGCTATGTCTAGTGGTAAGGAAATTTCTATTTTTTAAAGTTACTGGGGTGTTCCTATAAGCGAGATGTAGGGAAGAATGGGCTACCCATTGTGTGACATAACTGAATTTCTCCTACAAAAGCTGTGAACATCAAGCTTTCTAGTTTCCATGTCTTGTTTCATCTAAATTTTATTTATTTATTTATCAAAGAAAATGCTGTGCTGTAAGAGATTTCAGTTAGCCACAGTTTGGGACAAAGAGAAATAAAAATATATGTATAGCATCAGTTATCAATAAAGGATGCTTGCATACCCTGAAGGACAGACACAAACAGAATTAGGAATTTGTAACAAATAGTCGGAAGTAAACATGACATTTTGAATACAAACATAGTTCCTGAAGGACATCCTCTATTGCTTTAGATATTCCTTAAAAAGCTGAAATATTTCAGCATGTAAGAGACTACTGTCATAGCCTCCATTTCTTAGATAAGCTATTGACAGAATACTTTTGAAATATAAACCCTGAAGAGATAAACCTAAGCCCCCGAAGAAGGGTATGCATGCCACAAGTTTGTGTATTTTCAGAGTGTTTTTTGCTGTGCACAATCAGATCATGGCCAAATATATATGTAAATTAGTATAAAAGCACATCACCTTTCACAAGTCAGATAGCCCCCGGTTGAAAAGTTTATCCTAGGTGAACAAATTACATTGTTTTGTCAAAATTTCATATCAAGCATTCAAATCATGCTGGCTTGAACAGTGTGTTTTTAAACGAGCAAGAACGTAGAGAACTGAGGAAAGAAACTTAGCTCTGTTTTGCTCTTCTTTTAGAGGACACACAAAGCTTAAAGAACTTCGCTAAAAGAGTTAAAAAAAGCATAAATGAAGAAAATCAACTTAAAATCAAACAGCTGCTCTCGATACTTTTGCTTTTAACAGTTAAGAAGAAGTGCTTATGAAAGAGAAATAGACTCTAGGAATAAATTAGGGACTGGGAAAACTGGTGGGTGTAGCAGAGGAATGAGTCCTTGGAACGTGGGGAGGGTGAAGTGCAAGAACAAACACCGGTTACTTTACAGTGAGGCAGAGAGAAGGTTAAGTGGGTGAATGAACTTTGGTGCAATTTAGTCTGTCAGATATGGCAATATTTACAGTTTTAGGGACACTTATGCTGTTACCATAACTTCAAATAGCGGTGATTTTAGTTGTGCATATTGTTTTATAACTTTCCTTGTTTTCAGATCTTTTTTTTTTTTCAAATGAACTTCTTTTGTACTCACATTAAAAGAAGAAACTATATTTCCAGAGCTTACAAACAATTGTCATAACCGTTTCTAGGAAGTTTAACACCTTCACGCACAATTTCTTGTTTTGTTCACCATATTAGATTTGCTTTTCCTTCTCCCTCCTCCCCTCTTTTAGCCTTCCTAATTTCAAGTCACTTGCATTTCATGTTGTTCTCAGCAGTTATTCCCTCTTGAAGGATTAGCATATTTGTATGTTACTCATTTTGCAAAACAATGTCAGGCCATATTTCCCCATAAGGTTCTTTAATCTCCGAACTGCCCCTCATTTATATTTCTGTCTGGCAGGCTGTCTTTTGCTCCTTCTGGTATTCCAAAGGGGATGCTTTAAATTACAAAACTCAGTTTTCAACTTGATGCCAGGGTGTGAATGACTTCGTAAGCTGGGGGTCAGGGAAGGAAGGGGTGGGGATAGTCAGGTGTTTGCCTTTTTATTTCTCCAGCCTAAATTCTCTCCCCCTTTTCCCTAACTTTGGGGAAGATATTAAACTAGATTGTTTGCGTCTGCTGGTAGGTAGCTGTGCTTCTCTGAAATACATCACCTTTTACACTGCAGAGAGTTCATGGCATTGAAATGTGTGACATGCATGGTTCTATGAGTTTAAAATAGCGTGCAATGCTGTGCACTTGATACTGAAAAACATCTATCCTGGGTGAAAGCAAAGGCCTACCTAGGTCTGTTTCCAGCAATGAACATGACTCAATGCCTGGAGAAAAGCATGGAAACAGAGCAAAGTTTGCAACTGGAGCTAGTGTCCATATATTTAATAAGCCACAAAGAGTCTCCTTTCTGTGAGCTTGTCCCTTGTCAACCATCCCTTGAATACATGCAATTATTGTTATTATTACTTTCTAACATATATCTACAGTGGCCTGTGGTAGGGGCTTGCACCTATGATTTAATACATCTCTCTCATTTTTTCACCATCACCACCACCAATCATATTTTTTCCAGGCCTAAGCCCGCTTGCACATTCCTGACGTGAAAGTTTTGCAGCCCTTTCCTCAACCTGTCCTCTACAACTGTCTCCTTTTTCCCTAACAATCGTTAGCATTTGACTCCTATTAGCACTGAGCTGATGTTTTCAAGGGGCTATCTGTAACTACTTTTTCTTGAGTTTTAATAGTCAGCTAAATGCATTTTTTTTCCTTAAAAAAGGATCGCTTTTTGGCAAACAATGTTTTTGTGCTTCTCTTTAGGTTTTCCTATAAAGCTAAATGTCCCATCATTGAATCTCATAAGGTCTTTCTGTTGTTCCTCCCACTTAATCTCCACCTTAACTATTCAGAATAACTGTACCATCAGCAAATTTATCCTAGTGCTGCCCATCTCTTTTTGCAGGTTGTCTGTGAATACATTAAACAACAGTCTCAGCAGACCTCCAAAGATCACACCTCCTTCCTTGTGAAAGCTGAACACTCAACTTTCATTTTCTATCTTTCAACCAATTACTTTATCCATGCAAAGACCTCTTCTGCAGGTAGATATCTGGGATATCAGTGGCTATTTAGTTCCCTTAAAACCTTGTGATGAAGTATTTAGCCAAAAGCTTTTTTTTGGTAACCTAAGAGTATTATCACAGCTGAAGTTCCCTAAACCAAGTTTGCTGAGGTCTTAAAACTAAGTTTGTCAGGCATGATTTCCTTTAACAAAAGTCATACTGATTGTTACCATATATATCAAATGGTATTTATTCGTGTGCCCACTATTTCTACCCTTTAGAAGGATTATGTAAGAGACTTAAAATATATATATTCCTCATTTCTACCAAAGGGATCAGTTTAAAAATTTTAAATCATATTTATTAGTTCAGTTTGTGGAGGACACTTTTTTTCTACTTTTTTGTTGTTGTTGTTATTATTAGCATAACGAGAGGATCTTTTATATTCTTTCTAATGTTTTGCTCTATCGGCAAAAATGGAAATATAAATGTACTGGTATGTCTCTTTATAATGATTCCTTTCCAGAAAAAGATCCAGTACACCTGTTTGAAATACTTGAACATGCTACTCAGTATTGACTGCTGCATATATAAAGCCAAAGCTTAAGTTCTATGGACAGAAAGCTATTGCTAGGACTGGAGGGTGGGTTCCCTCCGGAGAAATAATTCCTATTCTCCATTACCTCTTCCTCCATCTTCACTACTTTATACGCAGCATTTTTCATGCATGCCTAGGAATAGGTGTCAGCAGAATACATCACTCCAAATCAGCTGTGCTTCTATGAGCTAGCTGAATTAGTTACTAGTTGCTAGGTGGATGCTGAAAGACCTTTGATCTTAAGAAGACAAAGCAGGAGCCTGAGCCTTTTTTTTGTGTGTGTGTGTGTGTGTTGTTTTTTTTTTCAAAGGTTTCCCCAGAAACTAAATGCTTGAACTAGCGCCGCGTTTCTTCTGGCTGCATGCAATTTCTGTTCTCCTCTGAGAGTTTTAGAGGCCAGCGTATGTTAGACCGCATAACCCAGGCTGAACACGTGAAACAAGTACAAACCACGGTTTGCGCTGATTCAGTTTAATTCAGTGTAAAACTAACAGAAACTGTTACAATGAAAACCGTCACTTACAGACTTAGAGCAGCTCTGCCTGCTGACATCAAGAACTCAAACCAGAGGGTAACAGGTGAAATCCCTCCTTCTATACATAAACAGGCATTTTCAAAGCAAAAACCCCCAAAACACTTCAGTTAAACAGCCCCTGGGCTTGGTTATCTGGCTCTGCTGTTCCCCTACTTAACACATCGCTGCTCAGTGAATCAGTCATTCAAAGCTGGTTTTTTTTCTTTTTGTTTTTTTTTTTTGGTTGTGCCCTTTTTTTTTTTTTTTTTTTTAACATCCTCGGCTTACGACTGTGCAAATAAGATTCCCAAATCCATTCCTCAGATCAAATAAAGGTAATTACAGAGCTTACTGTGGGCGATTCCCAGTGGGAGGGTGGGAGTGGCCACGGGTGGGGCTGCAAGGTGAATACTGTGCATGCACAACAGAGAAAATGGGAATGCACCACGCCCGTCATAAAACATGCTGCCACAGCCAGCAACAGAAACCATTAGGGTGGATCATCATACACACCTTCTCATAAAGACAGAAAGATGGCATGAGATCCCAAGATGAACTCTCAAGTCACAGGGAGATGAGCATGACTCACCGAGAAAAAAGGAACGTAAAATAAGTTGTGAGACTACTGAAGGATCTGTGCTGTGTGTCCCCCACGTTTCCCCCGTGTAATATTTCCAGACAGGATTAATAGGGTACATCGCATTCCATACAGCCCTAAAGCTATCAATAGGTAGTTCAAGGGAACATTTTACTATTAATCATTATTATTACACTAGCACATAAGAAGCAAGGAACAACAGGGCCACAACATGTTATATGTTGTGTACGGAGTACCTGACAGTTCCTGACCCACGTTACTTACTATGCCCCGCGGTGGTTCTCAAATTTTTTGAAACTTTAACCAATCTCATCTCCCAGCATTTGTCTTTAAAGCCAACTGACATTTGTGTTTCAAATAAGATTTAATGGTGAACTCTAGAAATGAGATTTTTAATAGAAAATAGTGTGAATAGCCCGTAGGCTACTTTGGAAACCAGAAACTAGACTAGCCATAGCAGAAGGGGAATGGATATAGAATTTATCAAAAGAACTAATAACGTGATGGAAGAAAGTAAAGTGACGTGGACTTTCATTGCAGGGAGCAGGAAGGAAAGAGGATGGATAAATACCTAGGAGGAGACAAACTACAAAATGATAGGAGAGAGGGACACTGAAGGGAAACGAGGTGATGTGAAACAGGGCTACAGAAAAGGTAAAAGTGAAGCAGAGATGGAGAAACTACGAGGGACAATTGCAGAAAAGGAGAGTGATGATTCCCCAGTATATTCTCCTAGCTTTCAGCAAACTGCAGCTCATGAACTTTTGAGCCAAAGAAAGTATTTGCTTATCTGCGGTTCAATTTTATGTCTATAGCTGCTTTACCTTTGCCTCTTCCTACAGATTTTTATAAATCATTGAACCGATGGCTCTGCTGCCCATGCATCTGTACGCTGCCACTCCCCAGATCTGCTGCAGAGTAAAACTTCGCCCTGAATTCAGTTACATACTTGCTACGATCAGCCCATGAACACTCTTTGCCGTTATCTCTTGTGCTAGTTCTACCTGCCAACCAAGTCGGTTATTCATGAAAGAATCACAGTTTCTGTATCATATTAACTACTTCAGCTCTTGGAATCGAGTCTGACTTCATGCTTAGATGTCTAGTGTAAAGCAATGAAATTTCATACTGCTCATTCAGGAAACAGCACAATCATTCATCCAGAAAATAGGACAGAGTATGCAAAGGATAGGGTTCTGAAAATACCATCAGAGTTGCACAGCTGGTAGGGAGAGCTAACGTGTTTTTTCATTAGGTTAACTGGTGTAGCTGGAAAGATGCATCGGTGTTTCTATGAAGAGCAAAACGGTGTGGGGAAAAACAAGTCCAAATGACAAAGCCATTCACCTTCTTTGCTAAAACTTTCCCATATTTGGCTTCTGTTCCATGAGAAGTTCCCTTTCTGCTGACCAGATTACTTCCCTTTTATTTATTAAGAAAAGCAGAAAAAATAAATCTCATGGGCTCTTTATAAAAAGTATTTTTCAAACAAAGTTACACAGGCAACTTTATAAGCGTGCAAAATCCCTTAACTGGCTTATGTCTGCTCCAGGAAATGCACAGGTTCTGTTGACTAAAGTGGCAAACTCTTACAAAACAACCTGTAAAACCATGTTTTCTCATTCCTTTCTCTGAAGCCTGATTTTGCTTATAAAGCCCCACATGGAATAACTGTTTTTAAATCTGCATCAATGAGATCCAAAGCGGCTTTGTTAAAGACATAAAAAGACAAGAAAACTTATTTTTGTTTCCGCATGGTTATACCTGATGAAGTATAGAAGTTTTTAGATAAAAGTTATTAAAGTGGTAATAACAATGGCTAACTATGAAATATTGGTTTCGATCCCTAAAAAAACTTCCCTTTTTATGGCGAGGAGGGATGCAGCAAGAGCAGGAGGGATGCAGCAAGAGATAATTAAATTGGTTCAACGCCTGTGAGGGACTTTTTCTACATCCAGGGTTTCCCAAGTGATGGGTCTAGCCAGTCTAGAAAAAAAGTGGAATTTCTGACAGTATTCTTATCTCAGTCATACTACATGAATTTCTGCCACGCTTTCTATTTCTGCACAAACGAACAGTTTAGCATAAGAGACAAAATATGTACCCCAAATGAATAGGATATGTAATGCAGCTAAGAAGAAATCCTGTGATCTACTTTTTTTTTTTTTTAATTTATTTTTGTCTGTTGCTGTGCACCTGGAGAAAATCTGTTGTGTAAACACCTTGGTGTGAATACTACACACAGCTTTGGGCCTCCCCATCTCACCAAGGAGTTAGCAGAACTACAAGTTGTTCAGGGAAGGGCTGCAGGTATTATAAAAGGTCTGGCACGGCTGCAGAATGAGAAATGACTAAGTAAGCTTTTGTCTGGAAAAGAGACAATGGTGAGGAGGAAAAATATAATGAAAATCTAGTAAATCACAGAGTCCTTTGCAGGGATGAGCAAGCTCTTCTTTCCTCACGGCGGGTGTCATAAGTAACAGATGGAGGATAAAATATAAACTAAAAAGAAAAGCTAAAATTCTGATGTAAAGATGGGAACCTGGGCTAAGGACCACAGTGACACTGGCTAAATATTTTACTATGTTTAGCCATGCAAAGGAACATCGTGGATCTGCCTCTTAAATTGTTTTTTCTATGCAATAGATTTAGGACAAATGCCTTTTATTTATTTATTTAAGAGTTTTATAAGTGCATTTCTATAGCAGATTAAACACCTGCTGCAAACACTCCACTTTTCTCTCCACCTACCAGAAAGCATCAGTATGTTTTAGAGCTCCTAACTGCTCTCAGCTGAGAGCTTATCTGAACATGGTGGCAATTGCCCTGTGTCTCTGTCCTGTACACGGCGATCATTTCATGCTCAGCATTGTCCGCAGGCAGCCCTTAATGTTTTTAGTGGATGACACTGCAGACCACTACACTGTCTATCCCTGAAACTTCCAAGAGAATTGCTACATCCAGGCTTCCCATATGTGTTTTTTTTCTTTCTTCCCCCATTTGTCATTATATCTTCTTTGTTTCTAGCGCTCAGTCCCCTTCAGTAATATCTATACTAGCTGTTCCCCAACAATCCTAAGTTACTACTACTACACGTGTATGTCATCAGTTGATTTACTTTCTCTCAAATCTCGAATGGAAATAATAAATGACATTAGAGTTAATCCTAAACTCTGAAGTACCCCACTAGACAACTTGCTCTGCTGAAATTTATGGAATTGAGTTGATCATTATTCTAGTCAGCCATCAGTTCACATAATGAAAATCAAACCCAATCTCATAAGACATTATTCCACAACCAGATCTAATTGAGTAGAACCTATGGAGTTCTGTAAATAACTCCCTGCTTGTAAACTCATCCAATAGTGCAGCATTCACATTATTTTCAACACTCCCAGAATAACTATTGTATAGGAATTCATTCATGTGGAGAGAGGTACCATCAGGCAAGCTGTAATACAGCTACAGCCAAACCTTACTCCCTCCCTGAGGGCAGCAAATACACCCCATGTAATATAATGCAGAAAGGGTCCCATGGTTGCAAACTTTCTTCACCCATATTTGAGATTACGGCTGCTACGGCTCCGATGAATCAAGATTATTTTCCAAATACTCCAAATAAACATGAAGAAGTTATTTCAAGAGACAGCAGGCAGTCTGAGTGGGCAGTAACCACTAATTAACCGTGAGAGAATTAAGGGTAGAGCCCTTGAATAAGAAAGCAAAAATAGCACAGTTAAATGAAAACAATTTCCAAACAGATCTAAAGTCAGAAAAGGAGAAAATACAATACTTGAAGCACTGCAAAAGCTATCCAAGTGTCCTATAATCAAGGTCTGATATGTACTAGAAACAGAAGCAAGAAGACGGTAAGAAACTGATGTGGCAAAACCACAGTGCAGTGCTGTGTTGTGTAGATTGAAATTCTGCTCCTGAAAATGTTTTCTAAAAGCAGAGCAAGCCCTAATGACAAGAATGTTACAGATCAGCAAAGGAGTCACAGCTATCACCAACTGTGATCCAGCACAAACTTGAGCGTCAATATATCAGGAATAGGCTTAGAAAGAAGGGCCTGTATTCATTTCAAGCAACAAACAAAAAATCTGATTCTCATTAATAGTAACCTTTTCATCTGAAGAATTTCCATGTAAATAATTACACACAGAAAAATTCCTGTATACTTGGGAATTTTTAGATGCACAACTGTTGTCACTTCTGCAATATTGGGAACTTGGTATTATCGGGGGCAGATTTTTAAGTAAAATCTGAAAAGTGGAATAGTAAAACTTGATGGTTTCTTTCCTCATAAAAGTCAGAAAAAAAAAAAAATCCCAAATAGCTGCTTCTTTCCTGCACTGGAAAGCACCAGTGTGATTTGGAGAGGAAAACGATGATTTACTGCTTTGGGGAGGGGGCAGAGAGGACGAGAAGATCACACAAGCCAGTGTCAAGCGAGGATCAGTACGCTGCCCGAGGCGTGCACGCAGTATGAATTACGAATTGGGGAACATCCAAACTCACCTTCCTCTCGTGAAAACTGATCTCAGCCCCAAGGGGTGGAGAGGGCATTTACAGTAACATACAGCATTTAGAGCAGCTCTGATTGCTTAGACGGCCCAGTGCCGAGCTCTGGTGAAGTGTATCGCCGGCAAAATACCCTCCAATGGCCAGAAAAGACACACAAAAAAGGATTGTTTAAACTATGGATCGGTGCCACCAGACTCCAGCCATGCAGAGCTAATAGATCAGCTGCTGCTGCCTTGCTCATCCAAACGCTCAGCTGAAGTTACAGTTTCTCACTATTTTCTGTTTATGAAGATAGTTATCTTATCATAGGAGCCCAGGATTGTCACGCAACATTTACAAAAGTAAAAATGACATAGGTGTGGGGATAAATGGTTCCAGCTACATCTGGGATAATCAAATTCCCTTTTCCAAATCAAAGCATCATTGTTTTGTTTTACAAGCCCTACATCTAGGCAACCCACAAGTTTCTTAAGTTCTCAGTAGCCCAGTAACAGTTGCATGACTTTATTGCTAACGATTTGTTGTAATCCTGGCTATCGACAACCTCCACTGACCATAATTTCTTCTCTCTCAGAGATTTGTCAGTAAGGGGTCTGAATTCCCTTTTCTAAAACCCATATCAACAATGCAAAGCGTTTTGGATTTTATATATATATTATTTCTGCCGTACAAAGTCAGTTTCGCTAAGGCACATTTTAAAAACAAACCCCCAAAGTTAAAGAAAGACAGCGGCAAAAATTCCTGCAGTACATTAGTTGGGCAGTTTGAACCTATCTATCCCCATAGCCTGCTGTGACACCTATCAGTGAACGTGAAGTCACAAATGGCTTTCAGAGTGAGAAGTTTGGACTCTGAGAAGAAATGAGAAAGAAGTACACATTTTTTTCCCTCGCAGCTAGACATAGCTACAGTTTATCATTCCTATGGTAAGGGTAACTTGGAAAGGCAGTTATTAATGAACTAAGACTGGTGCTGTCTTACTACGAAAACTGAAAACAGCACTGGAATTGTAGACTTTTTTTTCCTCTCATGTTAAATATTCCTCTGAAATGGATTCTCGACAAAAGCATTAAATAATCACCACTAAACACAGGTTATCAGCTTGACACTGTTTTAGTACAAGGCTGCTTTTCATTTATTACTCAGTAAAACACTTTCACTATACAGAGGAGATTTATTGTAATATTTACATGGCAATAAGACCCCTCCTTTCCTATCAGCTTCCCTGAGACAGCGAAATAAAACTCATAAACAGAACCTGGCAAAAGTTTTGGAAGGGAATGACAATAATCATTTGGTTTTCGTGGTCCATATTGTATTAACTATCCAAATAACAAGGATATATTCACTTTGTTTCTGACCTGAATTAGCCCTTTAGCTAATGCTTTTTGCCTGGTTCTGTCACAGATCTTCGTGGTAAATGTAATGGGAACAGAAAAGCTCCAGACATTATTATACTCTGCAATCAAAGCTTTTTGACTTTCCCATTTTCTTATTTTCATTAATCCGATTTTCTTGAAACCAAGCTCCTCCTTTTTCTTTCTTTGTGACCATTTGTCAAATGTTTCTTGCCGTGCAAAAGCCATTAGGCAAGAACTGTAACTGTACAAAAGCTTTTAATGAAATTCTAATGCTTAAGACCACAAATTAGGCAGTTGGATTGAAGAATTGCAATATAAAAGAGAGGTCAGATACAGCTTTATATAACCTGCAGATAAGTTGGAAACCTGCTCCAAGAGAGCAGAAGCGTGGAACATTTACAAATATACACACATAAATATACCCAAGTTGTCAGTTTTCCCACCTGCTCCTTTCAAGATGAGCATCAGTTATAAGCACATCTCGTCAGCCTCCAGTTAAGCTACTGGGAGATGAGCCTGTGCCCAAGACGTTGATGAACTTTCACTAACATCATTTTTTTCCTGATATACTCAAGGTCTCATAGTTGATTTCCAAGCCTCATTGTGCTTTCTCCCCTTGGGCTGTGTAGTCTTACTCATCGTAAATATAGATTTCTCTTTGAACTATAAAGGCAAAATAGATTTTCCACATTTTTAAGTGATGTATCTTTGTTAACCAAACCTAATAAACCCCTTAGTTATTTACCTAACAGCCATTTAAACATGTGGCAAAGACTTTGTAAATTAACTCCTGAAGTGCCTTTTTTTCCCTAATTTATACACCTGAGATCTAAACCACAAACACAAGACATCTTTACAAAAGTACACACTTGGTGTGTGATTACGTGCAAGATATGGAAAAAGGATGCATGTTGTTCCTTTGCACTTTTACTGTAAATTTATGGGGAAAAAAAAAAAGACTAGGAAAAAATATTGGAAAATAAAACTCTAGATGTATAAATTTATTAATCTTAGTCTGAAGAGTACCATCAGATATGTCTGAAATATCCAAAGATTGGGAACTTGAGACGAGACATAACTAACAAAAATAGGTATGGAATGTTGAAGTTATTTACATATCTCAGATACATTAAATCATGCAAAACAGAAGGAAAGTGCTGAACAGATTGGTAGTAATAAAAAAAGAAAAACAGAAGGAAAAATAAAAGTCAATAGTACCCATCAGTCTAGGTAACGATAACAACAAACCCCTTTATTTCACATAGTCCCACTGAAAGCATTGAGAGTTCATTAATTTAACAGTATCCCAATAAAGCAATATTGCTAAATTTGCATAACCCCAAACCAATAAATTTTCATTAATTTATGAACTGGTAGAAAAATATATTTAAAAAATAATATTTTAAAAATTATTTATAAAAATATGAAAAATAATATTTTTAAATAATAATAATCCATACAAGACTATCACATCTTCATCGTAATTACACCTAAACAACACTTCTCTGAGAACTAGAGAAAAAATTTAAATGTATTAGGAATTCTGCAGGTTACGTTATTGTCTAGCTGGATATCTACTACTGTCTAGTTCGGTAACAAGATGGTTTCTTTTACATTTTATGTTTAAGACAATATTTATTGTAATTTGATTTCATTATAACAGGATTTCTATCTGAAGTGGACTTGGTAATGGTTTCACTACTTCAAGATCAATCTAATATTAAATTTTCTGCTTCGGACACTCTGGAAAGGGACCAACAAGAAGACTTCATGAAGACACAGGGGGATTCAATATCCCCAGTTCAGCAAACTGTGAGTAAGATGGCCCAGTTCGGTTCTCTTTCCTCAGAGACACACTCTCGGAATATTTAGTAGCTGCTACACTAAATCCCAGCATACTTAACTGGCAGCAAAGTAAACACCGAAAGTTTTATTTTTGAAGAGTAGAAATCTTATTTAGTGTTCTGAGTTGATTTTAAGCTCCATGGTCCATTTCCCATTTGATCCCTAGTAACTAAAAGTAAACAGATATAACAAAAAGTGTTTTACTCAATTCCTATTACATTTTTTTTAAATACTATTATTTTAAAAACAAAACAAGCAGTCTAGCTAGATATTAATCCAGTGAAAATGCTACACTTAAAGTAACTTTCGTCCTATTTCTACTTAAAATGTAAAAATAATAATAATAATTAAAAAAATACATCAAGACGTTCTGTCCATTCCCTGCCAGTGGAAAATATCTTGCACTACAGAATTCCTTCTGACTCTTTTGGAATCAAGTGATCTCTCTCCTGTTGCCTTTATATTCACCACGTTTACCTTTCATAACAGAGGTACAACTAAGAATGTTGTGCTTTTGCTGCCTTACTCTGACAAATTTATGTAAACCACCCAGTTTATTATTTTTCATCAGACAGCAAAATAACCGAAGTTATGCTTCTATTATGAAAGTTTCAGGTGGAGAATTGACAGCACTGCTTTTCATATAGCTTTATATAACTAAATATAGGTGCTTTTTTAATTCTCATTTAACATGAGAGATCACAAACACACGCACTAGAACTATAGAGATGAGCAAGGAATTTACGAAGTTACAAACTGAGCAAATGCGTGTTGATGTGAGACGCCAGAAAGTGTCACAAGGTCAGGTTTGCTTTCTGCAGGAATCCCTGATAGAACAAAGTTCCTAAATTAATATCTCTGACCCACAGACCCACGTGCGGATGAATGGAAAAGCTCTGCCATGTTCCACTCTGCAGGTTTTATGGGTTTTATGCTAACTTCCCTTTGGGACTTCTTCAAATCGGGTTCTTCCACGAAGGCATATACTCCTTTACCTGTTCTCCCAAAACACTCTAAGAGCAAGTTGGACTTAGAGATGGAAGGGGAAAAGGGGACTATCTGATAACCCAACCTGGCTTATGGTTCATCACAGGGTATTATTACATTTTCCCCTTCATTTCCCCCCCGAACAAAATAACCTGCTCTTGACTTAAGCATGCGTTCTCAAAAGGCATCCGAGTTGTTACTCATCCTTGATGTCAGGAAAAATATGCATAATTTCCGAGCTGAATGTGCTCAGCTTCAGGATCCAGACACTAGTCCTCGTTAAGCCTTTCTCCTCTAGATTAAAGAGCCCTTCAGTAGCTATTATTTTCTTTTTGCTAAAGTGCAAAAGGGAAGGGAGGAGATGAGACAGGAAGAAGGTTAAAATGTCTGCCTAGAGCCTGCATGTCTCAGAGAATGAGTGTGGCTATGTTAATGAAAGGAAGTGATGTAACCAGCAGCATATCTGGCAGCTTGTAACACCATCAGAGAATGAGATCAAGCCTATTTGACTAAACTTGTATAGGACAAGATTTGCACTTATCATATTCCTGTCATTTAATCTTTCATCACTTGATCATACATCATCTTTTCCCTGAAACTGTCAGATCAACTAGTCAAAAGTTGCCTAAGACATCCTGTTTTTCCCAGATAGTTGCACAAATTAGGATTCTCAATTCTTTTATTAATTTACCTTTGAACAGTTTTGGATACCAGGTGACCAAAAAACCTTTTAGACCTTTCAGGGCTTCTCTGTATTTATTGTCAATAATATAATTTTTAATGTACTGGAAAAATACTTGTTCATCGTAATCCTAAATAAATGCCAATAATTCCTTGCAGGATAATCCCAGTTATAACTGCCAAGCATATGAGTCGGACGGCAGGACAGAAAGGAAAAGTTCAGAGTCTTCTCACAGCCCCAGCCCTGCTTCTCCAGCCCAGGATCAAATTCATGGGAGATACCCTACAAGCCAAGGAATCCACTGTGGCAAGAACAAATTTAAAGTCTCCTTCAGCGCTGAGAAATTCAGGCGGTACAGTTACGAGGAAAGTACTGTAGGAAATTATGACAGGTTTCTCAAGAGCAGCAGAAACCCCTTTCACCCTTACAAGAGGCAGATCAGTGAAGATGTCTTCCAGGAAGCACATCAAGCCCTCCCACCAGAAGGTCCACCTTTCAAAAATGCTAGAAGCATTGACTGTTTTGAGGGTCTACCGGGATCTACGGGCCCTGACGAGTCAGAGTCATTTCCAACTCACATTCCTAACATCTCCTCCGAACAACCATGGTGTAACAGTCTCCAGTACAGCACCCCAGGTCAAGATCACAGTTCACAAGTCATGGTCAGTATCTTTTCTACGTTTTTTCTCCTGTTTTCAATGCCAAAATTACGCTTTTGGAATTATTTTCTTATCTCAATGTAACTACACAGACATTTGGTCTCTTTTGAAGTTACAGGCTAGAGTTCAGGATAGACATGTACATTTAATTGTCAAATCTCTCTATTTTACCGACTTTCCCTACTGAAAAAGTCTTCAGAAAGATGCACAGGGGAAAGGATTTTCCAGTAGACATGAATGTTAAAAATTCTAATCCTCCCTGACAACAGGTTTATATCACTGTCAATCAATTAGCGTTCTCAAGGAACAAAAGTCCACAAAACAATGTTTCAAGCACAAGGACACGTGCACCTAAGAATGCATAGATTTGTTACAGCACCTTAGCTGACCTGCGCTTTTCTTGGCATAAATAGAAGAGAAGCTCTAAGACATCAATCCTACTTAAAATTAAATACAAGGTCTGTTTGTGGTATGTAGAGTGTAAAGGTACAAGGGGTAGTTCAGATACTGGATAGAGGCAGTCTGGGGAAGCACAGAGATCCCTGAAGAGAAAGGGAAATCACACTCTAGTATCTCCACAAGCTATCTTTGCTGCAATGCAAAGTGTAAAGCATATCTTTACAATATAGTGCAGATAAAAACCAATGACTACATCTGCCAGGAGAGGGCCCTAACCAATGGCTCTAAACTGGTTGTGACACAAAGAATTCAAGGATTACTGAAAGGAAGAGGGGTTTAAAAAAAATTAAATGGATTAAAACAGTTTACCAGGGGACAGGGAATGTTTTCAGATTACGTACCTGCAGAATGAAACTATTCGAGCTAAGGAGGAAGTTGATCTAAATCTCGTATTTCCTGGATGAATAATGTATCCTCTAGATCAGATGAGTCTAATGCAAAACCTGTAATCAGTTTATGAAATATATATATATACACACCATTTTCTTCCCAAAATCCTGAGCTGCAGGATGCAGAGAATGTAAAGCTAGCACCACAGGTGGCCCTATACAAAGCACCTCTGACTACTCAGGAAAAGGCTAGCTGCTTCTTAATGTCTCCAGCAGTTCAGTTATCGTGCAACTTCAAAGCTCTTAAATAGCTTATAAGCTGCTGGCAAGTTGATATTTCTGGATTAAAAAAAAAAAAACATCTTATGGTCACCAAAATAGCACGGACAATTGTCACTTCTGGATGTGGCATTTGCTTGATGCTAGGATATCAAATTATAGAATCATAGAATATCCCGAGTTGGAAGGGACCCATAAGGATCATCAAGTCCAACTCCTAAGCCCGGTAGGCACCCCTACACTAAACTATACCATAAAATATAATCATTATGGCCCTGCTTTGAAACAGAAGTTTTAGTGCTATGTGTTCCTTGAAATAAAATGCCCATGTGCCCATCTCTCAGAAGAGAATTCCTAGCCACAGTTGTTAAGTTTGGGAGGCAAACTGAAGTCAGTCCCTAGGCCCACGGAGAAGGGCACTACGTAATAAACACCGCGGGGAATGGTGTGTTTAACCACTTACCCTCTTCCTAATCACAGAACTTCAGTGATAGCTTGAGTTACTGACAGCCCGCAAGATAAAATCAAGGAGTGGGGAAAAAAAGGGGAGAGACACGTGCACACTCAGGAATGAAAAGTGGAGCATGCAGTTTGTGTATGTGGGGGAAAAAATAAAACTGCAAGTGACATTTTCTGAATTGTTTTTCTGTATGGAATTTGAACTGGGATTTCCTTTTTAAAATCAGTAATTATATAAATGCAAGAATGTTTCTTCCTGTACTCCACTAGAGTGTAAAACAGATTCTGTGCAAGACTTATTGTGAACAAATCAAATCCAAAGAAGTATGAAGCATAACGTATAAATTGATGGGATTATTTTATTTTAAATTGAGGTGTTTTTTTCTAATAAGGCCTTCCCTAAATATTTTCTAGCAGGATTCAGACATCAAGCTTAGGACATCCCCACTGGAAGGGCAGCCGGGTTTGTATTGCTATCAGCCTCAAGTGCAACAGATGTATTGCCCCTCACATCCTTTCCATCAGGTCAGTACAATATGTAGAAAAGAAATGCTGTATTTCTTGCACTTTAATAGTATAGTACTTACGGTAATAATTCAAAAAAGGTAGATGAAACAATACCTACTAAATTTGTATTTGTGGATTAGTTTGTGTTCATATACAGACATTTTGTTTACGACAATGAGATCTCAAGAGAACCATACCTAAATGCATTTTAAAATGGTCATTCAGAAAAAAAATAATTTGTAAAAATGGAACTTAGTACTGCTTATTTATATTTTCACCATCTTGCTCAAGAAAATTGGCTTTGAAAACAGCTAATTTATTGGCATAGCCATTTACTGCTGTATAACTATTGGCATTTCAGGATCCCAGGGCATTTACTGTGTTCTAACTTCAGAATAAAATATTAAATATGTAACTGTATACTTATAATCTAGATCCAACGTAGAAAAACACTTTTAAAGCAATGATGCTCACTCTCTTTTTGCTTGATGGCACACAAATCTCTTTTGCAATCTTTTGACTGTTACATCATCCCCGGTGAAAGATTATTCAGCTGAAGCATAATTGAGTATAATGCTGATGATGCATGAGAATGCACGATATGAAGGTTGTTCTTCCGTAATGTAACTATATCATTAATACTTCAGATACACAGGAGTAACTGACACAATGCTTTTCTACATGTGTTTGGAAGTCATTTGAATATGTGTCAGTTCTTATTTTCAAAGCAGCATGCATGTAGTATCTTTGTAAAATCATACATACATCTCTTAACCTTAAATGTGATGCTAGTACACATTTATAGAAGTTTGTGAATATAATCTACTGAGCTTTGAAAATTTGACATACAGGGAGGGTATGTATTACAAAAAGTCATCTTCATGACTCTTACATGTCTTTAAGTGTTTCTTTATATGTAAACATAGATGATGTTCCATGCGTTGACATTTTCCTCTTTTGTGCTCAAGTAGTGTACAAAACTTTGTAACTCTGTAATGTACAAAATTTTCAGTAAGAAAGATGTTTGGGGAGATAAAAAATATGCTTGAAACACTCTATTAAAAAAATAGTTAAGGTGAAATTAAGGTAATGACTATTTTTCAGATACAAAGGTAAAAATAACACAACTACCAAAACTCATATATATATATATACAAACACACACACACACCAAACTCATATTTATATATAACATTTGAATATAAAAGCTCACTCTTGAGTTAGGACTCTTGAGATCCCACTGACTGATGACTGATATTGCGGAATCAATTGTTCCATCTCATCCAACTTGTTCAAGAAGCATAAAAAACATGACTAGCAGAGCAGTGATGTAAAACCATAGAAAAACAAAAAGATTACTGTGGGATATTTCATTGGGATTGTTAATTCATATGGTGCGACCAGCCTGAGTCATTGAAATACTAATCATACCATTCATCCCAAGGATTTAGTCCCCAGTGATGAAATATGTATATATATCTGTAAGTTTATTTTTGACATGATTTTCTTTATGAGAAAATTTAAGTAATATCTGTGTATAGATGCTGAATGACTAAAGAACAAGAATGTCCACGTGTAGGAATTTACGACCATTGATAAAAGTAAATTACCCATCACAGATAACTTCTTCAGAATTATATTTGTAAGAGTTTTGTAAAACATTGCTAAGGAAGAATGAAATTACTCCGTACACCTGTAGTGGTATTCCATGTTTTTTAAGCTCTGCGTCTCATGCTTGTAAATCCCCTACCTGTCTACTGAAATGTAAAGGGAGGTGTCTCATTGTTATAAGACATAAACACCAAGAGAGGAAGAGTAAGACTGCGTAACTGTATCAGTCACTGGGAGACCTTCAGGGACTTAAGGCCCTTCTGAACCTCAGAGAGTTCAAGCCATCAGCAGGATGGCATGGCAAAGCAGCTCAGCAAGCCCCCTCAAATCCTACAACTGTTTCTTCCTGCTCCCTCAGCCTTGGACAGCCTCTCTTCACTAAGTGGACCTTGCATTTAAATCAGATTAACTCCGGGGCACAGAGGTTCACTTCAACTACTTGTTTGTACAACGCTTTGCACAAGGGCAGACCAATGTGCACAGGGCATCCAGGTAGTGCTGAAGGCCAAATAGTTTCAATATAAAGGGCTTTTTATATCCACTGCTCTCCTTGGGTAACCTTGCAAAGCTCTGGAAGCGTACAGAAGCTTAAATAGGTGTGGGGAGGCTAGAGAATAACCTCACTTCTGCCTTTTTCCCTTACTCTGGCTTTCCATTAGCCAGAATTTACCTTTTTTTCCCCCCCCCTAACATTTGGCAAAAGCAACTATCTTTAACTATCTTTTAAATTCTTATCAGCACCACCATAATTAATTTACTTTTTTTTTTTTCTTTTCCTTTTTCTGGTTAGCCTAGGACTTTATAGAATTCATAAAACATAATAACGAAATCAAAACAGAATAAAAAGAAAGGTGATGTTACACTACCATCCTAATTTACAAATTGATTGATTTGACTATTACTGTTTTAGAGGAAATGGGTCCCAGATGCAGGATTAACTTGCCACAAAAGCTCTGCTGCAATTATAAACAGCTCCCCGCTGGGACTGCAGCACAGACGTTATGAATGTGCCACAGCACCATACATCTCACAGGCAGTATAAATGTCATTTTTGTGTACATTTTAGCTCCAGTTACCTTGTTAATTCATTCGAATATTTTTAATTCCTTTACTCATTCTGAAACGAGCACCCTCCCCCTGTCACTGCAGTTTTGACACCAGTACTCTTACTGCCCATGGGGGTTAAGCACATCCAAAAAGCCTGCAATGATACAGCTGAAACATCCTCTGGGAGCAAGATACAACAAGCACTACACCAGAGGAAAGTCCTCCGTGCACCTGCAGGTTGGCACTGGGACAGATCTCTCACAAGCAGCAGGTTGCTGTTAGACTTTCCAGTATTTGTGCTTCTTTGTGTTACTATAGTAAAAGCACAGCAACACGCCGTACCACTCAGAGAGGAAAAATGAGAGGTATGAGCTGCCAAAGTCTTAACAGGCAGAACTGCCGTCCATGTGCCATAATCGTAGGAATGAACAGTGATACAAGAGTGAGAAGAAATGGAATAATATATTTTGCATGAAGCTGCTCCACTATTAATGTTTTACATTTCAAATGTGAATGGATCAGAGCGATTTAAATCAGAAGGGAGTGAAGCTCAGGAGAACGGGCCCCCTAGCCCGGAGTGAAGGATGTTCGAACTAAGCCTCGCTTTTCATTAGAGGGATGAGAGAGGTGGACTCCTTCATTAATTTTGTCCAAATGATAAAATGGCCTCACCTTCCCCTTTGCTGGACACAACACAAATGGTGACTCAGATGAAAAATTACTTCTTATTGACCTGAAAGAAATAGCAGACACTCACTGAAGTCACCTACCCACCCACCATAAAACACTGACACCTTTCATGCCAGTTGTGCGACTGTAAAACCAGCTCAAGCCTGTCGTACCAGACCATTCCCCAGCCTCTGCTCCCTCAAAAAGGAGTAATGAATCCAATAAAAGAGAAATAATCCTTAAAACGCCCAGTTCTGGTTTTTGGCGACGACATCACAACCAGCCCCATCTTAGTGTCCTTTCCTTTCAAAGAGCCACTGAAACCAATAAAATCAGAATTATTGCATGAATTGTCCGGTTTTCTACTCCAGTGAAAAATCTGCACACAACGCAACAAAGCAGGCAGCACCGAGCTGCACGTGGTAATTAGGTTGTAGCTGCTCTGGAGCCTGCACTTCTGCCCGGTATGTAGCTTAACGTGGCAGGACATGATTAATTCTGAATGTCTCATTTCTTTCACCCTCTCCACTGTAGCAAACAAATTAGTGTATTCGGTAAGGTTTTCCACATTCCATTTCAGGCAGTTTAATATTAAAAAAGATAAAAGCAATCAGGCAAAAAAACTCAAAATAAAATTACTGAGAAACTGAAATAAATTATTCAGAATCCAGAATAAAGAAATAAACTATGAACATTTTGTAAGCACGTGGTAACCCCTCACGAGCTTTTTGAGGGGACAAAGACCAAGAGCAACAGAAGCTGTTGGTCTGAAAATAGGAATGGCAGTAAGAAACTAAGGATACGTAGAAACTAACTGCCAAGAAAATATTCCTGACAACTCTGGAAAGCTACATTACAGTCTTTCAGAGGAACCATAAAAAAAATCATGACACAGGATTTCTAGAGGTAAGCAGCAAAACACCAGAGCGTGGCTCAGCAACCTTTGAGTACTAGCGAAGGCATGCAAGCAGATTTTTAATAGCGTGTGACATGATTCCTAATTTTGGCCATGCCCTAGCCCTGGCATCTGGAAAGATTCATCTGTAAGAGGCAGAAATTCCTCTCGCACCAAGCTCCGAGTTCAGTGGGAGCCTTTCCCTCACCGAGAGCCAACTGATGGTATCTCCCCTCAGCGGGGCAGTGCTTCTTTGTTCTTGAAAGCTGCTTGCCAGCAAGTTTAAACTCTAATTGGGAAAAGAAAAATACGTGACCAGCTGCGGCGATGGAAAACTGAGAGCAAACCTGCAGAAACTCTGATGCAATCAGGACTATCTATATGGAATATCTGCCCTGTTCTACCTATTTTTTGAATTGCACATATTTCTATCATGGCGATTTTATGTAGGCCAGCCATTGCTTTAGTATGTCTTGAGAGCTGGACATGCTTAGAGATCTCTAGACGAGACAGCTTCGCATTCTGCTGCTCGTCCCTAGGGATGGGGCGAGGGTAGCATAAATGCTATCTCCTTTTAGGTGCCCTGTTCATTCTCTTTAGGTTTCTGACATAGAAAGTGGAGAAGAATAAACTGCGTGAGGTGGTGGTTAACAGCACTTAAGGTCCTGGCCTCTTGGAGAAGCCTGTTTCTTGTCGTTGATCACGAAGGGATCCTACACAGAGTAGCCTCACAGCTTCAGCACAAGTCAGGCAACATGAAAACCTGCCTGGGCTCCCGGAGGCAGGGAAGGAAGAAATGTCTCATAAGCCACTCTCCTGACCCTGGGAATGACATTACTAACTTATTCCATAATACATTCATTTTAATACATATTCTGATGCCATTCATGAACAAAAGCTTTTGTTGTTGTTTGGTGGGTGTTTTTTTTGTTGTTGTTGTTTTGTTTTTTACTGTCTTGCCTGATAGCAGCAAACAGAACAGATGCTTTGGGATGCTGTTCTCTTGGGAGCAGATTTCATACACTTTGGGTTTTTGCCTTGGTGTATCCCTCTTCAGCTAAAAAAAAAAAACAGCACAGAAACAAACAAGACTCAGTCAAAACTTTTCTGCTGCTTCTTACACTTTCAGTGGCTTTACTTAGGTTTATTTTTCTATGATGCACATTGTTCAAAGTAGCTTGTTCTGTCCTTTTTATTTATTTATATAAAGTTACAACATTAATTTATTTGTCCGCATAGTGCAATGTTCTGGGGAGGCTGAGCAGGCTAAGATACTTCAACTAGAAAAGAGATAGCTGAAGGTGGGTATGCTTTAGGTCTATAAAATTATGCATTATCTGGAGACGATAGACAGAGTACAATGACTCCCATTCTTCACAAGAACTCAGGAGCATAACAGGCAGTAATAAAAGCAAGTACTTTTTCTACGCACTTCAACACAAAACGCACTGCAAAAGGACCTGGTAGCAGCCAAAATCTCAGGCAGTTTCTTTTCATACATGCCCTGTTTCTTCCACTTCTTAAGCATTAACTAGTAACATTAATGTTTTTCAATATCATGCTAGAAAGACTTTAGGTCTGCCGTTGCAAAACAGCTATTAAACGTAGATGGAGGACAAGATCCTCAGAATTAAAGTTGAATGTTGTTATTAATACAGAAATATTTTGAGAACTTGTTGCTAAGCCAAGTGACATCTCTTTTCTTGTATCATCAGTATCCCTCTGGAGGCAGCTATCCCGTGACCTACATTACTTCTTCACACTACCCGTACCAAAGAATTGCTCCTCAAAGCAGTCAAGAATCCCAGCAGCCTCTATTTCCCAAACCCATCTACTCCTACAGGTAATAAAATATTTTTTCAAGTCCTAGTGTTACAGGAAATATACTGTTTACCCATGGCATATTTCCAGCATAATTTGCAACAACATGCTTACTCCTATTTGTCTTGTTCCCAGTGTGCTCTGTCCTGTTTGTATGAATCACAAGATGTTCCAGACTCTGGGGCCAAAGCAGAGGGAAATGAAATGCTGCAAAGCATGTGAACAGTCTTGATCACCCACAGAAAAGCTAGACGTTTCTCTAATACAAGATCTTAGGCGTTGCAAATTTCATCAGCGCAAGACTAATCATGCTTAGCTTTAATACAGGTCCTGGAAAATACACCTATTTTTTGCCTGTTTACTAGGGTAAGGAAATGCCTAGAAAACGTATCAGATATGCTAGTTACCACATAGGTTTAGCCCCCAAATGGCAGTCTAGTGAAGCAGATTAGACAAATGTTAATTATACCGTCTGCCATTGTCAGTCTGATACTCAGTGTGTGCCCTGTATCAATTTAAGTATTCAAGCACAACCTTAAAAAAAATGCACCCTGCCAGGATTTAAAGGTTGTTGTCTTGATTCCACTTCCTCTTACTTTATTTGAAACTCAGGTTGGACCTTCTACCTTGACAATTAACTCTAAAAGTTATGCAACGTAAGGAGATTGCTTGTAAACAGCTAAGTGGAAACTTTAAGCATCATCCCTATTCATGCTGTGACAGTGAAAGCCACAGTAATTACAAGCACTGTGAAAAACATTGCCTTTCTTTCTGCTTCTGAACAGGCAAGCAGAACAGGTTTAAATACTTTTCTTTCTCTCCCTAAAGCATCCTGATCTTCATGGCACTCAAGAACAGCAAGACAGGGAGTTTGCCAGTCAGTGAGATTTACAATTTCATGACAGAACACTTTCCTTACTTTAAGGTGAGTTCTGCATTTACAGGGGGGGGCAAGAAAAATCTCTCACTCACTCTCACTGCCTGTAAGCTTCCCTGGTTTCAGGGGGAATAATGGTGGGGATTCAAGATGGAAAAAAACTTAATTTCTTACTAGATGAACATCATAACAACTATACACCTCTACGATCATAAACTACCCAGCATTTTATTCCACGCCTAGGCAGAATATACATAGTATGTGGTAATATTTAACACAAAAAGATACTGAGAACCATTCCAGCTTTGAGCTTGCGTAGATAGCGAGTGGCCATTCCTCACTAACAACTCATAAAAAGGATAAATAATTTCAAAAACAACATCCATCCCTTCCTCTCAGATCTCAAATACAGGCAGAACTGGTCCTGTGGCTTCCTCTGCCATTAATAGCACCTCCGGACTCACGTGGAAGCAGAGGTTCAAGGTTATCTTGCTCTGTTCTGGAACTGGGATATCCATTTTAGGCAACCTCATCACTTGTACAAAGAAAACTATAATACGCGATAAATGGTACTAAGCTCATAATTACACTGTGATGCTGGTGAAGGTATGGGTGTATGGTTTGCACCAGGTGCTATTGAAATTTAAATCCGTGCTCTAAGAGAAAATGGCTTCTTGCACATGGAAGGTGAGTGGAAAGAGATGAGTCAGCACACGATCCCAGAGCAGAAGGATTACAGTTACATTTCTAAAAGAGCTATAATTGAATTGTCGGCTGCTGTTCAACACAGGGCTTTATTCTTGCCGATTCTCCAAAAACACCTCGCTAAGATTCCAGACCAAGTGACCTACAATTGTGAGCAAGACCCAAAACCAAAAATTAACCAACACGAGTCCGTCCGGTTCCCTATTTCTAACAAACATGCAGAAATTCAAATGGATTTAATGCAACTACAGAAAGGCAATTCTATCATTTGTATCAAGAAAAGACTACTAAGAATAATCTGACATTTTTTCAATGGTTTTGGATCTTAACTGAGGATAACGAGTGCCTGCAAAACAAATAAAAGTGAACCTGCCAGTAATCAGAGAACAAGAAAACACATTATCGTGATGGATGAACTGTTAGGTTTCATTACACTTCTGTATTCCCAGAATTCCAGCTTTCCTCCCAAAGGAATCATCACCTACCCTATTACTTATTACAAGCAAGAAAAGAGAACAGAAAAAGAGAGCACTACCATCCTAATTCAAGAAGTATCCCACGACAACACCACTAGTTACAATCCATGGAATAAATCTGAAGCACTCAATATTTTTTTTTTTTTAAGTCACATGGACACAAATGATTTTAGGCTAAACACACACGAAATTAAGTATTGATGACAATGTAAGTGGGGAAAGGAAAATGGGTAGAATGGCGCATGGCAGGAGAGAGATTTTTATTTCAGCCCTAAAATATTAGCTCTGTTTTCCATGCATTTGCCACTAGCTGCAGGAAACACTAATAATACAAAGGAAAATAATTAGAGAATTGTGAAAAAGGTCCTGGACCACCACATTTTGAAACCGGTGTTTTGCAGAACTATGTTTCTTAGCATAAAGCACAAATTATACAATCTAAAGCAAAGTAACACATCCTTGTCTGATTACTTTTTTCTAGAAAGAAAGCATAAATATGTTTCAGGCACACAGGTGGTAATACTAAAAATAAAGTTTTAGAGGCATAACAGCATACCCACATTTATTCATCAGACCAAAATGCAATTAATTCTCCTTTGTCTTACAATACATCTGATTAATAAAATTAATCAGCAGCTTGCAAAGCAAATGCTGCTGCTGCCGATGTGCACAGAGTATACCCGAGACTGTAACTCTGCAAGGTGTCATCTTCCTGGTCCTGAAGTTAAGGGCATTGTGAAACAGTAGAAATATTCGGGAGACATACATCCTTTCCTCAACTACACATTGTGTGCAAGTATCATGTATCATTTATATGGTGATACTTCCAAATATCACGTATATAGGTACGTGTTCATCTGTCTGTGTGTATACATACGCTCATTCGTGCCTTGTGTGTACTTTTCCTACAGCTTTAAATAACTGTTTTATACCTAATCTAAACCTTGCTCTTCTTAATTATCAAGACCTGCCTGTTCCACTGGAAGGGTTCTTTTGCAGATCCTCATGTCTTTTTCTTAAATCATTTAAAAGTCAATGAGAATGAGGTTAGTGCCTTCATATGCACCATAGGAAAAGAATGGTGCAGGGGTTATTACTGGAACATCCAGTATTTTGCAACAGTATTATTTTTGCATTTTACTTACAAATACAGAAGAATGATTGAATAGTTTCATCCCAAACATCCTTAAAATAAGCACAGAAAATATGTCTATAAGGACTAAGCCCTATCTACTTCTGGTCTTTACAACAGCCCGTGGAATTACCAATATATGGCAAAAGCTAATATTCTCTATCCTCCCTCTTTTGGGGAAAGCTCAGAAAGATGAAGTAATGTAAAAATCGGCAAGGGACATTTTGTTGTTTATACTATAACTCACTAAACAGCAGGATTCAACAGGGGGAGGGGAAGCAATTTAAGTAGGAGAGAAACAGAGTACAAGTGTACATCGAATCTTGCTGGGAGACATTAGATGATACAAGCCTAGTCAAATTAACTCGTATTCGCTGCCACAGCAAATTTAGTTTCTATGATGCAACAATCTCATTTCTAGTTGAAACAGAGCAATCCAACTCCTACGTCCTTAAAAAAAAAAAAAATCTACACAGCTGAAGTTGAATTACTCTTTGATGTACCTCTCCCTTCTCTTGAGACCTAGATTTAAAGAGAAAGGGTTTTGCAAGATCACTGAACTCTTTAAACTTCAAGAGGCGGTCAGGATCAATGGGTCTGCACAATAATATTTTTTTACTTGTCATCCTTTTTTTTCTTTGTAGTGATTAGTGAGTCTAACACAAAGCTTTAATCTTGTTAATTGGAGTTATTGCCAGTGGTCCAAGAGGTTAGGGAGGTCTGTGGTCAGACGGACCTACAGCAGCAAGTATTTTCTTGCTCTGTCAAATTCCTTCTTCCCCACTACTCTGAATGTATCAATGGCAAAAAACAAGCTCTAGGAAGGGATCCCAATCGTACGAGAGCAACTTCAGAAGCCGAAGCTCAGTTCATTAACACAGAATCAAATATTAACTTAAAAAAACCGGTGGCAGAGCAGTAACAGGAGCACGCTGCCGTAGCGTTCCTTCAGGGCCCAGCTAGGTAAACAGCTATTTTTCTCTGCTCAGCAATACCACGTTTAACGCAAGAACCTGTTCAACTCTTGGCACTGGTCTCCAGAATAAATCCGTGTACTTTTTGCTTTTACATTTCTAAAACTACCTCACAGTTTACACCCCCACACATTCTGAAAAGCTCTGAGAAACACATGCCGCTCCCGTCTTCTCCGGGGCTTAGCAGAAACACCAATTATCCTGTCTAGATACAGAGGGATCCGTAGACTCGCACACATCAAGAAACATGAATATTCCTTCAGGTTAGCTCATTCAGTACCTAAGTGCACATTTTACCTAGAAAGTTTTATTTACTTTCGGAACTGGCAGAAAATAGTTTGAATATGACCTGCAAGGGAGAAACACTGACGAGCATCTTCGGTGTTACCCTGTGGCAGAAGTGTCGGGTTTGGTATTTTTGTTGGTTTGTTTTTAAAAATTAAATGTAGGTTGTCTCACCTACGGGACGGGCGAACAAAATAGTGAAATGCTGACATCAGGTGGGCCAAAAGGGTAGGAACTTTGCTGTTATGAAAGGAAAATACTTTCTGCTTTAGTTAACATCATGTTTTCAACTCTCACAACCAATCAATACTTTTAATGAAGAAAACATTATACTTGACCCTCAGATTCTTCAGCTGGGCTATTAAATCCTTATTCCATGAGACAGACTTTCACAACAAGCTAGGAAAGACCACTTTTTACTTTTATAAATAAATATAAACAATTATGACATATTTTGCATCCATGAGTATAGATCTATAGTGAGTAGCACTTAGGCAACATCACATGCCTTTGAGAGTTGTTTAATTTCTTTTAATTCACATGACACACATGAGTTGTTGTTTTTTGTTGCTGTTGTTGGTTTTTTTTTGGGGGGGGGAAGAAAAGTATTCAAAATTAGTTATAAAAAACAGAAAAAGAAAAAAAGGCTTCACATACACCTGTACTGAAGATCATTCTTTACAATCTAATGAGTTCTAAAGTCATTCTCACTAGAGTTTTCTTCTCTCATCTCTGCAAATATCATTTGACCGACACAGGAGAAGTTAATTTAAAATAAAAATAAAAATAAAAATAAAAAGAAATCCTGATCTTACAATGACAGGAAGAAGCCTAGCTGAACCAGCAGTTGCATCTGTTACAGCGGAGCTGTGTTTCTCAGATTGATGGATTCCTACCATTATGTGCCAAGTCATTTTTCCTGCTCCCTTCTTTTTTATGATTATGCTGCAGCGGCAGTGAGCTAAGGCGGTTCCGCTCACACGTGCAACCAACAGCATTGTACAGCACCTACCAAAAGAAAAGCAAGGAAGTGACACACCAGGAATTTGCTGTAGGAATCTTTTGATACGAATCAGCACACTAATTTACAGAGCCTAAACACGATGGGCAGTATCTTTTGGCTGCATGACTAAGTAAACAGAAAGGAGTTAAATCAAACAAACAAAAGCTCCATAAAAACTTATATGCAATGAAATAATACAGTGCCATTTCTTCAAGATCGATTTTAACAGGCGTTTCCCACCAGAATCTGAGCATGACTTTCTTCTGAGTGTTTCCCTTATATTCTCTTCAGCAATTCTTATTGCTTGTAAAAGAACTGAAAATAAGTTTAAAGTAAAAATCAAAAACAAACAGGAAAAAATGTAAGCCAATTTATTTAATGACCAAGAGTCTCAAACTTTAAAGTCAGATCAAGAGAAAACTTTTAAAAATGTTATCTTACTGAAAATAGAAAAAAAAAAACCAGAACATTTAAAAGTACATCAACAGATAATTATGAGACAAAACTATTTCCCAATTTGCAGAAACATGCTTTAAAATCTGTCATATATGTATGTACATCTCCGTATAAAACTGAGAAAACGGAGGAAGACTTTTTAGCCCTAAGTTGTCTTCTTTTTTTCCATTTTTGCAGTTGGAGGCAAAACTGCCCTCAGAGTAAGGAGGGAATTTTGTTTACACCTCGTTAATTAGCAAACACCTAAATAAGAATGGAGGAATAATTTTAATGAAGCTTACATGTGCTGTGCAGTTTAAAGAGCCTTCCAGCTTCCACTACTGAGTTAAAAATAAACATAGAGCAAAAGGATCCAGTGATCGGATGTAGAAACCTGTATCTCATCTGTAGGGTTTGCAATTAAACCATTTGGTGGTATAATTGGCTAATATACAATGTTACACTTACAGCAGCAGGCTAAAATTCTTTCGAAATCTGCCTGGACACTTAATTTGAGTCCAAGTAGCATGTAGTCCCTCAATTATGTGTTTGAAGTTTTTCCACCTGTTCCAAAACAGATTTAGAAGGCAGATTTCCTGTTACTGCACAGTTCTAGAACATAGTTCCTTACAGTCTTAATTCCTGTGATTTGCAAATTCACTCTTAAAACTCTAGCAGTCCCTCTGACAAGGCCAACCTTCCTGCTTAGATCGATTGCTATTTTATCAGATTCCTCCCTTCCTGCACAACGTGACTCTAACATTTCTTGTGGCTTCCTTCTAACAAACAAACTTCATATTGTGGAAAGTATAACCTAATCAGCGTTTCTTATAGTCTCACCAGTCAAAGTGGAGAAATATATTTGGGATTTTTTTTTTTTCCTTGAAATTCCATTCTTAGATTGGATTTGTTTTTCCAGACAGCTCCAGATGGCTGGAAGAATTCTGTGCGCCACAACTTATCTTTGAACAAATGCTTTGAGAAAGTTGAAAACAAGACAGGCAATTCTTCTCGGAAAGGCTGTTTGTGGGCTCTGAATCCAGCCAAAATTGATAAGATGCAGGAGGAGCTTCAGAAATGGAAGAGGAAAGACCCCGTTGCTGTAAGGAAGAGTATGGCAAAGCCAGGTCAGTAATGTATTAGTGTGTTAGTTCTCCAACAGCAGTCCCCAGAACTTTTCTTTGCAATGTGCACCAAGCTGTATAGCAGAATTTACACATAATTTAGGAAAACATTTAAGAATTTTTCCATAACATACATTTAAAAAAGCAGAATTAAATAAGACCTGGTTTTGCAGGAGTGCTTCTAAATAGGCCCCAAAAGCACAACTTTATCACTACAATGAGAAAAATTCTCTCTTCATCTTGAAGTTTAGTGAGATGTCAAGACAACCTTGAAATCATTACTACAGAACGAAAATTTAAATTAACTGATAAATACGCAATCCTTGAACAGGGAAACACAATCTACTAAATACGCACTTAGCGCTGACAATTTAGAAAAACATTTCAGGCTTTTGGAGTTCTCATTGCAAGGCCTGCACTTTTGTTTGCCTTTCCACTCATCCATTTCCCACGGAATACTAAAATTCCAGCTGCAAACTGCGAAGATGAAGGCTCTGCTAGGAATTAAATTACGGATTTATTTTTTCCCCCTTGTTTTGCAGAAGAGCTTGACACGCTGATAGGCGACAAAAGCGAGAAGCTGAGATCTTCTATCATGTCCTGCAGCCCAACCGCTGTTGCGAGCTCATCCCTTTCCAGGCAGATGGCAGTCCAACCCCACTCCTTAGGCGAGCCCTCTCTTTCCTCCGGTGTCCCACCGCCTCTCCATCCCATCCACACCCCTGGAGCCCTACACGTCAAGAACCCGGTACCCAGCCTGCTGGGAGGGCAGCAAACCGCCTGCTACACCTCACCACCGGGCTTCCCTCCCATGTCGAGCACTCTAATGCAGCAGACGCCTGAGCACCAGCCGCTGTTTCCTTCTGGGGAGGCTCCCAACGAAGCCAGAAGCCAGCCCGGCATCAGCCAGGACTCCCCGCTGCCAGCACAGACACCCCCGGCGTGTGGCATGAAGGTGCTGGCGGAGCAGAGCGCGGCCAGGACGGTGCACGACCCGCTCCTGCAAGAAGGGGACCTCAGCACCGACATCGATGCTCTCAACCCGTCCCTCACCGACTTCGACCTCCAAGGTGGGCATCCAAGGTACTCCCACGGCCTAGGCTCGCCCCGTCTTCCCCCTTCCTTTTTTAAATGCATCCCACATTAACGCAAACACTAGCAAAAATAAGCTTTACTTGGCTTTTTGAACTCATTGTGCACGCCGCAAGCACCACCTCACTAGGTTACGTTATTCTGTGCAATACGGAATTCCACGTTATGTCTTCAGAAAGTTTCCCAAGACAGCTACAGATTTACATCCAGGGTTTACAAAAAACAACCCTGTTTACTCTTGCCAAAGATTGCTGATATTATGTATTGCAATACGTTTGGAATCTTCTTCATCAATATTGATTCAAAGCCTTCCCATATCTTTGCTCAAAAGAATGCTCTTTACTCCCTCACAGGCTTCCCAGGCACCCACATGTTCTATGCACTGAATAATTATGTTTTCTGAGGTGTTCTTAAATACTTAATCATGCAATGCTGACGCCAAAATTCCCAGTATTAAATAACTGAATCATCTTGAATGGATAGGATTTTGAATATAGCTTTCCATGCAAGAAAAGTAATCAAAAATACCAAGTTTACACATATATATAAACACATAAAATAAAGATTGTGGCCTCCAAACGAGCAGCTCTTGCAGCATCAAAAAGCACGCAAGGTTTGCCTTCCTGCATGGACAAACAGTGTTACACAAAGCAGCCTAAAAGACAGAGTAAAAGATGCAATTTTAATAATCCACAGCACTCAGCAAATGCAATTACCTTGCCATTGTACAGTCACAAATATTCCGCAATCCTGCCATGCCCAGATTGCTTTACCAGGATTAACAACGTAATTTTTTGAATCCTTTGCCACTTCCTCTTTCAGGCAGCCAGGTCTCACATTCCATTCATTTCACTTAATCTCTGCCCATTTTATTCAGTTTAACACGCTCGTTTGTAGTGTGAGTATTCCGCATGCTTCGCTAATATGGTATGATTCCATCTTCCCTCTGTACTTGCCTTTTTCCTTAAGTTATTTACCTTTAGCTAAGCTTTTTTTCTTCCTTTTTTAAAAAAATTATCAAACTCAAATCAGAGGTTCTGGAACTTGAGATAAAGCCTTCTCACTGGGAGGAAAATCATTATGCACACACACAAAATCAAGCTTTTTCAAGCAAAAGTTTTATCCCGTTGGATAGCCTGCAGAAGATGGGCATAGCTTTGGAGCAGCAGTATCCCTGCCAGCACCCTTCAAAGAAACCTTCAGTGAGGGACATGGGAAACGCAGCCCTCCTGCAGCACCTTGTTTGGTGCTGTCACTGAGACAGGCATGTTCAATGGAAAGACAGGAAACGTTTTGGCATAATTCAGGAAAAAAAAAAAGGAATGTTTCAGATCTTTTGATTCCTCAGGTCACTTGCATGTCCGGTAACTTAGTTTGTAATCCAGATAAAGCTGTGCCATAAGCACATGAGAAGCCCAGCTGTATTATTTGCTGATTTGTCTTCAGTAGCTTACAAAGATTACAGAGGTGACTTCCCCTTTCGTGGTGCTTTCTTCAGCTAGAAGTTACACTTCAGTAAGCATATATTTGCGACAGAATCTTGCCAAGTATCAACAGAAATAATTTTCTTAAATTAATCCTTCTAAGATTTAAATTTATAATGGAGACAGACAAATAATAACTAGCTAAACCATCTTCCTCCTTTCTCAATCACAAGTGATTAAGAGTACATAAAGCATACACAACTGCATAATTGCTGATTTCTCACGTGAAACCACGTTTCAAAAAGGCACGAGTAAAGAAAGTTGAATCGATCCTTTTTGTTTTGTCACAGGAAATCTTTGGGAGGAGCTGAAAGATGACAGTCTAGCCGTGGATCCCCTAGTTCTCATTTCATCATCCCCATCGTCTTCCCAGTGTTTCCCTTCTCATTGCCAGATGGAGAACGGCGGCAGCAGCAACATCAACGTGCAAAACGGAACCCCGCACAGCAACTTGCCCGACCTACAGCTCACTACCCTTTACTCTGCCTTTATGGAGTTGGATACAGTGTCTCCTGCCTACTTAAGTAATTCTGGATCCAAACCTATAGCACTAATGTGAACCACACGCCATCCTAGTTGTAATTATTTTTGTCCAGGTACAGCCCTAACCATCACACACACACACAGTTTATGTCAGCTACAAGTGCTGAAACCGTGGCCATTGGAATAAGAGTGATCTTTTTCCAGAACTCACCTGCAGGATATGTAGCTTTACTTTAATAATTTCTACAAACAGATACTAAAAAAAATATATATATAAAATAATTAAAAAAATGGAAAAGAACTATTTAAAGATAATGTTGTTAACCACTGTATTGGTCAACACCATTTTATCAAGCCACTCATCTTCTGCATCTTCCTGAAACAAGTGACTATAAGAAGAAAACTAATGATTTTCCGATATTTTTATGAAAGCTGCTTGCAAATGAACACTGAAGTCAAGGGAAACGATAATCTAACTTATTTCCTGAAGCCAATGATGTCAACAACATCTGCTACAGACCACTACAAAAAAAATAAAAAAAAATAATATTAACAAAAAAATCCACACACTAAAACATTTACAGTCCCCTTGAAAGAATTTCTGGGTTTTGATAAACAAGAACATAACCTGAAAATTCTGCAAGTATTAGAAGATAGAGGACTAGCTGCTGAGAGACTAAAACAAAGCAACAAATATGCTTTAGTGAAAAATCTAAGTTTTACTGTGTTTTAAAAGAAATTTAAAACTGTTTTTTTAATAAAAAAGAACAAAACAATTTAATAGAATTTTTACTTGGCTGCTAATTATTCATATTAATTCCTCTACTTTTACCCAGATAAGCTGAACAGTAAGATGAATTATTCAACCATTAAATCAAGATTATTTTTATATTACTACTATCATTTTTCAAAAAGACAGAGAACAATAATTGTTGCAGCTAGCCAAATCCGGAGAGCATCTCTATTTTAGCATCCAGTTGACATCTGAAACATCCACCAGGGTTTATGATGATGCTGATGAGCCCTTGCTTTAGCATAGCACACTCCTCCTACTGTGAACTAAACCGGGGCTTTTCAGCAGCCATTTTCTCAGGAACACTCTTCTCTCTCAACTTACCATAAAGCTGCTGCTTGTAACCTTACAGAATTGTTTTTTATTGCACAGGAAGACAAAGCAATTTGGAGCAGGAACCTTTAACACTAAGGAATATAGTCTACAAACCAAATAAATATGAAAGTACGCTTTCTTGGATAACATCTCTGTTCATGCATTGTGGAAACACAGGAGAAACTAAGCAGGTTACAATTTGAGTTGGACAAGTTCGCTTACACTGCAGAAAAAAAAGTAGCAAGGAACTGTAATGAAAAAGCACAGACGAGGTAGAAAGAACAGTGAGACAGTACTGATGAAATAAGCGCACATAGGTCTGGCTAGCCTCTCTTCTCAGCAAGGTGGGATTAATGCCACTTGAGACTGCAGCCAAGCTCAGGTTCAAATCTACACCCTCACCTATGCCTACTAGCCCAAGCTTAAAGCAAAAGCAGATTAGGGGCAGACAGGTAGAGAAGACCTCAGAAGAATAGGTGTGATGTAACTTCATAATCCCTTACACAACTATTAAGAAATCCACACTTGATTTGAGCCCCTCTTGCTCTGCATTCCTGCAGCCAGAACATGCAGAGTGGGAAATGTATTCAAGCTTGCCAAGCTCTTCTGTGGAGAAAAACAGCAGGGACACGGCCATACAAACATAAGTTAGGAGCTGGGAGAATCGATTCTTGACATTCACATCACTAGAAACATGCAGATTAAATAACAAGCCTAAAGCATACACTATGTAAAGTTGATGAACATTATATTCAGTATAATTTGAAAGTTACCGAGTCACAAATAAATATGTATCAGGCACAAGCTTAATGAGCGATAATACTATGCTAGATACCTTTTAGGAAAAAAAAAAAGAACCAAACAAATGTATATTCTAATGTAATCATGCACTGAGGGAAAGCAAAACCAAACAGCCCGCCCCACACTCAGGTAGCAGCAGGCTGCTGTACCCCCTGCCGGCTCTGCAACACATAGCTATTACTCCTTGAAATATGCCAGCATCACTCCTAAGCCTTCCAGAAAGGGAGGTGACAGTGTAAAAAAGCAGCACTTGCCTAGACTAAATGAATAAAAGATGTCTGACTGTCCAACTTACAAGGAACCATGGAAAATGTGACAAATCCTACCTATTTCACGAGCTTCATTGGAACCTTGACAACTGTTTTCAACGTCCATTCAGCTCCACAGCTCTTTCCTTGGCAACTTGGGGCTGGAAGCAGAGCCTAGCACTAATAGGAACACATTGAATGCACCTGGTTATGTAAGTGGCCACAGTTTGTGTATCTTTGTCGGAAAAACAGGAGCTAAAGCAACAAATGCATCCTGAATACATAGACCACGATTCCGTAACGGGCAATAAAGTTTTGCAGGATTAAAAATAGACATATATATTTGGTACATAATGTTACCTACGAGTATTAGATTGTTTGGCTTGTGCTGAGAAACTGATTTGCACGACTCTGTGCCCATGTATACTGCCTGCCCGGCTCATTGAGCACAGCCGTGCCAGCACCCTGCACAGCTGGGGTGAAACCACCCGCCACGACCCTCCCCAGCTGCGGAGACACAGCCGCTCAGACTCAGGGAACATCCACACCGATGTCAGTGGGAATTCCAAAAATAGCTACTTACGCCCCTAAGGACTTTTCAGGATAAGACTGTCTCCATTTATAGGTCCTGCACTGCAAACACCGCTAAGGTGGTACGCAGATCAACATTTTCAGAGGCCTAAGGGAGTGAAATATTCAGTTGTTAACTACCTTGTAACACCACATGCATCAAATTCCTGTTAGCCCATATAAAAATCCTTATAAATTTTTGCATACCAAGTACCACAGTGAACCACATGATGTCCAGTGAGATATTACCATACAAAACTAACAATCTTCCCACCAGTTTGTATTTGGCTGAGGAAAATGATGTCAAGAAAATGCATGAGAACATACCAGATGAAAGGCTTTAAAAAGGTCCATCACTCTAAAAGTACAGGAAAATTGTAATGAACTATTTGTGATTAAAAGAAATCCTTGAGACTATGGCACATGAAAAAAAAATCCATTAAAATGGACAGTATGATTCTGGACAGCACTTTACCAAGATGAGCTACATATCTGCTACAGAAACTCAAAATTCATAGATTTTAAATTTGCTTTTAAAAAGCTTTCTTTTTTTTTTTTTTTTTTTTTTTACTGTTAAGGATATAAATTAAGGGGATAGCAATTCATTCATATTTCATAAATTCATGTGGCATTCATATATTTTAAACTCTGCATTTACCAGTCTAGGACATTCTTTCAGATGCGCTAATATATTCTACGTATGTGACCGTAAGGATTATCACAAGCAGGGAAGGGGGGAACAGAAAGAGAGAGAAAAACCTAAGCTTCATAACGTAGTCTATATTTTTCATGGTAATAAGTCTTTGAAGAATGACCAGACGTAAAGAACAAAAAGGTAAATGAACACTCTGACATGTTTTTCTTGTGTTTTTACTTGACTTACTTGACATACTGTATTGACACAAAGGAGGCTTGTCCTCCTTATATAATTATAAGTTATTTATTTTAAGCACCTTAAAGTATTTTTTCCAATGCATTCTATATTTAAGACTGTTGGGCATTTCACAGAAGCTAAAAGCCATTACATATTTTTTCTTATATTAAAAAAAATAACGTTCAAAAAAGGACTGCAAGTTATTAACCAATATAAATCGTCTGGGTTCCCCCCCTCCTCTTCTCCCCCCATTTAGGCTCTTACATCCAGAATTTAATTGCCCTGCTTCAGTTTAGCATTAGTGATTCTGGTACACACATACCAAAAAAAGAAGAAAAAAGAAAACACTGACATATGGGCCCATGAAGAAAGAGTCCTACTATAAACTACAACTCCAGAAAAATATTTTTAAAGTAAAAAACACATTTAACTCCTTTTATTCAAGTTTATTGCTTCCAGAAGAATAACCCTTATCTTGTGTAAGTACTTGTAAAATAATTTTGACACAGTTGTTAATAGCACAGCGAGCATTTTCTTAGAACTTGTAGAACTAGTGACACCTTGTGCTGTACCTACCATGAAACAGGCATTTTGCGTGTTGCAAATCTTTTTAAGGTACATTTGCAGTAAAGCCCATTTTTAGTCATATTGATACAGGGGGAGAAAGGAAGAAAAGAATGAGGTTTTCCCAGTCCAAGTTTAATGATGTTTGCTTAACCAGACTAAATCAAACACATTATGCAAACAGACAAGAAAAAACTCTTAAGTACAATTACCGTAAAAATATCTTATTGCCAAACAGAAGAAAGCATTCACTGTTGCCCTCTCCAGCATATGATTAGGAAAAATTTGCATTCTAAAGTTTAAAATTTATTAGTTTAACTTTTTTGATTGTATGTTTCATTTAAATGTCAGAAAAATTCAAATAATAGCAATTTACATTAGAACTACGTTTTCAAGCTCTTTTTTCATGACATGAGTTCAAATTAAGTGCTACAAGACTTCTGGCTAAAGTAGGCTGTCTCCTATGTTTTTTCTGTTATAAAACCATCACCTCTGAAGGCTCATTTGCTTTTCTTGTTACTGTTCTTTTCAGATATGTTCGTATCTTTGCATAATCTCTCAAAGCCTTGGCACAGCACTGAGCTACTTAAAAACGACAGTGATGAATAGGTATTATGGAACAGAGAAAGTACGAACTAGCACATCAGGGCTTCTTTAGGCCTCTAACTTTCTTCTTTTCACACAGAGATTAAAAAGAAAAGTGCCAGTGACTTATTGGCACTTTCAAGTAACATTAAACTACTGTCTGAAACAAATATTTGGATTCCAGGCCTTAGGTAATCAATGCTGATTTCTCATTTTTACAATACTTCAATCAGCCTTCCATATCTGTATGTAAATATTTGTATTCAGCTTTTGCAGACTTTTAATCCATTTCTAGTCTAATGCAGACAAAACCAAAACATTCACTAGCTGATGAACTATATGGTCCTCATGCATCCCTCCCTACAACAACGTAACTGGAAGTTTTAAACTAGTCTTTCTCATGTGTGGCCAAAGAAAAAATTTACTTGAGAACTACTGATTTGTACTACTAAAATAATGAAGCAATTGAGCTAGTTCATAAAATAAAGTTTAAATCCAGTTCCTTTGAGAAGCTGAAAGTTTTTTGGGTTTTGTCTTTTTTTAGGTCTTGTTCAGACAAAGAACCAAACGTGCACAAATGATACTCATTTGCACATTAGTGAAAATGAACAGCAGAAGGAACAACATTAAGGCGTACCGGATTTATTTCCCCTGGCTGCCTCTCAGTCAGCTAGCATACTGACGAAAAGTCTCGGATACAATACGATTGGTGTAACAAATATCGAACGGGTTGCGAACAGACAAGAGATGGCCACTGACATGGAACCACCACCAAACGAGTGCCTTTGCCGGCGGTGGGAAGCCGGCAGCCGGTGCTATTCAGTGTTTTGTAACAGCGATTCTTCTGTCTTTTGCGAAATCCGTTCCAAGACCTTGTGGGACCCTTTGGTCACAGACTGCTGGGCCTGGGCTCTGAGCAGTAAAGGTGTAGGGTAAGCAGGAAGGCAGCCCCCATTAACCTCCCTGGCTCAGCAAGGGCCTCGGGATGTCCGCAGGGGCTGGAACTCCTCTCCAACAATGACCGAGTTCCCCCCGACCTGGCTGCAAATCATTTTTTCCGCACAGGTAGCGAACTACGAGTCTCAAGGCCGCTAAGTACTGATGAGCGGACTGCAGTCGCTGGCTACTAAGCCTCCCTAATCCGTAGCAGCAAAGCGCTGAAACACGGCACTGCTCAGACGAATTGAAGACTTCCTATTTTAAACCTCTCGATTTTTAACCCGGGCACAGGAGAGGGGCGTAAAACCATTCAAATTTGTATTCCCAACAAAACCACTCAGGCCAAGGCCGTCATTAGGAGCGTTACTCAGGCTTTTTATTCGCACTGCGGTCACCGGAAAATAAATTACGTCAACCGAGGCGCGGTGTGGGCCTCCTCACCGCACGGAGGGGCCGGGGCCGTTGGCAGGGCTCGCCGAGCCCCGCCGCTACCACAGCCCCCGGCAGGCAGGGCCGCGGCTCGCCGCTGCAGGCCGCAGTGCCAGCAAGGGTGCGTTTGGTGCACTTTGAGCCAGTGTGAAAAGCCTGGCAGCAGGCAGGGATGAGCAATGAGCTAAAAACAAGGCAGGTGTGGCCCTGCGAGCGTTTCCTGCAGACTGGGTTTTCCACCCCAGAAAGCAGCGCGGAGGCGGCCGGCAGGGGAGTTCGTGCCGCTAAGGGCTGCCAAGGGCACGCGTTGGCAGCCATAGGCAGGCACAAGGGCTGGAAAGGGCCTTTAGGAAGAGACAGCGTAAGGGACGAGTCCTTTGGTAGGTGCAATTTAAAAACAAAGCACCAGAAGGGTATTTGCACGACTCGGATGAACAAAGAATTTAAGATCTCACTCGCCAACCAGCTACTGAAGAATTTAATTTCAACCACATGAATAAGCCCAGCATGTTTGTGCCTGTCTGAGGCACCAGGCTTAAATGATTGCTTAGGGCATTTATTATACTTACCTTTAACTCCATTACTTCAGAACATCAAAAAGGGAAACAACAACAGAAAAAAAAAACAACTATGGAAACAAAAATATTTTGTACCAAATAGCCAATTAATCAAAGGAGATAAAGAGTTGCTGTAATGCTTTTAGCACAAAGTTTTGCTTTGGGTACAAATAATCTTTCTAATTTTAATGGAAAGAAATTCAAATGTTAGCTGAAATAATAGTCTTAAAAGTTATTGAGGTGGTGACACATGTACTTACATTTCCTGCAAGCATCTCTTGCCAGATAGCCCCAGGAAACTTAGGCATGTATTTTTTGACTGCAAAGAATATTTCTGAACTATTGTTTCAAACCTGGCTTATGACAAATGCCAGCGGATGAACTTCAGCAGGAGGATGGCTTTAAAAGGTACAGGACATCTTGGTTGTAAAGAGACTTGGCATGTCTGGGACAGAAAGTTTTTATTTCCTCTGAACAGCATGCTTATAATGATGCCTCTGTCCACACTTTAATTTTAGGGGACATAGTGTACCCTCTGTTCTCCTGACTTACGAAACCATACAGACATCAAAGCAGGCAGCAGGTTTAATTAGACAGTTAATTATATATAAGGGTGGTAAAGTATGCATTTGGGAAATAATAACATGATTTTCAAAACTAGTTGAATGCCAGTGAACAGAGTAACATTCACATAACTGTGGTATGCTGTACCTTTCACGACATCATTCATAAAGTAATTTATTTTTTTTGTACTAAACTGGGATCTAGATACTTATAGCTCTCAGGTCTAGTGTGTGTAATAAAGTGCACCTTTTATAGCTGAAACTGAGTATACATGCTTGAAGGATGCTTTGTGCACCCATTTCTTTGCTTAGCTGTGTGCATGAGGAAATAAATACATCTTTGAAAAATACAGAGGACTAGCAAGTGAACTGATATATAAATGTAAGAGTCTTATATTTTACTGAAAGCTTTACATACAACTGCAGGACATTACCCAAGCTTTGCTACTGAATTTTGTCTTACTACTGAAAAAACAAAAGCTACTTACACAACCTATAGCCAAGCAAGTAAAAGAGATACAGCTGTGTGTATAACTGTTACAGTAAATACAGCAAATCTGGTGTCTTCCAATAATTCTTGATCTGGAATCATTTTTTGACTCATTATAGATAAACTATAAAGATTATAAATTATCCAGTCTGGAATTCCCCTCTTCTGATTCATTCTGTCTTTCAGCAGGAGAGGAAGAATGAAAGTGTTTAGAACTCTTTTCCTCCATATGTATTAACTTTCTTTCGTAAAATAACTTTCATTATGCATTTTACATATTGCTGTTATAACTTCCCGGCCTGTTTTTATTTCTTTCTACAAATTACTTTCATATGCAAGCTTCATTAACATTGTTTACTCCCTCTACTAGAATAATTAAATTATTACTAAATAAACCAGGCCTTTGTTATTTAAGGTCCTATGTCAGTTTTCAGAATAATGTCTGGGAATCATCCAACTGCAACTGCACTTTACCTAAATTCTCTTTGTAGCTCTAATTAAAATATATTACCCAGTATGATTTCACCTCCTGTTTTAAGTTCTTGTACAGCACTGGTTAAGGAAAAAAAAAAAATCTCTGTAAAGCAATTAATCCTTTTTTTGGACTTAAATAGGTAGAATAAATACCTTTGGTTTATCCTAGCATGCAATGGTAGACCTTTGTAAAATTTTCTTTAATTTTTTTTTTTCTTAAAGGTAAATGTTGGAAAACTTGGAATAGTAAATCAGTGAGAAGTATGCTTATTACCGTTAAGAAATGTTAAGGGAATGCAGGTCACTGGAAGATGAATGTCCTTGAATAATGACAAAAGAATTAGCACCATGGTGTGAACATGTAAGATGTGCCACAATAGCTAAGCAGCTGACAAATACCATAAGAAATAAAAACCTGAGGAGAGGTACAGAACATCTCTGGAATAATTAGGCATACTTAGTCGTAAAATATGAGACACACATACTACCTAAGAAAAAAAAGATGGAAAAGCATTGTTAATGCTTTCTAAGGAACACTAAGACATTTATTTCTGTAGACATTTAACACTGGGAAACTTTTTCTTGATTTTTTTGATGGCTCTCTTCAGCCTCAGAAGTTTTTTAAACAGTTCAGGAAATTATACTAAAGCATCAGAGACTGTTTAACCTGCCTTCAGAGTTATTAGGACTGATTTTGCTATCTCTGCTGTTTAGGTATTCGGTGAAATCAGCATCTACCCATTTCAAGAATTCTAAGAAAACAGACCTTATGCTTCCTGTTGTTCAGGTAATTCCAAGAATACGCTTAATCAGGAGAGAGTGTCTAAACACAGAGAGCCTGTACGGGCAAAACCAGAAACTATCATTTGATTTAGAAGAGTCTGTAAGAGAACTGATGTCAAACTTTTGATTATGTCTTCATCGCAGATTTCAGATGATAGCTGAACAATAGTCATGTTACAAACCTGTGCTCAGGTCATCACCCAATTGCAGAATTCAGTGCAGGTATTTCATGCAGCTCCAAGTAATAGTCCAAAAGTTAAAGCCTTCTCTTAATAAATTTCTTCTGCAAGTTCCAGTACAAAATGATTGTTCTGCTGGATACTGTGTTATTAAGGTGTCCTCTGTAATTCTAACAAATCAAAATCACAGCAGATACTTTCAAACAAAAACATTATACTTTTTTTCCTCTAGGAGTAGGTAAGCTGTTTTGCTTCACAGAAAAATACAGAGGTATTCCCGGGCATGCTGAGAAAAACAGGACTAAAACATCAAAAAAAAAAAAAATCAAGATTGAATTATCCCAATACAATTTGTTTCAGTCTGAGCAGATGTTGTGGTTTTACTCAGTATGGCAGAGACGAGAATTGCAGGTGCCACATTAATTTCAGAAATCAATTCTCCACAGTGCAGCTGGCAGATTTTTAAAAAGCATAACCTCGTGCAAAACTGTGATCTGTGGAACTCCTAAGTTTTTTTAACGTACTTTGAGAATAATTTATTTTAATTATGCCCCAAGATACTCTCACCAATCAGAACGCTGAATCCCATTTCAAACATTTTAATTGTTTTACTTATGTAACTATGCAAACCACTGAAGAGTTTTTACACGTGCATTGTTTAGTTTGCGATCACAGAAGCTGAATCTAGTTACATAAATTTGCACAAAATTTGAGTTAAAATACGGAGGGAAGACAAAAATATTTAAATGTTTTTAATGTACTAAAATAAATATGTAATGTTAAATAAAATAGACAAGAACCCCCATTTCTAGGATCAATAATTTATTTAGTTTTTGTTTTGTTTATTTATTTTTTACATTTTGCAATTTGTTACAGGAGAAGAAACACTTGCTAATGAAGGTGACATGTTTTTAACCATTTTTCCGAGGTAATGGAAAAAGTTAAGCATATTCCCTAGTCTGCACATTTATGCCTAAGCTGCCAATGTTAAATAATTATAAGCAAGTGTACTCCTTATTCAGTCCTTGTGTAGTTTTAGTTCTCTCCTCCTACAGGAAGACTGAATTGTAGCATCTAATTTTCTCACCCTGAATTCTCAATCTTTGTTCTCCCTGCTTATCTATCTGCAAACAAGTCAAACAGACTAGTTACTGAAGCCAAAGCCACAGAAGTGGAATTGGTGCCAAGGTTCCTTTTTCTCCTGGCAACCTACTCAGTTTCTTACTGTCCCAAAAGGAAACAAAAGACTCCCAGTTTTCTGAAAACCAGATTCTCTGCATGACAGTGCATTGCATTGCCACTAAACTGGCCACAGTGGATGTTCTTATAGGAAACAGATCAGGTAACTAACAAGATACAAAGAATTATAAATGAACTTGGTAAAAATGTTTCTAACATTTTCCCAATGGTATATTAACTAGAATCCTACTCTCCTTCCACAAAAAATATATTTTTTTATAAATACACTTTAATACAGACAATTCTGATTCTATGCAAAAAAGTCAATGTCACATTCAAACAGGTTTTCTCAGTGTAGCATTAAGGTACAAGCAGACATCACAGTAGGCATTAACACAGTGATTCTAGGGAGGCAGTTAACTATGTCTTGTGAACAGACACAAACACACAATTTCACCCGCTTACTCAGACTGTCCTGTGATTTAGAAAATAATTGAGCTGCACTTGAGGCCTGGAGTATCACACTCTCCAAATATTTTTCCGTGTTTAAAAAATGATATGAACGGTCAGTGAGATTTAATATCTGATTGGTATTGAAACCTTTGTATAAACAGTGCTTTTGTATAAACAGAGCTTGTGCTAGGCTTATTTAAAAGAACTGCTAACAAAAGCTACCAGCTATTTCAAAACCCAAAAGAAAAAATGTTTACACTTATCATGGCCTTAAAGCTCGTGGGTTCAATCAGCTGAAATTAACATTTTTCCTGTCCTTGTCCCTCTCCCTCATTTTTTTTCCAAAAAATATCTTTCACCACTAGATTGAATGCATGTAAACCTGTCTCATTAACATTTGTACAATGCATACAGTTCTAGTTGCTCTTTCATTTTTTGGTAAACACATCGTTTTCAAAACTAAAGAGACTCTACAGAAAGAGAAATAAAGGAGACTTTAAGAAAAAGAAATCTCTCTGAGTCAGGGAGAGTGGATTAGTCAGTTATTTCATAAATGTCACCAATACAAAGGATATATTCACAGTAACAATTCTGGCTTTTGTCACTGTAATGAGAACAAAACTTCAAAAATTTAAACCATACTTATACTTGGTGTCTTAATCTTGAAAATAAATTGTTCTATTTCTGCCCCTAAAGTTTGTGAATTGTAAGACCATTCAGCGTGGCAGTTAACCACAAATATTTTACTGTTACTTTTCTTTACAAAACCTGAAATGTAAAGGATTTAAGACTGAGAAAGTGAAAGAATGTGTTGAGTTATAATTTCCTTGTTTAAAAAAATAAATAAAAATTACTATTAGTACCTACTTCTTTTTCCAAGATTAATTCATTATGTAAAGTACACATACAATCAACATCTTATGATAGAAAACAACTAGTTATTACTAGCAGATAATCTTGGTTAGCATTTTGATGTTTTCTTTTGCTTTCAGAAAGCCAGATCCCAATTTTCCATACTGGTTCACTGGAACAGACCTATAGTGCTAATTAAAATATTTTTAAAAATGAGAACAGAGAAAAAAATATAAAAAATATTTTTTTCAAAGACAATATTTAGTGATCGTGTAGGTGAGCTTCCAAAGTAAACCCAATAATGATTAATATTAAAATAAAAAATAGTAACTAGCCAGGAAGATTAATACATTCTTCTCTGAACCATGCTGTTAAGATTTTGTTGAGATTTGACTTTGAACTGGTTTTTAATAAGAATCAGCTGCCAATTTAAGGCGAAAAACATGGTTTCATTTTACAATTTGTCTGAGAGCAACCAGCTCGCTTTCAGATGAATGAAAATTGAAATTGTTCAGTGCCTTACAATGCATGGTCTTTAACATTAAATTTTGCACATAGATTTAATGCAAAACAAGGACAGATGCAGCGTTAGAACAGCATCTGTACTGCAAAAGTTTTCAAAGAAACATTATTGTAGCACTATTTATGTGCAAAAATGTAATGTCCCGAGTTGACACTATATGTTACACTGCTGCATAAATAGGTAGAAAAGGAATGGAACCTCTCCCCTGGTCAGTGATTCCCTCATGTTTGTAAATATTTTGAATGTAGATGACCTTGAAAAAAATGCAAACATGTTTCCAAGTGAAACTAAGCGATAACATTGATATCTGTTGCAGTGAGAAGCAAAAAACACCTTCATTACACTTCCCACAGAAAGTTTTCTTATTTGCCTTGGCTTAAGAATAGAAACTTTTTTGTAGGAAATTGTGGGGACTCCTAAAAAAAAAAAAAGGAAAAAAAAAAGTAAAATTCCTCAACCTGAAAAGTTAAAGCAGATTGAAATTAATTTTACTGGAAATGCCTAGCTTTTTCCTGTTTTAAAGTATTCCTAATAATAGAAGACAGTAAATTCACTTCGTAAAATATCTCCTATATGATTCACATTAAATTTTCTATTAGCCTGAAATTACAACTCATGGAATCTGTATTATCAGAACAGAATTCAGGATGGAGATCAGTAGCGGATAGTTCGCCCACTTTCTGTTTAACCTCAGACCTACTGTAAAACACAGAATGTGAGAAAGTCCATTCAACAACATCGTGTACTGCTGGGAACAAGGTAAATTTCTTTAGGGTCTTTTTTTCATAGGGGCATGTTTTAGTTGATTTCAGTAACATTTTTATCAAATTACCTTTGTATTTGAATTCTAAAGTCTTTAAAGGAGGTAGCATAAAAAAATGAGCAGAACATGACTATTCCAGTGCAGCAAACAATGATTTGCTACAATATTCATATACAGAGAGGATACTGAGTATGATAACCCAAGACTGACAAGAGTCTACACCAAAGTACAACAACTGCTCTCGCAGAAATATACTGACATGATATAGCTGTTGGAAATGTAAGACTGGTAATTCTGGCCAAGCACCATTGCTAAAAGTCTCTTAAAAGCCTTACGCACAGAAGTGATTGTTACGAACAGCAGGTAAGAGTTTAAAGATAAAAACAAACAAACAAACAAAAACCTGTATAGGAGGTGCCACTCAGAAACACTCAATCTGTCTTCAAGTCAGTACGTATGCTCATTCAAGAGTTGGAACAAAATTAATCAATATTCAGATTTGCAAAGCATCATTGAATATAAAGGCAGTTTAATAGCCTTAATGGAAAAAAAAGGTGGGTAGGACCTAGACTTTTGAAACTATTTTCACCTTTTGTAATTATTGTGCTATAAAACTTGGTGATCAGTAGCTCATAGCCTAATACAAATAATAAGGAAATTCTTTGCAATCCTCAAACTGGTAAGTCAGCTGTAGGGTAAATTTTATGGTTTTATACATTAGAGACAAAAAATAGCAATAAATACAAGTCTCATTGTGATAATAATTACTGCAAGATACCGTGTAAAATCAGTGAACTCGACATACTTTCGATCTTAAAAAAAAAAAACAAAAAAAAAACTTGTACTGTAATCTAAACTCACTGTATTTCTTAAGAAAATTGAATCCTCCTTCAGAATTAAAGAAAGCCTAAACAGATACAAATGCTAACACATTTGATAGTGATCACAACTCCAATAATAGTACAAAATCTCCCCGTTCTTAGACAGATGGCTACATTTGAAACCATTTGTAGTTCTCCTGTTTGACTTGGACTGTGACTAGAAAGATGTTAATCACAACTGGAAATGCTATTTTATAAAAATTATTACAGTCACACATATCTGAGGCTAACATACAACATTCCACTTAAACTCACAGAAATAGACATGGAGACATCAAGTATTTATAGAAATATCTACAATCTGCAACTGCCTTTTTTTTTTTTCCTTTTTAGGTATCACTGAACTCATCTTTAGAGTAAGGGTTTCATGACAACAGGCTACTTAGGCAAAAATAAAGGATGGAAGCTTTTTACCCCACACAGCCCTCTCAGGTTTTGTTTTGCATGCACTAGTTTACTCTTTTGATGTTCCTACTTCACTGCACTAATATCTTTCTAAGAAGTACAGCCTGAGAAACTTGTGCAAGATTGTTCTTAGACTTCTTATGGAGTCTGAAGATAGAGCTTTTGCTATATTTTTGCTGTAGCTTTAAGGCTACATTGTTAGACTTACTGTTTCGCTTGTATTAATATCCAATGCAAAACATTTTTAACAAAGGGAAAAACATCCTTATAACATTCTTCAGACACAAATGAAAAATTGGATAGTCCACACCTTCTGACTGCCCTAGACAAATAAAAGTGTTGCTCTAGCAAGCATTGCTGAAGCCCTTGTTTTAGTATGAGCAGAGATGAAAGAAAACAGGCATGTATAACATATAGCATGAATAGGATGAATGTTAGCTATGTAAAAGTGTTAAAGCACAACTAAAATCCTTCATTTTTTTCAGATTATTCTAGATTCACTTTGCAAAAAATGAAATTAATGGAGAATGCTTATGAGGGTTTGTATACACTCAACATTATTTTGCTTTCATCTGAAATGCAAACGGACAGTACCTGATTAAAAACAGCTGTCATTGAAATACTGGTCTTCACTGCAAGTTTCATTATTTCCAAGATTAAAAAAAAAAAAAACAAAAAAACAGAAGGAACAAAACAAAAGGATGAGATGCTTATTTAGAGAAATAATCTAAGGACGAAACTTGATTTTGTAAGGTTTTCGACTGGATGTACAAGTTACATTGACCATGCTTTTGAAACATTCACAAAGAGAAAGAAATAAACAAAACTCTGCATTTGCATCCATCCACTCACGTGGTTTCCCAGATTGCATTCTTTGAGAAAGCAATCACGTCCTAAAAATGCTTGAGGGCAAGAACACAAATCCACACAATTAGGGCAAAATCTCCCAGGTCCCACAAGGCCATTTTCAAAGCAGACACCTAAAGAACTTAGGGAAGTGGTATCCAAAGATCATTTAGCATTGTAGAACTGCTTAGGGTTCTGAAGAACTGGGCCTGCTTCAAAGATCGAAAGAGATTAGACTGGCAAATTTAGTCATGAAACTCCTACTGTGGCAGAGTCCTTGGTTTGTGGATTCTTGTCCAGTTGACGTTGTAGGCAACTGAACTGAAGGTGTTGGTGTCCCTGACGGCTTCAAAAGGAAAGCGAAGGCCAGCAAAGGTTGGCTGCCCATCCTGCGCTCAAGGTCCTCCACTGTACGAATAATCCGCCTTGTTGTGCATCACCAGCTTGTTATCTACGAAGTAGAAACTGTCCGACTGTGTCTCATATGGATGAAGGATCATCTCCCGAACTGCAGGGAAAAAGAAAATTAATTGTGTTACACTGAGGCAAATAGTCTGCACTGGGTTTCTTGGAGACTGCGTCTCAGTTATGTTTAATAGCATTACTCAGATAGCAGCAAACACTCAAGTAAAAAATAAATAAATAAAAACAAAAAAAAACTAACCAAACCCTTTGTTTAAAGTTCTAAGGAACTCAAACACAATCCAAACATGTTAAGGCACCATACAAAGTATAAGTGTTCTACCTATCCTCAAAACAGTTCAAAAGAAATTTCTTGTGGTGAGACAGCAGTATACCACTGCATTTTCCACAGACTGTAAGATGAGTACTGACATACATTATCGGGGTTATAAAGAATATAAGGTCACTCAGATTTAGCATTCATGCCTGTTTGTCTTGGGAGAGAGGAGAGAAAATAAAAGTTATGTTCATACTAAAAATAAAACTTCTCAATCAATGTAGCACATCAAATATTAAAATAGAACACAACACTTAAGTTACCTGTTTACTGGACATCTTTTTAGTCCTAGTTTTTCAGTTATTTTTTATACAAATACAATTATCCCAGAAACTGAAGCTTCCCTTCTATGAAGGGGAGAAAAAAAATAAATTTAAAAATTAAGAAAATATATATATAAGAAAATCTTTGTCTGGGGGGTACTTGGAAGTATTCTGCCATAGCCACATTTTATAGACTGTAAGAAAGTGCTTCTTCAAAACACCTGAGATTAACCTCACAGTAATTGAAAAGAGCTTACTGAGATCCTCGGAGAGCTGTGGGAATTCATAGATGTGCTCACAAGTATTTTTACTGCTGGGAATGCAGAACCCAAATTCAAAATCAAAACTCTTAAGCAACTGATCCCGGAAGTAGTGCCTCTCAATCATGCGAAAGTTATTGATGGGTTTGTCCCCTACTGTGAATTCCACCCTGAAAAAAGAAGGATAAGAGTGAAATGAGCTTTCTTTCTTAAGCTAGAGTTTCAACCATTCCTGAAATATAGAATAGAGCTCTTTTAAGAAAAGCCCAAACTAACAAGCACTGGTACTAATCAAAGGATCTTTTCCTCCTTTTCTTAAAAAGTTCACAATGACAAAACACAGAGTATAAGCCATGATTTTTAATGCTATCTTAATTCTTTTTACTAAGAAATAAATAAAAAGAAAGGAAACAAGAAAATTTTACAATCCTAAAATCATCTTCAGTGAAGAAGAGATCCCTCTGAATATACTGGGTACTTCACTAGATCACTCACTAGAAGTTCCTTATTGCATTGCATTCAAGTTACATTGCTATTAAGTTATTTAATTCTTCTGATAGGCATTAAAAAAAACAAAACAGATATACTGATAAATTGTCTTTCATCCTTTTCTGCTTTTTAAATAGTAAAAGGGAAGAAGTTTCAATCAGCTCCAAATTCAAGTTTATCTTACTAGGAAGCATGACCCCTGACAGTAAGGTAGTATTAATTATATATGATACACTAATTATGACTAAACCAGGAATACATTGTTAGCAGTTTAGCACAAATCAAAAGTTGTGTATTTACCATTTTAACAGAATAGCGGTCAAAAAGGTGCTAAATGGTACGAAATTTTATTTTTTCTTCCGAGACAAAATCTAAACGGTGTACTTCTTTAAAATTAGGAGGAAGTGGTTATGTGCAACTTTGCTATGAACACTCTGTCAGCAAATTGTAATTCTTTTTTTATCATAACCAAATTCTGAATTGTAATTTAGCTCTTGGAAATAATTTTTTTTAAGCAAAGCTATGGTACATCAACTCTTGTGAAATACACATTTGCTGCTGATGGGATCTATCAAACTGCAATCCAATGTGATTTTAAATACCTGAAAAAGTAGGTTCGTACTGGAAACTGTAACTGATACACAATTATAGTATTATGGACTTAATGCCATAATAGCAATGGGCATAAAGCTCTTAACTAGATCTAATTTAAACTTAAGTGAATGTAAAGAAAAACAAAGATAACAAAAGAACCTGCCGTATAATGGCCCATATCCTCCTAAAATCTCCAGTAAAGACAAAGAACCCCCCCCACTACTACTTTGGGGGGCCAGAAAAGGAAATACAACCAAAACTTGCATCTCCCCATGCACACTATACAACTACAGATAAATTACTCCTAACTTTTACTAAAGAAATGATACAGCCTTTCACCTGTATTACAGGAGCCATAACTTTGGCCCGGTGCCTTACAGAAAGATCCTTTAGGTGTCACATTTTGGTGTGGTTTATCGGTGGATGCATGCGTACTACTAGACATGTCAAAAATTATTCTGGTGCAAATGAGTTGGAACATCTAGATAGTCTGTCCATCATATTGCCTCTTTTAGCATTAATCTCCTCAACCCCGTGCCTATTCCTGAGGTATATAAACCAGCTGAAGGAATGGAGAAAGCAAAGCACACATTAAATATGTTTGGAGACCATAATAACAAAAGATCCCTATTAACTCAGCTTCCTGAAGGATCAACAAGCAACGGCCACTTTTTATAAGATTCCAGTTGTTCTCTGTACTAGAAAAAGTAGGACAGGAGTAATTACTTACGTGGCTCCCACTTGCCGAAGTCTAAGAAAAGCTGGGGTAAACTGATAGCGTACAAACCGGCCTGCATTTGGGTCAATGTCCTTCTTGTCATTGTGTTCACGTTCTGGAAAAGCGCAAAGCAAAGCTCCATCACTGTCGTCTGAGAAACAGAAATCCAGTGAAAATACCACATTAACTTTCCTCTCCTCCACACCGAGAACCTCTCCGTGTCTTTTTGGAGCCTGCGTGATACGATGAAGCACAGTGAAAAACCTGGGGGACGTTCTGCATCGGAGGCGCCTTTCCCAGGCTCTCCTGCTCACTGACGGGGTTTGCAAATTTATGGCTATATTCACGCAGAGCACAACACACAGACTGCGCTGGGAGAACATTCTTTCTAATATTACCACTGTGAAAAATAGGCGGTATATTCCTCGTTAGGTGATTTATTCCTCAATAAGCACTGATCTCAGCTCCAGTGGCAGTTTTGCTCTCCTTATGTACCCCAGACCGCACCATTTCCTTTGGTTCGGCAGTGCCAGAAATCAATTCTTCTGGACAAAACATACCTAAAGCTCCTTTCTGGCAGAACACTGAATCAACAAAGAGCTATTTTTACAGGGTCTGCACAAGCAGTAAATGGTTGTTTATTTTAACTAAGAAAACGTGCATTATGAGCAAAAAGGTTCACAGATCAAAGCTTCAGGGTTCCTCACCAAACTAAAGGACTATGTCCTATGCATTAGAGGTTCTAATTCTTATTTTCCTTGTTGTTAATAATAGCCACTTAAGTGATCTCATTACACTCAATTCTTTAACGGATTTATTATCCAAGTTCATAAAATAACAGTCACAATGAGATTCACACAAGCATTTCAGAGCCAGTATGGTATGGGGGGGGGCAACTTTGTAAAGAATAAACTTTAAATTGTTATCAAGACAATTTCCTTAAAGGTATTTCATTTAAAAAAATAATTAATTAAAAAAAAAAAAAAGAGAGAGAAGAAGAAGATAAGCAACAAACAAACCAAACTCTTATCTTAACTTAAGTTCCTCTTGGGTTTCACTCACTGACATTGAAAGGGAGGTGAAACTCTGGTTTTTGAAAGAGTATATAAATTGGGAGCTTTAAAACTTAGCTGCTCACTGTCTCTTCTAGTGAAATAATTATAGGACACTTAATGAAGATAGCATGTAATAGATTCAAAGCAAAAGTAGACAGTTTTAGCCATAGCATGTGGTTACGCAGGGAGATTCCTTGCCATAGGTCACTGTAGATGCTAAATTGGTTCAAGAAATTGCTGCATAGATTCAAAAAAATAAAAATAAAAAAATTGAAGGCTATTAAATATGATGACATCATCTGCTCCAAAGGAACTCCTGCGATCATACATTAATATAGGCCAGGAAACTATTCTGAGAATGCTGGACAATGTGCTTACCATCTTCCTATCCTCTCTAAGCCGTCCACTGCTGGTTACTCAGAGGGAGTGTTTGCAAGACACCCCTTTGGTTCAATACACATCTTCTGAAGGGACTTACTGCTCCTACCTCTGACTCAGGATTGCAGTGTGACTCTGAACAAGCCATTTCACCTTAGCATACCTGGTTTGATATCTCTAAGCTACAGAAAACTTCCTCTCACATGCAGGGAAATGAGGAGGGTATAAAACAATGTGTGGTCACGAAAAGAACAGTTGCATTGGTGTTTTGCTTTATCACTGGTAACAGTAACACTTTGATGCTTACAAGTAACACCTAACAAATTAACAGAGGCGAGAGCAGGAGGCAAATTTTCAGTTTGTCTAATTTTCAGTTTGCACATCTGACATAAAGTTTGTCCCTTTTGGAAATACCCTTTTCAAGACTCCTGACCGAAAGCCATTAGGCTAACAGCTAAGCTATGTACAGGAGGACTCTAGCTGATGAACAGCCAGCAAACTAACACGTGCTGACCTCCTCCTTCTTTGCTTCTATTTACAATATCCATCTGTCCTTTCTCACCACAGATGGCAATCACAAGAATACAGTAGCAATGACTTCTGTTCACTATTAGTACAAAGGAATACCTGAATAGGATTTCTGCTGCAAGCTGGGACTCAAACCCTCTTGTAGGTTAAAGCGTCTCCTATTTTTGGGACACACATTGAGTAAAGGGCATGGCAAAAGGAAGCAGGCATGAGCATTTGTTTGTGTTCATGAAAACAGTATTTGGTGTGTGCACTCACCTGATGCTGCTGGTTTGGTGATTTCAAACAACACTGTGCCAGATTCCATGTCCCGGATTTTGAACCTGGTGAAGTCTATCTTGTAAACATTTTCCTCTGGAGTGCACAAATAATCTGCAGAGGAAAGCAAATTAAAGTGAAGGCTTGATGTCTACAAAGACAGTCCCAGTACTGAATGCTCACACCGCCCTGCTTGGACAGAACGGGAAAAAGGCCTCTCTGCCCCATTGCTGAAAGGTCATCGCTTTTTTCCAACTTTGTGCCAGCATCCCCTGGTTCCATTTCTCCTCAGGGTATTGAGAATAGTCAGCACCTCCACCAAATCCTTGCCTTCTCAGTGTAAGAGGCTTTGCCTCTTTTAAAAGCTGCCCTCTGGCAAAATGCAAGCGCTAAGCAGCTTTGTGGGCACTAAGCCGACTGCACTTAGCTGGAACAGGAATTGTCCTCCTGCCTTGTGCCATCTCTGCTATCTCCAGCCCTCTGCAGACAAAGCACAGCCTCTTCTCTCCACCCATGCTTGTCCCATGCAAGGACTTTTTCCTCAGCACTGGAAATGGCGTTGAAGCCTTTCCCAGTACTAGGAACTGGTCTGGGACCAGCCCCTTTCCCTGCTTCCACCAGTGTCGGTGTCTTTGGTAGAAAGTCATCGTTCCAAGCATCAGCCCTGCTGTGCCTTGAAGCAGCCTTCTGGCCTGGATATCGGTCTTCCCTCTGTGGAAAGAGTTCTGGTGCGTCCTGATTGCTTTTCACATTGCTGATAAGCACAGATTGAAAGCAGCTCCAATAATTTGTCCTGGCAAATCTAAACAAATGTGCGTATAAAAGCCAAGAGGGCTGTTGAATGACAATGCATCTGCATGTTCTAGAAGACTTGCTTTAGAAGTTTTAAGGCAGAGGTAATACTTTAACATTCTAATTCTAAGATACTAATGCCAGTTGTTAGTCTGAGTTAATGACTTACTTCTGTTTGCTTTTCCTATTTCTAAATATATTCATCCACCTGGGGCTTATTCATTGAATATGCAAGCCCAAGTCACACTGTAGAGATCACACCTGTCTATTACAACTCCTACGTCAGCACAAGCGCAACGAATCAGGTACCTACATTATGGCTTGGGGTTATGGTTCACATCCTATAGATAAGGAGCAAATAAAAGCTTGCTCTGCTGCAGCGAAAGAACATCCCAAATGCCACACGCTGCAGCTACCAGACAACAAGCTCTCATGCTGGAATCTGTAATTAAAGAAATCAGGCCCCTCTGCAGTGAAAGACAAAGGCAGCCACAGTCAGCATTACGAAAGATTGCTCCTAGCCGCGGCTCAACGTGAATTGCACATCTAGCACCTTTACCTTCCTGGAAGCCTTTTATTCTTTGCAAATCTTCTTAACTTGGAGGACTGTCTGAGCACTCACTGGGACGATGAACACAAGTATTAAACCTACTCTCCGGACGATTTTACTACTCTCCACCATCACCACCAGATGGTGAATGCTCAAAGGAAACGGGCTTTCAGACAGAACTGTGCTTGAAGCATCTCTGGCATTTGGCAGGGAGGATTCCCTTTTCCTGTCAACATGGCACAAATTAAATCTAACACCGGTACCTGCGCTAGCAGGGAGAATAAGATAAAAGCTCAATCTTTTCACTGCCACAAGAAAACAAACGCCTACTCTTAGATGAAATAGCATACAAAGTGCATAACGTTGTCTTTTCTGTCCTTCTTTTAACTCTACCCAGGGCGAGGGGCCAGAAATGTATATCAACCCCTTGCCCTAAGCCCTAAAGTTGAGCGGTCCTCATGCAGATGTCATGCGGTTACACGGTAATTTTAGGATCTCAGACAACAGCGAGCCCAAATTCTTAGCCCATCCTACACCTTCCCACCTCCAAGCAGCTGCCCAAGCGGGCCCAGCTTCCTGCAGCCCCGACTTCACCTCCCACGGCCCACGGGCACGCTCGGCCAGCTGCTCTCTTCCAAGGCAAGGGGCTGTAGGACATGGGCCCGCGGTCGCCTGGGAGCCTGGGACACCTTCCCTAGAGCACGAAGGCAAGCCTGAAGCTGCGCTTGTCTGCAAGTTAATTATTAAGTGTTTTCCTTCTGCAGGATTCCTTCCCATCCAGAACCATGGCAACAGCTTTATCCCCCTCCTTGGCAGCAGTGTTTCTACAGCAACTGGCCCCGACTCATCCGCAGGAGAGGAGAGCGAAGCCGAGCCCCCGGAAGAGGAATAAACCCCAAGCAGAATCCCCATCGGGCTCCTGCTCCTGACGTTGGCACCCCTGCGCTATTTTTTTTCCCCCCAACTCTTTTTGCACGGAAAGTATTTGAAACCCTTTATTTATTTTAATCATCATGCCAGTATCTAACCGGGTGACGTTTGGGAGGATTAGCTACCATAGAGGGAAAGCACCGCAATCCAGTGCTTTTTTTTTTTAAAAAAAAATTTAAAAAAGTGTATATTCCTCTTAGTCTGTATTTAAAAAAAAATCTGTAGCCACGTTCTTCCCAAACATAGTAGAAGCCCGTGGCACACTGGTAGGTCTTATCGGGAGGGTTGTGCTTGGAATTGGCAGAAACTTCTGCTTAGCTGAGCACTGTCAAATTTGCTAATCTCATCTCACACACACTTATTTTTAAATTACTGCAGGGCCCAGTTGCCCACACTTCCATGACGCACTTAAATGCATCATCTGCTTTCATTATCCTAAGTCCCAGTAAGCACAATTTGGGGAATGGAGGCAGCATCCACGTCTGCTTCAGTGAGACATAAGGTTGCTCAAACCTCCATTAAATGAAGTGGATCATTACAAGAAAGGTAGTTTTGGTCGCTCAGGACAGAATATTTTCTTGTTTCTTCTGCTTCCCCCAAAGCAGGCTGTGTCGTTTCCCCGTCAGGAACCAAATAATCACGGTGTCTCCCTGCACAAGCCCTCAGCACTCAGCTGATGCACCACAGATGGAAAGCACCCTCTGAACAGGGAATGAAGGAATGGACGCATCAGCATCATCTTAGAAAACCCAGCAGATTGTCTTTTGTTCTGAGGCATACCCATAGTAAATAGTGCAAAAACAAATCACAAAAGAGGAGCATTTCCTACTCCTTCCTAAAGCACAGAGAATTGCTATATCCCAGACCTCCAAATCCAAAATCCTCCTGGAAGAAGCTCACCAACTTGTGCTCAAAGCACACAGCAAACTCTTGCAAATTGGCCAAGCCTAGTATACCAGCATTTACTTCTCACTCATCACTATTCCTGCTCATGTCTCTTTGGCTTTTTTTTCCCCATAATCTCTGTATCATGCCCCAAAATCTGCAAGTCCCTACTCTTACAGACATTTTCTATCTTAAGACCTACCATGGTTTTGAAGAGGCTGGAAGCACAACTAGCAACACTGTGGCAGTCTCAGGAAGCAGCAGAGGTGGTGGACTTCCCGAGCCAGACACAACGGATTTCTGTATGAATTCTCTTATTCCGTTTGTATAAAATAAGTGCTTTAAAAAAACAACCGAACAAACAAAAATCTGTAGCATGGCATTCATCAAGAGATCTCTAGTTTTGTTATGAGACTCCGTGGATGCTCGTTCCCTGTTTACAGTTCTGAGGTGGTACCTCCACTGTCCTGCAGCCAGCAAAGAGCCAGTTCTGACCCGGGAAACCTTCCTCCCCTCCCAAGAACAACTAAGATTGCAAAAGAAAACCAACAACACAGCCTAGACAATAGCAGCAGGTACTGCCTGTTCTTTTGCGAGCGGTGGTACAGTGTGAACCCTCATTCTTATTTCCAGACGTACATTTTAACAAGCCGATGTTACAAAAGAACACAAAGGTGAGAAATCATACAATGCCTATCCCCAGAAGAGGGAAGCTAATGAAGGCACTTTCTCCTCCTGCCCTCTCCCTGTTACTTCAGTTATCCCGTGGAAGAGATTAGGTGTTTAATCCTCATCAGAGAAAGCTAAAAGTCAGTGCTAAAACTTCAGGTGTCCTTTGCAACCACCTCACCCAGGCACATTTTCTGAAGAGGAGAAGATCACGGGAGTGAGAGGGTTAGCACTGCTTGTCATGCTCCTTTCTAGATCTCTTCTTCTTGTCTGCAACCAAGGGAAAGCACGTGTCCTCTCCAACAGACATCAGAGATATTTCTGTGCTGCTCATCAGAGCATCCAAGCTCAGATTGGGCAGCTCCTATTTTAAGCTTTAATCGCCCAGAGAGGTGAGCGGAGTGTAGCAGGGGTAAGGAAGAACTCAAACTCTGGTAGTGAAGAATGCAAATCAGGAAGATGTCGTACAAGAAATAGATGCAATGGCAGTGACTTGCAATAGGAACACCTCTCCCCAGCACAGGCAATAACAAGAATTGAGGGGATGAGAAGGCTCCTGTTGCCACGCAGGCCTGTTTCTTAACATGCATTAGGCAACAAGGTCAGAAGCTATTTTGAAGACTGCTCCCAAGATGTAAGCCAGGTATAAAGCAAAGACAACTGCAGATGAGTTGCTAGGAGCTGGAGATTAGGAGATTATCAGATTGGAGAGCCTCAGGAGGAAGCGAGCAAAAATAGCACAAACCCAGTCAAGACGCAGAGCGTTGACGCAGGACTGAGTACGAGACCTCAAGGGGAAGGCAGGGCAAGTTTCAGCCAGTACTGATATGTCTGCTCAGACAACCAGAGTTCAATTAACAAAAACACTAAACCATCTCCCCTGCCCTTTGCCTCAGCATTTCAAGTCCTGTAAAGAGGACGGCAGACAAGCAAGCCAAGATCCTGAAGCAGCACGTGGCACCGGAGCACGGCAGAGCTCCCCACGACCGCCTGGCCACGGAGCTCATCACCCCGCTGCACATTTAGCACTGAGATCGGACCCTTTGCTCCCCAGGGGAGCTGCCTCCAGCACCCTGCTGCTCTGGGGAAGCTGCTGAGAGGACAGGCCACGAGGGGAGAGCGATCTCCCCACTCCGTTTCTAAAGTCACGGCTTTTGGACGAGCAAAGGCCGGGGGTAATCGGGGAGGGAGGCACCTGAAGCCCTCCTGCCTAGCTCAGTAATTAGCCTGCTGTGAATGCCCCGGAGAAAGAAGCTCTTGTACTAGGAGGATTCCCACAGGAGCTTTTCTGCAGTGACACATTTGTGCATTAAGCATGGAGTGCATCCAAGCGGGGTCTGAGCCGGGGAGTTTGTGACGGTCCTCGTTACCCATAAGGTGCACCCACACGGCAGCGTGCCTTCCCAAACTACACACCGAGTCCTGCAGCACTGCTCGATAGGCCTCCCAGGCTCTGCTTTTTTACGGCAGCCTGCTTTTTTCCCCTTTTATTTGTTGCTAGGGCTCTCCAAACCTCACCCTCTCACAATTAATTTGACCACAGCTCTCCAGGCCTTGTTAAGGAAGGTAGGAGCTGCCCTTTTCCTCATCCCTAAGGCCTCCAGACACTGCTTCTTGCCCCCTCGTTTATGCTGACCACACACAAAGTCTGAAACAATGCAGAGAACATCAACAAGCGGAGAACATTAACAAAATCAGCTCGCGTTGGTCCTACACAGGGCTAAGCCAAAGCAACCAGGCCCTGCACAGAGCCCCAGGCTGACTCCCCCAGCCCACACCACAGCTTTCCCTTTATCTGTTTATTTAGTTATCTTTGCCATTTCCACCAGGGATGGCCCCAACCAGCAACACTGGCAGAAGGAGAAACCCACTCGGCTGCCAGCTCGGCACCCTGCGCTACACACATGCCATGTGTGCTCCCCTTGGAAATGTAGCAGGCCATATTGTAGCGCGAGACTGCTAACAGAACCCTTCATCTACACAACACTTTAGGATGTGAGTTGTCACAAAGCCTTGAAAAGGTTCTCGACGTATGTTGTGTTGCCTGGGAAAGAAGCCACGGTGACAGCAGCTCGACATAGCCCTGGGATGCCGCTCTGCTATGAGAAATCAGCGTATCAAAACACTTTTACACATCGCAGCCCCGGACAAGTCAGAACGGTGATTCATGAACCTCCTCACAAACACCCCCAGCTAATCACAGCTCCTCGTACAACAAATTTCCTCAATTAATCGGGGAAGGAAAGGAAAGTCATAGTCCAGGAGCGGCTTTGAAGGTTGATTTGCACACATCAGCTTCCTGTTAACGCTACAGCAAATCGGGTAGGAAAGTCGCCCACCAAGGGTCTGCCCTGCCCATTCAGGCAGCCCTCTGCCAAGTTGGCCTTTAGCTAAAGCTGCTGAGAGAAGTCTCAGAGAAATCCTAAATGACAGCTCAAGGAAGAGATTAGTTTCAGAAATGATTAAGTGTGTGTTCCTTTTACTTAGGTTTTGTTTTGTAATTGTTTCCGAGTATGTAATCAATTATTTAACCCTTTGGTTTTCTAAAATAAAATAAGCCTTAGAGTACAGCTTAAAATATAAAGCTTATAAGATCAGCTTTATATTATTAGAGGCAAACTGTACGGGTGCCTGAGACTATTATACACAGGGCAACCTCTTGCCTTTTGTTACGTATCTGACAGCTGGTGCTATCACATGCTGGCAAAAGGGGCTGGTATTGCAAAGGCAGTAATATCATCTTCCTGCTGACCACCAACGGCTCCAACCCCAAAGACAGAGAAAGAAATTAAAGCTCTGCTGGAATTAGCTTTGCCCTGCAGCTAATGTGGGAGTAGCACGGCGTGACCCAGCAAAGCTGCAAGATTCAGCGTGGTCAAAGACACCAGGGACAAGGGACACCAAGGACAAGGGACGCCAGGGACAAGGGACGCCAGGCCCCAGCTTCTCAGCTGGCCCCACAAAGCAGAACGTGGCATTCGCAGACACCGACATCCCAATAACTGCAAGCGGGCTCCTCTGACCCTCTGGCTGCTGCGGTAATTAATCGCAATTTGAAGTGAGCTCTGCCCTGCTCCTTTTGCTAATCCCAAGTTAATCACGTCACAAGGTTTTCCTCTTTGCAAGCACAGTTGTATGAGCAAGTAACAAATCCTGCTAATTGCAAAGGAAATGGTTTGTTTGCCCGACACCTAATCTAGCTGGAGTGGCACCAGATCCAGTCCAACCAAAAGGCCCAGACAGTCTGCGGCAGCACCCCAGATCCGTCAGGCTTTCTAGTGCCCAGAAGTGATCTGGAACTGCTGGAGAGTTTAACATTGAAAGGACACAGCATATGCAGGACAGTTTGCACAATTCCCCCTTTAAGCTTATTAGGAACACATTAAGAGCAGAGCCCAGCTGGCTTTTCTGGCTAGTTACAGAAGGGGTTTCTCTGGTTTAGCAGCGAGTGCACTTTGCCACAGAGCCACATCCTGCTTCTCCTGCGTCCCAGCCCAAGACATTTAACATTTAGTCACTCGTCAGCTGCACCTATCAGAAAGGGAAAGCCCAGCTGTGCTTCCTGGTGCAGAAGCAAGGACTTTCCCCCCACCCAAATACCAGAGCACGGCTAGCAGCCTGCCTGCACCCTGCCTGGCGAGCATGTGGCAACCACAAGCAGCAAATTGGGTTCAGAGACCCCACTCTTCTGGGACGGAGGGGCAAGCAGATCTCCCCAGCATACCAGAAAGGAGCGTATCGAGGAGCTCCACAGCAGGCAGAGCAAGCACAGGACAGCAAACCCTGGCTCCAAAAGAGCTCCTGCAGGATCAGCGTGCCCCAAATGCACAGGGCTGGAAGGGGCCTCCTGGAGGAAGCACAGTGCCCTGCTACCACCGCCAGCCACCCTGTGTGGTCCCTCTCCTAACTGGATCACACACCCACCCCATCTGGAACTTCAAGGGATGCCCAGGGTACCAGGACGTCACTGTTGCAATTCTCATCCCACCACCGACTTCTGCTTCAACTTCAAACTGGCCGGGGCACCGTGACTTTGGGCGTCAGAACCAGGACTGCTGAAATGCAGGTGACCGTGGCCACGAGTCTGGATTACTTGGTGGCGCAAGCACTGAGGTTTTCAAAGGAAAGGAATTAATTAAGAAGAGGGCTGAAGAAAATTTAAAAAAAAAAAAAAAAAGAACAAGAAAGAGAAATTTTAACCATGTACCTCTCCATTCACCATTCTCTGATGGTCCCCTTAATGCACCTCAAAGCCTTTCACTGCTATTAATACCCTTTAAAAGACGTACATGACCAAGGTCAGGATAACAGATACTCCTTACAAGCTTCACTTATTCTCCACATATTAAAACTCAGAGAGGAGAGACTAGTTGCTGGTCTTTCTCCTGGTCTGAGGAGCATTCCCCATATCCCCCAGTTCATATCCTCCTTTCAAATTCAAGCCAGGCACAAGGCACACCCTAAATATTGTCCTAACCCCAGGCACCGAGGGTGCATACGCCGAGCTGCAAGCAGAAAGAATGAGGAAGGAGCTGAATCTGGGTTTATGGCAGTGCTTGAGCCAAAAGTTGAAGAGGAAGAGAGGGAGGTGAGAATGAAGAGCTAGAAGGAGGCTCTCAGGAAGTAAAATCATTTCGGCATCCCCTGCTACACGATCCTTCTCCTCCTCCAGTGCTGGACACTCAGCGAGGACAGACACACACCCCAGACAGGTCCAGCACGCATCCTCGGTGTGGGTACATCCTGTCCTGTATGGTTTCTGTGAGGGGCTAACCCATGGCAAATGGGGAGAAAAGTTTGCCTGTCAGAGGCAGGCAGGGATAAAAATATACAGGGACCTGGCAGGGGGATTTCAAGAGGCCTTTAACTGTACACTGAAGTGTGAACTTGGCCACAGCCCCGCACACGTGTACTTTGGGATCGCAGAAATGCACCAAAAACGTCGTTTCTGCCCCAACTTCACAAGGGACAGGCTGGGGTAGCCGTGAACTTCTCTCCCACAGCCTGGTCCTTCCTCCTCCCTGCAGCACCCTCTGCTTGGAGCACAAGCCTGGAATGGGTTCACGTTGCCAAAAATTCCAGTCTCTTTTTACGAGCTTGCTGTGACCCGTGGAAACGAGTAAAGGCCACAGAATGCCCCAAATAAGCGTTACGTGTTAAGGACTATAAAAATACTTGTTGTGCCTTTGCTCTCTGCGTTAAAGCCACCAGGTGGGAAACACCTTGAGGAGGGGTGCTGCAAAGTATCGACAGGCAATGAGATCCACTCGACATGGATGTGTTGTACACCTGCATCCCTAAACGTGCACTGAGGACTTCAGGTACAGGGAGCATCTGACAGCTGCCACGTGCCCAGCAGGACAGGCAAGCACTCCCCTGGGAAGGCATTAGCCAGGGCTCATTGTGGTGCCTGGTCCTTGTATTTCAGGACCCACCTGCACCCCCTGCGTTACCCTCACACCAGCAAGCCTCCTAACAGGAGGGCAGCGAGGCATTTCCACGCGTTTCCTCTGTCCTTCCTGTGCTCCTGAGGCTGGAAGAGGCAGGAAACCAGCCCCACGCCGGCCACGGTGACGCCACGTGAGGTCTGCACGCCCTGGGAGCCAGGGCAAGGTTTGGACGTGTGTCTGCAGCCCCTCCAGACAACACCACCGAACGCAGGGGCACGCAGGCTACCGTAAAGCAGGCACATGAAGCACTTAACGCAGCCATCGCTGGCTTCACCATCCAACCGCTGCTCCTCCGAGAACGCTGGCAGCACGCTTCAGTGCCTCCTGCACGGCTCCCTCTGCTACAGGCAGCAGGATTTCTGGGCCCGAATCACGCCGCTGCAGCCCACCAGAGCATCTCAGCTGGACCCAAGGACCCCCCCAGATCAGCAGCCCCTCTTCCCAGGAGCCTCCCTGAGCCCTTCCCCGGGGACAGCGCTGAGCCCCCGCAGGGCTTTCCTCCCACCCTTCCTGCCGCTCACCCCGCCGTGCTGCTCACCACGCAGGCCCGCGGGGCTGCCTGCATGCACGACCACATCCTTTCTCTCCAGGGCTTGTCACGCAGCGCAGCACTAACCTGCGACACGAACCCTGCTCCGATGCCACATCGCAGAGGGCTCCAAGGCAAAAGGGAGCACGGCCGGCCACCCAGGTCACCCCCAACTCCCCTCTCCTCTTCCTCTTTTGCTCAGCACGCTGCCCGCAGGGAGACAACCCAGAGAGGCGAGCCAGGAGATGCAATAGGGCCTGGGGGGCAGTAGGACAGTCTGGCAGAGCTACGGCCGGGTTGGCCTGAAGCGCAAGCCTTCTCCCGACCCGCGGTGCTGCAATCCCAGCAGATCCAACGCGAGCGACCACCTGGTCCCAGCCGAGCTGTGCAGCCAAGCACAACAAACCCTCCACCTGCAGGCTCCCCCAGGATGCTCTGAGGACCAGCGGCGCTACACCAGAGAAGGGGAAACCACTGGGGAAGGCTGCAGGATGGGTCTGCGGCAAAGGAGCCCCCATCCTCGCTGGATCCGCGGCCCCCACACCGCTGCAGGGGGCACGGGCTGGGGGTTCAGCTTGGCCCAGCCCCGCACGAAGGGGGTACAGCAGCAGGAGGGGGATGACGGGGAGCATCTCAGCCCTGACCTCCCAGCCCCAACAGTGGGGGGCTGCTCCCTAAGCTGAACATCCCTGAGGGGCAGGAGGGCTGCAGGGGGGCTGCTCCCCGACCTGAGCATCCCTGTGGGGCAGGGGGGAGATGCAGGGGGGCTGCATCCCCAGCCTGAGCATCCCTGCGGGGTAGGAAGCTTGCAGGGGGGCTGCTCCCCGATCCAAGCATCCCTATGGGGCAGGGGGGCTGCGGGGGGGGCTGCTCCCCGACCTGAGCATCCCTGGGGGGCAGGGGAGCTGCTCCCCAACATGAGCATCCCTACAGGGCGGGGGGGCTGCTCCCTGACCTGAGCATCCCTGGAGGGTAGGGGGCTTCAAGGGGGGCTGCTCCCCAATACGAGCATCCCTACGGGGCAGGGGGCTGCAGGGGGGCTGCTCCCTGACCTGAGCACCCCTGGTGGGCAACGGGGGGGGGGGGGGGGGAGCATCCCCAGCCCTGCCGGTGCCGCATCCCCCACCCCCTTCTCCCCCCTTTATTAGGGCCACCGCCTCCCCGCGCACCCCGTTTCCCCCCCCATCCCCCCAATCCCCCCAAATCCCCCCGGTGCCCCCCCCCCCCCGTACCGCTGGTGACCCGCTGCAGCCCCAGCACGTCGTCGGGCCCGATGAGCGCCTTGCGGCCCAGCTCCTCCTCGGTGCGCGCCGCCGCCGCCGCCCCGGCCCCGGCCCCGGTCCCGGCCCCGCCGCTCTTCTTCACCTTCATGGCCCCGCTCCGCCGCTGTGAGCGGCCCCGGCCCCGCTGCGCTGCCGCCGCCGGCCCCGCCGCACCGGGAGGGGCAGCGCCGCCCCGCCCGCCCCCCCGGCCCGCCCCCGGCCCGGCTCCGCCCGGAGCCCCCCCCCCCCGGGGAAAGGGAAACCCCCCCCCCCTCCGGGATAGCCCCCAGAGCATCGGGAGGGAAGCGCCCGTGGGAGACCAAAGGGGGGTTTTGGGGATCCCCCCTGAGGACCCCCTGGGGAGGAGTTGGGCCCCACGGGGGTGTAAGTGCCCCGGGGGGGCTGGGGCTCAGTGCCCTCCAAGACAAGAGGGACCCCAGCAAGTAAGGGCTGCCCCCCTCCCAGCTGAACCCCGTAACGGGCACCAGGAGTGGCTTTGGGCTAAATAGCCCATAGGACAGGACCCCAGAGGTCTTTTAGGATAAATACCCTCTAAGACAGGACCCCAGAGGTGCTTTGGGCTAAATACCCTATAAACCAGGACGCAGACACCCCCCCCCCCAAATAAAGAGCTAGGCAGAGCCCCACGCCAGCCCCCTGCACGCCAGGGGGGTTCTTTATTTGTACATCAGCTCGCTCTGAACACGGCGCAGGACCAGGGGGTGCATGCAGGGAGCCCCCTCTCTCCCCCACCTCCGGTCTCAGGAAGAGGGGTGCAAGCAGCACCCTCGAGTGGAGGGCACAGGGCCCTGACCCAGAGCATCTCCCACCCCAAAAGCAGCCGTTCTTCCCACTCCTGCATCCGGGCCCTCAGTCCTGCCGGGCCAAGGCCTGGCTCTGCGCGCGCCACGGGGCCACGGCAGCGCGCTCCACGAGGTAGGGACAGCCCCAGCCCCGAGGCAGGGCACCGCGGGGTCGGGCTCAGTCCATTTTGGTGGGCTCCTTCTTGCGCTGCCTGGCCTCCCGCAGGATCTTGGCCAGGGAGAGGAGGATGGGAACGGCCATGGGTAAGAAGAGGGGGATGTAGATGGCGAACTTCTGGTCGTCGGGGAAGTAGAGGAGATGGAGGAGGGACGGGTCGAAGAAGGCCCGCTCCGAGGAGGTGACGGCTTCCTTGCTGGCCTGGAAAGCGGAGCGCAGGCGGCCCTCAGCCAGCTCCGCCATGGCGTCCTGCACCGAGGCCACCGCGCGGTATACCTGCGTGGGAGCAGCACAGACGGTCAGTCCCTGGCCCCAGAGGACCAGGACACGAGGCCTGGGACCACAGATAAACATCTGGGGACCTCGGTCAGGCCCCAGGCCCAGGCAGCACCCCACACCTCCACACAGGGACAGCAACTCCTGGCCCCCTCCGCTCCCCGGGGTACCCCAGCCCTACCTCAGAGGCGACGTCGTCTTTGATAACGATGTTACTGATCTGATCCAGCAGCTGGGCCAGCGAGGTCAAGGTGGTGGCCACGGTGGCGATGTTCTCCACCGTGTGGGCCCAGAGCAAGCGGTCCAGCTCCCAGTCGGCCAGCCCCTCGTTGCCTGGGCTCTCTACCTGGAACTCGGGGGGCAGCTCCTCCCGAGATATCCCAAAGAGTAACCTGGGAGCAGAGGGAGAAGGTCCCAGACCGTGTCACGAGCCCGCAATCCTGCCCGCGCTCCCTGCTCTTCCCCCTCTGGTGCATTCAGTCCCGACAGGGCTCAGCCCACACCTGGCGGCCTCCCACAAGACCAACCTCCCACATCAGGAGAGGCAACAGGGAGCAGGGCTGGTCGGTGATCAGCAACAAGGCCACAAAAAGCCATTCTCAGCCCCCCAGACGAGCCGCTGGGCTCTGGCACAGCTTGCTTCGTCCCCACCAATGTGCACGTGGATCAGGAGAGCACAGAGGTCTGGGTGGGGAAGAGCGCATCCTCACCGGAGCTGGGCCAGGAAAACCTCCATCACTCGCACCATGTCCACGTCCACATGCAGCGGGAGGGAGGCTTGGGGGGAAGCGGGGGCTTCAATGTTGTAAATCTGCAGGAAAGCACGTCAGCGAGGCACGCCTGGGGCAGTGCCACCAGCACTTGCTGCAGATGGGGAGCCTGAGCCCTGCCAGAACCAGGGCCCCGTACCATGATGCCGCCCCAGCGGGGGCTGTGGAAGGCATTGGTGGGCACTGGGGCTCCGTCCTTGTCCTGGATGTAGAGCGGGGAGTGGGAGCGCTCCGGCATGTACAGCAAGAAGTTCAGCACGGGGTAGAGCGAGGCAGCGCTGGAGCCTAAAGCGGGACTGAGTCAAAAAACTCCCCTGGCCCACAGGGATGGGTAAGAGAGCCCAGCCCTGCTTCTCCTTAAGCAGCAAGCCCCGAGCAGAGCGCCCAGCCTGGCGGGTCTCAGCCCCACTCCCGTCAGGGCTGGCAGCTCACGGTGCTGCGGGGAGGGAAAGGTGAGGGTGTAGGCACGGCTGCCCCAAACCCAGCAGAGCCCGATCCTGTGAGAGTGGGGCTGGGAGCTCACCCAGCCGGGCCTCCACGGGGTTGATGACGTGCGGGAGGCTGTGAGCACTCAGGAGGAAGCTGGAGGACTCCTTGTCAAAGCGCGGCGTCACCCCGAGCACGGCGTAGTACAGGATCTGCAGGGAGTTGACACAGGTGCTGCTGGCAGAGAAGCGTGTCCCAGGGCACCCGGCAAGGCCGCGGCCGGGCTCTCCCCATCGCCTCTCCCAGCCCTCACCTGCGAATCAACTGAGAAGTTGGCCACCACGCTCAGCTTGTCCAGGACGGGCTGCACGTAGCGGTTGACGGCACCCTCGATGTCCCAGTCCACATCGTGGGACTTGGGGTCAGGGTTCAGCAGGCTGAAGGTGATCTCGTACCCTGCGGAGCACCCAGGCCCCGTGAGGCACCGGCACGGCCACGGCCACCCTTTTGTGATGCCAAAACCAGGCAAGTGGCCACGACGGAGCTCCCAGGAGCCGCAGGACCTGAGCCCCTTCTCCCTGGCCCTCCTCAACATGGGGCCACAGTCTGGTGGCCCAGCACGCAGTGACCACAGCATGGACCCCATCCCCCAGCAACCAGCAAGGGGAAAGGGAAAACCCTGGGGGCCTGTCACCCCAGAAGACATCCCGAGATGCTGCAGGGACACCAAGAACAGCGTCTTCCCCCCCCCCCCCAAGAGCCAGCTGGCCTTCCCAAAGGGCAGGGGGCTGGGGCGCACGTCCGTACCCAGGCTGGATTTCAAGTGCCGCCGGGCGTCGGGGCCGAGCTGGCCATCGGGGACGCGGTCTGCGAGGGCGGCAGCGATGGAGCTGGCCGTGAAGGACATGACCCGCGTGAGCTGCTGGAGGCGGGCACGGAGGGCGGCCAGACCCTGCCCGGCCCTCACCAGGGCGCTGCGGTGCTTCCCCATGTAGACGTTGGTGCCCTGGGGAAGGCGTGGTGGTGAGGGCCGGGAGCGGGGCTGGCTCTGCCAACGCGCCAAAAAGCCCGGTGCCACCCACAACAGCTCGGGGAGGGAGCTCTGCCCCACAGGGCACCTTCAAGGGACACAGCCCCACAAACCTCCCCGATCCCAGCGCTCCCTGTTTCTCCCTGGGGTTTTGCAGGCCTTTTTTGCGAGGTCACCTGCATCTCTGCGTCCCTGTACGGCAGAGAGCGTGGAGAACCAGGGCTTTCCTCCACGCCAACCTGCCCCAGAGCCGCAGCATCCCACAGGGGCAGCAGGAGCACAGGGACGGGCACCGCAGGGTGCTCCTACCTGAGGCAGCAGAGAAGAGCTTTCAGGGACCACGTACACGGTCAGAGAGCCCGGCGAGGCATCCTGCAGCGCGTGCAGAGCGGCATCGGCCTCTGAGGAAGACAGAACCGTTAGCAGGACTGGGAGTTTTGCTCCGTTCCCCATCCCATAGGGCAGCGAAACCATTTTCTGCTAAGCCACCCTCAGAACAAGAAACCTGCTCCTGCACGGGCAGCAGAGCTTGGCTGAGGCCCCCAAAGGACGGAGAAGCACCGTACGTGGTGCTAGGAGCCACGTGCAGCCCCTGATCCCTCACCCCACTACCTCGTGCAGCCCCCCCAATCCCTCACCCCACTACCTCGTGGGGTAGCTGCACCCAGCGCCGCCGCCTCCCTGGCCGTGATGCTGCGGTAGACCTCCTCGTAGCGGGCCGCCACGTCGGTTCTTGCTGTTGGGGAAAAAAATAACCGAAAATGAGGAAAAAAATCGCGTGAACCTCCAGGCCCACAGCGCTCCTGAGAGCCGGGCCGGGGGCAACGCCGGCCGGTGGGGGTCTTACAGCCGACGGGAACCGGCTCCTCCCGCACGTCCCGGTACGGCAGCTGCCTCGGCAGGTCGGCGGGCACCGAGCCCGGGGTGAAGACCACAGAGACGGGGACGGCGAGCTGGAACTGGGCACCGGGTGTCACCGGGGGGGATACCGGGGACCACCGGGGGGATACTGGGGGGGCCACCGGGGACCACCGGGAGGGCTACCGGGGGGGATACCAGGACGAATACCATGGGCCCCAATGGAAGACCACCGGGGGGAACACCGAGAGACACTGGAAGGATACCGGGGACCACCGGGGGGCCACCGAGGGGATACCGGGTACCACCAGGAGGGCTACCGGGGGGGATACCATGAGGAATACCGTGTGCCCCAATGGAGGACCACCGGGAGACACTAGAAGGATACCGGGGACCACCGAGGAGGATACCGGGGGGATACCGAGGACCACCAGGGGCCACCTGGGAATACCGGGGGAGCACCGGGCAGCCTCCCCCCGGGCCCGCACCCGCCCCCCTCCTCACCGGCAGCCGGCCCAGGGCTGCGATCCCCGCGTAGGGCAGCGCGGCCCGGTACGTCTCGGTCGTCCTCCACCAGAGCGGCAGCCCCAGCAGCACGGCGATGGCGGCGAAGCACAGCGCGGCCCGGCGGCCCCGGGAGCGCTCTGCGGGGACAGCGCTCAGAGCCCGAACCGGGCCCCGGGGGGCGGCTCCGGGGGGCTCCGGGCCGCGCCCTGCCCCCGCCCGCCTCTCCCGGTACCTGCTTCGTCCGCCGCCGCCGCCGCGGCCGCCGCCATCTTCTCTGCTCGGTACAACCGGGGGGGCGGGGCCTGAGCCCGGCCCAGCCAGTCAAAGGGCTCACCTCCCTCAAGACAGCCAATAGGCGCGGGGATGAGGCCAGACGGGCGTGCGGCGGAGCCAATCGGCGAGCAAGGAGGCGGGACTCGGGAGCTAGGTGCTGCTTGGGTGGGCCATGGGTGCTGGGGGGGGGCGATGGGTGCTGAGGGGGGGCATGGGTGCTGGGGGGGGAATGGGTGCTGAGGGGGGGCATGGGTGCTGGGGGGGGAATGGGTGCTGAGGGGGAGGTAATGGGTGCTGAGAGGGGGCCATGGGTGCTGAGGGGGGCCATGGGTGCTGAGGGGGGCCATGGGTGCTGAGGGGAGTTATGGGTGCTGGGGGGGGCTACGGGTGCTGAGGGGGGCTATGGGTGCTGAGGGGGGGCAATGGGTGCTGAGGGGGGGCAATGGGTGCTGAGGGAGGGGAATGGGTGCTGGGGGGGCTACAGGTGCTGAAGGGGGGCCATGGGTGCTGAGGGGGCTACAGGTGCTGAAGGGGGGCGATGGGTGCTGAGGGGGGCAATGGGTGCTGAGGGGGAGGTAATGGGTGCTGAGGGGGGGCCATGGGTGCTGAGGGGGGCTATGAGTGCTGAGGGAGGGCAATGGGTGCTGGGGGGGGCTACAGGTGCTGAGGGGGGCGATGCCCACCCATGGGCACCCCCCCTGAGCCGAAACGGGGGAACGGGGCTGGGAACGGGCACATGGTGGCTCCACACCCCCCCCCCACCCCAGCCCCAATCCAGGCTGAGACCGGGCACAGCTCACGGCAGCGATGGCAGCGAGGAGGAGGAGGCGTCGCGGCGCTGTCTCTACCGTTTATTCGTTGTTTAGGCTATTTGGTACACGGGGTGCACACGACAACACGACACACGCGGCCCCGAGGGCGGCACTGCGAAGAAGCTACGGCGGGGCAGGGGCACCCCCAGGCCTCCCCTCCTGCCCCCCCACGCGGCCGGGGGCTCCCCAAACCCTTGGCCTGGCCTGGCCGGAGCCCCCCCCCAAGCCATGGACAGCTGAGCCAGGCCTCCCCTTCATCCGCGTGGGGCCGCCGTCCCCGACCCGCCTGGCGGCTTCCCCTGGGTGGCTGGGGTGGAAGCGGGGTGTGAGCAGTGGCGGGGGGTCCGGGGGCAGGGGGGGCCGGCAGGGCCCGGCGGAGGCTCAGTACGCGTGGTTGGCCACGTAGAGGGACTGCCCGGCGGCCCCCGAGTCGTCCCCGCTGCCCTCGTACTTGCCCAGCGCAGCCAGCCCGTTCACCTGTGGGGAGAGGAAGCGTCAGCCTACGGGGACATGGCCCTCTGTGTGCCCCAATCCCATGGGGACATGGCCCTGCTGTGCCCCATCCCACACAGACATGGCCTTCGTGTGCCCCATCCCACTGGGTACAACCCTCGTGTTCCCCATCACCACATGGGACGCGGCTTTTGGCATCCCCCTTCCCACAGGGAAGGTTCCTGCAGGAACCTGGCTCTTGGCATCCCCCATTCCCCTATGGGGACGCAGCCCTCACTGCCCCCTGTCCCATATGGAGACAGCCATCAGTGTGCCCCTAATGGGGACGTGGTCCTCGGCATCCCCCCTGCTGTGGGGCACAGCCCTCGGTGTCTCCTGTCAGCCTGTGGGACATGGCCCTTGGTGTCCTCCATCACCCTACAGGAACATGACTCTTGGTGTTCCCCATCCCAAGGGCACAGTCATCAGCATCCCCTTCCCATGGGGACATGGCCCTCGGTGTCCCCCACCACCCACAGGGACACAGCTTTTAGGATCCCCTCCCACGGGGGCCGTCCCCATCACCTCTGCGCGCTTGACAAACTCCTCAGTGGCGGCGGTGGCGTTGTCCTTCTGCCCGCGCCAGGCGCTGAGCGCCGACGCCTGCAGCGCCCGCCCGTAGGAGAAGGTGAGGGCCCACGGCCGCACCAGCGGGCACGTGTTGATGGCGTTGAGGTTGATGGAGGCCTCCTCCTCACTCTGCCCCCCGGACAGGAAGGTGACACCTGCAGAGAGCAGGGATATGGCACCAAGGGGACCACACGGCATCCCCCTGCCATGATTTCCACCATTTCCACCACGTGCTGGTGGCGGTACCTGGCACGGCCGGGGGCACGGTGCGGCGCAGGGCGGTGACGGTGGCCATGGCGATCTCCTCGGGGCTGTACTTGGTGGGGCAGGAGTGGCCGGGGGTCACCATGTTGGGCTTCAGCAGGGTCCCCTCCAGGTAGACGTGGTGGTCGCTCAGCGCCTTGTAGACGGCTGCCAGCACCTGGGGACAGGCAGCGGGGAGTCCCACGGCACGGCACGGCGTGGCACGGTGCCCGCCCTGCCGCCCGCCCCGCTGCTCACCTTCTCCGTCACGTACTGGCACCGTTTGAGGTCGTGGTCACCGTCGGGCAGGATCTCCGGCTCCACGATGGGCACGATGCCGTTCTGCAAACACCCGGGAGATGCCATCACGAGGATGCCCTTGGGCATTGCTCCAGCCCCGTGGCAACGTGGGGCAGTGCCTAGACTTGGGGGGTGATGCCCAGCCCCAGGTTCAATGTCCACCCTTACAGGTGATGCCCAGCCCAGTGGGGTTATGCCCAGCCTAGGAGCAACAATTCTTGGCCCCGTGGGCAATGTCCAAGCCTGTGGGGTGATGCCCAGCTCCACGTGGTGATGCCTGGCCCCGTGTGGTGGTGTCTAGCCCCAGAGAGCGATGCCCAGCCCCATGGGTGACACCTGGCCCCACAAGAGATGCCCACCCCCTGGGCTAACGTCTTGTCCTAAATGCCGAGAACCATCCCCATGAGATGTTACCTAGCCTCTGGGTTGATTCCCAGCCCTGAGGGTCAATGCCTGGCTCCATGGGGTGACACCCGCCCCACAGGTCAACAAACAGCCAACAGGGCAATACCCATCCCTACAGGGCAACACCCAGGCCCTGCAGTAACACCGAGCTCCATGGATCCGTGCCCGTTGCTGTGGGGCAATACCTGGCCTCGTGAGTCAGTGCCCATCCCACGGGCCAATGCCTGTCCTGTGGGACGACGGCCAGCCCCGTGGGGCCGTGCCCAGCCGCAACCCCATACCTGCTGGCAGATGCTGGCATAGCGGGCCAGGACGTTGGCGTTCTCCATGATGGCGAGGGCAGAGGGGGTGTTGTCGCTGATTTTCAGCACGCAGCGCCACTTGGCGAAGTCGGCCCCGTCCTTCTTGTACTGGGCACAGCGCTCCGACAGCCCGTCCAGACCTGCCGGGCAGCGTGTCAGCCCCGTGGCCCCCCCCAACCTCGCACCCTCACCCCCCAACCTGCTGCACCTACCCTGCGTGGTGGTCTCCCCATCCGTCCCGGCCAGCGGCACGACGCCTTTGTCCACCTACGGAGGGAAAGGGAAGGTAGGGCTGAGCCCCACCAGCACCCCACAAGTACTCTGAGCACCCCCAAACCCATCGGACGCCCCCCGCACCTTGATGCCCACAACGATGCCCTTATCTTTGATCATCTGGACGAAGGGGGTGCCGTCGTCCGCCTTCTGGTACATGGTCTCGTGGAAGAAGATGACGCCCCCGATGCACTTCTTCACCCGGCTGTCGGCGCTGAAGAGGATCTGGCGGTACAGCCGGCGGTTCTCCTCCGTGTTCTCCACCCCGATCTGGTTGAGGCGCTTCGCCATGCTCCCTGCGGGCACCCGAGGCACCGTCAGCCCCGGCACAGCGGGGACGTGGGGAAGGGACGGATCCCTCCCCACCCTCCCCACCGCCGCCCGTGCACCGACCTACGGACTCATCGGCGGCCAAAATGCCCTTGCCCGGGGCCACGATGCGCAGCGCGATGTCCGACAGCTCCTTCTTCTGCTCGGCCGTCAGCGCGGGGTATTGATGCGTCATGGTGGTGGTGCCTGCCGGCGGACGAGGGCTGAGTCACGCGCCGCCGCCACGGCCCCCCCCCCGGCCGCCACGCGCCAGCACCCTGCGGGGACCGGGGACCTCCCCGGGACCCCCATCCGAGGGGCGTACGGCCCTACCGGTGCCGGGGGAGGCCGCGTGGCGTAAGCGGGACCTCGTGGAGGATGCCGGGGAGCTCCCAGCCATTTTGGTGCCTGCTCGCCCGCCCCCAGCCCAGCCATCTTGAGGGAGAGCAGCTCCGGGGGGGGGCCGGGGCAGGACCCCCGGGGGGGCACCCGGGGATGGAGATACCGCGGGGCTGGGGCTAGCCCGGGCCGGGGGTGCGTGGGGATGGGGCTACCCGGCGGTGGGGGAGCAGGAAAGGCTCCAGACGCTGCGCTGCCCCGGGTGTGGGCTGGGGGCGCCCCGGGATGGGGCCCCCCCGAGACGGGGCTGGCCCCGGGATGGGGACGGGGACACCGCCACCGTGGGAACGGCGAGCAGCCCCCGGGCCGGTCCCCACCGGGCTGCACAGAGGCTGCTCCGGTCCGGGGGGTGCCCCCAGGCTCCCCTCAGCCCCCCCCATACCCATACTCTGCCCCGGAGTCCCCCCCCCACCCCCCCCAAAAAAAAAAAAAACCCTACCCACCCCACGGGCTCCGCGGTCCCGGCGGCTCCGCACGGGGCTGCCGTCGGGGCTGCCGATCCCACCGGCTGCATCCCTTCCAGCCCCCCCCCCCCCCCGGCTCCCCATTTCCCCGTTCCCGGACCCCCCCCCCCCCCCCCAAAGGTTACCGTGCAGGGCCGGTGGCGGCGGCGGGCGCAGACTGCGGGCTGAGCGCTCCGGCCCCGCGGTAAATGGGGCTGCGGTGCCGCAGAGCTACGTGACCGGCGGGGCGGGCCCGGCGGGCGGCACCCGGTAAGACCGGCCCCCAGCAACCCCCCCCCCCAACCCGCCCCGCCTTCCTCCCCCCCCCCCCGCCACCGCAGCCGAGACACCGGAGCCCCCCCCCGCCCCGAACCCCGCTCCCCCCCCCCCCCCCCTCCGGTGCCGCCGCGCGCTGCTGTCGGGGACCCCGCGGTGCCAGCCTGGAGTTGGGGACCCCCCCCGTCTGTGCCGCCCCCTTTGTGCCGGGGGGGGGGAGCCCGCCGCGTGCCCCCCCCCCTTTGGGACGGGGAGCCAGCCGTGCCACCCCCTTGTCACTTCCTGCTGGGTGCGGGGAAGTGACAAAGCACATCACCCAGAGCCAGCCTCTGCTGCTGTTAGGGACCCCTCTGTGCCCCCCCCGGGGGCAGGACCCCCCCCTTGTGCCACTCCAACGAGCCCCCCCTGGGGACCCCAATGTGTCACCCCCCATGTGTTGGGGACCCCCCTGCGCCTCCCCCCCCCAGCATCACCTCCACCCCCATCCCCGCACAGCCTCAGGCCGGAGGGGGGGGGCTCTGCAGGGGAGCAGCCCCCCCGCACCCAGCAGAGCCGCCCGGAGCCGGCGTGGGGACAATAGCGGTGTCCCCGCTCGCCCCACGGGCCCGCTGCCAGGGCTGAGTTCTGCTGAATCCCCGCCGTAAAAGGAGGGCTCAGCAGCCTGGCATGGCCCTAATCCAGAGCGGGCAGCGTGTGCCCCCCCCGCTTCAGCCCCCACCCCACATCTAGGGGGCACATCCAGGCCCCCTGCGAGCGAGGAGGTGTGCGGTGCCACGAGCCACCAAGACAGCCCCAGCAAATAAAGGGATGCAGGGTGGTGGTAGAGGGCAGGGGAAGGTGACCCCTCCGCCCGCGGGAGAAAGGGGCCATTAAAAACCAGAGCACTTGTTAGAGCGCAGCTATTTCGGGCAGCGGTGGCGGAGGGAGGCGCAGGGGGGGCCCTCACAGCGGCAGGGAGCATCCTTGGGGCCGGGAAGGGCCGGAGGGAGATCCCGCAGGAGCTGCCCTAGTAGGGAAGGGGGAGGGAGGGAGAGGAGGCTGGAGCTGCACTGGGAATAGGGGGGGCCCTATAGGAGCCCCCCTTTAAGGCTTCGGGGGGGGGAGAAGTCCTGGCCCCCCGGGATGCTGTATGGGGGAGCTATAGGGCCCCCTCCAACAGATGTGGGGGCACAGCATCCGGCCTCCCATCCCCTCCATGCACACCCCTAAGCTGGGGGGGGAACACACAGAACTTGGGGGGGGAAATCTAGGCCAGGAGGAGGAGCGGGGGGCCCCGGGGAGGGAAGCTGGGTCAGTCCGGGCACGGCAGGGTGCGAGGCTTGGGAACGCGGTGCCTTATTGAGAGCAAGCGCCGGGGGTGGGGAGCGGGAGCCGATTGTCCCAGGCATGGCACAGGGAGGCGGCGGGGTGAAAGCCAACAAAACTTTACTCAATAAATAATTACAGAGTTAAGAACAGGAAGGGTGCGCACCACGGGCTATAGCGGCTCGGTGGCTTCCTTGCTGCCACCGCTCGGCTTCAGGCCCAGGTACCGCAGCAGGCCCGGGAGCTCCTGGCAGCCCGGTGGCACCTCGGGGAGCGACAACAGGACCTGGGGACAGCAGCGGTGTTAGCGGGGGGTGCTGCGCTCGCAGGAGGGACGAGCGCCCTGGCAGGGCTCAGCTCACCTCCTTCACCTTCTCCTGCATCTCCTCGTGGGTCCTCAGAAGCTTCTGGCTGTGACGGAGCCTCAGCTCCAGCCCTCGGACCTGCGGGGGGGTGGGGGGGGAGAGGTGCCATCAGGAGGGATTAAATGGCAGGGAAAGGTGTTGAAGGGTGGGGGAGAGGGGATGGGAGCTGCCACGACCCCTCACGGCTCCCGGTACCTGCTCCAGGTACTTGTCTGAGAGCAGCAAGTTCTCATCCTCCTTCTCCAGGAGCAGCAAGCGCAGTTTGTCCACCTGCGAGGGGAGCGAGGGGGAACGATGTCTCCCCAGGGCCTGAGGCCTCCCCATGGTGGGGACAAGGCCTCTCCTCAGGCCCCGCTCCCCGCGGCCTCACCTCCTGCCGCAGCAGGACCCGCTCCTGGACGTGGGCAGCGTCCACCTTGGGCTCCTGGCCCCGCATCTCCTCCCACAGCACCTTGGCCTCCGTCTCGGCGCGCTGCAGCGAGCGCTTCAGCTGGGAGACCTCCCCCTTCAGCCTCTGCAGAGGGAGGAGATGCTGAGGGGGGGCCCGACGGCCGGCAGGACCCCCCCGGCACCCCCTGGCCCCACACGCACCATCACTTCCCCGCTCTTGTCGATGAGTTGCAGCATCTTCTCTTCCTGCTGTTTCACAACGTCCTGCAGCTCCTTCTCGTTCTGCAGGGGACAAAATGGGGGGAACGGTGTCAGGCCCGGTGTCCCGTTCCCCCCCCGCCCCATGGCACCGGGTTGCTCACATTTGAGGTTATCCGAGCCCGGAGCGCCCACGGGGCAGCACGGTGCCGGTCACCCAGATTCCCGGTGTCCCAGATCCCAGCCCCGTCCCAGTTCGGCTCTGCCCTGGGGTGAGCACTGGCCCAATTTTGGCGGGGGCTCACCTGTAGCTTGCCCCGCAGCGCCTTGTTCAGCTTGGCAATGGTGGCGGCCTGGGCGTCCGTCCTCTCCTGGCTCTCGGCCGTCACCTCCTCCAGCTTGAGCTGCAGGTCGGAGCTGGGGGGGGGGACACACAGCGTGGCTGAGCATTTGGGGGGCACAACCCAAATCTCCTCCTGGTGCCCCCAGCCCATGAGGGCAGAGGCCAGCCAATGCCCACCAGCTCCAGGGAGCCTTTTAGGATGAGTGCTCTGCTCAGAGCCAGGGTGGGAGGCACCCCGGGGTGCTGTCCGTGCCCAGCACCCCCCCCCCAGACTCACATCTCGGCCTGCAGCGCCTTGAACTCGCTCTGCTCCAGCTCCTGAATGCGGGTGCTCAGCAAGGAGAGGTCGGAGACCACAGCCCTCAGCTCCGCCACCCTCTCCATCAGGCCGTCCTCGGGCTCTGCAGGCAGGGTGGGTTTGTCACTGGGGTGGGGGGGACAGGGGACAACAACACGTGGGGCAGCCCCACCGTGATGCACAGGGTGTGACACCGCGGTACCTGCTCGCTTTGGCGTGGAAAAAATTTTATCCTTGGTAGGCTTCATCCTTGGTACGCTCCCAAATCCGACAGCTTCATCGGTATCTGCGGGAGGCGAAGGCAGAGGCGCTGTGCGAGGGGTGGGGGGGACAGGACCAGCCCTCAGCCCCCCCCACCAGGGGGTCCCCGAGGAGCTCACCTCTCCTCGACACCGCTTTCAGGACGCTGCCCACGAAGGAGTCCCCGGCACGGTACGGGGTGCGGCGGGCGGGCGTCCGCGGGGCTGGGGTCCAGGTTCTGCTCCTCGACGGGGCGTCATCGTCCTTCGGGAGGGAGGAGAGCGTGGTGCCGGGGTGCTGCTCCTGCTGCTTGTTCGTCCTCCTGCCCCCCCCCAGGGCCCCGACCTACCTCCTCTTCCAGGGCGGCTCGCAGGCAGTCGGCCAGCTCCTGCAGCCTCAGCTTGCTCTCGGCGATGTCTGCCAGGCACCAGGAGACCTTCTCCCTCTTGAGCTGCAAGTCCAGGAGCTCGGCCTTGGTGCTCTCCAGCTCCTTGAGGAGGGCGGCTCGCTCATCCCTGCATGAGGGGGGTGGCGTGAACAGTGCATCTCCCCCCCTAGGGTGGGACAGGAACATTCTCCAGGGTCCCCCCATAACCCAGGGGGTGCAAACCCCACTGCACTGGGTGCTGGCAGGTCTTGGGCTGCCCTACAACCTCTCCCTCCACTTGGGGAACTGGTTCAGCTGGAGCAGCAGCGACCAGAGCCACACACCCCACCCCGAGGGGCCCCTTTTCCCCAAAACAAGGGGTTCAAGCAGCACTGATAGGCGTGGGCCGTACTGCAGGCACTGGTGGGACTCCTTCAGCTCCTCGTGCTGCAGGCTGCACTCCTGCAGCTCGGCCAGCGTGGACTTGAGCTTGGCCTCCACCTCCATCAGCTGCCTGCGGGACATGCGGTTCTCCTGGTCGAGGAACTGCGGGGGGACACAGCCGGGAGCATATAGTTAGCTGGTGGGTGGGGGGGACACCACTGCAGCCCCCCCGGTGTGGTCCCACCCCGACGAGGGGCAGCTCCGTCCCCCGCAAACAACCCCCAGAGGGGCCAGGGATTTGCACCCTGGGCATGGGACGGGCCCGAGGGAAAGCAAAGCAGCGTGACTGCAGCCGGGGGGAATTATCCCCGGCAGCCGCGCCCCCGCGGGAAGCATCGCCGGGCGAGCGGCCCTACGTGCGGGATGGCAGCGCCGAGGGCTGATCCCGCTCCTGGCCGGCTGCCACCCGGCGGCACGTGACGGCGCAGTCAGCGTCAGGCTCCTACCTCCCGGCACTCCGCCGCCTCCCGCAGCTCCCGGCTCAGCTCGCCGCGCTCCCGCTGCAGGGCGTCCCGCTCCCTCGCCAGCCTGATGGGGATGGGACGGGGGTGAGGGGACCCCACGGGGACATTTTGGGGACAGGGGGAGGACGGAGGGGTGCGGAACCCACCAGGATATCTCCTCCTTCTGGTCCTTGTTCTCCTGCTGGAGCGTGTCCCGCTCCTGCTGCACGCCGGCCAGCTGCTTCATCAGGGTGCCCAGGTCTGCAGGGGCAGAGCTGTGAGCGCGGGGACCGGCTCCAGCCTCCCCCTGGTCCCCATCCTGACACCCCCGTGTGTTCCCCTACCTGCACCAAGGCGTGAATTGGCCACCGTCAGCTGCTCCACCTGAGCCACCGCCTCCTGCAGGGCCACCGAGGTCTCCTCCAGCTGGTGGGACGCCTGCAGGTACACAGGGCTCATCCCTGCTCCTCCAGCACCGCTCCCGGCCCACGCCGAGCCATTTTCATACTCCTTTCCCCATAGAATCCCCCCACATGCCCAGGGAGAACCCCCCGAGAACCACACAGCCCCATTACCTCCTCCTTGGCTCGAAGGGCTTCGTCCGCTCGCTGCTGCACCTCATCCCGCTCCCGCAGGCAGCTCCGCAGCGTGTCGGGTACGCTCTGCAGCGCGGCCGTGCACCGGGACACCAGGGCCCTCACCTGCTCCCGCTGCAAGGGGACAGCCCCGGGGGGAACGGGGTCAGGGCAGGAGGGGATGGTGCTGGCAGCCGGGCTGACCGCGGTACCCGGAGAAGCATCGCCCAGCCAGGACAGCCCTCACCTCGTCGTCCAGCGCCCTCCGTTCCTCCTGCAGGTTTTCAAAGGTGACGTCTACGAACTCACGGAAGGGCTGAGCCTCTGCAGCCAGGGAGGCCTGCGGGAGAGGAGGGTGAAGGAAGAGAACAGAGGGAGGCAAGCGCCAGCCCCAGGCCATGGCAGAGCTGCTCAGAGCATCGTTGCCCAAACCGGGGCTGCGGCTGCACCCGCAGGGACCTGGGGGACCTGCACCCATCCTGTACCTGCTGGTGGATGGCACCTTCCAGCAGCACACCCAGCTCTCGCTGGGACGCCAGGCTCTGGTCCCGGGCGCTGATCTGGGCGCTGGCATGGGAACGGAAAGCCTCCAGAAAGCCATCACACTGCGGAGGGACGGGCACAGCTCGGGGCACGGCCTCACCACGGGGCAGCTCCCACGGTGAGCCATCCTCCTGGGGCAGCTGCTCCTGGCCGCACGTTCCCCCCGTTCCCCATGGACAGATGGACGTGGGACTCCCAAATCAACGGGATGGGACATGGGGGCTGCAGAGGCAGCTCCTGAGCACCCCACGGGCTGCCCCGTTACCTCCTCCTTGGCTCGAAGGGCTTCATCCGCTCGCTGCTGCGCCTCGTCCCGCTCCCGCAGGCAGCTCTGCAGCTTGCCGGGTACGTCCTGCAGCGCGGCCGCGCACCGGGACACCAGGGCCCTCACCTGCTCCCGCTGCGAGAGAAAACAGCCCCGAGAGGAGGCCCTGAGAGGAGGCCAGCACCGGGACGGCCTCCAGCTGCCACGCGCCAGCTCCCTCGCCCATGTCCCCAGGCTGCGTCTGTGGCACAAGCCTGGGCGCAGGAGAAGCCGCTTCCAGCAGCCTCCAGACACGCGCTGGGTGCTTCCAGCTGCCTCCAGCAGCCCCGGAGCCCAAAAAAAAACCAGGTGCCCTGGCTACCTATGCCATGAAGGGCCAGATTTGGGGCGGCCAGCCCAGCTGCGTGCGCTCACCTCCTGAGCCAGGGCTCCCCGATCGTCCCGCAGGCTCTGCAGAGCGCCCTCCGTGAGGCTCCGCAGCAGGAGGCCCTGCCCGGCCCAGGCGTCCTGGGGAAGGGATGAGGACACCGATGCTCAGGACGTGCCAGCACCGGTGGCACCGGGCGCGTAAGGTGCCCGGCTGAGTCCCACGTGCTTGCCACGCGCCCCGACGCACCATCGCCTCCGCCGCCCGCGCCAGCTCCCGCGCCAGGTCCTGCTCGGCGCCCCGCTGCCGCTGCAGAGCCTGGGTCTTCCTCCGCAGCTCCACGTAGAGGCCGTGGTAGATCTGCTCCTCCTAAAGGGGGGCACGGCAGGGCAGGCTCTGCACCCCAACACCCCCCCATCTCCCCGCAAGCGCTGTGCCACCCGCTCCCACAGGACCGGCTCATCCCCTCCCCGTGCGCCTGCCGCAATATTTGACTGCGGGAAGGGCTCAAAAACGGCAAACTCATCGGCGTGGTGGTGCAGCCAGACACGATAACGCGGCTGGAGCAGCACGTGATGGGACACAGCCCCAATTTTCTTCCACCTAGGGCTCCCCGCTTACCCCCCGGGGCCGGGTGACGTCCGTCTGGGTGTGGGCGTCCCGCTGCTCGGCCGGCCCCACGGCGGGGAGCGGCCGCTGGCTCTCCTGCCAGCCGCGCAGCTGCAGCGAGAGCGCCTCGATGATGATGAGGGTGCTCTCCAGCCGCCCCTCCAGCTCCACCCGCGGCAGGGACCTCAGCTGCTCCCGGGGACAGCTGGCGAGACAGAGACAGCGAGCCCCAGGGGTTGGGGAGGGGACGCCGCAGGGGTGCCACTTCCCCGTACTCCCGTGGGGACACGTACTGCCAGAGCAGAGAGTCGGTCTCGGCGGCGCTGTCCTTGGCGCGAGCCGGTGCGGCTGTGCCGGTGCTCCTGTCGTGGCGCTCCCGCGGGGTCATGACAGTGCCGGTGGCCGCGGTGGACACCGGGGTGACGCTGGTGCCCGTGGCCATGGTGGGCACGGGGGTGACGCTGGTGCCAATGGCCATGGTGGGCATGGGGGTGACGCTGGTGCCCGTGGCCACGGGGGTGACGCTGGTGCCCGTGGCCACGGTGGGCACGGGGGTGACGCTGGTGCCCGTGGCCACGGTGGGCACGGGGGTGACGCTGGTGCTGACGTCCCGCCGCGGCACAGACAGGGGGAGGCTGTGCCGCAGGGACTCCAGCAGGGACGAGGCGTGGAGGCTCCTCTCCAGCCACACCAGCGGCAACGCCCAGGATATGGCCCCCGGGGACGGCTCCGACGTGGGGACAGGGCTGGCCGCTGGCTCAGCCGAGGGGATGGGGGTGGCCGCTGGTTCAGACCCCGCGGGCTCCAACTCGGCTGCCTCATTTTGGGGGGGGCTCTGCTCCGGCAGGGCAGGGGTTGGGGGCGTGGCGGTCCCAGGCGTGCTGGGGCAATTGGGGAGACCCGTACCCCCGTCGCTAGACGCGGGCTCGGGTCCCACGGGGCTGCAGGAGAGGTCGGCGGGCGCCGCGCGCCACCCGTGGAAGGCAGCCTCCTGCGGGGTGGAGGTGCCGGGGGGGCCCGGGGCGCAGGAGGAGGCTGGGCTGGGGCTGCCGGGGGGGGTGGGGGGGGGGCTGCCGGGGGTGCGGGGGCTGCAGGGCGCTGAGCTGATGGTGCTGGGTGGGCCTGGGGTGGTGCTGCCAGGGGGGTCAGGGGAGCAGGGCGCTGAGCTGATGAGGCTGGGGGGGCCAGGGGTGAGGGGGAGTGAGGGGTCAGGGGAATAGGGCACCAAGGGGGTGCTGCTGGGGGGGGCAGGGAAGCAGGGTCCTGAAACAAGGCTGCAGGGGGTCCCTGGGGGGGCACTGCAGGGGGTCCCTGGGGGGGTGGCGTCACCTGGGGGGTCCGGGGCATCAGGCCCCAAGGCGGCACTGCTGGGGGGCTCTGGGGGGCCGCTAGGGGACCCCGGTGTGGTATCAGCAGGGGTGGGCTCTGGTGCCTCGGCCCCCAAGGGGACATGGCTGGGGGACCCTGGTGGGGTGGGGGGCCCTGAGGTGGGCTCTGGGGGGGCACCGCTGGGAGGCTCCAGGCTGGGGGGGCGCGGGATAACACTGCCGGGGGGCCCCAGGGTGAGGCGGCTGGGGGGGGGCCGGGTGCAGGACGCCGGGGTGCTGCCGTCATGGTCCTACGGGACACGGGGGGGGGGGGGGCTTCAGGACATTGGGGGGGGCAGGACCACCCTGCCCCTCCCCTCCAGCACCCCCATAGCCACCTCCCCACCCCCCCAGCACCCATACCTGCCCCCCCCATTAATCCCAGCTCTCCCAGCCGCCCCCCACCGAGCTCCCCAGCACCCCCGGTTCCCACCCCCCCTCCCGTTATGATCCCCCCCCCTCCCCCAGCACCGACCTTGAGCCGCAGGCGGCGGAGCAGCGGGGTGAGGCTGGTGCGCTCCGCGCCCGGCTGCAGCCGCAGCTCCTGCAGGGGCCGCCGCTGCGCCTGGGGGGGGGGGGGGGGGAGGAGGGATTACCGGGGGTTTACCGGGGATCGAGGCGGGGGGGGGGGGGTCACCGGCAGCACCACCGGAACCCCCCCCCGGGACCTAACGGAGCCTCCAACCGCCCCCGCGCAACAGCGCACGGGGATTCCTGGAGCACCCCCCGGCAATAAGAACACGGAGGGACCCCCCCTGGGGACCGGGACCGGGACCGGGACCGGGACCGGGACCGGGACCGGGACCGGGACCGGGACCGGGACCGGGACCGGGACCCCCCTCCCCCTCCCGGTGCCCCGCACTCACGGCGGGGACGCGCGCCGCCCGCATGGCCCCGCTCCGCTCCCGCCCGCTCCGCGCCGCCGCCGCCGCCCGTTTGAAAACCCCGCGCGGCTCCGATTGGTCCCGCGCCTCTCGCGTCACCGGGGCGGGGGTGGGCGGGGCCAAACCGCTAAGTGGGCGTGGCTGTGGGCGTGACGCGCCCTATATTAGCATAGTGGGCGTGGCTACGCGCGACGCCCCGCCCATCTGGCGGGAAACAGCCGCGGCGCCCAGCGCGGAGCCGCCACGCGTGGGGCCGGGGGGGGGAACCGGCTCCGTGCCGCCCCCCGCCCCCTTCCCGTTCCCTTCCCGGTCCCCAGCCCCTGCCCGAGCACAAGGGGCCCGGCCCCGCACCGCCACCCCCGGGGAGCATCCGCAGCGGTTCCCGAGGGTGCCGGGTTTATTGCTCCCGTGGGGAGACGCACACAGCGCTGGGGGGCCGCCACCGGGGGCCCAGCCGCTGCCGCGGGGGGGGTTGGGGGGGTCCCTGAGCGATGCGAGGGGTCCGGTGGTGGCAGGAGCTCAGCCGGGCCAGGGCCGGTCCGGGGGGGCTGTGGCGGTGAGGTCGCAGTCGAAGTCGTCGAAGGTGGAGGGGTCGGGGGTGGGAGACGGGGGCTCGGGGGGGCGCGGGGCCACGGCCACGGCCACCGGGTCCTTCTGCAGGAGGTCGGCGTCGAAGGTCACCCCCCGGAAGAAAGGGTGGTCCTGGAAGTGGTGGAGGTAGCGCAGGCGGCGCAGGGGGTTGTGGCACAGCAGCTGGTGGAGAAGAGAGGAGGGTGAGCGGCGGGGACCCCGCTGGGGACCCCCAACCTGGGGGGTGAGGGTTACCTCGGCTAGCAGCCGGGCCAGCGCGGGGCTGAGCGCAGTGGGGCTCGCGTAGCTGCTCCGGTTGACGCGCTCCAGCATGGCCACATGGTCCCCTGCCGGTGCCACCGGGAACTGGGGGGCAAGGAGCAGGTTTAGGGGCTCTGTAGGGTGCCCCTAGCCCCCCCCTTGCACCCCACAGAGCTCACCTCCCCGCTGGCCAGGGCAAAAAGCAGGACTCCCAGGGACCACCAGTCGGCTGCGTGGCTGTAGGGGCCCCCACTCAGCACCTCCGGGGCTGTGGGGATGAGGGGGTGAGCGGCTGGGGTGGATGCGTCCCCACCACCACCCCCTGCCATCCCCTTACCCATGTACTGCAGGGTGCCGCAGATGGTGTGGGCCCGCTCGCCCCACCGCAGGTGCCGGGAGAGGCCGAAGTCAGCGAGTTTGAGGTGCCCTGCGGGGCGAGATGGCGCATGGGGCCCCAACAATGGGGTGTCCCCAACAATGGGGTGTCCCCCTGGATGGGGTGTCCCCACCCTAGTGCCACCAGACCCTTACCTCTCTCATCCAGGAGGATGTTCTCCATCTGAAATAAAACAGGCACTGGGGTGACCAATTTGTGCCAGGGGGTGCAGAGACACCCCCCGCCATCCTCTGTCCCCCCGCAGCCCCACTGTCACCCACCTTCACATCTCTGTGCACGATACCCAGGTCGTGGAGATACACTGGGGACAAGACAAAGCCATCAGAGCTGGGGGTCCCCTCCCCATGCCATGCCCTCTACAACCCCCATGGCACCCAGCGGGCGGCTGCCCCCCCCCCGGGGAGGGCTGAGCCCCCCACTCACCCAGCACCAGCACCAGCTCGGCGGCGAAGAGGCGGACGGTGGCCTCGGCGAAGCACCCGGCGGCGCGCCACAGCGCATGCAGGTCCCCTGTGCTGCAGTAGGTGCACACTGCCAGGACACGTCACCGGCCTTGTGACGGGCACCGAGGTGACACGGGCACCACGGCCACGTGGCCACGAGGGCCGTGCCTTGTGGTGACATGAGTGCTGGGTCTGTATGGGCAGCGAGTGGCACAAGCACCAGGACCTTGCGGGCACCAGGACCGTGTACTATGGTGACGCGGGCTCCAGAGCCACGGGGACACCAAGGTGACACAGGCACCAGGGCCACACAGGCTCTGTGGCCACAAAGGTGGCATGTCCCTGAGCGACGCGAGGGTCCTGGTGGACCCTACAGCACTATAGCTACGTGGGCACAAAGGTGACACAAGCACCGTGTACCAAAGTGACACAGCCCCTGGGGCGCACAGAGCCACCAGGAATGCACCCACGCGGGCACCACGGTGGCACGGCCACCAGAGTGGTGACACAGGAGAAGTGACAGGACAGACCCGGGGGCCAGAGCAGCCCGTTTGTCCCCGCTGCGCTCGTCCCCGTCCCCGCGGTGGCTGCGGGCTGGGAGCTGGCAGCCGAGCGCCTCGGTCCCCGCGGGCAGCGTGCAGAGCGGGGGGAGGACGCGCGTGTGCGGGGACACGTGTGCGGGCAGCGGGGACACGTGCGCGGGCAAGGGGGGGGGGGGCAGGGTGAGCCCGCGGGCAGATGGTCACTCACTGATGAAGAGGTGGCGCTGGCCCTGCCAGCTGTCCCCCAGGCCGTGGACAAACGGGTGCCTGACCTGTCTCTGGGGACACAAAGCAGAGAGGGTGAGCGGCCCCTGGGGTAGGGGGGTTCACGGGGGGGCCCCCACTCATGCCACCCTCCCTCTGCAGCCTGTGGGATTCCCCCCCCAGCTCCGATCCCCCTCACCTGGATGCTGACTTCTTCCTTGCACTGCTTCAGGGTGTCGCGGCGCAGCACCTCCACTTTGGGCATGACCTTGGGGGGGCGATGGGGGTGTCGGGGAAAGGGGGGGGGGGGGGTCGGGGCAGGACGGGCACCCCCGGACCCCAGGGCAGCACCCACCTTGACGGCGCAGACCTTCTCCCGCCCGCAGTCCAGCACTTTCAGGATGGTCCCGAAGGAGCCTTTGGCCACCAAGCCCAGGATCTGGGGGGAGCGGGAGCTGAGCACCCCCACGGAGCCGGGCTGCGGGGTGCCCGGCGTGGGGCAGGCTGCGGGGTGCTTCCACGGGGAGCTGGGTCCTGCGTGGGGTGAGGTGGGGGGTGTTGGGGGGGGGGGGGGCACAAAGCAGGCGGGGGGGGCACACAGGGATCGGGGAGGGCGCGTGGGTACCCCCGTGGGACACACGGGGACCTGGGGAACAGGGGGCGTGGGGTACACGGGTGGACACGGGTGGGGGGAGAAGGGGACCCGGTAGGAGGGTCGGGGGCTCCGGTAGGGTGCACGGGGAGCCGGTACGGAGCGCAAGGAAACCCGGTAAAGACGGGCGGCGACCCCGCGAAGAGGCACGGGATGGCGGCACGGGACGCACGGGGACCCCGGTAGGGCGCACGGGGACCCCGGTAGGGCGCCCGGGACACTCGGGGACCCCGCTGGGAAGCAGAGGGAGCCGTCCCGGGGTGCGAGGGGACCCGGCGGAGGACGCCGTTTAATGCACGGGACCCCCGGCGGGAGGTGCGGGCTCCCCGCTCGGACGCACCGGGCCCCCCGGTAGGTCGGCGGTGGGGGGGGTCCCCGGGCAGGCACCTTGAGCTGCTGCTGGCGGCCGGAGGGGCGAACGGGGAACTCCGGCAGGAAGAGCGAGACGAGCTGCGGCAGCGGCCAACCGGGCAGCGGCGGCTCCTCGGCGGCCAGGGCGAGCCCCGGTACCGGCCCCGGTGCCGGTCCCGACCCGGCGCGGCGCAGCAGCGCCCGTACCCACGGCCCCACGGCGCGGCCCTGCGGACCCGGGGGCAGCCGTCAGCGGGGGGGGAACACCCCGGGGATGGGGAAGGGGAACCGGGGGTGGGAGGGGGCACCCCCGGGGCCACCGCACGCACCTGGGGGGGTCGCACCGGGGCCGGCCCCGGCCCGCTGCTGGCTGCTCCCATCGCGCCGCGCCCCGGGCCCGGTAATCGCCGCCTTACATAACCCCGCCCGGCCCCGCCCCGCCCGCCCCCCGGACCCCCCCTTCTCCGCCCCGGCCGCTCACGACCCCCCCCCCAGCCCCGGGAACGGGCAGCGGGGCTCCCGGTGCGCCCCCCCGCGGTATCCCCCCCTGCCTGCAGCGGGCATGCATTGGGGACCCCCCCTTCTCCCCCACACCCCCTCCTTCTCCCCAGTACCCCCCCTCCACCCCCCCATTTCACAGCAGCCCCCCAGCCCCGCGGCTGCCCCCAGCTTCAGGGGACAAGGGGGTAACGGCATCCCAGGGTCCCTGACCCCCAGGCCCCCAAGGGGCTCCCGGAGGAGATGGATGAGTGCAAGGGCTGAGGGGGGGAGCACTGCCAGGGACCCCCAAAGTGGGGGAACGCGGCCAGGGGGTGAAGCCACGAAGTCAGGGTGCTGTGGTGCTGAGAACAGGGACGGCGCTGACGCCGGCGCCACGCCACGAGGGGCGAGGCGAGCGACAACCCGGGGGAGCGAGGCTGTTCCAAATTAAAAACTCTTATTTAAACTCTCTCCCGTTCCCCTTTCTCCCAGCCTCGAGCGATCCCTGCTGCTTCACCGGGCCCAGGGGCCGGGCCCAGCACCCGCACAGCAGGGAAAGGGGGGGCTCGTGGGAACCCCTGGCAGGGGGGGGGCTTCGTGCACCCCACAAAGCGACCCCAGAGCACGCTGCACCCCGCAGCCCCCCACTGCTGCACCCCTGCCCCGCAGCAAGGGGGCTGCCGAGGGCCCGGGCGCAGCCACCCCCAGCTCGGGCAGCGCCGTGCCGAGCAGCACAGCCCCCCCCTCCCCGCCATAGGGCTGCCCCTCCGCTGTGGGGAGCACAGGGGGGGGGGCCCTAGTCCCTTCCCGGCCTGCCGGGTGCTGCCCTTTATTTGCGCCTGCCGAAGATGGACTTCTTGCTGGGGTTCTTCTCGCCCACGCTCAGCCCGATGAGCAGGCGCGCCTTCTCGTCCTCCTCCTGCTGCTGGATGGGCCCCTCCGATTTGTTCTCCAGCTTCCCCCGGGCCTCAGCGCCCGCTGCCGGCTTCAGGCGCAGCTTCTCTTTGATCACCTGCCCCGGGAAAGGAGGGTCAGGATGATCCTGAGCAGGATATGGGGAAGGGGGGCAGGCTGAGACAGCGCTGTCCCCACCTACCTGCGCCACCAAGGCTTTGCGGCTGTCCCTCTTCACCGCCATGGCGAAGTCCAGCCAGGTCCAGGTGTTGTTGTGGTACTCCAGGCAGGGCAGCACCAGGTTCAGGTCGCCCCAATCGACGCTGTTCTTCTCGCCCTGGGCAGGGGATGGAGCAGAGGGGGTCAGGCGGGGTGGGACGAGGCCCCGGGACACCCCCAGCACACCCCGTCCCCGTCCCCTCACCTTGTAGCTAACGCAGAGCGGCACCTGCGGGATCTTGATGTAGATGAAGGAGTTGTTCATGGCCGCGCGCTCCTTCATCTTGTCGATGTCGTCCACGGGGTGCTGGGGACAGAGCCGGGAGCAGAAGGTGAGGAGAGGGGACGGAGCCAGGAAGCAGCGGGGAAGGGGCAGGCGGGCACCAGGCCATGGCATTGCTTCACCAGGGAAAAACAGGGACAGGAAAGCAGGGCGAGGACAGGGCTGCCCAGCCCAGGAGCTGAGGGGAGACGGGGTTGTCCCAAAGTCCCCCTCAGGGCCGCAGCAGGTACCTCGGGTGCTTTTCGGAACGATCTTCTGACCCCTGACGTCCGATTCAGTCCCTGAGCGACTCCCTTGCCCGGCCCCAGCGCGTCATCGGCCACGATCAGCTGCCGCGGCTTCACCACGGGTATCCCTGCGACAGAGTGGCCGGTGTCCTGGGGAGCAGCCACGACCCCAATCCCCCCCCAGCTTTATTTCCCTCCCCAGCAATTCCCTGCCCACGGGGGAGACCGCCAGTCTCTGTTCCTCAACACGAGGCCCACCAGCAGCTGCCCCCAAACTTGTCCTGGACACGCAGCCAGAGCTGCTCAGTTGTCACTGGGGTGGCCAGGGAGGAGGGTGACCACGCACAGCCACCAGCCTCCCGCCCCACTCACCCGTTGTCACCAGCTTGGACTTGTCTTCCTCATCCCCCACCTCCTCCTCCTCCACGTTGCGGCCGGGGAAGAAGAACCCCATCATCCTGTGGAAGAACTGGTGGGTGAGCTGGATGGTGAGCGGGACCACATTCACCTGGGGGGGAGAGAGAGAGACGTGTCGGGGCTGGGCAAACACATTTTGTGCCCTGCCACCTCCCAGCCCAGCCCTGGCACCTCGAAGTGCTCCTTGATGGAGATGCCCCCCACGGGCGGCCGGACCTTGCTGAAGATCCTCAGTGCCAGCTGCCGGCCAGACTGGCAGGAGCTCTGGGGACGCAGCACCACCTGCAGGGAAGCCAGCGGGTGGCTGGAGTGAGGGACAGCCACCCTGGCCGGGTCACCCAAGGGTCCCCGGGGTGCAGAGCTGCTCCCCTTGCCTTGTACACAGCGTTGGGCAGGAGGTTGTTCATCGTGACCCAGCCCAGCTCCAGCAGATGCTCGGCGGTGTCGTCGGACTTGTTGACCTGCGCACAGAGACCCGTCAGCCCCAGACATTTGGGCCCGGGGTGGCTGTGGGGGCCACGGGACAGCTCGGTACCTTGCTGTAGAGGAAGCGCTGCAGCTCCAGCTCGGCTATGCCCAGCTGCCCGTCCTCCTCCGTCAGGCGCCAGCGCGCCTGGGCGAAGTAGAACTCGGTCCGCCGGGCTACGCTCACGTCCTCCGGCTGCTTCCGCAGCTCCATCTTGTTGGCTCGCTGCAGCTGGAAGTCCTTGAAGCACCTGCAGCAAACAGGGGAGAGCTGGGATGTGGGAGCCCTGGAGGAAGGGGGGAAACAATGCTACGGAAGGCAGAGAGGGCCTGTACCTGATCAGTATGTTCAGCTCCTCGCTCTCCAGCTGCAGGTCAGCCTTCTCCTGGCTCAGCTGCTGCTGCAGCCTGTGGTTGAGGTCGAGCAGGGTCTCGTTTTTGCTGTCATCCTGCAGGGACTGAAGGACAGACAACCCTCAGCACCCTCTGCCCTGAAGCGGGGACCCGAGGGAGCCAGGTCCTGCCTGGGACGCGGGCTCACCTTCACGTTGGAGTACATCTGCTTCTCCAGCTGCCGGATCTGGGCAACGTGCTGCCTCACGGCCTCCTGCAGGTGTAGGATACTGCTGCGCTGCTCCTCAGGGTTGCTGGAGATTTCCAGCTGGAAACGCACCCGCTGCTTCTTCTCACTGTGCTCCTGGACACAAGGATAAGGGACGATAAGGAGTGCCCCGGGCACAAGCAAGCGGCACAGTGACTTGCAGCTTTGTGGGTACCTTGCGTTTGGGCTCCACGTGCAGCAGCAGGTTGTTAACTATGTCAAGGATCATGGCGTACTGGGCAGGGTTTGTGGAGATCTCCAGGTCGTGGTGGATAAGTGTGAACGTGTCCACAGCTCCTGCAGGGACACAAAAAGGACACGTGGGGCCTCTATATGGCCAGAGGTGGTACCTCTCGGGATGCACCTGGGGGCCAGCCAGTGGTGGAGGAACAGGGAACGAGCGGAGGTGGCTACGCTGCCTCTAGCAGGCTCAGAGCGTCCAGCCTCAGGTGGTGTCCGTGGTCCCACAAGGCTGGGGACCCTGCATGCTCCCCTCTGATCTCAGCAGGGACAAGACGGACCGCCCCGGGACCTGGCAGGCACCTGTGGGTCAGCCCAGAGCTCTGCTGAGAGGCGCTGCCAGGATGTACCCACCCTCCTGCTTCTTCAGCAGATCCTCCTTCTCCTGGTTAGCGGGAGTCTCGGGGGGCTTTATCTGCGTGGCCAGCTCGGGGTCGATGTCGTGGCTGTAGCTGATATAGTACATGCGGCAGCTGCAGCGAGAGATGATCCTCTGCACCTGCTGGGTCTGCTGGGCTTCCGAGGGCTGGTTCCAGTCTGGGGACAGGCAGGGGGACCACAGCCTCAGCACCACTCTGGGGACCCCGTGACACGGGGCTCAGAGCAGCAGCCAGCTCCCAGAGCTGCACACGGACGTGCTGAGTGCTCCCAGCTCCACCAGCCTCAGGGTCACCCGCGAGCAGGGCTGGGGCAGCGTGGCGGCCGGCTCCTCGAGCAGTACCTGTCGTGGTGCTGACCATGCCCCCCACGGCCTGCCCGCTCTCCATCAGCTCCTGCACCGAGTCCAGGCTCCGCTGCCGATGTTCCTCGATGTTTTTCACCTAGGGATGCGAGGAGGCATCGGTGGTTACCCTCGCTCTCCCGGCCCTCCATGCAGCTCACCCATCGTGTGCCACCCCAGCGGCTCACCTCCAGCCAGAGCTGCCCGTGCTCCCTCTCGGTGGGGCTGCTTTCCGTGGTGGCAAAGTACTGCATGCCGTCCAGCAAGCAGGTCCACGACGTCTTCTGCTTCAGCGTGTCCCCGTACCACGCAGGGTGGTGCTGGCACTGCAGCAGCTGGGCCTTCGCGGCGGACACAATCACACAGCCCTCTGTCTCCGCGCCTCGCAGCACCATCTGGGGGGAAAAAATAGACCCTGGGGGGTCAGGGGCAGGCACAGCACCTCTTCACCACGAGGCCATGGGGAGCAGAGAGCACGGGGGCCAGCAGGCTGGCCAGGGGCACGGACCTGGCAGTTGACCAGCTCAATGAGGCAGTTGCGGTTGTAGATGTCATCAGTCTGGCAAGCGGCGATGCCACACAGCTGCTCGCTAGCCCCTGATTCCTCCTCTGTGAAGACCACGAACTTGTCCGTCTCCTCAATGAGCTTCTGCAGCATGTAGGCTCCTGGGGAAGGAGAAAAGTCAGTGAAAAGCCGAAGGGGGCTGGCTAGGAGAGAATGGGGTGAAGGCTGGCACAGTTTTGGACTAGCATGCACAGCCAAGCCACTGCTGGGTGCGGGTTTCCACTCCCTGACACACTCACCCCCCGAGGAGGCTCTCTCAGGACGGCCACTGGTGATGGGAGCAGTGACTCTGGCAGGGATGGACTGAGCAGAGAGCGGGCCCCGCTTCAGCTTCTTGGCTTGCAGCTGCGTGTCAATCTTCAGCCCCTTCAGCGCCTCGGTGGACAGGTTGCGCTTGAGCACAGCTGCTTTTTTGTAGCCGTCATAGAGGCCGAAGGCGATGTCCCGGTTTGTGGTGGTCCAGGACGCCCGCAGGTCCACCAGGTGCAGCTGGTGTGTGTGGAAGCCATCGTCCCCATCCCGCAGGGGCAGCTCCTGGGCGCAGAGGGGCAGAACCTCAGCACAACAAAGCCGCCTCCAGCCCGTTCTTCCCCGTTGTACCCAAAGATCAAGGTTCCCTTGTCGTGGGGGACGCCACCGGGGCAGCCCGGGCTGGGTTACCCCTGCTGTGCCCCGGGTGTTTCCTGCGGTACCTCCTCAGCCGTGCGGTTGCTGTGCCGCTGGTAGGTGAGGGAGGACAGGCTCAGCAGGTGGGTTTTCTTCACCAGGGTGTCGAGCCGGTGGTCAGCGTTCTCATCGCAAGTGGAGGCCATGAGGTGCACGGTGACCTGGCTCAGGTCGCTCACCATCTGCGTGATGCTCCACTCCGAGATGAGGCGGCGCATCACCGTGCCAGCTGGGGGACGGGGAGAGGAGTCAGCCGGGATCCTCCCCGGCCTGGAAGCGGGCGCCAGCGGGGCCCCAGCTCACCTTGTGGGATGAGCCGCTGCGTGCCGCGGGTGAAGATGTGCCCCTGGCAGCACTCCACCTGGATCCCCCGCTGCTGGGCAAAGGAGGCCCAGTAATGCACCTACGAAGGAGCAGACAGCAGGGGTTGAGAGATTGGCGCACGGAGAGAGGGGAATTAACCCTGGGAAGCCACCCCCGGGACTTGCCTGCAGCCGGGGGAAGAGCGCAGTGTAGGACAGCTGCTTGTAATGCTGCCCCAGCTTCTTCTTACTGGGTTTCAGGTTGTTGAAGAGCTTCCCACGGCATATAGGGCGCGTCACGCTGGTCCACGTGGCCCAGAAGTTCTGCATCCAGCGGAGGGTGCTGCTGTAGAGCAGGATCCGGGGCTGGGAGTGCTCTGAGAATACACCCGTCATCAGCCGGCACCGCGGGGCAGCGACACGGCGGCACCCAACCCAGGGGCTGGATAAAGGATCGCTAAAACCGGCCCCCTTGCCCCAGAGGGCTCCTCGGGGCACCGTCACCCACCCTCACTGGGCCGCGTCAGGTCCATCCGGATGGAGAGGTTGAGGTTCTCGGAGCGGAAGGCACGGTAGGAGTCGTACTGCTGTCCCACCGGCACCTCGGGCAGGAACTCGGGGGAGCGCAGCACCACGCCGTGGTGGTCGTGGGGGTTCCCATGGCACAGCCACTGCAGGTCCAGCGTCATGCACAGGTCAGGGAGGTGCAGGAAGCAGCAGTCGTCATACCTGGATGGGGAAAGAAGCCCCCGGTAACCCCCCAGCACCAGCAGCAGCCCCACGCTCCCAGCCCCACGCTCACTTGGAGGCTGTCCGGACGTTGATGTCGAGGTTGCCCTTGAAGACGAACTGCCCGGGCTTCCAGTGGAAGGAGAGGTGGCTCCACTCCCAGTGCATGTTCTCCGTGGTGTTGTAGGGGTCCTGCAAGCACAGGCGCGAGGAGAGGCGGGTGTGAGCCAGCCCCACGCCACGCTCCGCTCCCTACCCGTCCGTCTCCCACCTCGGTGGCCAGCTGGTGCAGGTTGGCCTGCTCGATGTCCATGTGCCAGTCCCCGTGGAAGAGAAGGCGGCTCTTGTCCCACCAGGGCAGCGGGGCGCTGGGGTCCTCCGAGGGCTTGGTGAGGAGATCCACGCACTGGCCGATGAGAGTCCAGGCCGGGTCCCAGCAGGGCCCCCACACAATGGTGTACTGGGAGATCTCAGCTGGGGACACGGGGCATGGCTCAGTCCTCTGCCCTGTCCCCACCCCGGCAGAGAGACCCCTCTCCCCCCCTCCCCCCCACCCCCAGCTCTTACAGTGGAAGTCGTGGTAGAACTTGAGGGGAGGCATGTTCCTCTCCACCGTCGCGTCCCCCCAGGGCAGCCCCAGCTTCAGGACCTGGCGGCGCCGGGAGCAGGCCTGGCCGCACTGCTCCGCCCCGATCAGCCGGCCCGAGAGCTGCCAGTTCCGGATCTCGAACAGGTAGCGAGGGTAGTCGCGGATCCGCACTGCGGGGCAGAGCGAGGGCCGATGGAGGTGGCATCAGACTGGCACTGCTCTGATCCCGACACCCTGGGCTGTCTCGGGAGCCACCACCCCGTTGCCTCTCTGCTCCGTTCCCGCTCCCTTGCGCCTCTGAAAATCGTCTCCCCCCGCTCGGCCACGCATCACGCGGTGCCAGTAGGTCCCTGCCTTGAAAGCCCACGCCACGCAGCCACCGCGTTGTCCTCTGAGGACACCGAGACCACTCACCAAAGAAGCTGCCCACGCTGCCCTTCATCATGCGGCACCACTGGGTGACCATCTCCAGCCCCTCGGGGGGGAAGGGGCTGACGCTGTCCATGTCCCTCATCTGCTCCACGACACGCTCCGTGCCGTGGAAGGACTCGTCAGCCATGGCCACCAGCTCCAGGTGGGCCAGGGTCCAGGTGAGGAGAGCCCTCCGCATGGGCGTGTTGGCATAGAGGCGCCGGGAGCGCTGGATGTAGATCTCGATGTTCTTCTTCTCCAGCGAGGCGTAGAGCTCCTCGATCTTGCGGGCAGGCAGCAGCTCCCCGTGCTGCTTGCGCAGCGCGGCCACCTTGGCGTCCAGCAGCTGCAGCCGCTTGGCGCTCTCCTTGCTCTCGTCCTTCATCAGCTCGTAGTTGTCTCGCAGCTTGACCTCGAAGACGTCGTCCAGGAAGACCCAGGAGAAGTGCGTCACTTTGAGCAGGAGGTCGGGGGGCAGGGATGTGCCGGCGGGGCGCCCGCGCCGGTGCAAGCCCTTCAGCCACTTCTGCACGCCCACGGCGGCGTCCAGCGTGCGGGAGAAGTCGTACTGGTAGGGGAACTCGATGCTGACGCTGGCGAAGGAGAAGGCCCAGCCGCGGTTGCGGAGGGTGCGCAGGGTGGGGAAGGCGCAACGGTGCAGGATGACCTCCTCCAGCTCCGGCAGCAGCTTCACCTCCACCTCCTTGAAGCTGAAGATGCTGTGGCCGTCGAAGCCGGCGGCCAGCTCGGGGCAGTAGCTGTGCAGGGCGCCGCCGTGCCAGCTCACCGAGGTCCGTTCAGCAGCCAGGCTGATGTAGTTGGCCTCAGAGACGAAGGCGGTGACCTTGGCAGAGCTCAGCTCCAGCGACAGGGACAGCAGTCTTTTGGGGGGAGCCCCGTCTGGCTGGGGGGGCCCTCCTGCCTCAGTAGGGGTGGCGGCACAGGGCGCCGGGCTCTCCGGGGACAGGGAGGGAGGCGTCCCGCGGCCGAGGGCGCTCCGCAAGGCTTCGTGGCACTGCAGGGTGGCCAGGGTGTGATGGTACAAGTGCATGTGGTCGGGAGGGCTCCACAGCACCGCCAGCCCCTCGCCGCACTGCACCTAGAGCGGAGAGCGAGCACCAGGTCACCGCCACGTCCTCCCCTCCGTCACCTCTCGGTGCCCTCCCGCCACCCCGTCCATCCCAGCACCGGCTAAAGCAGAGCCCCGAGGCCCACACCGACCTCCAGGGAGCGGATGCTGCTGTGGTAGGTAACGGAGAGCATGGAGAGGCTGGCCACGGGGTTGGGGATGGCGGGAGCTTTGCAGCACGGCTGCATCTTCTCCGTGATGCTCTTCACCAAGGCCAGCACCATGCCCTGGACGCTGACCGTGCAGCTCTCGGCGCTCCCCAGGACAGTCAGCGTGTCCAGACGCAGCTCCAGGGCGCCTAGAGGGACAGTACCTCGGTGCTGGAGGCACAGAGAAGGCACCCCACAGCACGCCAGGCTCCCCTGGCCGTGGGGCTGTTCCAGGACAGCCATACGGGGCCAGCCCGGACACCACAACCGCACTTACCCACGACAGCTGAGAGCGTGAAAAGATTTACATCCTCCACCTTCAGATCCACCTTCCAGAGCAGTCCCCAGGGCTCGCTCGGGGCGGAGGGAGGCTGCTCGGCGAGCTCAGCTCCGCTGGGCCGCGGGCAGAAGAGGGGCAGGACCCTGGCCAGGCACTCGGTGCAGGCGTCCGACGACTCCACCTGCAGCCCCCGGATGGTGCAGTCCAGGAAAAGCGTGTCTGACTGGGCGCTGGACATGCCCAGAGGCTGGTTGTAGCTGCCCTGCAGGACGAACTGGCTGATTACTGTCAGGTTGCAGGACGTCCCCGTGCCACCACACATCCCTGTGCTGCTTGCGCGGAGCTGCAGACGGGCAGCCCCCCCCGAGAGCAGCCCCTCAGCTCCCCACTCGCCTGTAGGTTGAAAGAGTCGAGGATGAGGGCTTCTCCCCACACGTGCATGTTGGGCGGGTGGGGGGCACGCTGGATGTGCGAGTCGTTGCCCACACGCCAGCAGAGGTGGTCCACGGCCAGCACCGCCCGCTGGTGCACGCTCTGGGGGCGCAGGTGCTGGTAGTCTGCAGGCAGAGGGGAGGGGAAAGGCAGGCAGGGCTCAGTGCTGCCTGCTCAGCTGCCCCCAAAAAGGGGCAGCTCGGACAAAAGCAGGCAGGGGCCCGCAGCACCTGGCTGGGCGCAGACACAGTAGGGCCTTCCCCGCTCCCATGCCACGGACCCAGGCTGCTGATCACCCCGATGCCTCTCTGAGAGAGCCACCAACCCCACGAGAAGAGCCCAGCAGGCACCCCGGGCCCAACCCCTACCTGCAGAGATGGAGTTGAAGCCCAAGGCGAAGGGCGGCGTGTCCCCCAGCTGCACTGACACGTTGACGTTGGACAGCGAGGCACACAGGATGATAGGCGCTATGATTTGGGGGTAGCTCCTGTGGGGGGACAAGCACGGACCGGCTCTTAGAGGGGCGCTGCATCCCATAGAGCAGCACCAAGGGACACCTTCTGGAGGGTTTCCCAGCTACCACGACACCGGGGGCCGTGCACAGAAGGTGCTGCATGCCCGGGCACCCTGTCAGAGTGGCAGGCAAGAGGAAACGAGCTACAAAAGCAGCGGCTGGGGCTGAGTTTACCTTCCCTTGTGCCCCTGGCTGGGGACAGGCACCGCCCGGCACCTGCGTTCCTGCGCCAACAGGCCCAGCCAGTGCGAAAACTCTTGGTGGCGGTAGTGGATGATGCAGGTGTTGAGCAGCACAGCAGCCGAGAGGTCAATGGCTGTGACCTGGAGCAGGGAGAGCGCGGGGTGGCAGCAAGCTCGTGCCAGGAGCTGAACCAGACCCACCCCGGGGGACAGGAGCGCGCCCAGCGCCCGCTCACCTGCACGCTGGTCTTCAGGGAGTTGAGGCACACGATGCGCTGGCGGCTCTGGGAGAGGAGAAGGCCGTCTGGGGAGGGAGAGGAGCAGAAGTGAGGGCTGGAGGAGGAAAAAGGCCAGCAGCCCTGTCCCGGGGGTGCCCTCCTGGCTACTTGCCCTCCAGCTGGAGGTCTACGCTCATTTGGTCCAGGTCTGAGGCGGGGGTGAAGTTGCGCAGCGGTATCTGCTCCTCTTCACGCCGGTAGAGAAACTGCAGCAGCTTCAGGCTCCAGGTGAGGTGCCTGGGAAAAGCGGGGTGTCGCTGCCAGAGAGGAGCTGCGCCCCCACAGCCGCCGCCTCCTCACCTCACACCCCAGCTGGCTAGCACCCCGGCACGGACAAAGCACAGGCCAGTACGTATCTGCAGCCCAGCCCACCTCCATAACCCCAGCAGCCGAGGATCCCAGCAGCCGTCCTGCTGGAAAAGCAGCTCGCCCGCCTTCCTTCTCCCCCAGGAGCACAGCCCCAGGCCACGCTCGGTGTTTCCCACGGGGTGGGCTCTACGATTTGCTCGCTGCCTTCTGGCTGCGCAGGGGATGAGCGGGGAACGGCGCAGCTGCCCCAGGGCTACCACGACCGCCTCTTCCGCCTGCCCCCTCACCTCTTCTGGCTGTTCATAGACAGCACCACGCTGGTGTTCTCCAGCTTCACCTCCACCCTCCTGGGGACGAGCTGCAGCGTGTCCCTGCTCAGCAGAGACGAGGACTTCAGGGGCTCCTCCGGGCCTGCGGTGGGACACACGAGAGTCACGGGAAGGCTCCCGCCCCGCTCCCTGCAGCAGGAGGCAGTGGCAGCAGAGCCAAATCCCAAATCCAGCCCTCGCCCCGTCCCCGTGCCTGACCTGGGCCGGGCTGTTCGCCCCCAGCCGTGACACGGTGCAGCAGCGGGCTGCAGAAGAGCCCCTCGTGCAGCTCCGCCTGCAGGGTCCGGACGCTCAGCCTGACGCCCACCAGCCGCCGCTTGCTGCTGATCTCCAGCGAGAGAGAGAGCGCCAGGGCCAGCTCCGCCAGGCACGTGTCATCCTGCAGGGGGGGGACAGGCGAGGAACGGGTCCCACGGTGTCCCAGAGAGCCGTGTCCTGGCCCAGAGCACCGAATTTCTCCCCTCCCCAGCACTCACCAGCTGGCCGCTCCGCAGCACCTTGCTGTTCACCTTCGTCAGGCTCACCTCACAGTTCAGGCTGGGGAGAGCGGAGCGGGGCTGCGGGCCCTGTAGCCTCCACACCGAGCGCCTTCCCTCCCTTTCTGGTGGGACACGGAGACCCCGAGTCCCCCCCAAAAGCAGACCAAACCCCAACCCCATGCACAGCACAACAACCCATCTGGAAAACAAACGGCTCCGGCTTCCCATGAAGGAAAAAGGGACCGGGCCAGCCTCGGAGAAGGATGCTGGGTCACATCAGAGCTGGCTGTGATGTGTTGCTGAAGGGGACGGAGCAAGGCAGGGCAGAAGGAGCCTGGCTGGCTGGGGTTGGAGAAGTGCTGCCCCCCGGCCCGGCAGGGAAACGGGGCCATGCTGGAGGAGGGGAGCGGCGTGCGAGCGGCGTTACCTCTTCCCATCCCCAGCGAGGAGGAGCCGTGTCTTGCTGGCCTGGATGTGCCAGAGAGACTCCGACGTGGCCACGTGCAGAACCATGATGTTGACGGAATCCAGGTGGATGGAGAAGAGCTGGTGGGAGGGAAAGCGTTACGGTGAGGGCTGGGCAACGGCAGCAAAGCCCGCAAAACCCCCACAGAAGCAGAGCCTACCTGGCTAAGGAGCCGCAGCAGGGAGGGTTTAAGGGCCACATCTGCTCTGTTCTCACTGCCATCAGCCTCGCCAGGAGCCGCCGGGAAGGAGGGCTGGAAGCCAGGGCCCTTCTGCAGGTCCGTGCGGATTCGCACCTCCCCGAAGCACAGCTCGAAGTAGCGCCTGCAGAACGACAGCACGGGCAACCCTTACACGAGCCTGCGGAGCCCGCTGCCGGGGGGGGGGCCGCTGTGAGACACCCCAAAGGATTTGCAGACCGTGGGGACTGCAAGGCCCCGCAGGAAGGCGGTGCAAAGGCGGTCAGCGGGGCCAGGGGTGAGCCAGACCCCCCCGGGAGAGCAGCTAGGGAGCTGGGGCAGGGGTACGTACGGCAGCTCCCGGCTCAGTTTGCTGGAGATCCAGACGCTGTCGATTTCCTGCAGGGACACAGGGGCAGGCGAGAGAGGAAACTGAGGGATCCGTCCCGCAGTGCTCACCCCCAACCTCCCACCCTGCTCCCAACGCCTGGCATCACGCAGGGAGCCCCCCCAAAACCCCAACTTTGGCCGGGGGACAAGGGCTGAAGCCCCGGGGCCGCGTGCCAGCGGCTGGTTGCAGGGCCCGGCTGCCAGGCCGAAGGGGACCGCGGCCGTCCTGCCCTTGCCCTGCCCCCCCCCCAGTGACCCCCGCTCCAGGGGCACCCACCACCGTCTGCTGCTTCTGCTGGAACTTGAGGCTGATGTTCTGGGCCCAGAAGAAGCCGAAGGAGCCGATCTTCAGCTCCGCCTGCAGCTTCTGGCGGCACCAGGTGACGGCCAGGCGACACACCAGCCACCTGCGGGGACGCGCGAAGGGCCGGGGTCAACCTCTGCTCTTCGGGACCACCTGCACCAACCCCCCCCCGAGGCCCTGAACCGCCACACCCAGCCCTGCGCTCCCCCAGCCCCCCTTGACCTGGCACCTGGCTCTGTGGGACCCCCCAGAAGCCACAAAGCCCCCCCTGCCTGCATGCACACCCCCCCCAGAGCACCCCCCACCCTTGATGTCTCCCTCCAAGCCCTGACACCCCCCACCCCGATCTACAGCCCCCTCTACACCCCAACCTACAGCCCCCCACACCACCAGTACCCTGACCTCTAGTCTCCCTATATCCCTGCCACCCCACACCCCATCCTATAGCCCCCCTACACCACCGACACCCCAACCTGTAGGCCCCCCATGTCCCTACCCCCCCACACCCCAACCTATAGCCCCCCATACCACAGACACCCCAGCCTATAGCCCCCCACGCCCCAGCCTGTAGCCCCCCCATGTTCCTGTCCCCCCATACCCCAACCTATACCCCCCTTACACCCCCACCCCCAGACCTATGAGCCCCCCCACATCCCCCTACCCCCTCCCACCCTCCCAAACCCTACACCCCCCTTACACCCCTCTAACAGCCCAAGACCCCCCCAGAACCAGACAGACCCCCCCCCTCACACCCCTCAGGACCCCCTTCACCCCCCCAAGACCCCTCCCCACCCCCCTGAGGACCCCTCACACCCCTCAGGACCCCCCTCACTCTCCCAGGACACCCCTCACCCACTTCAGGACCCCCTCACACCCTCTCAGGACCCCTCCTCACCCCTCAAGACCCCCCTCATACCCCCAGAACCCCCTCACACCCCCCTCAGGACCCCCCCTCACCCCCTCAGGACCCCCCGCACCCCCTCAGGACCCCTCGCACCCCCTCAGGACCCCCCTCAGGACCCCCCCCCCGCACCCCTCAGGACCCCCTCGACCCCCACCCCCCCCCCTTTTCCCCCTCCCCGTCCCCCCCTTCCCCCCCCAGGCCTGACCGCGCCAGCAGCCCGGCGAGCAGCGCGACGAGGCCGAGGCCGAGCAGGGCGGCGGGGAGCGGGAGCGGCAGGGCCAGGGGCAGCCCCGGGCCCCCCGCGGCCATGGCGCTCCCCCCCCGCCACCCCCGGGGCCCCGCCGCCCTCCGAGCAGCGCCCGCGGAGCCGCCCTGCGGGGCCGACCGGCCTCGCGCCCGGAGTGACGGCCGGGAGGGGCGGGGCGGGGGGAGGAGAGGCGAGGCGAGGCGGCGGGGCCGAGCGGTGCGTTACCCGGAGTGAGCAGCGGCGGCGCACCCCCCCCCCCACGGCCCCACGGCGCGGTGCGCGGCGCTGCCGGTACCCCCCCCGGTTACCCCCGGTTCCCCCCCTTTTCCCCGGTTCCTCCCGGTTCCCCCCCTTCCCCCCGTGCCCCCCTGGCTCCCCCCCTTCCCCCCGTGCCCCCCTGGTTCCCCCGGTTCCTCCCCGGTTCCTCCGGTTTCCCCCCGTTCCTCCCGGTTCCCCCCCTTCCCCCCTGGTTCCCCCGATCTCCCCCGGTTCCCCTCCTTTCTCCCCGGCTCCTCCCCATTCCCCCCCTTTCCTCCGGTTCTCCCCGGTACCCCCCGGTTCCCCCCTTTTCCCCCGGTGCCTCTCGGTTCTTCCCGGTTCCCCCCGGTTCCCTCCCCTTTTCCCCGGTTCCTCCCGATTCCCCTCCTTCCCCCCGTCCCCCCCGGTTCCCCTGATCTCCCCCAGTTCCCCCCCATTTCCCCCCGGTTCCTCCCCATTCCCCCCCTTTCCTCCGGTTCTCCCCGGTACCCCCCGGTTCCTCCCGGTTCCCCCCGCTTCCCTCCCTTTCCTCCAGTTCCCCCGGCTCCCCTCGATACCCCCTGCTTCCCCCCGCTACCCCCCTTTTCCCCCAGTCCCCCCCCCCTTTTTTCCCCCGGTCTTCCCCTTTTTCCCCCGGTTCCTCCCAGTTCCTCCCAGTTCCCCCAGTCCTCCCCGCGCTCAGGAAGCAGCACGCCACGGGCACACAGCTCCTTTCTGGCCCTCGGCCCAGCAGCGGGGCACGGGGAGAGGAATCAGGGGGGCAGAGGAGGGAGCTCGGCTCCAGTGAGGCCGAGAAGTGGGGGTTATAGGGGCAGGGAGCATGGGATGGCCCTGGACGGATTTGGGGTGCTGGGGTACAGTTTGAGTTGGATTTAGGGTGCTGGGATCCAGTCTGAGTCGCATTTGGGGCACCAGAATCCAATTTGAATTGGATTTGGGGCACCAGAATCCGATTTGAATCTGGTTTGGAGCACCAGGATCTGGTTTGAGTCTGGTTTGGGACACCAGGATCCAGTTTGCATCCAATCTGGACTCCGGGAGCTGATCCAAGTTGGATTTGCGGCACTGGGTTCTGTGTTGTGTTTGGGGCACTGGGATCTGATTTGAGCTGGATTTGGGTGTTTTTGATCTGCTTCAGGTTGGATGTGGGCCGCTGGGATCTGCTTCAAGTCAGATTCCAGACACGGAGCTCCGCTTCCCGGAGCTCCGCTTCATGTATGATGCGGACTTTGGGATCTGGACTTCGTGTTGGAACAACTTTGTGTCAAGTTCGTTCAGGACACAGGGATCTGTTTTGTGTTGGATTTGGGATGCTGGGATCAGTTTGGGGCTGGATTTGGGATCTGTTTCACGTTGGGTTCACGCTGCGGGGATCTGCTTTGTAGTGAATGCCAGACACTGAGCTCCGCTTTGCGTTAAATTCAGAGTAACGGAATTTTTAACTGTGTTAAATTCAGAGTAACGGAATTATTAACTGTGTTAAATCCAGAATAATGGAATTATTAACTCTGCGTTGCATTTGGGACGTTGGGCTCCACCTTTTGGTGCGTGCCAGACCCGGGCGGGGACCGGGGGGGCCGTCCCCTGGGCCGAAGGCATCAGTTCTGCGTCCGTCACAGCTCGGCGTGGTACTGCTCCGCTTTGAAAACCTCGGCGGGCTGCACGAAGATGCCCTCCGTCACCTTCCAGTAGTTGTGCTGGCTGGAGGCGGCCATGCCGTGCACCTCCTTCTGCCCGTTGATGGGCCGCCCGTACTGCTCGCCCGTCACCGACAGGAAGACGTCGGTGGAGGCGTGCTGGAAGCGCACCTCGCTGTCCCGCGCCCAGTAGGTCCCGCTGCACACCACCGTCCAGTCGTCCAGGTAGTCACCCTCGCCGTCCTCCCCGAAGGCGCTCACCTCCTGCGGCGGGCGGCAGCAAGGACCCGGTTACGCGGGGAGAGGACGAAGGCGGGGGGAAAGGGAGCTCGTTTTGGGGGGGGCTCGGGGCTTTGTGGCACGGTGGGGAGGGGAATATAGGGGTGCTGGAGGGGGAGCACCTGTGGGGATGGCTCTCCAGGGGTGTGAGGGCTTACGGAGCGTAAGTTTTGGGTGCTGGTTTGTTAGTGCCCCTGTTACCCAGAGCAAAAGCTCGGGTGCCCCAGGGCTCGCAGGGGACACGGCAAGGCTCGGGCGCCCCAGGGGATGCAGCTCGCCGTGGTGGGAACGGCCCTGCTGGGTGGGAGGCTGGTATGAAATGGGGGGCAGAGAATAGGGTTGGGGCTGAGAATGGGGCTGGGGGGATAACGGGGCGAGGGAAAAATGGGGCTGGGGGGACAAGGGGATAATGGGGCTAGGGAAAAATGGAGCTCGGGGGGGACAAGGGGATAACGGGGCGAGGGAAAAATGGGGCTGGGGGGCACAAGGGGGCTTGGCAGGGGCTGGGGGACAATGTGGGGCTGAGAAGGATGGGGCAGCAACACCGGGGAGCCGGTGGGGACCCTATAGGGACCCGGTGGGGTCCGGGGCTGGTCCTAGGGAACGAGAGGGGCCCGGGCAGGGTTAAGGTCCACAAGGGCCGTGCCCGGTACCTGGTTCCCGGAGAGCGGGGAGGCGAAGCGGTGGCTGTGGAGGTTGCGGCCGGTGCCCAGGTGGGTGAGGCGGATGGCCTGCCCGCACCGCACCGGCCGGCCCCGCTCGCACACGGCCGCCGTGCGGCCCCGCACCCGCCAGTAGCTGTTGCCGTCGTCCGCCGCCGCCACGCCGGTCACCGACTGCTGCCCGCTGCCTGCGGAAGACAAAAACAAACGAATAAATGAATAAATAGATGAATAAATAAGTAAATAACGTTCCGCGGGGGAGGGAGGGGGGGGCTCGCGGCCGGTACCGGGGCCATTACCGGAGCCGTAGCGCACGTCGTGCGAGTGCAGGCGCACGTTGTGCCGCACGTTGAGCAGCTTCACCACCGAGCCGCACGTAACGGGGCCCGGCCCGCCGCCGCCTCCTCCTCCTCCGTTAACCGCCGCGCCCAGCGCCAGCACCAGCGCCACGACCGGGAGCGGGACCGACGCCGGGAGCAGGCCCCTATCCCCAGCCGCCGCCGCCACCACCACCTCCGGCCCCATCCCGCCGCCGACCGGAAGCGGAAGTGGCGCCGCTCCGCCCGCCCGGAGGTCGCAACTCGTCTGCTCCGCCCCCCGCCGCCGCCGCTGCCGCCGCCGCCGCCGCCGCGGCCTCCATTTTCCCTCAGCGCCCCGGGGGAGGCCGCGCCGGGCCCAGCGGTGCCGGTGGGTGCGAGGAGGGGCCGGGAGGGGCCCGGACGGCCCCGGGGGGGTTGCGGGGGGCGGGCGGCGGGGCTCGGCAGGGCCTAGGGGTCGGTTGGAGGCCTCTACCGGGGCCTCGGCCCGGGCTGGGCGGCCGCAGGGGGGGGGGTGAGGCCCGGTGGGTCTGTGAGGGAGGGGACGGGGAGGGCCTGGGGGGGGTGGGGAGGCCTCGGGGCCCTCGGGGATCGTGGGCCCGGTTGCGGGGTGAAGGCCGCGGCCGCGGGCTGGGCGCTGGTTTGGGGTGGGGGGCTCGGAGGGGGGGGGGGGCGGCTCCGGTGGTTCCCCGGTGGTGCCCCCGGTGCGGGGGCAGGGGCTGGGCGGCCCCTTCGTGCTGCTCATCCCCACCCCTGGGTGAAGGCCGCAGGGTGTGGGTGTGGTCGGGGGGTGGCACCCCCCTGTGCGCCCCCCCCTCCGTCTCAGGCACCCCCCCCAGCCCAGCTGCTGTGGAGTGGGGGCGGTGGGACCCTCCCACACACACACCCCTGGGCGTCCCCACCCGTGGGGACAGCCACCAGCAGGACAGCAAGGCCCTGTTCCTCCTCGGGGCTGCCATCTGTCCCGGGGAGGGCACCCTGCTGCCGTCCCCTTCCCCGTCATCACGACGTCGAAGCCCCCCCCCCCAGCTCCGCGGGGGTGAGTCCGGGTTTGTAAAACAGCTGCTGAGGCCCCCCCCAAAAGAAATCCTGGGGGGGGCAGCAGCGTGGGCAGGCCCTGTTTGGAGTTCACGATGGATTAAAAAGCAGTATATGAAAGGTGGGAACGAACGGCTGGTGGTCGCAGTGGGGAGAGGTGGTTCGCAGCCACCTCTGTTCTGCTTCCGTCGGTGCTTGTTTTGTTTTTTTTTCTGGGTATGACGATACGGAGAAGGAAAGGAAGCGATGAATTTAGATGCCTAAGTGATTTAAGCTAGCTAAACCCGACCGGGGGAGGACGCAGAGAGCCCGGGTGCTGCTGAGTGCTCGTGTGGTGCGCGAGGGGCGGTGGCAGGGGGTGTAACAGAGGCCCCAACCGCTGCAGCGACTGACTCCGCGTCAACTTTCATTGCTCAGGGAAGAGCTGCTAGAGCCTCAGCACTAACTTCTTCTAAAACGCTGCTTCGACACCCCGTCGTGGTCCAAAATGGGTGGTTTGGAACCGTTTAAAAGCAGAGGACGGAGCAGAAAACATCGTTACGCTGCTGCGTAAACCGGTGGTGAGCCCGACGCGGAGGAGCGGGCTCCAGGCGAGCCCAGCCCGCGGTGCCTCACCCCAGGGGGGGGACGCGTGCCGCCGGAAGATCCCACCCGGGTTGCCTGAAGTCACGGGCAGGTCAGGGAAAGCGAGGAGGGCAGATCCATTTTCTGGTCCTCACAGGAAACTGCGACGCGGCAGGTCTGAAGTAACGAGGCGGAAGCGCTCACCCAGTGCTGTTAAGCCGTGGCGCTCGCTGCCACAGGATGTTCTGCAGCCCCGTAGCATCGGGGGAGGTGGGACCGGCGGGCGGCGTTAGGACTTGTGAATCAGGTACGGGACTGCCTGAGCTGCCGGGGCTCTCGCCGACCTGCCTCTGTCCTGGCATTGCTGGGCTCTGGGCTGAACGCCGCGGATCTGTTCCTTGTTTTTCTCCCGAGCTCCGTTGCACGCCTCCCAGGGAGGAAGGAGGGACGTCTCCTTTAGGTCCCGACTTCAAAAGTTGGTAAAGCAGCTGTGAAACTGGTGCTGTGGTGGGGTGGGCGGGCCCAGCGGAGGTCAGCCCCGCAGGAGTCCCTGCCTGCCCCAAGGAGTGGCTCTCAGGAAGAGCGCATGGCTGAGGAGATGCCTGCAAGGGATCAAATACGGCATTTTTATTTAAAAAAAAAAACTAAAATTGGTTCCTTGTAAGAGCTTGGAGCGGTGACGTTACCTTTGCCCTTGGTTGGGGTTTTTCCTCACAAGCCGTTTGTCACAGTCTTACTCCTGTGGACGTACTTCCACCATGCTAACGTTCATTTCATGAGCGTTTCATTGACAAAATGAATAGATTGGGCTTCCTTAGGCTCTACATTTTAATCGAGTCAAGTTTCCTGGCCTTCGTGTTGTCACAGAGCTTTATGAACCTTCTCCAATTTAGCCGTTTTCTCTTTGAAACGAGAGCTGGACAGGAGTGTTCGGTGACGGCTTTGGCAGAGGTGCTTCCATGGACCTGCGTGATCCCCAGGGAGCTGTGAGCTGAATCGTGAAGTGGCAGAGGCTAAAACAATCTCTGGCCAAAAAAACCAACAACGCAACAGAATTAGCGTGGTCACATAGCTGCTGCCGTGAAGGACAGGGAGCAGTCGGGGTTTTTGCTTCCCCCCAGCACCCCTGCTGTTGCAAAGTGTGCTGCCGCCCCGGCCTGAGCCTCGAGTGGGGAGTTTCTCCTGCTTTCTGCGTTGCCACTGATATTCTGGGACTGCTCCGAGGGACGGGGTCCAGCAGGATCTGCTGAACGTGTCTCCCGGCGAGACGCTAGAGCGGGAGGTGCCTCTGGTTTCCCTCGTCCCGCAGCCGCGTGTGAGGCTCCAGTGGGGTGCCCCCGCGGCCCTGTCCCCGCCCCGCAGGCGCGCTCCGTGCCACGGCTCCCGATGCTCCGCAGCTGCTCGCGGCGTGTTTGGATTCCCAGACTTAACGAGTTTGGATTCCCAGCCGTAACGAGTTACCTTTGGCTGCCCGGGATACGCCGAGAGCCAGCGCTGCGACCTCGCCGTGCCGAGCTGCCAGCGGATATCTGGGTGTGCGGCCGAGGCCTGGCAGGTACGCGAGCACCTGGCTTCCAGCGCGCCCTGCGCCGTCGTCGTCCCCTCGCCGAAGCGGGGAGGTGCCCGCAGCCGCTCGGCACCCGTGGCGCCCAGCCCGATGTGAGCAGGGACCTACGCTCCGCGTGCTGACAGCAGGGAGAGCTGTCTGCTCGGCGTCGCTCCGCTTAAAAGGAGCTCGTGGACTCTGGAAGGTTGCCACCGTGCCCTTGAGCTGAGCAAAGTGCACGCACCCCTGGTGTGGAGCGGAGCTCGGCTAACCGCACGGCCCCGAGCTGCTCTGGCGTGGAGGCAGCGCTTGAGGCGCTGGGCTCGGCATGGAGGCGCCTCCACGTCCCCCCCTGCTGCCCCCACCGTGCCGCCCGCGTCCTTGGCGGTGTCATTTCAGACAAATGCCTCTGCCAAGGGGGAAGGGGGGCGAGGCGCCGTCGGTACGTATCTGCCTGGACGTCTCCGTGGTAAAAGCCACCTTTAATTCCACCCACCGTGCCAAGTGACCCCGTCCTGGGGGGCGTTTCGCCGGAGCCCGAAGCACCCAGCGCTTGTGGGTGGCTGGCTTCAAGGAACCTGCTCGGCTGGCTCCTTAAACGAGGTGGGCTTCCCGAGCCGTTGCCACTCCTCGTGCCCGGACCGATTTCGCTTGACGCGAGCTGAAATCGCCAGGAAGCGGCGGAAGGAGTGGTAAAGAGGAAAGGTGGAGCTGCGAGGGAAACGCTTCGCCGGCAGAGAACACGCGGCGCTGTGGCGGGGGGGTTTCTGTCCTGCTGGACGCTTTGGGTGGCCGTCGCGGGCAGAAGGAAGCGTGTTAGGCTGGGAAATGCTGTGGAAGTCGCTCGCTCCGCAGCTACGTGCGTAATACACCCCGGTGGAGAGAGGAGAACGGGTGAGAAAGCGTGGGACCGACACGGTGCTCGGGCGGAGGCTGGCGAACAAAGCAGCTCCTGTCCTCTGCGGGCCTTTGCTTCAAAATGCGGGGAGACACATTTAACCGGCGCCTGCCTCGCCCTCTGACGCCTCGTTTCGGAGAGGGATGCGTTTGAGGACGGGGATCAGCCCGTACCCGCGGCAGGACAGCGACGTGCTGTCTGGGAGCGGGGCGGCAGCCTTGGCCCGCCGCGATTTGTCCCCGTGTTGAGCGTGGTGAGGAGGTGCTGGCCGCAGCCCCGGCGTCCTCGGCCAGGGAGTATGAGCTGCTACCTGCTCCTGTCTGAACGCTCACAGAGGTTTTCCCTTGTCTTTCTCGTGGGTTTCCTTTAATGAGGCGGGGCCAACGTATTCCTTTGCAGCTATTAATATTTTAAGACAAAATATTCCCCAAGATCTGCCTTTTTCCACTCTTTTTTTTTTTTAAGTGAGAAGCGAGTCCCTGTTTTTCTCCAAGTTGCCGTGTTTGTGCTCCGGCTGCGGGCAGAACAAGAAGCCCTGCACGCGAGATGTGGCACGGCAAAGCCTCGGTCAGGTGGGGAGATGGTTATTGCAGCATTTGGAGGCACGGTCAGGTATCGCTCCCCGTCATGTAGGGTTGTTTTTTTTTTGTCGTGTTGCATCAGAAGTAATTTACCGCGAAGGTTTTGGCTTTAGATCTGATACCTCGGAGCTTTGCTTTGTACCAAAGGCTGCTGCTTCTTCCTGGGCTGCCTTTGTTACCCTCACAGCCGTGTGGGGAATCGGTTAGGTTTTTCTTATAGCCGACTTCGGAAACTTCTATTGTTTTGGCCTGTTTAAAAAGGAACCAAAAAAAAAAAAAACCTTTGAAAATCAGAGCAGACTTACAACCGCAGGAAGTGACAGGCTCGAGGAGACGGAGCTGAAGCCGTGTTAGGAAGGGCAAACACTTTCCTTCGTGCCAGCCCTGGTTTATACTGCTTCCAGAAACCCCACTGGGGGAGAACATCAAACAAAAGGTTCTGGGTATGGAAATGACCCCATTGCTGCAGAATCTCATTCCCTCCTGGTCTCTGCCCCTCGGCACCCGACGTGGGGTGTCCTGGGCCAGCTGTGGCTCCATCCGCACGGTGCTGAGCTGGGCAGCACCCTCCAGGGTGCCGTTTGCTCGGCGGGGCTCCCTGGCTCTTGGCGGAGCCTCACTCAGCACTCAGCCAAGGCCACTTTGGGGATCACCCCGGCTTCATTAAGCGAGCGAGGATTAATCACGTTAAGGTCCTAATTGGTCGGACGGTGCGCCTGACCCGGCGCTGCGTCAGGGGCGGCGGAGGGTCGCTCTCCTGGCCGTGAGGGGATGGACGGGGTGAAGGGCTGTGGCTACGTGCGCTGGTCCAGAGCCCGGCTGTGCGGCGAGCGCGGCTGCGACGGTCGTGTCCTGCTCGCTGAGACGCAGCCTGACAGGAGCCGACAGCGCGGGGCTGCTGGCTTCGCTTGGCTGATCTCTGGTGACAGGGGCGTTCAGGCACAGGGGCGCCTCTGGGCAATTCAGGACCTGGAGAGATGATTTGAAACGCTTTTGCCTTAGCTGACATGATGGATGCGTCCTCTCTCCCCAGCTCCTGCGCGTGAGACGCCGCAGCCATGTCTGACTTCGTAGAAAGTGAGGCAGAGGAGTCGGAGGAGGAGTACAACCAGGACGGGGAGGTCGTTCCCAGAGTAACCAAGAAATTTGTGGAGGAAGATGAGGACGGTGAGTCTTCCTGTCTGCGCCGAGGAGGCTGAATTGTCTGCGTGCCTCGCAGCTCTGTTTTTACGTCTCCTCACTCTGTGGATGCAGCAGTAACCGTGCAGCAATAGCGTGGCCATCTGTAGGCGATGTTCTCAGCTGTTTAAGCGCTTCCGTTCCTCAAAGCGCTAAGATGGCTTTTATATTTGGCAATAGGAAGTACATTTCTTCACCCCCGTGGGATGCGCAGTTTGATAGTAAACAGTAAAAGCACAGGAATTCTCCCGGTGTGACCGCTCCGCCTGTTCCCTCTGCAGAGAGGGCGTGAAAGGAGAAATGGGGCTCCGGCGTGAGCACCTGGCCGGGTTCTGTGTCAGTAAAAGCGTTCAGTAAAGGCTCCCTGCGCAGATAGTGCAAAGGAAAATGTTTGTACAGAGCCGAGCCAAGAGCCTTGGAGATAAGCCTTAGACACTTACGTGGTGGTTATTGTCCTCCACCCTAGATGAGGAAGAGGAGGAGGAAAATCTGGATGATCAAGATGAGCAAGGGAACCTGAAAGGATTCATTAACGATGATGACGATGAGGAGGAGGAAGAGGAGGAAGAAGCCAGTGACTCTGGCGACTCTGAAGACGACGTTGGCCACAAAAAGAGAAAGCGCAGTAAGTGGTGGGATGGTTGTTAGCGGGCTGCGGTGTTAACTCTTGCACTGCCCTGCTGGAGAAGCAGAGCTCTCCCTCTGCCCTCGCTGTCTGCGTGGCCTGGGTGAGCTGTACCCTTCGTACTGCCTTGTCCATTCCCACGTCAGTGAAGGGAGGCTGTAACTCGCCTCTGCTTTCTTCTGTTAGCTTTTGATGACCGCCTGGAGGACGACGATTTCGACCTCATCGAAGAGAACCTGGGCGTTAAAGTCAAACGGGTGAGTTGTTTCCACGCTGCTGCTAACTCTCCTTGCCTCTCTCCTTGCCAAGGCGCTTGTTGCGCTCTCTCCTTGCCAAGGCAACTGGGCACTGGCTCCGAGGGTTTGCCAAACGCTTTGTGCTTGTTTGTAACGTCTGCCGTGCTCCTCCCCTCCCACCTCTGCGACGCAGGTTCGGAAGAGCCCACCTTCCAGTGACTTTTTCCTGTGTGGAAAAGTTACCTGCAGCACAGCTCCTTTGGAGCCAGGGGAGCCTGTGCTGGGCTCCGTCCTGCTCCCCCTCCAGAGGGAGCAGAGGAAGCGCAGTTCTGGCCGGGCAGAGATGGCGCGGAGCGTGAGCGTCCGTGCCAGGAGGTGTGCGCGCTAACAAGACTTCTTGCTTGCAGCAAAAATTCAGGCGCGTGCGGAAAATGTCCGATGATGAGGATGATGAAGAGGAGGACTACGGGAAGGAAGAGCATGAGAAGGAAGCCATTGCTGAAGAAATCTTTCAGGATGGTGAAGGCGAGGAGGGAGGGGAAGCTGTTGAAGCTCCCGTTGCTCCACCAGAAGAAGAGGAGGAGGAGGAGGAAGATGAATCTGGTGAGTATGGATGGCCAATTGCATCTGAAGTTTGTCATAGTGCTAAAGCGCAGGAACCAAGTTAAGATTTCCCCTGAGCTACAGTTAACCAAAAGCTGGAGCCCTGTTGTGGTCAAGCTCTTGTTGGTCTGATTAGTGCTATCTTTAGAATTAAACATTTCTGGGTAGCAGATTTAGTTTGTCTGTTAAACGGCTTTGTCCAGAAGCATGTTGCATACGCTGAGGTGTTGAATGTCTGCTCTAAGCTCCCTTCGACATGAAAACGCTTCAAACAAAGAAAGTGGCGGCACGGTTTAGCACTTAGTAGCACTGTGCATGCCTGCCCTACTTGTGCTCTTGGGCATTAGTCTGGCACCAGCGGTGGTGATGGGCTAAAAGAGTTGCAGAAATTCTTTCTGTCAAGGGTCCAAAGCAAGAAGGCTTTTTTTTCTGAGTGCATTTTCTGTGCGCTGAGCTGCAGATAGCTACCGGACGGCTTTTCCTGGGTTTAAAACTTTGTTCTAGCTTGTAATTGTGGTTCAGGCTCCTGGAATTTCTGAGGCTGGTGAAGGAGATGCTGTGGGTAGCTGTGCAGGCTGGCAGCAGGCAGCAGCCTAAGCCTGTGGCGGAGGCGCACAGCTGCGCTGGCTGAGCTGAGCTTTGCCAGAGGTACTGGCTGAGCGTGTGTGCGCACTGACTGCTAAAATGGTTCTCCGTGTCCAGACATCGATGACTTCATCGTGGATGACGACGGACAACCTCTGAAGAAGCCCAAATGGAGAAAGAAGCTCCCTGGATACACCGATGCGTAAGTATTGATTGGAAATTGGCCTGGAGCCTTAAAAACAGTGCTCAAGTGCTCAGATTACTTGATTCTTGCAACTGCAATGTGATTCAGCTTGTGGTTGGATACTGCTGGTCTCCTTCCCCAAAGGAATGTGGTGAATTTAAACACGGGGCTTTGGGGCAGACATTGAAGAAGTCACAGACTTCTTCCTTTCTTCCCTAGATTTTTTTATGGGAATGCCAAAACCAGTCCCTTAAGAGAAGTATTTGCGTGTAAAGCTCAAATATCTGTGTACCTATCCACAGTTTTTTAGCTTAGATGCAAAACCAAAGGTTAAACTTAGGTGCTGTGGCCAGAACGCTGTTTTTAACTGCATCGTGGGGCTGAAGGATAGTTTTTGCCTTCCAGTGCCTTGCAGGAAGCCCAGGAAATCTTCGGTGTGGACTTCGACTATGATGAGTTTGAGAAGTACAACGAGTATGATGAAGAGATGGAGGAGGAATATGAATACGAGGATGAAGAGGCTGAAGGGGAGACCCGCGTCCGACCCAAAAAGACTGCCAAGAAGCGCGTCAGTCGCCGTAGCATCTTTGAGATGTACGAGCCCAGTGAGCTGGAGAGCAGTCACCTAACAGACCAGGACAACGAGATACGCATGACAGACATGCCTGAGAGGTTCCAGGTGAGGGAAGAGGGGACGGGTGTACAAACAGAAAGCGTTTCAGTGCCCACTGAGGACAGCAGGCCTGGGACCTGCAGGCCAGCTTTCTCACCCGGCTGCTGCCTGGATTTTGGTATCTCCTTTCCCTTTTTGTCTATCCCACCGTAAATGTGCGGGCTGAAGCTCCACATTCCAACATAACAGTGAAACTGAGTTGTTCTGCCTGTGTAAACGCGGAGGGGGTTTAGCACCGGTCATAGTTTCGCTCTGGCCACTGGGTGCCAGTGTTGCTCTCCTGGGTGCGGTGCAGGGCGTGTGCTCTGCTGAGATGCCCTTTCTGTTTGGTGCTGTTAGTAACCCCGTGAGCTGTGCCTCTGTAACGAGAGGATGCTGCAGTGCCAGAGGCTGGCTGGGGCTTTCCACCCTATAGCTGTGCCAGCCGACACAACTGTTCCTTGCAAGGCGTTTCTGTAACCCACTTTAAATAATCTGAGTGGCTGCGATTTATACTGCTGTCCGTGTGGAGTCCCGTTTGTGCTGCTAGGAATCATTCTGTTATCTCATATTTTTCACTTAATTTTGCCTCTTATTCAGGTTTTCCCTGGACAGTCAGTGTCCTTTGATCTCCCTTTAGTGTATGTTAATACAGTTCTGTGCAGAAGCTTGTTACCTGCCTTTGTGAAATGTGATGTCTGAAGCTGCCAATTTTTCAAAGGACCCTTTTTTCCGTGCCAGTGTGTACAGCACGAGGGAGTGCTGTGTGTAATGTCTCCTGGCCATAAGTGGCTCGTTCAGATGTCTTCTCGTAGTCACAGATGTCGGTGATGGTTAGAGCAGGCTCCACCTGAAAGAGAAGTGGCTGGTCTAAATGCCCAGAGAGGGTTTGGAGCTGTTTTGTGTTCTGTTATTCTGTGGCTGCAGCAAGAAAAGTGATAACAAGGTTGGAGCAGGGGCAGACTGGAACAGAGGATGTAACTTCAAGGGACTTGGGAGTCCTGTAGGAAGCACAGATACCCTGAATCCTTTGTCACAGAAGGCTACGCACCTTTGCAGGCTTTTCCACACGTCTTTGACAGACCTGTTGGCTTTTTTACCTACTGGAAAGCTGATGCAGATTTGCTGTGTGCTCAGATGAAGGTGTTGAAGAGCTGTCCTCAGCATAGCCCTGTGGGTGTGGCAGCTACTGAGACCCCAGAGGCAATCTGCAGCTCAAAACAGTCATTTCCAGGCTTCCTAAAAACGCTGCAGTGAGCCCTGGTGCTGTATGTGCCTCTGCTAATCCTGTTGTCTTTTCACAGTTGCGATCCATCCCAGTAAAGAATGCTGAAGATGACGAGCTGGAGGAAGAAGCTGACTGGATTTACAGGAATGCATTTGCAACACCCACCATCTCCTTGCAGGTAAAGGGCTATGCCTGGGACTTCTGTCCTAAGATGGCTGGTGACTTGAAGGTGCTATAGATTTCTAGCCTGGAGACGTTCCAAGAGTTTGCTTAGAGAAACGTCATGCCCAGGATACTTTTCTATTTCTCTGGTTTTGAGTGGGTCACTTAACACACACGTCTTCATTTCCATGTTGATAAAACAGGACAAAAAGCAGCACAGAGACGTTGAGAGAATAATTGTCATAAAAGACTGAAAGATCTCTGAGCCACTGTGCACTTAGGGATAAACTAATATTAGCTGCGATCTACTTTTAACGATGGGTTACATTGGCCAGATGCTGCTTCTGTGTTTTCTTTTAAGCCAGTCGTGCTTTTCTGTGGTCTAAAATCGCAGCATGTAGCTAAGCCTGTATTTCCAGCTAACAGAGGGATCACCATTTTCCAGCCTTAGCTTGGACTGCTCTTTTAAGCACCATAATGTGTTGTTTATCCTTTTAGGAAAGTTCTGACTACCTTGATCGTGGACAAGCCGCCAGCAGCTTCAGCCGCAAGGGGCCCAGCACCATCCAGAAGATTAAAGAAGCCCTGAATTTCATGAGAAATCAACACTTTGAGGTACCTCATAACTCAGCTTCGTTTTCGAGGCAAAGCCTGAGTCACCGTCTCCTTATCCAGGCAGGATTAGTCAAGGGGCTGCTGGAGGTATTTAGGGTAACAAAGTAGTCAGGTCTAAGGTGCCATACCTGGTTGCCTGTCTTGTGACAAAATGGTGCTTCTCTGCAAGGTGCAGCTCATCTCGTGTGAGATGGGACAGCAGAGGTTTTAAGGCCTGTTTGATGGGGCTGCTATTGCCCTGTTTGCCTGATCCTGGACAAATTGATAAATGAGGTGGAGGAATTCCAGAGTCTCTTGAACCTTGCATGGTCCATTCGGCCTGTTATCTCAGGTGCTGCCTGATGTCACAGAAGCTCTCTGGTGTATGTGATGCATTCTTTGGTGGAACAGTCTCGAGTTGTGTTGCGACTCGGTACATCTCCCACATCGCTGCCCCATCAGCTTGTTCTCCGCCGTGGGACAGGAGCGATCTCTGGACTCCTGGCTGCCAGAAGCAGCGCACTCTCCTTTTGCTTGGTGTTGACGAGTCTCGTTTCTGACCTAGGTCCCCTTCATCGCCTTCTACAGAAAGGAGTACGTAGAGCCAGAGCTGCACATCAACGACCTGTGGAGAGTCTGGCAGTGGGATGAGAAGGTGAGGGGTGTTTTCATTGGTAATTATCCCATCAGCATTTATTTTATCTTCCCACCTAGCTGGAGACCTTCTGTGCTTTTTTTTTTTACTCATTTTGCATCTCTGCTATCATGTGGTGTTAAAGGATTATCTGACAAAAGAGGGTGCAAAAAATAGTCCTTTCCCTTCACCAAGATCCTTTTGTGTAGTGACCTTTCCTGCAAGGAGTGCAAGTTCCTTTTCTGCTGTAGAGAAAATATCCTGAGATCCTGGGAGTGCCTCTCTAGGAGCCCCTGTTTGGGAAGGGAGGAGATAAACGTGGCGCACAGCTACAGTGCATTTCACTGGAGATTTCTGTTTTCTTGTTAGTGGACCCAGCTGAAGATCCGCAAGCAGAACCTGACACGTCTGTTTGAGAAGATGCAAGCCTACCAGTATGAGCAAATATCTGCTGACCCAGACAAGCCTTTGGCTGATGGAATAAGGGCCCTTGATACTACTGACATGGAGAGGTATGGTGCCATGACGTTTTTGAATTCATTCCAAAATGACTGAAAATGTGTACCAACCTATCTGTACAACACTGACCCTCTGGCCATTGCATGACATTGATTTTAGCCTCACCACAAAGCCAGCAAAGAGAAATATTTAAAACTCCTTCAGAAGATGAGCCCAAGCACTCCTTCTGCCTGACCTGTCCCAGAGCAGGTTCCGTGAGCGCTCTGCCCACAGCTCTGCTGTGAGCAGGATGTAACATGCTGGCTTTGCATGTCCTAGGCTGAAGGATGTGCAGTCCATGGACGAGCTGAAGGACGTGTATAATCACTTCCTGCTGTACTATGGGCGAGACATCCCCAAGATGCAGAATGCTGCAAAGGCTGCTCGAAAGAAGCAAAAGCGTATCCGAGAGGATGGTGAAGAGGAAGAAGGTTTGTCCCCAAACTTGATAAGTCTCCTAATCCCGGGCTGGTTCAAAGTCCTGGTTCAAAAGAGTAGTAAGAAAGTTTGTTGAAAAGCCTTTGTGTGTGCACAGACCATCTCTGCGGTTCCCTTCCGTCTCAGGTTAGTCCCAGGTCTTCCAGACATCTCTAAAAATGCTTAAAATCTGTCATACAGGATGTTATTTTTCCAAGGGACAGAATATCGCCCCTTGTGATGGGGTAAAAGCAAAGATCCAACTACCCTGATCTGTGTTTTAGCATACAACCCAGAGACACTGCTGTTAAAATCAGGCAAAAGAGAGAAATTGAAGAAAAGCTAGCATTTTCAGGGTGTTTGTCTGACGCTGAATAATTGTAAGGCTACTGTGACCTTTCAGTTGTGTTCATGGGATTTAGGGGCTGTGTTGCACAGTGTAGATTGTGTTTGTCCCCTTTGCTGTGCTGCTGACACACTGCAGCTGACAGTGTGCCTCTGTAAAGAGGCCTTGCTAAGCATACACTTCCCGCAGGTGAAGGAGAGGATGCTGAAGATGATGAGCAGAAAGGGCCTGAGCTGAAGCAGGCTTCCCGTCGGGATATGTACACCATCTGTCAAACAGCTGGGCTGGGTAAGGGCTCTGCTCTGTCACGCTGAGCTCGTAGTGTGTTGTGGCCTAGCCTGCATGCTTTTCTGGGCTGTGTGGCTTACTTGGAGGACTGGTAATTTTGCTCAGTATAGTCTACAGTATCCTTCTCATCATTTTTTGTGATTTTTTTTGTTTCCCCCCCAGACAGCCTGGCTAAAAAGTTTGGTCTGACACCCGAGCAGTTCGGAGAGAATCTCCGAGACAGTTACCAGCGGCACGAGACAGAGCAGTTCCCTGCAGAGCCCCTGGAGCTGGCCAAGGACTACGTGTGTAGGTCAGTGTGTGGGGATCCTTGCTGAGGGCCTGCGGGTGAAGCAGGAGAGAGGATCTTGGCATGTTCTCAAGTCTCAGTGCTTAATGTTGCTTTTTTTCCTTTTAGTCAGTTCCCAAGTCCAGAAGCTGTGCTGGAAGGAGCCCGGTACATGGTGGCTTTGCAGATAGCCAGAGAGCCTTTGGTCAGGCAGGTCCTGAGACAGACTTTCCAAGAAAGAGCTAAAATCAACATTTCACCAACCAAAAAGGGGAAGAAGGTAAGGAAGGAAGCTCTGACTCTGTGGGTCAATTTGGTGAAGGATCTAAATAAAACACAAATGTTTGTTTTGCATCTGGAAACTTCTCCCGTGTCAGTGGCAACTCTGAATAAATCTTAGAGCAGTGTGTGAGCTGGGCTGTTGGAGAGGCCAGCTCAGCAGCATGCTGCATTTTTAGTTAAGCATTTCATCAGACCTGATTCTTACTGTTGAGATGTTGCCTTCAGTTGCTGGAACAGTCTGTTTCTCGAGCTGGGAACAGATTCCACTGCATCGTGCTGGGGAAGGAAACTTAAACTGGCAGGCATAGGGGTGACGGGGTATTTGATGAAAACCAGTGTACAGTAGGGTCACTCCTTGTGAATGCCCTGCCTGCATACTGACTCTCTCCTCTCTCCCAGGATATCGATGAAGCCCACTATGCCTATTCCTTTAAATACTTGAAGAACAAGCCTGTGAAGGAGCTGCGAGATGACCAGTTCCTGAAAATGAGCCTGGCGGAGGATGAGGCGCTGCTGACTATAGACATCAGCATTGACATGAAAGGAGTGGAGGGGTGAGTCCTCGCTGGTTGTGCCTTGGCAGAGCTCGTTCATCCAGTGCTGCTGTGCTGTTAGAGCTCCTCTGTAACCCAGACTGCTCCTGGAGGTCGTGGTCTGGTGGTTTCCTGTGCCTTAATGATAAGCCGCCTCAGGGGGCTCGCTTTTATCATCACCTTACTGAAAACTCTAGAAGACATCTGGCTTATTCATTTGAAAGCAAATTCTAAAGCCTTTAGGCTTTTTGTGAAAGGCAGTGTTTGTTTCCAAATCACCCTTGCTGTGTGGCTCCTTGGTTTCTTCCCTGCACATCTGAGCAGCCGCACTGTGCAATAAGGTAAGGATGTGCTGCAGTGGCTGTGGGCTCCCCTGTGTCAGTCCTCTCTGTGCTGCCAGCAGAACGTTCAGCTGTGGTCTGTCTAGCAGCATAGCTCTTGCACCTAAAGGAGTCTTGGATGGGAGGATTGGCTCTTCTCTGTACTTACCAGGTAGCTTCCTGAATCGGGTGCTACTGTCACATCCCCGTGCAGGAATCTGATAGTGGTGGCATCAATGCAGGCGTTTGGAGCCTGTCTCTATCTCCCCCTCTCGTTTTTTTTGCAGTTACGGTAGCGACCAGACATACTTTGAGGAAATCAAACAGTTCTACTATCGGGATGAGTTCAGCCACCAGGTGCAGGAGTGGAATCGGCAGCGTACAATGGCCATTGAGCGGTCCCTCAACCAGTTCCTCTACGTGCAGATGGCTAAAGAGTTGAAGAACAAGCTGTTGGTGGAGGCCAAGGAGTACGTCCTCAAGGTGAGGTGGGGGAGAGATGGGTTCGAGTCAGAGCTGGGATTAACAAATGCTAAAAGTCCTGCAGCCTGCTGAGGATGGCTGCTCACAGGCCATATACAGGCACTTGGGAAGGAGGAGGGGACAGTGGGAGGTCTGAGTCAGGTTCTAAAGACAGAGAGTGAAGCAGATGTTTCAGTGGGAGGAAAAATGGGCTTTGTGTGTCTGGAGACCTGGTCCTAATCCTGGCAGACTCTTCTGTCCTGCTGCCCTGAGCAGCCCCTGACCTTCCCTCTGGAGAAGGGCTATACCAGGGCACCTGCAGTGGATTTTCTCACTCGTGTCTCTCCTCCGTTCTGCTAGGCTTGCAGCCGCAAGCTGTACAACTGGCTAAAAGTAGCTTCATACCGTCCTGATCAGCAAGTGGAGGAAGATGATGATTTCATGGACGAAAACCAAGGGAAGGGGATTCGGGTGCTAGGCATTGCCTTCTCCTCAGCCAGGTAGGAGGAGAGGAATTGGCTCTGGATCTGTGTTCAGCTTTAGCAGTCCTCTGTGTCTGAGTGATCTTTGTTTTGCAGGGACCACCCCGTGTTCTGCGCCCTTGTTAATGGAGAGGGCGAGGTTACAGACTTCCTCCGATTGCCACATTTCACAAAGAGAAGGAATGCCTGGCGTGAGGAAGAGAGAGAGAAGAAGGTGAGCCTTGGCGCAGCTCATGTCTTGAGACTAGTGCCTTCAGGTGGCTTTTGGTACTGGGTGATGCTGTGGGCTGGTGAGGAATAACCAGTCTGAAGACAGCGCAGGCTTTGTCACTCCTGCATGCAAGAATTCTGCCTTTTTTTTTCCACCCTGTAATTATCCTGCTGGAGAGGCTTTCAGTTAGATTCCAGTTCGCTCCTGCTGCTCCTCCTACAGGGAGTGACAGGACCTTGCCATTCCTGAGTTCTGTCGGTTGCGGTTTGTGAGCTTCTGTGGTTACACAGCTACGGCAATCTTCTCCCCTTTCCCTGGTCACGCTGTAATAGTGAAAGGCTGCAGGACCTACTGGAGCTTGGGACAGGCTTTTAACTTCCATTCCCTGCTTGTACTGCTATTCTGAAACACAGAAGCATGACAGCATCACTCTCTCCTCTGCACAGCTTTCATGTTTGTCCTTGCAGTTGTCTGCAGGGCCTCTGGAGAAGGTATTTATCTAGATCCATGTCGTGGTGGCAGATCAAGGTAGCAGTGAGGGAGGATTTTCCCTGTGAAATAGGAACCCAAGACTAGTAGCTAATTCAATGCAGAAACTCTCCACAGCTTTTCTGCTCTGAACTGTCTCTCCTTTTTCTTTCCAGGCACAGGATATTGAAACCTTGAAAAAATTTCTTTTGAACAAGAAGCCTCACGTGGTGACAATCGCAGGCGAGAACAGGTCAGAGCAAGTGTCTTTGTGTTCCTTCCACTTCCAGGTCTCTTTGCAGTCCTTTCCTTGTGCTCCTTCACGTGTCATTGTTTGTACAGTTAGCAGGAGGAGGAGCAGGCAGCCCCCAAAACAGTTTTTGAGTATGTAGCAAAGTGCAGTCTTGCATTCTCCCCTCAATACCCTTGGCCATCTCTCCCTAGGGATGCTCAGATGCTGATGGAGGATGTAAAGAGAATTGTTCATGAGCTGGATCAGGGGCAGCAGCTGTCCTCTATAGGAGTGGAGCTGGTGGACAATGAACTGGCCATCCTCTACATGAACAGCAAGAAGTCTGAGGTGAGCCTTCTGTTATTCTAGACACTTCTTAGTCTTACTCAGGCTGTCTTGGCCTCTGTTTATTGTGCTGGCCCAGCCTTGTGTCATCCACTGCCTCATGCGATCCATCTAGAAAGTGACATGCTGATCCCTGGGTCAAGGCAAAGCATCTTGTTTAGGTTTCCCTGAAGAAATTGGCACCAGCAGATGTACAAAGTAGATGTTGGTGCATTCTGAAATCAATTTTGTTCGGCTGAGTGGATGGGTTTGTTTCATTCCTTGTTACAGCATCATTCCTGTGGGTCTTTAATCTCGGTTCTCTTTGCCTGAGCACCAAATGCTTCCTGTGTTCCAGTTCTTGTCTGACGTCTTGGCATGTTGTGCTACAAAATGTGATTCTCTGGCCTCTTGCAGAATGAGTTCCGGGATTACCCACCTCTGCTGCGTCAAGCAGTCTCCCTTGCTCGTCGCATTCAGGATCCTCTCATAGAGTTTGCCCAGGTCTGCAGCTCTGATGAGGATATTCTCTGCCTGAAACTCCACCCTCTGCAGGTAAGGTTTTCTTGTAGGATCCTTGGCTAGGGGGGATCCATCTCTGGGAGGGGAAAATAAATAAATAAATAAAGTGGCCTGGGAGACCTGGGACTGTTTTCTGTCAAGGAAAAGTATCCCAAGCTGAACCGGTGCAAGTTCTGCCTGTTCTGTGCCACGTTCAGGCTACACAGCACCTTTTTTTCTGCCTTCTTTAGCTCATCTGCCTCCTGCCTTTAGGCTGTTCCCAGGGGTAACTCTGAGGTGCGGTACAGCACCTGAGAGCCAGTCTACTGCGTTTGGCCCTGCTTGCTTTATGGCAAAGCGTTGCACACATCCCCTTGCGAGGCTAATGCCTCTCCCTTCTGTCAGGAGCACGTGGTGAAGGAGGAACTGCTGAATGCCCTCTACTGCGAATTCATAAACCGTGTGAACGAGGTGGGAGTGGATGTCAATCGGGCAATTGCTCACCCTCACAGCCAGGCTTTGCTGCAGTATGTGTGTGGCCTGGGACCACGCAAAGGCACTCATCTGCTAAAGGTAAGGAGGCTTGTGTCACTGCCTACAAAAACAAAGCAGCCCGAACTGTGTGCGAGTTGGCCTGATGGCAGTGCTGCGACGAGCTGAGTCAGAGTTCTGCGTGCCAGATGCAGCTGACAGCTCCGTCGGCGGGTTTTCATATGTGTTACCTCACTGCGCCTAACCCCGAAGCTGTTTGTGGACTTGTGTCCTTCACAGACCCACGCAACTCAGCAGATCTGTCAGTACGAGCTAGCTCCTGAACTCACAGGAGCGGATGCACTGTCACAGTATCAGGACGCCTCCATACTGCAGAAAACACGAGGCAAAAAGCCAACGCTTTTCCTGCGAGCTGGAGCTGTTCCACGGGGAGTCATCTCCCTTCGTGCAGTGTTGAGACACAGGCAGAGGGCAACAGTTAATGATTTGTGATGGTCTCGGTTATGTCAGATGCTTTGAATACCGCACTGTCCAGCGTGAATCCTCTGCTTTTCCTGGTAAATCCTTGGGTTTGAACAGTAAAACTTAATGCTGCTTCCTCTTTCTCCAGATCTTAAAACAGAACAACACACGCCTGGAGAACAGGACCCAGCTGGTTACGATGTGTCACATGGGACCCAAGGTGTTTATCAACTGTGCTGGCTTCATCAAAATTGACACAGCGTCGCTGGGCGATAGGTGGGTGTTGGGTTGTGTTCAGTGCTGCACAGGCTGTGAAGTTAAATGTGTCACAGGCTGAAACAGTCTCCTTCTGTGGAGTCCATGTTCCTAGGAGTTTCTGTGTGGCCCCTCTGATCTCCGGCCAAGTTCAGGTATTGCTAGTTATTAATCTGATTCTTAAGGGTAGCTAAAAACGTGTCCAGCAATGTGAGCTGCGGAACATTAATTATATAGCTTGCTATGGTGTGAAAGACCCTTTGTGGTCAAGAGGAACTAGACTAAAACCAGTTGTTCCTTAACTTTCCGTAGTCCTTGTGCATGTCCGTCAGTGACCCGTATGCACTTCTGTTTGGTTTCTGCCTAGTCCTACCAACAGTATTTTATTTTTCTGAAGTTTGAGAATAGAGGCATAAATCAGCAATTCAACTTCCTCATAGCAGTACTGGTCAATTTGTAGAGCATTAGGTTACTGGTAATTGAACGAGAGATGTGTGTTTGGAGGACAGTGATAACCCATTTTCTAAGTCTTCAGCTGCCAGCTTTGCGCAGAAGGGTCACTTGTTGGGAACGTGCTTTTTCTAGGGCTGCCACAGTGGTTTTTTTGCCTTTGAAAAGCAGTCTGAGCAAGGACACCTGGCTGAATCCTTACGCTGAGTGATCCAGCCCTACCAGCTGCTTGGATCTTGCAGGACGCAAGTCCCGGAGGTGCAAGGGCAAAGCAAAGACTTCTCCAAACTGGATGCAGGTGGCTGCACCACCAGTTGGCAGTGTTTAACTTGTATAAGGAAGGAAACTTACGGAGCTATGCGCTCGTACCGCACCTATAGCAAACTGAGTCATCAAGCCTACGTAGCATCCCAAAGCCTGGCTATGACCTTGAGGCGCAGGAGCTGCGGTCTGGAATTTGCCTTGGGTCCTACTGATTTATCAAGGAAGAATTCTTTGTGTCCTGTTTAAAGTAGTTTGTTCCTTTGGGGTCAGTGGTGGCAAAGCAGCCGCGCGGCCAACAGTGATGGTCAATAACGTGATTCGTGTTAGGCTGAAGGAGCTGACTCTGGAACCCTGCAGAGTCCTTATCTGAACACGTCTCTGGTTTTATTTCAGTACTGATTCCTACATCGAAGTCCTAGATGGTTCCAGAGTCCATCCCGAAACCTACGAATGGGCAAGAAAAATGGCAGTAGATGCCTTAGAATATGATGAGTCAGCTGAGGATGCTAATCCTGCAGGAGCTCTAGAGGAGATCTTAGAAAACCCCGAGCGACTGAAAGACCTGGATCTTGATGCCTTTGCTGAAGAACTGGAAAGACAGGTGTGCTGGGGATTCCTGGTGCTGAGAAACAGGGGGAGCTGTGCTGTCCAGCTCAGTTTCTTAGGTTTTGTAGCTGGTGACCTTTGTCCTTTTTAGGAGATGAGCATTTATCTGTTGCCACTTTAAAATTTATAAACAGCTATAACAAGTATTTGGTGTCTGACAATGGCGTGTAGTAAGTGCTTACAGAAAGTATGCCTGGGGAAGGGAAGATAGAGTAATTAGGCTGGTTTTGTCCCCACTGAACTTATTTTTTTTCTGAATTAAGTAATAATTTTGACCTCCTCAACATACTGTGACTAAGTCCTGCAGTTTGATGATGTCCACTTTTTTTTTGGACTGTGGTCCACTTTTCTGTTGTTGTTTTTTTTAATTTGGTGTTTGATAACTTCTGTGAATTCTTTCGTAACTTATACTGGATTCCCTTTTCACCTCCTTCCTGCCACTTACGGCTTTATAACCCTTGAATACCACACAGGGCTACGGTGACAAGCATATCACTTTGTATGACATTCGAGCTGAACTGAGCTGCAGGTACAAGGACCTGAGAACACCATACCGTTCTCCAAACACAGAAGAGGTCTTCAACATGCTGACCAAAGAAACTCCAGAGACTTTTTATATAGGTGCGTCCACGTTCACTAAGAGGGCTCTGATGATTGTTGCCATCCGAAGTTGATTTAAGATGTGTAGAGGTGGGGCAAAGGGATGTTGCTGAGGGTGACATCAGGACAATGCTGAGGTTACATGTGTGTGAAGCAGCTTTTCGTGTACCTGGGAAGTCTCCTAACACCTTCGTACGCATCTGCCTTAGATCAAAGTCACTGTCTGGCCCTGCAGTTGGCTTTCAGTTCTTCATTCTCTCTTTTCTCTCATCACACCACAGGTAAAATGATCATCTGCAACGTGACCGGGATAGCCCACAGGCGACCGCAAGGAGAAAGCTACGACCAGGCAATACGGAACGATGAAACTGGCCTTTGGCAGTGTCCTTTCTGTCAGCAGGATAACTTTCCAGAGCTCAGTGAGGTAGGGCTGCTTCTCTCGCTGGCCCTGCCTTTGACAGGAGCGCCTCAGCAGACTTGAGCATTTTGTAGGGATGCAGTAGCCAAGGGCTCTTGAGAAACAAGGTAACAGAGCCAAGATTATGTCTGCAGTGCCCCAGGACCCCAACCTGAATGTGACCTTTGATTGCAAATATAAAATGTTCCAGTTTTGACTAATTGCCTCAGTATGGATTTGACAGGTCCTTTATGGATTTTAGTGAACTGAACTAGGAGTGAAATGGATTTGGGGATAAGCTGGCCAGTTCTTTGCAAATACATAAAGCAGGCTTGTTTGTGGTCTAGGATTGTGTTTTACGCAGAGAAGCTGCCAGTGACACGGAGAACAGAAGTTTGTTCTGCCACCTTCACAATTTTAAGAACTTATCTGGACTCCCTGCTGCTTAATGCAGCTGTACTTTAGGTCTCTCTTCCAAACATTTGAATTCCAGCATTGGTAATCAGTGACTTTAAAGTCCTATAGCGTTCGTTAGAAACCAGCCCTAGCTGCAGGCTTCTGTTCAGGGTCTAAAAATGTTCTGGCCTTCCTGGTTGCAAAGTCCCATCAGTTCTGCTCAGTTTAAGCAGGAAGACCGTGTTACTGGGTAGCTTTCATTGAAGTCTTCTGTCCTCTGCCCTTCCACACGTCTGTGCTGGCTGTGCCTGTTTGCTGACACAGCTTTTAGACTTGTTTGAGTGTGAGCTGCCTGGGTTATTGTGTTTCCATGCTGCCTGACTTTTTATCTTTGCCTTGCTCCAGGTTTGGAACCACTTTGACAGCGGTTCCTGCCCAGGTCAGGCCATTGGAGTGAAGACACGTCTGGATAATGGCGTTGCTGGCTTCATCCCAACAAAATTTCTTAGTGATAAGGTGGTCAAACGGCCAGAAGAAAGGGTGAAGGTATGAAAGCAGTGAATTTTCACGTACGCTGCAAGAACTAGAAGAGTGTGGAGTCAGTGGCAATAATTCAGAGTTCGGTTAATGCTGTTCCCTAAATGGTTTCTCAAACCTTACTTTTCACTGAAGGACTTTAAATCAGCAGCAAGTTCAGGTTCTGGTTAGCGTCCCTGTCCCACAGTGCAAATCTCTCTTGGCAGCTGGTAGAAACCATGTTAATCAGTTAACATGTTGTACTGTGGGAGAATTTATTATAGTCTGGGTTTGGGAGACCAGAAGGCATTCTAATGCAGAGCTGCCCTTTGTTTCTGGCTTTCCAAAGAGTTCACAGAACTGCTGTTAGTTAGATATGCGGGGTCTGTTTCCCTCTCTCGTAACTTTTTCTTCTTTTGCAATTCATTTGTGGAGGTCGTCAGAGTTACTGGTCTTGTTCAGGACAGGGACTGGGGTTCTGAAAGAAACAGAATCACGTATTTCTATCACATGATAAAATAGAGGTTTAACATCTTTGCCATCTTCTTGGACCCCCTGACAGTCCATGCAGGTGATGTATAATCCTGTAAGCACAGAGGTCTCTTAGCAGCTTTTTAAAGAGCCATTGTTGACTTCAGCACGGTTAACTGGACTAAGACATTGCAGTTTTTGTGGCGGGATTTTCCATTTCCCATTTAAGTAGAGTAGTCTTTTGGGTGTCTTCCAGTCTGTTTCTGAACAGACATAACTGCTTTCTTGTGCATCATGAAGTCCAGTTTTGCTGCTCCCATAGTTAAAGACACCTGAAATACCAAAATTCATTGTCCTCAGCTTCCAGACATGCAGTGTTCAGTGTGACATGGGGTGTAGATATTAGGTGCTAGAGAGCTGCCAGCAAAAAATGTCTTTAATCTCTTTTGATTCTAGTCGTCTTGGGGATCAGGTGATTTTCAATTCATATTGAAGGATCACTTTTAAAGGTGGTATCAGTGTGAAATATGTGAGGTGACTTGTACTTCATTGGCAGCACGACCCCGCACAGACTGCTCTGTAACGCAGGGTGCCTGGCATATCAGCCACGCCTGCTGACCAGCTGTGCATGACCCTCTCCTGCAGGTGGGAATGACTGTTCACTGCAGGATTATGAAGATCGACATTGAGAAGTTCAGTGCAGATCTGACCTGCAGGACTTCTGACTTGGTGGATAAGAACAACGAGTGGAAACTGCCTAAAGACACCTACTATGACTTTGACTCTGAGGCAGCAGATCACAAACAGGAAGAAGACCTGAAAAGAAAGCAGCAGCGAACAAGTGAGTCTGTCCTTTTTCTCTCCCCTGTGACACCAGTCTTCCCAGGCTGCTTTAGGAGAATAAGCACAATTAGATGTGCGCTTGGAATAAAGCAGTTCCTCTTGGAAGCCTAAATACTCCTCTTTGTCCCCTAGCGTACATCAAGAGAGTAATTGCTCACCCGTCATTCCACAACATTAGCTTCAAGCAAGCTGAGAAGATGATGGAGACCATGGACCAAGGGGACGTGATTATTCGGCCAAGCAGCAAAGGGGAGAACCACCTTACTGTCACCTGGAAGGTGAACGATGGGATTTACCAGCACGTCGATGTCCGAGAAGAGGGCAAGGAGAACGCTTTCAGTCTGGGCTCCACGCTTTGGATTAACACAGAGGTAAGAGCCCTGCAGAGCATGCCTGGGAAGGATTTGGTGTGAAACAAGTACCACCTCCTTGGCAGGAACAGGTTGGCACAGCCTTTCTGTCCTTGCAGCTGTGTTCAGGCTATTGCAATGGACGTTACTCTCCTCCTTAGACTCTTTTCACTCAAAGCATGCAGCCTTGCTGTGCAGGATGACCAATAGCTGTATACTAGGATCAGAGTTCCTCATCATGCACCCTAAATACCTCTTTAAATGTGTTTGTCCAAAGGAGTTTGAAGACCTGGATGAAATTGTCGCTCGCTATGTCCAGCCTATGGCTTCTTTTGCCAGAGACCTGTTGAATCACAAATACTATCAGGATTGCAACGGTGGAGACAAGAAGGTGAGCCTGTCCCAGGCTGCGGTAGCTTGTGTGGGAGATAAATAGGTTTCTTTGTCCCAGGGCAGATCTTAAACTCTTTGAGTCTAGCATGAGCTGCTGGTCTGAGCTCTGATCTTCCTTGTCGCTTGGGGCTTGGCAGTCACTTTCCAGCTGCAGGTTTCAGGGGGATTGTCTAGGAGCAATGGAGTCAGGATGGGTTCCTGCACTGGGAGTGTGGAGGAACACCTACAGTGCTGTGCCAGAGCCCAGCCAGTAAATGTCACTGGAGAGAGTGCTTCTCTCTGCAGACTTGTGATCAGAACCAGTAATATGCATTGCCTGGGCTAAGCCTCCCAGGCTGTGGTCTGTCTGCTCACAGAACCCTGCTCAGAAACAGTGCTGTTAGTGGTCCTTGTCGGATCGCTGGCATCAGGGCTGGGGAGAAAACGGGCTGAAAACAGCGTGGAGGGAGATATCTGCAGGTTCTCTATGTTGCTAAAAATGTAGGCTCTCCTTGAGCATTTCTTTTTCTCTTTCTTTCTCTAATTAGAAGCTGGAAGAGCTGCTGATAAAGACCAAGAAAGAGAAGCCAACATTTATTCCCTACTTTATCAGTGCCTGTAAAGATCTACCTGGCAAATTCCTCTTGGGATATCAGCCTCGAGGCAAACCAAGGTAAATGAGAGGCAAGCCCAGCAGCTGGAGCCGAGTACTGCCAGTACCACACCTGGCCTTAGTGCTGCCAGTTTCTCTTACAGTTCTGTCAGTCTCACTGTAAGTCAGCCTTCACCCGAGTTTGTGGGCCTTGCCTGTCATGCCTGTTCCTATTGTTGCCTGTTAGCATGAGGGTGCTGTGTGGAGGCAGGTATCTGAAGCAGCCTGTGATCTCTTGTGCTCTCCTGCATTCACTGCTCCTCCTCACAGGATAGAGTATGTGACAGTCACACCAGAAGGATTCCGCTACCGGGGCCAGATCTTCCCTACCGTGAACGGACTCTTCCGATGGTTTAAGGATCATTATCAGGACCCTGTTCCAGGTGAGCATCCCAAAACCTGTGTCTCAGCTTTCTGTTTCGTGGGTGTCACGTCACAGGGGCAATTCTGTGTTCTTTGTCCCTGAAATGTGTTCTAGGATTTTCTATACCTGGAAGGTTTCAAAGTGCTCAAGTTTTTGTGTTCCATGGACCTGTTAAGAGCTCTCCTAAAAATTAATCTTTTGCCCATGTGGGCCATGCAGCAAGGGCTGGGATTGCCTCTTTCCCCTCCCTTAGCCTCTCCCACCATACAGTCCTGCACACGCCATGTCCCGGTAAAAGTGCACCTTGCCAATACAAGTGTTTCCAACGATTTTTTTTTTTTCAAATCCTGAATTTCAGACCAGTAGCTGCTCTTCTGGGAGAACTAACCCATCCCCCTTGGCTTCTGTTTTACACAGGTATTACCCCCAGCAGTAGCAGTCGGACCAGGACTCCAGCCTCCATTAACGCTACTCCAGCTAACATTAACCTGGCAGGTCAGTGCAGGCCTTTCCTGGTGGAACTGGGGTGCAAGGTCCTCCTCCAGGCTCTGCGTTGTCTAACACGATGGTCCTTCTTGCAGACCTGACCCGTGCAGTGAACGCCCTCCCGCAGAACATGACCTCCCAGATGTTCAGTGCCATCGCTGCCGTGACGGGCCAGGGGCAGAACCCAAATGCCACCCCTGCACAGTGGGCATCCAGTCAGTATGGCTACGGGGGCAGCGGAGGTGGCAGCAGCGCGTACCATGTAGGTGTCACTTCTAAGCCTTGGGGACGAGGTGCTGCGTGGCTTCTTCCCACCGCTAGAAACCATCCCATGGGGATTCTGCTGGGCTGAGGGGTTGCTCCTTGCCAGAGATCCTAGCTGCACCCGTACTGCTGCAGAGGGGAGCCTGGCAGGGTTCTTGGACCAGGTTTCTTCTTGCCTCCCTCCCGTGGCTGAGGAAATGAGGCGTGTAACCCAGTCCTGCTCTGGAGAGAGTTGAAACAAATAGCAAACTGGCCAGGCCCCCAAGGAATGTGGCAGGGTAGAGAGAAGGGATCCAGCGGTGAAGGCACACAACCTTGTGATTGTGCCCCTGAATCGCCAACGTGAGCTGCCAGAGGAAGAGATTAGCTGGGAAACTATGCGCTGAGTTTGCAGGGCTTTTCAGCTCAGCGTGCTAATCTCCGAGCTGCACCGGCAGGCGAACACCTCAGCCTGACCGAATACCCAGGGGCTTTGCAGGGAGTTGAACAGTTTCAGCTCGTGCTGAAGCCTTTCCTCACGCACGCTGGTGCCTGCCTCCCCCCGGCACACGCTGCCAGCTCCCTGGCTGACCCTGAGGCTAAATCCAGCTGCAGAAGGACTGAGTTGTCTGGGTACAAGAAACACGCCCTGCCATTAGATCTGATGAAGAGGTGCTGCAAGACGAGGCTTGCAGGGAGGAGAGATTCTCTTTTGGACCACCTTGGGAGGCTTCCATGGAGTTTTGCAAAACAAGTGTTGAGCTGGGGATAGGCAGGGATTGTGGATAACCCGATGTGTTAAGCACCAAGACAATCTGAAGGAAAAAGGAGATGAACAGGCAAAAAGACTAAGCAAACAGTGAGCCAGCCAGCTTGGGATCTGGGAGGGAGCCATCTCGGGAGCTGCCTTCTCTGCAACCCACTAGGGCAGAAAAACAAGGGCAAATTCATCTGTTCTTCATGTCCACCGTAGGATCTTGTTTCTGGATCTCTTGCACCCATCTCTCTTGTGGTCCTTACCTTTGTTTGCTTTGAACATCTCCCCTTGCACCCTGTGTGGGATGAACAAGGAAGGGCGACTATTTTATGGCTGGAGGCTCTTGGGGGAAAGGAGCAGGACCCAGAAATGTCCTGTGCTCAGCAGGGTGCTGCTCCTTCTGCCCTGCAGCCCCCCATTCCCTAGGCTGTGATCTCTGTGAACCTCTTGTTGTTCAGATGAGGGGCTCCAGCAGGCCTGGGAGCGTGCAGCAGCCTCCCTGGCGAGCGGGGCAGTGCAGAGCACGCCAAGCCTCCGCCTCGCAGCCTAGCAGGGTTTACCCGCTGTCCTCTAACAGCCTCTGCTTCCTGCAGGTCTTCACGACTCCAGCACAGCAACCGGTGGCCACCCCTCTGATGACCCCCAGTTACTCCTACACTACCCCCAGCCAGCCGATCACGACACCCCAGTACCAGCTGCAGGCCAACACCACACCCCAGTCCACCCAGTCCCAGACACAGTCGCAGCCATCGTCCAGCTCCAGGCAGAGGCAGCAGCCAAAGTGAGTGGCGCCAGGGGCACGCATCTGCCTGTGTCACCTGCTGGTTGCTTTTGTGGATTTCCATGGAAGCAGCACGGTGGGGTTGTCACAATTCCTCCCGCATGGGATCTTTTGGAGAGGGAGGGCAGGGACATATGCTCTGGGCTTGCTTTTCTGGCATGTCACACCTCCCGATTCTGTCGTTGCAGGACCAACAGCCACGCTGCGATCGACTGGGGGAAGATGGCCGAGCAGTGGCTCCAGGAGAAGGAGGCTGAACGGAGGAAACAGAAGCAGAGGCTGACTCCTCGCCCGTCCCCCAGCCCCATGATCGAGAGCACGCCCATGTCCATCGCTGGGGACGCCACGCCGCTGCTCGACGAGATGGACCGATAGGCTGTGCTGGACCTGCTCCGTGACCTCCGCTCCCTTCTCTCGGAAAGGGAAGGGAGAGCAAACAGTTGAAAACAACTTCCCTTCCCTTAGCCACGTAACTCCTGTTTTATACGTCATGAGATGGTGGGAAATGACTCTTGGTGATGTGCACCTGAGCGAACAAATAGACTTGGCAGGGCTGGTCTAAATATATATATACTATATATATATATAAATATATCATAGGAAAGGACAACTGCAGTGGCCTCTGCGTTCCAGGTCCCTGCTTCACCACTTGGAAGCTCGGCAGAGCAGTTACAAGGTCAAATGAGTCCATCCTTTTACGCGCACAGCGGTCTGCTTTCACAGCGAAGACCAGGAAGCAAACGTAGCTGAAACTGCAGACCGCTGGCCTGGAGCGAGCCTGTTTGCTTTGGATTCTCCCAAACCCTGACTGTCGGCTCTCCTCGTCCAGAGAGCGCGAAGCAAAGTCACCGGGGGTGTGACAAGCTAACCAGAGTTCTCAAAAGGTTTCTGTCGTTTGTTCGCTCCGTGGTTTCACGTGTAACAGGCTCTGCGAAGTCTGTGCCAACCCCCAGGCGTGTTCGTAGGGGTCTCGCGCGGCAGCTCTGGGGGTAGGGGTCTTGCCGGAGAGAAACGCAGCTGTTGTACCAAAAGCTTGCTCTCCTCTGGCTTCTTTTGGATCAATATTTATTTAGTTTTTTTTGGGTTTTTGTTTTGTTTTGTTTTTAAATCAGACTGCGAAGCGAAACCCCAGGCACCGGCAGCTTTCCCAAGCATGGGCCAGACACTCGGGCTGAAACGCCGCGAGAGCAGCCGCTCGTATGGCAGGGGGGACGTAAAGCAGCTGAGCGCATGGCATCCTCCTCCGTGTCTGCTTAACCCTGCCCACTTGTAACCGAAAGGGGTGAATAAATAGTGTTTCTACTGAACACTACTCGAGAGGTTTTCTGTCTGCACCCCGCGCTGCCTGCCTGCCCTCTCCTCTTAGCCCTGGGTTGGCTGCAGGAGCAGAGTTCAGCGCTGAAAGCCGCTGCTCCTTCTTCCTTTGTTGCTTGGAGTTGCCTTCTGTGTGCCGAAACTTTCACGGAGAAGCTGATTTCTGTTGAGCTGATAAAAAAATGTTTTGTTTTGGATGCATTGTATAGAGACATCATGCACACGTACCGGCACCTCGCAAGGCCCACACGTCTCTCACTGGCTGGGAGAGGTACCGGGGGCCTGGGAGGGGGCAGATGATGCGGATAACTCCTGTTATAACTTCTGTCACGTCAGGAACTGCCAGCGCTGAGAGGCATTTCTGAACTGGAAAGTTTCTGCTGCACACACTTTCCCCTCTCCTCCTTTGTTCGTAGGGATTTTCTATGGAAGCAGGGTCTTTGTTCCTCCAAGTGCTCCTGGTTAGCCTCCTCTTCGCTAGGAAATGAGCAGGAACAGCAGCTCCGGATAAACAAAGGTCTTTTTTGCATGTAAATGCTCCTGAAGAATGGCAGCAACGCAGGAGAACAAAGCAAAGCAGTTTCCAGAGAGAAATGCAGGTCCTGGCTTCCGCGCCGTCTCCTCTGGGGTGCTGGGGGCTGACACAGCCATGTCCCTCCTGCAGCCGCAGGCCGGGATGGGGCCGTGCTGGGATGGCTTGCAGGTGTACTAACCTTGTGCTATTTTTTTATTTTATTAAATGCTACCATGGGAATTTGACTGGGGGGAGCAGCTCTTTACCAAGGATGTCTCTGACCCGTACCGGGGGGGCTAGTTGTGCATTGTCGGCTCCTTTTCAGCTTTGTTTTTAGTTTCCCCATACCGTCAATAAAAATTCTACTTTTGGGAAGCTGCCTGTGAGCTGTCTGTGTTTCAGCACCGATGCTGCGCTTGCCCCAAGGGCTCGGCACCCCTGAGCGGTGCTGCTCGAGGGCGCGATGACTTGGTGCAGCCTCAGTGTTTCCTCCGTGGGCTCTGGTGCTCCTTTCAGTTCAGGGACGCGGGATCGCATCCGCTCCTCGGGCACCTCTCTGGGAGCAGCGGGGTTTGTGCGGGGCAGCGCTGCCCTCCTGCTGGACTCGTGTCCTGTCCCCGAGCACTGCCCTCAATTCAGGCACCCCGTTACCATCAGGGGAGCAAGTTGGGCTGCCCGAGCAGCCTGTGGTTGCTGCCGACCGCCAGGCACAGAGGCTGTGCCTCTGCCTTTGTCCCGGGGCTGGAAAAGCTTCTATTGTCCCACACCCCAGAGCTCCTGCAGTGTGTGAAGTCTCTGGGGAAGGACGGGGGCCCCTCTCCTCCCCGAGCAGCCCACCCCGGCTCCAGCTCCCCGTGCAGCGATGCTGCGAGCTGGCCACTGCTTTGCCTCCCTAGTGGGGCGGCAGAGGTGGCATCCTCTGCGCTGAGCACGTCTGCCCCTGGTCCCCTTGTTGTGTTTTGGGGTGGGAGAGGGGCTGCTCGGCCCCGTGCAGCTGCTTTCAGCCCCACAGCTGGCTGTGGTGTGTGTGACCAGCATCGCCTACGAGCCGCCCTGCTCCCGGAGGCAGGGGCCGAGCCGGCGGTGTGTGGGGTGAGCTGTTGGTGGGGCTGGAAAAGGAGGTGCTGGTGCTGAGCACCTCGCTCCCAGCCTGGGAAAGGGGGGGGGTCAGAGCCGGGGCGGTGCAGTTCGGTCATCGCTGCTCCCGGGAAATAACACCCCGGGGAGCTGGAGCTCAACCAGCGGTAGCAGGGATCCCAAACCCCAGCCCTGCAAAACGGGCGCTGTGCCCTGTGCTGAAATGGGGACAGGAGCTGGTGTCCTCCCTCACCAGGGACGTGACTTCACCATGCTCAGGAACATGAAATGAGCCTCCACGAGTGCTGGGGAGTACCTCAAGCCCCTTCAGACCTTTTCTTCTTTGCACAACCCCGCAAACCCTCAGGTTTTCCCTTTCTCAGGAGCCCTGCGGGGCTGTGCACGGGGACCAGCCAAGTGCCCGCAGGTAGGTCGGGCAGCAAGACCCCATTCCCACCCTCCCCAGCCCATCAGCGGGCTTAACCCAAAGCTTTCCCCTGCGGCACTGCCCCCAGCGTGCTCCTTCCTCCCTGCTCCACACGGCTCCATCTGCTCGACGCCCTACTTTATTAACACAGCGAGGACCCGCGCGGGGAGCCGGGTCCGCGGCAGCGGGGCTCACGCAGCCTCCGGCTCAGCTTTGCTTTTCAGCCTCTTCTTTCTGTTTCTCTCCTTCCTCCTCCTCCTCTTCCTGCTGCCGCCGGCCGCTTCCCCCCGGTCCGGCAGCGGGTCCTGCGTCCCCGAGCCCGGCTGCGCACCGGGAGGAGCGTGGGTGGCGGGCGCATCGTGGCTCAGCTCCCCGAATTCGGCAGGGCTTTTCTTCTTCAGCCCCTTCCCCTTCTTTTTCTTATCCTTCATCCCTTTCCTCTCTTTGGCGGCGGGCAGCAGGCGGGCATGGCGCTGCGCCGGGACCTCTCCTCCTCCCCAAGGGGGGCTCAGGGCATCCCCCCCCAGCCACGCCGCCCTGTCGATGAGCTCCCCGCCGAACTCGTACAGCACCGGCTCCCTGGGCACCGCCACGGCCACCGTGTTGTACGCCTTGCACCTGCGGGGAGCGGGGACGGCGCGGGTCAGGGGTGGGGGCAGCAGCAGCGGGGCCGGACCCGGGGTGGGGGGGACGCTCACCAGACGTAGAGGTAGGGCTCCACGCACTCCTCCTTGTAGGCGAACTCAAAGCAGGGCACCCGGATGACGTTGAAGAAAGCCTGGCCCACCACGCGCGAGGCCGTGTCGTTCACCTGCTGCAGGCACTCCTTCAACCTGCGGGACGGAACCGGGGTGAGGGGGGGGTGGCCGGGCTGGGACCCCCTCCCCAAATACACACACACACCCCTGGGGACCCGGGGGTGTTCACCTGCGGTCGCAGTCGCAGTGGCTGATGGTGTGCCAGCGCAGGTTGCGGTAGCCGTAGCGGGCGGTGAAGGGGTGGATGACGTGCTGGCAGTGGTCATGGTCCCGGCAGCACCGGTCGGTGTCCCGGTGCTCCCCTGCGGGCATGGCACGGGGTGCAGGCAGGGCCGCGGGCAGCGTGGTGGGGGGGCATCTGGGTGCAGCTGGGGTGGGGCTGGGTCGGGTTGGGATCGGGGCTGGGGTGAGGATTGGGATGGGAACTGGGAGGGACAGGGCTGGGACTGGGCTGGGACTGGGACGGGGATTGGGGCTGGACCGGCACCACAGTGGGGATGAGATTGGGAGCAGGATGGACTGGGTTGGACTGGGACCAGTCTGGGGATCAGGACGGGATGAGCACCAGGATGGGGACCGGAGGAGGGCCTGGGTATGGACCGTGTTGGACCAGCACTGGGACGGGGATGGGACCAGCACTTGGGGACCAGAATGGCAGCGGGATGGACCAGGATGGACTGGGACCATGCTGGGGGGGTGGATCAGGCCACTGGGATGGGGACTGGGATGGAGCAGCCCTGGGATGGGGCAAACTGGTGGACCAGGACCAGCCCTGGGATGGGGACAGGCAGGGTGCAGACGAGCTGAGGGACAGGGACGGGCTCCTTCGCTCCTTACCCAGCTGCTCGTAGGCATCCGCGTTGCTCCCAGCTCCGCACCACAGCGTCCCGGGGTAGGTGAGCCCGCGGCGGGCTCGGGGTCGCCCCGGGGGGGCCGCTCCGGGGCTCGGGGCTGCTCCGGGGGCGGCGACCACCACCGCGACCACCACCACCACCACCACCACCACCACCACCACCACCAGCAGGAGGAGGAGGGGGCGGAGGAGCGGCCGCGGGGCGCACATGGCACCGCGGGGCCGGCACCGCGGAGGGGCCGCCTTATAGCGGGGCTCGGCACGGCACGGCCCGCCCACCGCGGGGCGGCACGGCTCGGCACGGCACGGCTCGGATCGGCTCGGCACGGCTCGGCACGGCTTGGCATGGCATGGTGCAGCTCGGCATGGCATTGCTTGGCACAGCTTGGCGTGGCGTGGCGTGGCGTGGCGTGGCATGGCACGGCATGGCATGGCTCGGCACGGCTTGGATCGGCACGGCTCGGCACGGTGTGGTATGGCAAGGTGCAGCTCGGCACAGCATTGCTTGGCGCAGCTTGGTGTGGCACGGCACGGCACAGCATGGCACGGCATGGTGCAGCTCAGCATGGCATGGCACAGCTCGGCATGGCATGGCATGGTGGAGCTCGATAGGGCATTTCTTGGCACAGCATGGCACAGCATGGCATGGCACAGCATGTCATGGTGCAGCTCAGCATGGCACAGCTCAGCATGGCATGGCATGGCTCGGCATGGCACGGCATTGCATGCCCCAGTTGGCACGGCACAACTCGGCTCCGCGCGGTGCAGCCCGTGCCAGTACAGCCAGTGGGGCGATGCTCTGGTCCTAACTCACAAGGTGCCGGCGCTCGCAGCCCCAGCCACGCTCCCCCGGGGCCACGACGGACGCGAGGAGCTGCGGCACCCACTGGGGCCGTGCCGTGGGACAGGACGCAGGTGGGGGCGATGCAGCTCCCAGCTGCCCCGCGGAGCTTTCCCTGGGGTCCGTGCTCAGCCAGGGCCAGCAGCTCGCAGCCAGGCTGCCAGGGCTCGTCGCCCCTCGCAGGCTCCCCTTTGCCAAAGCCCATTTGCAGTCAGGACGCGGAGCCTGGCCGGTGGAGCCAGCGCTTGGCAGGGCAGGACGGTGCCCGAGGCCCCAGTGGGGACGTGCGCGGCCTCGAAAATTCCCCACGCTGGCCGAGACCCCCAAAGGCTGCACCCTGAGCACGGCTCTGCCGTGTCCAAACCTAACAAACACTCACGGGTTGCTTTGCACACCCGCACCCATCCCTGGCACCTCTGGGTGCTGGGGACATGCTCGCAGGGGTGTGCCCCCCCCTGGTGCTCCCTGCCACCCCCGGTGGGGGCACGTCACCGCCATGGCTCCTGCCTGGCACCAGCCCAGGTCCCCGCTGGCCGAGGGTGCTGGCAGGGGGCCCAGCACCACGGGGCTGCCCCCGCTCAGCTGTCGCTGTCTGTGACTGTACTGGGTCCCCATGACAGTCCCGCTCCGCTCGGCCTCGCCGCCGGCACCCAGGTACGGAGCCCGGCGCAGGGCCGCGGGGTGTGCACGGGGAAATTGGGGTGTGCACAGGGAAGTTGGGGTGTGCACGGGGAAGTTGGGGTGCCCTGAGCCATGGAGTTCCCTGAGGGGTCTGGGTCTCACCCCCTTGCACGCCCGCAGCCCCCCCGTGCTTGCAGCGCCTGCGGTCCCCGTGCATGGACCTGAGCCACGTCCCTGCTGCCCGCGAGAAGGGCTGGTACCTGGCGCTGATGGCCCCCAACACCAAAGGTCCCAACTACGCCTGGCTGGACCCGTCCCGGCTCTACTGCCACCCGCAAGTACCCAGCGCCCGGGCAGGGGGCACCCGGAGGGGGGTTGGCACCCGGGTGGGCTGCAGGTCTGGGGGCTGTGAGCACCCTTAGGGGCACCCAGCACCTCCGCTGTCTCCCCAGGGCTTGCAGGACTGCGTGGCCGACCTGCTGCAGCCCTTCCAGGGGGACCCCATCGACCTGGTGGCCGGCATCGATGCCATGGGCTTCATCCTGGGTGAGGGGGGATGCGGGTGAGCCCGGGGTCCCCAAACCTTGTCCCCACGGGGGCTGACAGCGCCGCGGCCGCCCCCAGGTGCCGCCGTGGCCACCGCGCTGCGCAAGGGCTTCCTGGCCATCCGTAAAGCCGGGCACCTCTGCGTGGAGACGTTGTCGGAGCCCTACACCGACTACTCAGGCCGAGAGAAGGTGATGGAGGTCCGCACCGACACCATCTCGCCGGGTGAGCCCACGGGGCGCTCCCGCCACGGCAGGCTGCCGGCGCGGGCACCGGGCACCGTGCGCTCGGACGCAGCCTCTGCCCCTCCCTAGGTCTGCGCGTCCTCCTCGTGGACCAGTGGGTGGAAACCGGGGGCACCATGCGAGCGGCCATCCGGCTGGTGGAGCGGCTGGGGGGGGTCGTGGCAGGTAGGAGGGGGCACCCCGGGGTGCGCCCGCGGGGGCGGCGGCGGCCGGCGCTGAGCCCCCACCGTGTCCCGCAGGCGTCGCGGCCGTCTGCATCGAGGACAGCGAGGGCGCGCGGTGGATCCGGGAGCGCTACAAGTGCGCCCACTGCGTGCCCCCCCGCCTGCAGCCACGCTTCGACCACCACCAGACGGGCTGGGAATGATGCTGGGTCCGGCACCGTGCACCCCAGGTTTGGGGCGTTTTCTGCCCGGTTTGGGTTTTGGCGTAACAACTCCTCCAGCACCGTGCCGCTGGCTCTGCCTCCTGCCCGCCAGCCCGACGCCTTTTTTAAAAAGCATAAAAAAACGTTTTATTAAAACAAACGGGAGGCTGGGGGCGTCTCCCCCTGAGTGGGTTTGCATAGCTAAGGGGGGCCGCGGGTGCCCCTGCCCAGCCCCGGCCGCAGGGACGGCTCCTCGGGGCGGCCGGGGCCGCTGCTCTTTGGTACGGAGACGCGGGCGTTATGGGGGGGCACGGGGCTGCCCCCTCACTGGCAGCACTTGGGCTTCTTGCGGGGCGCCGACTGGTACAGGTCGCTCTCGTTGTTGCTGATGCCTGGAGGGAAAAAGGGTGGGTGGGGGGTGGCGGGGGGCACCCTGGGGGAGGGGGGCAGCCGGGGGTACTCACGCACGGTGTCGCCGATCCTGCGGGCACTGCCGCGCTCCAGCTCTGCCAGCACGCTGCTCTCGAAGGTCAGCGCCGCCACGCGGAAGAAGAAATCCCGCACGTTCTCCCCTGCCCCACGGGATAAGACCCCTGAGCACCTCGCCCTGCCGGGGGGGGGGGGAGGCACCTGAACCCCCACCCCCTTGGCCGGGACCCACCGGTGAGCGAGGACACGGCCCAGAACTCCGCCTGCATCTCCTGGGCCACCTTGAGAGCATCCTTCTCCATCAGGCTGTACTGTGCCGGCGTCTGCCAAAAGAGGGGTGGGGGGTGCTGGGGACGGCCCCCGCGCAGCGGGGAGGGCCTATGGGGTGTGGGGGGGGGGGCCACTCACGCTCAGGTCCTTCTTGGAGCCCACCAGGAAGAGGATGACGTTGGATGGGTCGTTCTCCTTCAGGGCGTCAGCCAGCCACTGCCTGCGGGGCCACCGTCACCGGCCGAGCGCTGCCCTCTCGCTCGCGCGCTGGGGGTCGTGACGGCCCCGTGCCCCCCCCTTCCAGCCCCTCCCCTCCCACATGTCCCCATCCCCTTGGCCGGGTGTCACCTACCGCGTGTGCTCCAGGGACGCCACGTCGTTAACGTCGAAGACGATGACAATGGCTGGGGGGGGGGAGAAGTGAGATGGGGACGGGGACGGCCGGCGGGGACGGGACACGGGGGGGGGGGGGGGGGGTCTCACCTTGCGCTCCCCGGTAGTAGGTGGAGGCGATGCACTTGAAGCGCTCCTGGCCGGCTGTGTCCCAGCTGGAGGGGGGGGGGGGGGGGGGCAGGAGGTCAGGGGGGGCAGCGGGAGCCTCGGGGGGGGGGGGCACGGGGCTGGCACCAACTCACAGCTGCAGGCTGAAGGGCACCCCCAGCACCTCGAAGCGCTCCATCTCGAAATCCACCCCGATGGTCGCCTTGTAGTTCTTGTCGAAGGTGTCCTTGCAGAAGCTTGGGGGAGGCAGGAGACGAGTGTCAGCCCCCCGGGGGGGGGGGGGGGGCTCTTCCCACTGTGCCCACCCCCCCAGAAGCGCCTCCTGCGGGGCGGGGGCCGGTT